>NC_057406.1:22945524-23621145 GCF_019320065.1 Cervus canadensis | reverse complement strand
CACACACACACACACACACACACCCCTGTGTTAAGTGCTTTTCCTCTGTAGACACACACACACACACACACCTGTGTTAAGGCTTTTCCTCTGTAGACACACACACACACACCCCTGTGTTAAGTGCTTTTCCTCTGTAGACACACACACACACACCCCTGTGTTAAGTGCTTTTCCTCTGTAGACACACACACACACACACCCCTGTGTTAAGTGCTTTTCCTCTGTAGACACACACACACACACCCCTGTGTTAAGTGCTTTTCCTCTGTAGACACACACACACACACACACACACACACACCACACACACACACCACACACACACACCACACACACACAACAACACACAGCACACACACACACACACACACACACCCCCCCCCCCCCTGTGTTAAGTGCTTTTCCTCTGTGGGTGCATGAGTCCCGCACAGCTGTTCTGTGGGCTTATCATTATAGAGGTAGTTTTGCTTCCTGGTAATTGGACCAGCAGCATCACCTGGGAACTTGTTAGAAATGCAGGTTCTCAGGCCCTACTCATGCTTTTCAGAATGAGGACTCTGGAGAGGGGCCAAGGCGTCTGTGTTTTAACAAGCCCTCCAGGCAAGCCCGATGCACTCTAAAGCTTGGACGCCTCTACTCCAGGGGTTAAAAACACAGGCCCAGAGCTAATCTGGGCTCAAACCTCAGGCATGTGGCTTTTGGCAAGTCGGGCAACCACTCTGCTTTGGTGTTCTCACCTGTAGATTGGAGGTGTGAATAGCACCCACCTCACAGGGCTGTGCGGATTACATTAAGGAGTATATGGTGAAACTAGGGCAGTGCTGGCGCGTGGTGAGCACACCCTAAGTATTTGGTCTCCTTCACTCGGAGTCGGCCACTTTGATCCCAGGTCTGCTGGACCTCAAAGCCATCTACTCATTTTATGGGACCAGCCGTCCCTTAGAAATCAAATTCAATTAGCCGTCACCATGTCTCAAACACTGTAGGCTGCTCTGTAGGCCTGCTGGCCGGGCGGGTCTCCTCTCTCCCTGCCAGCTCTAGTTCCTTAGTAGGAGCTGCTTGACCAGGGAGAGAAAGATTTTAAGACCAAGGCCGAGTTTAGCATGTGGCTGCCTTTATTGATTAGTGTGTATGATATACGAGGGGTTCTTTCCTCTTGCTGTTGCCGGTTATCAGGCAACTTAGTGTGAATTTCTGAGCTGTTCCTGTTACTGGGCTTTAAAGGAAGGCTGTTAAGAGGGACTGCTTAATGTGGCAAGCCGGAGGAGTTGTGTGGGCTGTACATGTTCAGGGTGGGTCGGCAGGAGGCTGCGTGGGGTTTGTGAGCCTTGCCTGGCCCAGGAATTGGTCTGGTGCTGTTGCTTTTGGGAAATGTGGGTGGCGGTAGCCACGGGAAAGGGCTGGTTGAGAATCAGTATTTTCTGAATCTTGGCCACATATCTTTCCATTTTATCATGATTAATAGGAGGTTTTAGTCCCATTTTGCAGCTATGGAAAGGACTGCCATAACGAAGTACCATAGAATGCGCAAATTAAACAACAGAATCTGTTTCCTCATGGTTCTGAGAAGTAAAAATCTGAGATCAAAGTGTCAGCAAAGTTGACTTCTGAGACTCCTCTCTGAGGCTTGTAGATGACTATTGTGTCTTCACATGGTCTTTCCTCTATACTCAGCTGAGTCTAAATTTCCTCTTTTTTTTTTTTAAGGACACCTGTCATATTTTATTAGGCTTCCCAAGTGGCGCAGTGGTAAAGAATCCACCTGCCAATGCAGGAGATGCAAGAGATGCAGGTTCGATTCCTGGGTTAGGAAGATCTCATGGAGAAGGAAATGACAACTCATTCCAGTATTCTTGCCTGGGAAATCCTATGGATGAGGTGCCTGGCAGGCTGAAGTTGTATTTTATTAGGGCCACTCTATTGGCTTCATTTTAACTTTACCTCTTTAAAGACCATTCTTGATTACAGTCACATTCTGAAGTCCTAGGGATTAGGACTTTGGCATATGGATTTGGGTGGGGTGGGATACTATTCAACACCTGGCCATGACACCTGGCCTCAGATATCCACGTGGGTCTTTCAGAAGAGGGAATGCCATGACAGGTTGGCCCTGAGGTGACTGAGTTCACTGAGGACAAAGAGGAGGGAGGAAGGGAGGGGCTGAGGCATCATGTGGACAGTGAGGGTTTTCCAAGCAGAGGGGTAGTTGGAGGGCTGGCCAGGGGGTGGGGGCATGGAGGGAAGGGAGGGCCCCAGTTTCAGGAGGTGATTGGTTGTAACAGTGCAGGCAAGTGACCGTGAGGGTTCAGAAATAGGTTGGATCTTGAAGAAAATGTCAGCATTTTTACTGATAGATTTTTGAATGACTTGAATATGAGGAAAGATAAACTAGTTTCCTAGTTTCCTGAGACTATAGCATTTTGCAAAGATGATATTTCTGCCAAAGTCAGTGCCTAGAGTGTTTAATGATTCCAATTAAATCCCAGTGGGCTTTTGGGAAGATGACAGAATGAGCCTAAGATTCTTTTGAAAGGATAAACAGCTGAGAATAGTCAAGACATTTTTTTCATGAAGGGGGGGGTAATGATATCCCTTCTAGTTTGTTGCCTGCACACTGCCCAGAGTGATCTTTTTAAAACATGAGTCAGGTCCCATCTGATGGTGTCATGCAGTCACACAGAGTGGAATCTCCCTCTGTACTGGGACCTGCGGGCCCTCAATGACTGGCTTCCCGAACCTTGCCTCCCGCCACCTTCTCGCTCACTAAAGCTCCAGTCACACTGGCTTCCTCCTTGTCCTGGAGAACACCCCACCTTCAGGTTCACTGCTGCCTGCACACAGAACTGTTTCTTTCTGGTCTGGACTGTCTCCTGCCTCACTCTTTCTTTCAACTCAGGTTTATGCTCAAAAAGCACCTCCCCTTCTGGGGAGCCTTCCCTGATCACCCTGTCTAAACCACTCTCTCTCCTATCATTCACTCTCCTCTGCTTTTACCTGGATTATGCACTTTATTTACAGCGAGGTGGGCTCTAATCCACACTGCTTGCATTATCGTCCAGCTTTGCCCCTTATTGCTATGTGGCCACCTGGGTGTCAGTTTTCCTCATCTGTAAAATGGGAATGACACTGCCTATGTCAGGTACTATTGGGAGGATTAGATTTGACACATAAAGTGCCCAACAGCCAAGTACTCTCTGGCTGGCACACAGAGTAAGTATTCAGCAAATGTTATTATTACTTATTCAATGTAGATTCCCCCAATAGAAAGGGGAAGCAGAGGCCCGCTTTGCCTGGTTCACTGGTGTGTATTTGTTGCCCAGAAATGTGCTTGGCACACAGTAGGGGCTTGATAAATGTTTGTTGAGTGAATACATGAAAGCATGATGGTAAAACTATTATAAATGCACAGTAATTAAAACAGTTTGGTGTATGAGTAGAGACAAAGATTAAAGGAATACAAAGATAAAGGAATACAATAATATCTCAAAGCCAATCCTAGTGTTTATGAGAATTTAAAATGGGATGATGGAACATCACAAGTCAGAGGGGAGTAAGGATGGATTATTTAGTAAGTGATTACTTACTAATGCAAATGATTACATCCTCTCCCGCAGCATACACCAGAATAAATTCCAATCTGATGTTTCGAGTTAAACCATAGAAAAATAAGAGAATATATGAGATTATCTTATTTTCTAGGTAAGAGTTGGTTTTCTAAGACAAAGCACTGGGGAAAATAGACAAGTGGCTTGGACTGTTTCTACAAATCAACTTCTGTGTATCATAAGTATTAAAAAAAAAAGTTTATAGTCAATGTAGAAAAATTGCCATATATAACAGAAAAAAGTCCTTTACTATATGAATTGTTGCTTATGTAAATCTGTAGGGGAAAAACATTAATATCTCAGTAGAAAAATTATCCGAAGAGAAGACATAGATCATGCACAGAAGTACATGCAGGCATGGGCGGGGGGTGGATATTTAACTTATTGATAATCAAATAAATGCAAAGTAAAGTGAGATAGCATTTTTTTCCACTCAGGTTACCCAGCAGGGGTTGTGTTGAGAAAGGTACTTTTCTAAATTGCTGGTAAGAGTATACCTGGGTAAAACTTCTCTGGCACAAAGTTTGAAGAGGCTTAACTATATATATACCTTTTGACCTGGTAAAGTCAACTCTAGAAATCTAACCTAAGGAAATAAGTAGAAATGCATCTGATATATGTAATAATAAAGATAGTCATTTTTCATAAATAATAAAAATATGGAAAAGATCTACATATCCAACAATAGAGGGAATAGTGAGTTATGATACATATACACAGGAAATATCATCCAGACTTTAAAAATATTTTTTCCAAGGTTATTTATATATACATTCTTAACCAGGACCTTTTTTCATCATGCTCATTAATGACCCATTGGCCAAAGCAAGTCATATGACCAAGCCATTGACTCAGGGAAAGCAGACCACACGAGAGGTGACTACTGATAACCACTGGCATAACCATCTACCACATATATTCATGATTGCAGTTCGTAAACATGAGACACTTAGAGACACATGCACATATGGAAATATGACAGAATGTTATCAGTGGTTATTCTCTAATATCTTATTCTGTATATTTTCAAAATTTCCCCTAATGAGTATATATTTTATTGTCATAAGTAAAAAATATATGTTAATTTTAAAAGAATGGCTGTGGGTTTGGAGATATTAATATATGATAAAGGGCAGATTCAGGAGAATTATTGGATGAATAGAATTAACTGGTGTTGGTGACATTTTAGATGATGGATGAGGCTGAGAGTAGGTGGGTTCAAGAATAATATAGCTCAGGCCTTGATTGGATGGTGTCCAAGTTTGAGGAAGGGATGTAGGATATCTTTGTTATGATATCCTTTGTGGGGGGAAATCTCTTCTAAGAAGTTGAATTTGAGGTCCCTCTGTGGCATTGTAGTTAAGAGTCCAGAGGATAATGGAAATATAGAACTGGAGTTCAGAAGAGAAGTGTGGGGGCTGGAGAAAGGAATGTCTGTTTGAATTACTGGTCATCACTGTGAGAGAGAAAATATGATTGAATTCTTGAGCTCACTAATATTTAAGGACTTGGCAAAAGCAGTGCCAGACCAATTCTAACCTATGACACTTCTTCCTTATCCTTTCCTGCCCCAGGCTGAATAACCCCATCCCACCCCCATCGGCTGAGGTCTCAGCACTCTGTTCTTCTCTTTTGGAGCACTCGACTTGTTTGTAATTAAGTGACCACTTGTGTAATTAACTGATCAGTGTAGATGCCCCCACTGGATTGTCAGCTGCATGAGGGCGAGGCAGGGTCTGTCAAGTCCACTGTTGTTAATCAGGGTTGCCTGACATAGGTTTTCCAGGAGGATGAGTGAATGAAAACAGCAAGCAACCCAAAGAGATAATGGATAAGAAAGATTCAGAGAAGGTACAGGGGGCCCAGGAGAGTTTCAGGAGAAAAGTTTCAAGGAGAGAGCAGACACCAGGTGCCCGTGATGGTAAGAGATGGAAAAAGAAATCAATGGAGAAAGCAGTGTTCGAGTCGGGGTGCAGTCAGGTCCTGGGGGAAGGGAATGTGATCAGTCATTCGAGCAAAGGTGGACTGTTTGGTCTTGGAAAAGAGGACTGGAAGATCTGAGTGGAAGGATAGTAAGGAGGGAGGGACAAATACAGTTTGTCCCTTAGCATCCATGGGACATTGGTTCCAGGAACCCCCGTGGATTTCAAAATTCAAGGATGCTCAAATCTCTTATATTAAATGGCCTAGCACAATGGCTACAGTTGGCCATCGTATCCACAGATACTGGGATTCTCTCAGAGCACTCCTTCTCAAGTCTGGTCTGGAGATCTTAGATGTGAACCATGTGAAGTTGGCTGTGTTGAAATCTTCATGAAAGTGGCATTCTTAGCTATTATACGCTAATTCAGGAGTTCTCAAAGTATGGGTCCCAGTCTGGCAACTACCTCTCCTGGGAACTTGTTAGAAAGGCAAATTCATATTTAAGTAGAAGACCCTGGGGTAGCGCTCAGCAATCCATTTAAACAGCCCTCCAGATGATGCTCACTAAAGCTCGAGAACCACTGCCCTAACCCCAAAACTACAAGCAAGTGGTTGTTGGAAATTAACTTGCTCCCCTGACATTTATGCAGGAGCCAGCAACAAAACAACTCCAAGAGCAGGGATGTCTGTTTTCTTACTGCCTGCTTTCTGGAAGAATTTTTGAAGTTGTCAACTCAAAACTTGCTTTGGAATTCCCAGAGGTTGGGGAATTAGGCTGATAAGATAGAGGCCCCTGTCTTGCAGAGGCTTCTTCCCTGTTGCGTGATCAGCAGTTTTTGCTGGGATTCCAGGCAGCTTTCCTGGCCTGACTCTGAGCACGAGTTTCTGAGCCAGCCAGTTAGAGAAGTGGGGGTGGGGAAGGGGAGCCTCCTGGGCCTCCCTGAATTTGCTATTTTAAATTGAAGACAGTGAAGGACCCCAGGGGTTACAGACTAGAGGATAAGGTTTCACACCAAGCAGCTGGAGTTCATAGCCACAATGTCTGGGACCTGTAGCTTTGAAAACTTGGTGAGATGCTGTTGCTTAACAAAACCCAGCCTCGGCCCACTGGCCTCTATCCTCGCCAGGACTCAGCACCATTCTGGGTCACCAAGCTCCTGCTGCACTTTGGGATTCCCCAGAAATGAAAGCTAGGCAGCCCTGATTACTGCTGTTACTTTCAAGAGGCTTGACTTAGCTGCAGCTTGCTGTGTGGGTGCTCAGCAGCAAATGTTAATTGCTGGAGGTGTAGAGTGGATTTTTTCCTCTTTGTAACTCAGAGGGACAGATATCCAGACACCAGCCAGATTCCCACACATTTGAAGGTGACCCCACAAACCAGGGGTTGAGATTTCCCAGATGACCAAGCCTCTCAGCAAAGAGTAAGTGCCCATTTGCCCCTGCAGTGGGGTGCCTACTGGCATTCTGAAAGCCTGTGGACACGATGTTTTGGAGGCTTTGCTGCCTGGGATTTGTGTTCCAGTCTGTTCTGCATTGTTGAGCACCGTGTCATGGGTAGATTCTGAGGAGCTGGAACCTACCCTGTCCCCTGCTGGGACTATTCATGGAGGGAGGCGAGAGCAGGTAAGTACCTCCACTGTCCCTGGGACCTCCCTTTCCCCTCCGGGAAGAACTCTGGGCCTCCCTGCAGAGCACAGACTTGTGTCCAGCCTGAGTTCTTTCTCATTTTGCACACTTGTAAAGGTAAATCTTCCTCTGCTGCCAAAATCACAGGAAAGATGGGAGCACTTGGTTCTGGTTCTAGTTTATTCGTATAATTTTGAGAAAGTGACTACATCCAAATACTTTCTTTTTTCTCTGAGTGGGCTTTAGTTGTACTTTTTTCCCACCAGTGGGCCTCTATGTAAAATATTGGGGGCAAAATATTGAAAATAATTATTTATCAAGAGTATTTGGAAACCTAAAATTCCTGTACCGACTGCTCTAGTGTCTCCAGAGGAAAATGTCCAGTTAACAAAGGAGAGGAAGGAGAGAGATGATTCCAGAACTTCAGTTAAGTGACAGAGGTCTGAGTGCTCATTGTACAGGGCTGCTAAAGCTCTTGTAGGCCTTCCAGTGTCACTCATAGGTGCTGGAAGACATTTCCCAGGACTGACACACGCCCCCCTGTCATTCACTAGTTCTGATGAAAGAAGAGTTGAAAATGGCCGTTAAAATGGTGGTCAAATAAATGTAAATTTTAGTAGCATAACAGCACCTTTCCCACCTATGGGATGAGGGAGGATGTGCAGAAACTACCCAGGACAGGGGAGTGGGTTGTAGAACTACTGGTGGAAGTCTAAATCTGCCAAGCGATTTTGCAAAACTTATTTAAAATCTTAAAAATGCATATAGCCCTTGACCTCCTGGAAATTTTTTGTTTGAAACAAAGTTATGCAGAAAGTAGTATGTTCCAAGTTTTTCACCAAAACGATAATTAGAACAGTAAAAAATTAGGAACAGCCTTGATGTCCAACAAGGATTATTAAATTATAGCATATATCTATATTTATATCTGTATCTAAATGTATATCTTCATTACAGTTACATCAGCCAGTACTTAATAACATGGAATCATGTCAATTAATAAAAATGACAATAATTTATAACTTAACAGTTTAAAAATAATAGAAATAACATGATTCCAGTTTTATAAATTATATGTTTTTAATTTTTTTTAAAGTCTAAAAGGATTTGTATAAAAATGTTAATGGTAATTCCTAGGTTGCAGAACTATGGTTAATGTTTCCTTTCTCTCTCTTTCCTTTTTTTTTAAAATTTTCTAAAATTTCTGCAATAAATATGGGCTTAGTAAATTATTTCTTTTAAAAAATAAAGAAAAGATTCCTATGAAATATGCCCTCATAATTGCTGCTTTAAACAACTTCCTGCCCAGAGCATCTAACTGGCTGGTTTGCATTACAAGAAGGAATAAACGTTTGCTTTTTACTGATTAATGGGGAAGGAGACCGTTGCCTCTGACAAAACGCAGAGGTGAATTTCATCTGGCCTAAAAGGAAGGGAGGCCTTGGTAAGAGGTGAAAGTTCAGCACTGAAAGCCAGATGAAGAATTTTGGCTGGCGCGTTAAGCTGGAATCACAGACCCTGTATTGTGTTAGATAACTTTCTGATTTCCAGTGTGTTCTGAAAGTGGAAATTTTTTTCTCTCGCACATTCAGTTAATGGCTCTTACTCTCTCCCAGAAAAATGAAACGAGTAACTGAATTCTTGAGACAGTGGCAGTGACAGTTGAAAGCAGCAGTAGTTCAGTCTCACTGGGCACAAGTGATGCTGCTTGTTCTAAGGGTCGGGTGATGGGGGAGGGGCCAAGAGCAGAGCCAGTCACATTTCCTTGGGAGGAACAGCTGGAGGGATCATTTATACTGAGAATTGTGTGAAAATATCACTCTTCTCGGCTGAAAGTATGTGATCAAGTGTAAAGTTGGGCTTTAGAAATATTCATTTCATGGTAGCTTGACAGGCTTAGAATGGAAACATTAGATGGTTGAAGAGGAGAGGGTGAGAGTGAATGGTGGTTTCATCCAGGTTCAGTTCAGTTCAGTCGCTCAGTCGTGTCTGACTCTCTGCGACCCCATGAATCGCAGCACGCCAGGCCTCCCTGTCCATCACCAACTCCCGGAGTCCAACCAAACACATGTCCATCGAGTCAGTGATGCCATCCAACCATCTCATCCTCTGTCGTCCCCTTCTCCTCCTGCCCCCAATCCCTCCCAGCATCAGGGTCTTTTCCAATGAGTCAGCTCTTCGCATCAGGTGGCCAAAGTATTGGAGTTTCAGCATCAGCATCAGTCCTTCCAATGAACACCCAGGACTGATCTCCTTTAGGATGGACTGGTTGGATCTTCTTGCAGTCCAAGGGACTCTCAAGAGTCTTCTCCAATACCATAGTTCAAAAGCATCAATTTTTCAGCGCTCAGCTTTCTTCACAGTCCCAACTCTCACATCCATACATGACCACTGGAAAGACCATAGCCTTGACCAGATGGACCATTGTTAGCAAAGTAATGTCTCTGCTTTTTAATATGCTGTCTAGGTTGGTCATATGGCTGCAATCACCATCTGCAGTGATTTTGGTTAGGAAGGGCTGACAAAAGCATCAGAGAAAGCCCCAGAAAAGGCCCTGAAGGAGAAGCATTAATCAGGTCTGCAGTGGAGTTGGAGGCTGGGGTTTCACATTGGAACCTGGGGTCTGCAGGGAGTGGGTCAGTTGAAAGTGAGAAGAAGAATTATTTTTAGGCCAGCCTTTGTGTGAAATATCAGAAATCAAATCATTGGGTGGTAGCATTACTATGAAATGTATCAATAATATTTTATAGCTGTATTTATATATATGCATGTATGGATTGGTAGATGGTTAGAAGGACAAATATGTGAGAAAACAAATATGGTAAAATGCTAACAGTTGTGGAATGTGGGTGGTAGGTGTGTGGGTGTTCACTGTACAGTTCTATAAACTTCACTGAAGGTTTAATATTTGTTCTTTGTGTTTGATCTTTGTTAATTTGATTAATATGTGTCTTGGGGTGTTTCGCCTTGGGTTTATCCTGTTTGGGACTCTCTGGGTTTCTTGGACTTGGGTGGCTATTTCCTTCCCCATTTTAGGGAAGTTTTCAGCTATTATCTCCTCGAGTATTTTCTCATGGCCTTTCTTTTTGTCTTCTTCTTCTGGAACTCCTATGATTCGAATGTTGGGGCGTTTCACAGTGTCCCAGAGGTCCCTGAGGTTGTCCTCATTTCTTTTGATCCTTTTTTCTTTTTTCCTCTCTGCTTCATTTATTTCCACCATTTTATCTTCTACCTCACTTATCCTATCTTCTGCCTCCGTTATTCTACTCTTGGTTCCCTCCAAAGTGTTTTTGATCTCATTCATTGCATTGTTCATTTTTAATTGACTCTTTTTTGTTTCTTCTAGGTCTTTATTAAACAATTCTGGTATCTTTTCAATCTTTGTCTCCAGGCTATTTATCTGTAACTCCATTTTGTTTTCAAGATTTTGGATCATTTTTATTATCATTATTCTAAATTCTTTTTCAGGTAGATTCCCTATCTCCTCCTCTTTTGTTTGACTTGGTGGGCATTTTCATGTTCCTTTACCTGTTGGGTATTTCTCTGCCTTTTCATCTTGTTTAGATTGCTGTGTCTGGAGTGGGCTTTCTGTATTCTGGAGGTCTGTGGTTCCTTTTTATTGTGGAGGATTTACCCAGTGGGTGGGGTTAGACGATTGGCTTGTCAAGGTTTCCTGGTTAGGGAAGCTTGTGTCAGTGTTCTGGTGCGTGGAACTTGATTTCTTCTCTTTGGGGAGCAATGGAGTGCCCAGTAATGAGTTTGAGATGGGTCTATGTGTTAGGTGTGACCTTGGGCAGCCTATATGTTGACGTTCAGGGCTATGTTCCTGCGTTGCTGGAGAATTTGCGTGGTATGTCTTGCTCTATAACTTATTGGCTCTTGGGTGGTGGTTGGTTTCAGTGTAGGTATGGAGGCTTTTGGACAGTCACTTATTACTTAAAGTTCCATGTAGTCAGGAGTTTTCTGGTGTTCTCAGGTTTTGGGCCTAAGTCTCCTGCCTCTGGATTTCAGTTTTATTCTTCCTGTAGTCTCAGGATTTCTCCAACTATACAGCACTGATAATAATACTTCTAGTTAATGGTGAAAGATTCTCCCCGTTAGGCAACCCAGAGAGGTCACAGAGTTACATGAAGAAGAAGGAGAAGGGTAGGAGGGAGAATAGAGATGAGCAGGAGGAGAAAAAGGGGGACTCAAGAGGAGAGAGATAGATCTACGCAGCTGTCTGTTCCCAGAGTGTTCTCCGTAGCCCAGTCACCTACAAAGATTCACAGAATTGGATTGGGAAGAGAAGGGGAAAGGAGGAAATAGAGGTGTTCTGAGGTAGAAAACAGAAAGTCAAGATTTGGAGAGAATAATCTTCGGTTTAAAATAGGGCTTCTCTTCTTTTTTTTTTTTTGTAAGGTTATAGTGTGTTGAAAATGAAAATTAAGGAGTAGTAGAGGAGTACTAGAGGACTTTAAAAGAAATAAGAGGAAAAGAAAAATAGAAAATAGAAGAGAAAAAGGAAAGAAAGAGAAAAAAGAAGAAGAAAAAAGAAAAAAAAAGAAAAAAAAAAAGAAAGGAAAAAAAAAATTTTTTCCCCCTAATTAAAAAAATCATAAAAATCTATGAAAATGAAAGTTAAGGAGTAATGGGGGAGTAATAGGGGATTTTAAAGGAAAATAAAAGAGAAAAAATAAAAAAGAAAAAATAAAAAAAGAAAAAAAAAGAGAAAAAAGTCAAATTATATCTAGGAGTTTCTCTAGAGCTGTTGCGGTCAGTGTGGGTTCGGCTCAGTTTCAGATAGCTCCTCGTTCCAGCTTACACTTCTTGATATCTACAGGCCCCTTCCGGTGTAGCCGGTGTTTTCTACAGGGATTTTAATCTGTTGCACCAGTCCCTTCTGAAGCAGTTCCCTTTGTTTATTTGGCTTCTGTTTGCCGGTCTCTTCAGAGCCTCATTTCCGCCCTGACACAGGCGGGCGGAGGTGGACTCTTATTCAGGTAGCTAGTTCCGTCGCTCTGCAGGGAGGGGCTGGCGCTGCAGGGAGGGGCTGGCGCTGTGGGGGCGGGCTTGCGCCGCGGGGACGGGCTGGGGCTGCCGGGAGGGGCTGATGCTGCTTTCTCCGTCTGCGCTGCTCAGGCTCCCGGCTGTTCTATATGGAGCGCACCCCGCGCTGCGCGAGGTTCCAGCCCTTGGGTGTTCCACAAAAGCGCGGAGCGAAAAGCTGCGCCTGCTCTCTGTGCCTTCCTCGTCAGAGCGGTCCAGGCAGCCAGGGGCTTGGTGGGCGCTCTCTCCCCAGGTGTGGCGCGCCCACTCCCTTCCACGGTCCTAGTTTCAGTTTCCGCTGGCGCCAGTCGGGTGCGTGCGCCTTCTGCCCTCTGCGTCCCCAGCCCCAGTCCCCGCCCGCGCGGGTCGGGCGCCTGCGCCCTGTGTCTCGCCGCGACCTTCCCCTCCCCCCTGCCTCCTGCCTCTGGCGGGGCTGGGCCGGTCCGCAGCCTGCGAGCTCTTCTCTGGACTTTCTCGGTCTCTTTGTTCTGCGAGCGGCTGGCAGTGTGTTCGGCCGGTTAATTTACTCTCTCTCTTTTGGTCTCCCACAGTTCAAGTTGGCAACTCACAGAAGCTCCCTCCGATTGTCCTCAGGGCACTCAGGCCCGGACCCTACCCCAAGCAATGCCGCCCAAGACTCCCTTCCCGGGACGGATCTCCGTCCTCAGCTCTTTTGTCTCACTTTTTGTCTTTTATATTTTGTCCTACCTCCTTTCGAAGACAATGGGCTGCTTTTCTGGGCGCCTGATGACCTCAGCTAGCGATCAGAAGTTGTTCTGTGAAGTTTGCTCTGCGTTCAGTTATTCTTTCGATGAATTTGTAGGAGAGAAAGTGGTCTCCCCGTCCTACTCCTCTGCCATCTTGGCTCCTCCCCCCCTCTTTTCTAATATATGTGTTTAATGCTGTAAATTTCTCTCTCAGCACTGCTTTAGCTGTGTCCCACAAATTTTGGTATGTTCTATTTTCATTTTGCTTCAGTTCAATGTATTTTTAAAATTGTTCCTTGAGATTTCTTTTTTGACCCACATATTACCTAAAAGTGTCTTGTTCTGGTTGTTAAGTATTTGGAAATTTTCTTTTTCTCTTTCTGTTATTGATTTCTAGTTTGATTCCCTTGTGGTCAGAGAATACACTCTGATTTAGATTCTTTTAAATTTTTTGAAGTTTGTGTTATGACCCAGGATTTGTTCTATCTTAATACATGTTCCATGAACACTTGAAAAGAATGTATATTGTGCTATTGTTGAATGGAGTGTTCTATAGATGTTTACTGATCCTGTTAGTCAGTGGTATTATTGACTTCTTCCATATCCTGCTGATTTTGTATATAATTGCTCTATTAACTATAGAGAGAGGGGTGTTAAAGTCTCCAACTCTAATTTGGATTTATCTATTTATCTTTTCAGTTCTGTTAGTTTTTGCTTCGCACATTTTCCTGTTCTTTTGTTTTGTGCATATATATTTAGGATTTCTATGCCTTCTTAGTCAATTGACCCTTTTATCATTATATAATATCCCTCTTTGTCTCTTTTAATTGTCTTTGCTTTAACATCTACTTTACCTGATATTCACTGAGGCTTTCCTTTGATTATTGTTGGCATGATACATCTTTATCCATTTATTTTTTTGTACTTACTGCCCATACCATTTTACTTTCTGCCTATACCATTTCATTTGAAGTTTCTTTAAGACAGCACAGAGTTATTTAGGTCATATTTTAATCTACTTTGGTAATCTCTATCTTTTAATTGGTGTATTTAGACCACTTAAATTTAAAATAATTGTTGATGAATTAAGGCATAAATCTGCTATTTGGTGTTTTTTGTTTCTGTTGGTTCTCTCCATTGTTTTTTGTTTCCCTGCTTTCTTTTTTCTACCTTTCCATGGTTTACTTGAACATTTTTAGAATTTCAATTTGATTTACTTATGTTTTTAATCTCCTTGCATAGTTTTTTAAAGTAGTTTCTTTAAGTATTACTACACTGCACATCCATACCTTATTGCAGTGTACTTCTATCATCATATTATCAGCTAGAATGAAGTGTAGAAACCTTACTTCCCCTTTGTTTTTTTTAACCCCTTCCATTTATGACATAATTTCTTAAATATTCCTTTTATATATAATCAGAACCAAATCAGGCCATGTTATATTTTTTTGTTTTGATCATCAGATATAATTTATGAAATTCAAAATGAGAAAGTCTACTATATTATTTTGTCTTACTGTATTCTTTCTTCCATCTATGTTTATATTTTTAATAATTTTATCCTGTTTAAATAACTTATTTTAGAATAAATCTGCTGAAAAAAAGAATAGATCTGCTGGCAACAAGATTTCTTAGTTTCTCTTCATTTGAGAATGTCTTGATTTCCCCTTATTATTAAAAGATATTTTTGCTAGATATAGAATTCTAGACTAACAAATTTATCTTTTAGCACACAAAAAATGCTGTGCCATTGTATTCTAACCTCTATGGTTTTGATGAGGAATCCAGTGTATTTTGAATGTTTTTCCCCTATTGATATGGTGCTACTTTCAAGATTTTTCTTTGTCTTTAGTTTTCACAAGTTTGACCATGATGTATCTTGGTATAGATTTCTATGGGAATAATAAAGCCCTTGAAGATTTGGGCATTTTCAGAGTCAGGTTATTCAGGGAGGAAGCAGTATTTTCACTCTTTTTAAGTCAGAGAGAACCCTGATCTATAAGATTGTCTATCCTGTAAATGTAAATGCTGGTGAAAGTTTTTTGGTACTTGTATTTAGAAGAAAATTTATTTGTTCCTTAAGAGCAGGGCCCAGAGTTTCCTGGTGGTCCAGTGGTTTAAAAAAAAGAGCAAGGCCCATATTGACTTAAAAAATATATATACATTTAAAAATTTTTATTGATGGATAATTGATTTACAATATTTTGTTAGTTTCAGGCATACAGCAAAGTGAATCAGTTATACATACATATAGATCTACTCTTATTTTTCCTTTTTAGATATCTTTCTCATATAGGTCATTACAGAGTATTGAGTACAGTTCCCTGTACTATACAGCAGATTCTTATTAGTTATTTTTTGGGTAAAAAATCTGCCTCCAATGCAGGACACACAAGAGATGTGGGTTTGATCCCTTGATCAGGAAGATCCCTTGGATGAAGAAATGGGAACCCACTCCAGTATCCTTGCCTGAAAAATCCCATGGATGGAGGACCTTCATGGGCAGAGGAGCCTAGCAGGCTACAGTCCAAAGGGTTGCAAAGAATTAGATATGACTGAGTGACTAAGTACACACACAAATTTTATATATAGTATATATGTCAATCCCAGTCTCCCAGTTTATCTACCCCCTTATCCCTCTTTTCATACTGTGTGGATCACAACAAACTGTAAAAAATTCTTAGAGATGGGAATACCAGACCACCTTACTTGCCTCCTGAGAAATATGTATGCAGGTCAAACACTTATGACGGGACATGAAAAACGAACTCGCTCCAAATTGGAAAAGGAGTACATCAAGGCTGTATAATGTCACCTGCTTATTTAACTTCTGTGCAGAGTATATCATGCAAAATGCCAGGTTGGATGAAACATAAGCTGGACTCAAGATTGCCGGGAGAAATATCAATAACCTCAGATATGCAAATGACACCATCCTTATGGCAGAAAGTGAAGAGGAACTAAAGAGCCTTTTGATGGAAGTGAAAGAGGAGAGTAAAAAAGCTGGCTTAAAACTCAACATTAAAAAAACTAAGATCATGGCATTCAGTCCCATCAGTTCATGGCAAATAGATGGGGAAACAATGGAAACAGTGACAGACTTTCTTTTCTTGGGCTCCAAAATCACTGTAGATGGTGATTGCAGCCATGAAATTAAAAGACACTTGCTCCTTGGAAGGAAAGCTGTGACCAACCTAGGCAGCATATTAAAAAGCAGAGACATTACTTTGTCAACAAAGGTCCGTCTAGTCAAAGCTATGGTTTTTCCAGTAGTCATGTATGGATGTGAGAGTTGAACCGTAAAGAAAACTGAGCACCAAAGAATTGATGCTTTTGAACTGTGATGTTGGAGAAGACCCTTGAGAGTCCCTTGAACTGCAAGAAGATCCAACCAGTCCATCCTAAAGGAAATCAGTCCTGAATATTCATTGGAAAGGTTGATGCTAAAGCCAAAACTCCAATACTTTGGCTTTACTTTGATCACCTGATGTGAAGAACTGACTCATTTGAAAAGACTCTGATGCTGGGAAAGATTGAAGGCAGGAGAAGAAGGGGACAATAGAGGATGAGATGGTTGGATGGCATCACTGACTCAATGGACATCAGTTTGAGCAAGCTCTGGGAGTTGGTGATGGACAGGGAAGCCTGGTGTGCTGCAGTCCATGGGGTCACAAAGAGTTGGACATGAATGAGTAACTGAACTGAACTGACTTAGCCCTCTTTAAAAAAATATTGACAATAGCATCTAACAGTGGCCATCACCAACTTGATTTGTAAGTGAATAGATATCCCCCTGTTAAAGACTGGCCCAGCTGGGTGGCCTGGTCAAGCTTGTTTTCCTCCTTCAACTTGGACTTCTTTACCTTGATTATTTGCTTCCCTCTTGCCACAGCAATTCCTTGTTTTTAACTCTAACTGGAGTAAAAGCTGGAATGACCCCAGGCTTGATTCCAGACTCTTGACTATCCTTTACCCATCCCCTCTCTCTGTGTAATCATATCTAATTTAACTGCTTTAAACAACATCTAAGTGCTGATGGCTCCCTTATTTATATCTCTGTCCCTGATATCTTCCTGAAATCCAAAAATAGTTGGATTAATCTCTACTGTAATTTTAACTTTTTTATTTGTTGCTCTTTTTTAATTGTTTTTATTTTTTTCTTCCACTCTTTCCACCTCTTTTGGTTTTAACTGCTTCCTAGGTGGCACAGTGGTAAAAGAATCCACCTCCAATGCAGGAAATATAGAGTAGTGGGGTAGATCCCTGGGTTGGGAAAACATCCTGGAATAGGAAATGGCAACCCACTCCATATTCTTGCCTGGAAAATTCCATAGACAGAGTAAATTTACAGTCCATAGGGTCACAAAGAGTTGGCAAGATTGAACATGCATGAGCATTATATGAATGGTTTTTTTCCATTCTGTACATTTCAGCTACACTTCTTTTTCTTCTTCTTCTTTTTAAGATTATATATATATATATTTAAATTTTAATTGAAGGATAATTGCTTTACAGAATTTTGTGGTTTCCTGTCATACATCAACAAGAACCAGAGATAGGTACACCGATTTTCCCTCCCTTCCGGACCTCCCTCTCATTTCCCTCCCCACCCTTCAGCCTATTGCAGAGGCCCTGTTTGAGTTCCCTGAATCCTATAGCAAATTTCCATTGGCTGTCTGTTTTACACGTGGTATTATAAATTTCTATGTTACTGTCTCCATGCATCTCCCCTTCTCCCTCCTCTCCTCCCACCTTGTCCATAGGTCTGTTCTCTATGTCTGTTTCTCCACTGCTGCCCTGAAAATAAATTCATCAGTGCCATCTCTTCAGATTCCATATATATGTGTCAATATATGATATTTACATTTCTCTTTCTGACTTACTTCACTCTGTATAATGGGTTCTAGTTTTGTCTACCTCATTAGAACAGATTCAAATGCATTCCTTTGTATGGCTGAGTAGTATTCCAATGTATATATATACCACAGCTTCTTTATCCATTCATCTGTCAAAGGACATCTAGGTTGCTTCCATGTTCTAGCTATTGTAAATAGTGCTGCAATGAATATTTGGATACATGTCTTTTTCAGTTTTTATTTCCTCAGGGTATATGCCTAGGAGTGGGATTGCTGGGTCATATGGTGGTTTTATTCCAAGGTTTTTAAGGAGTCTTCCTACCATCTCCCATAGTGGCTGTATCAGTTTACATTCCCACCAGCAATGCAAGAGTGTTCCCTTTTCTCCACATCCCCTCCAGCATTTATTGGTTGCCCTAGAGTTTATAATACACATTTAGGATGAGTCCAAGTCTACTTTCAAATAACACTATACCTCTTCATGGGCAGTGCAAATACCTTCCAATAACAGAATAATGCTATTTCTCCTTCCCAAACTTTGTATCATTGCTGCCATTCATTGTACTTATGCATAAGAGCAGGCATGCACACAGCACACACACATGCTCAATATTGAATGCATTATTGCTATTATTTTAGGCAAGCTGTTATCTGTTCAGTTAAGAATAAGATAAATAAAAGGTTTTTTTTTTTTTTCACCTTCATTTATTCCTTCTGTGGAGATCTTCCTTTCTTTATGTAGATAGAGTTTCTGATGCGTATCATTTTCCTCTTGGAGGAACTTCTTTAAACATATCTTATAAGGCAATTCTATTGGCCACAAATTCTCTCAGTTGTTGCTAGTCTGAGAATGTATCTTTTTCCCTTCACTTTTGAAGGATAATTTTACAGAGTACAGAATGCTAAGTTGGTGGTTTTTTCTTTCAACACTCTAAATATTCCACTCTACTCTCTTCTTGTTTGCCTGGTTTCTGAGGTGACATCATATGTAATTCTTCATTATTTTGGAGGAGTTTATCTCGCTTGGTGTTCTGTGAGCTTCCCAGATCTGTGCTTGATGTCTGACATTAATTTGGAGAAATTCCAGTCATTATTACTGCAAATGTTCCTTC
Source organism: Cervus canadensis (assembly GCF_019320065.1). Classification (NCBI taxonomy): domain Eukaryota; kingdom Metazoa; phylum Chordata; class Mammalia; order Artiodactyla; family Cervidae; genus Cervus; species Cervus canadensis. The sequence goes on along the minus strand of NC_057406.1, from coordinate 23,602,285 downwards.
TATTCCTGTCTGTCTTTCTTTGGTATTCCCATTAAAAGTATGTTACAGCTTTTGTAGTTATCCTGCAGCTCTTGGATATTCCATCCTATTCTGTATTTTTCAGGTTTTTTTTTTTTTTCTCTCTTTACTTTTCCATCTTAGGAGTCTGTATTGACATATCCACAAGCTCAGAGCTTTTCTCAGCCATGCCTAGTCTACTAATGAGCCCATCAAAGGATTGCTTCATTTTCTGTATGGTGTTTTTGATATCTAACATTTCTTTTTGATCCTTTCTTAGAATTTCCCTCTCTGATTACATTGCCAATCAGTTCTTGCATGTTGTCTGGTTTACCTGCTTCAGCTGTTACCATATCAGTCATAGATGTTTTAAAACCCCTGTCTGATAATTCCAGCATCACTGCCATATCAGTCTGGTCTAATGCTTGCTCTGTTTCTTTGAACTACGTTTTTGCATTGTAGTATGCTTTGTAGTTTTTCTTGATAGCTGGACAAGATGTACTGAGCAAAAGAAACTTCAGTAAACAGATCTAAGCTGTTATGGACAGAGAAGCATTCTCTAGTCCTATGATTAGGTCTCAGTACCCTGGACTGGGAACTTCCCCAGCCCTCCCCCTACCCCCAGAATGGGACAGGATGGTAGAGTGGGCTGGAGTTGGGTATTTCCCTTCTCCCAGGTTACTCAGGCTCTGATAAAGCCCCAGCAGATTAGGGTCTGATTAAATAGTTTCTCTTGGAGGCAGGCCCTGTTAAAGACAGAATCTTCTTGAGTATTTCAAAATGGTTATTTCCTCATCCTTTTTCCAGAAGCACAAGAATCCACCCCCTCACCCCCCCCCACCCCCCCACCAGTATTCACCCTGGTAGAACTCCTGGCAGTAAGACTCACAAAAGTGCAGGGCCCCCTCATAACTGCTTCCCGTGGTGTTTTTAACTTTCAGACTTGTCCATACTGAGTGTCCTCAATGATCGATGAGGAATAAGATTTTGTACCCCAGTACTGGTTATAGAAGTTTCTGTTCATGAGTTTCTACTCATGACAGTTGTGATTGTCTTTATTCACTTGTCTCTCTTATTTGGGGGGTGGGGTGGGTGGTGGGGAAAAGTTTACCCTGTGACATCACTTCCCTGATGGATCTCAGAAGCGCTGTTGATCTTTCAGTTTGTCCAGCTTTTTTCTTGTAGTTAAAATGGAATGATGACTTTGAGACTGGAAACCAGAACTCTAAACTCAAGTGTGCTGCTGCCCAGCACCACAACACTCCTGTGTCCTGACCACCAACACACGGCTGAATCCATCTACTTCTTTCCCACTTTGACTAATGAAAACTTGACTGTTTTCATTATGTTTTAGCATTATCTTTTGGCTGAACAACTTCAACAGGCTCCTAAAGCATCATTTGGCTGTCCTGTTCTTGTGTGCATATAATCAGTTCTCCATTAGCAATGTGAGTAATCTTTAAAGCAAAAACCAGATATAACTTCCCTTTAGAACTTACCAACGGCTTCCTGGTGTATATAGAAAAAAACTGCATTTTCAAGTAATGTTCTCCAGGCCCTGCCTGATATAGCCTGCCTGCTTCTCTTAACGTGTATCTACCTCCTCAGTCACTCACTGTACTCTAGTATGGACCTTCCATCTTCTCTCCCCCTCTCCTTTTTTTAAATTAACTTTTATCAGATTATAGTTGATTTACAATCTTGTGTTACTTTCTGCTATACAGTGAATCAGTTATACATATATGTATACTCACTCTTTTTCAAATTCTATTCCCATATAGGCCTGATGAACTATGGATTGAGGTTTGTGACGTAGTACAGGAGACAGGGATCAAGACCATCCTCCCAAAAAAGAAATGCAAAAAAAGCAAAATGGCTGTCTGAGGAGGTCTTACAAATAGCTGTGAAAAGAAGAGAAGCCAAAAGCAAAGGAGAAAAGGAAAGATATACCGATTTGAATGCAGAGTTCCAAAGAATAGCAAGGAGAGATAAGAAAGCCTTCCTCAGCAATCAATGCAAAGAAATAGAGGAAAACAACAGAATGGGAAAGACTAGAGATCTCTTCAAGAAAATTAGAGATACCAAGGGAACATTTCATGCAAAGATGGGCTCAATAAAGGACAGAAATGGTATGGACCTGACAGAAGCAGAAGATATTAAGAAGAGGTGGCAAGAATACACAGAAGAACTGTACAAAGGGGATCTTCATGACCCAGATAATCATGACAGTGTGATCACTCACCTAGAGCCAGACATCCTGGAAGGTGAAATCAAGTGGATCTTAGAAAGCATCACTACAAACAAAGTTAGTAGAGGTGATGGAATTCCAGTTGAGCTATTTCAAATCCTGAACGATGATGCTGTGAAAGTGCTGCACTCAATATGCCAGCACATTAGGAAAATTCAGTAGTGACCACAGGACTGGAAAAGGTCAGTTTTCATTCCAATCCCAAAGAAAGGCAATGCCAAAGAATACTCAAACTACCACACAATTGCACTCACCTCACATGCTAGTAAAGTAATGCTCAAAATTCTCCAAGCCAGGCTTCAGCAATAAGTGAACCATGAACTTCCAGATGTTCAAGCTGGCTTTAGGAAAGGCAGAGGAACCAGAGATCAAATTGCCAACATCTGTTGGATCATTGAAAAAGCAAGAGAGTTCCAGAAAAACATCTATTTCTGCTTTATTGACTATGCCAAAGCCTTCGACTGTGTGGATCACAATAAACTGTGGAAAATTCTGAAAGAGATGGGAATACCAGACCACCTGACCTGCCTCTTGAGAAACCTGTATGCAGGTCAGGAAGCAACAGTTAGAACTGGACATGGAACAACAGACTGGTTGCAAATAGGAAAAGGAGTATGTCAAGGCTGTATATTGTCACCCTGCTTATTTAACTTCTATACAGAATGCATCATGAGAATGCTGGGCTGGAGGAAGCACAAGCTGGAATCAAGATTGCCGGGAGAAATATCAATAACCTCAGATATGCAGATGACACCACCTTATGGCAGAAAGTGAAGAAGAACTAAAGAGCCTCTTGATGAAAGTGAAAGAGGAGAGTGAAAAAGTTGGCTTAAAGCACAACATTCAGAAACTAAAATCATGGCATCCATCCCATCACTTCATGGCAAATAGATGGAAATAGTGAAACAGTGTCAGACTTTATTTTTCTGGGCTCCAAAATCACTGCAGATGGTGATTGCAGCCATTAAATTAAAAGATGCTTGCTACTTGGAAGGAGAGTTATGACCAACTTAGACAGCATATTAAAAAGCAGAGACATTACTTTGCCAACAAAGGTCCGTCTAGTCAAGGCTATGGTTTTTCCAGTAGTCATGTTTGGATGTGAGAGTTGGACTGTGAAAAAAGCTGAGTGCTGAAGAATTGATGCTTTTGAACTGTGGTGTTGGAGAAGACTCTTGAGAGTCCCTTGGACTGCAAGAAGATCCAACCAGTCCATCCTAAAGGAGATCAGTCCTGGGTGTTCCTTGGAACGACTGATGTTGACGCTGAAACTCCAATACTTTGGCCACCTGATGTGGAGAGCTGACTCATTTGAAAAGATTCTGATGCTGGGAAAGATTGAGGGCAGGAGGAGAAGCGGACGACAGAGGATGAGATGGCTGGATGGCATCACCGACTCAATGGACATGAGTTTGGGTAGGCTCTGGGAGTTGGTGATGGACAGGGAGACCTGGTGTGCTGCAGTTCACAGGGTCGCAAAGAGTCGTACACGACTGAGAGACTGGACTGAACTGAACTGATACAGGTCATTACAGAGTCTCCCATGCTGCACAGTAGGTTCTTATTAGTTCTCTGTCTTCCATGTAGTAGTGTGTATATGTCAATCCCAGTCTCCCAATTTATCCTGCTTCCTACCATTTTCCCCCTTGGAAACCATAAGTTTGGTTTCTACATCTGTAACTCTATTTCTGTTTTGTAAATAGATTCATTTGTATAATTTTTTAGATGTCATTTGCTGCAACATGGATGGGCCTAGAGATTGTCATACTGAGTGAAGTAAGTCAGACATAGAAAGACAAATATCTTATGATATCCCTTATATGTGGAATCCATTTGCTTCTTGATATGTATCTTATTAGCTTGGGCTGCTGTAACAATGGCCATGGACTGGGTTACTTAAGCAACACATATTTATTCCTCATAGTTATAGTGGGGCTTCCTAGGCAATACAGTAGTAAAGAACCCACCTGCCAATGTAGAAGACTTAAGAGATGCAGGGTCGATCCCTGGGTCAGGAAGATCCCCTGGAGGAGGGTATGGCAACCCACTCCGGTATTCTTGCATGGAGAATCCCATGGACGGAGCGGCCTACAGTAAAGAGTCAGACATGACTGAAGTGACTTAGAATGCAAGCACACACATAGAGGCTGGAAGTCTGAGATCAGGCTGCTGGTATGGTCAGGTTTTGGTGAAGGTCCTCTTTTTGGCTCACAGATGACTGTCTTGTCATTTTATCCTCACATGGCAGAGAGAGGGAGAGAGCTATCTGTCTGACCTCTTACAAGGGCATTAATTCCATTCATTATCTCCACCCACATGATCTAGTCACCCATAAAAGCCCCCCACTCCCACCTCTAAATACCATTAGCTTGTGGGTTAAATTTCAATATATGAATTTGGGGAGTGAATTCATATATGAATATGAAAAAAAATTTCAGTCCACAAAAATGTGTTTAGGTCATATCAGCCTTGGGTCTTTCATACTAGCTCTTTCTCCTGCCAAAAATGCCCCATCCCCAGGTCTTCTTATGATTGACTCTGCTTTGTCATCCAGATCTCAGTGTGATGGTTAGTTTATACATCAATCTGGTTAGGCTAGAGTGCCCAGTTAATCAAGCAAACAGTAATATACATGTTGCTGTGAAAGTCTTTTGTAGCTGCAGTTAATGTTGACAATCAGTTCAGTCGCTCAGTCATGTCTGACTCTTTGCAACCCCATGGACTGCAGCATACCAGGCCTCCCTGTCCATCATCAATTCCTGGAGCTTGCTCAAACTCATGTTCATCGAGTTGGTGATGCCATCCAACCATCTCATCCTATGTTGTTCTCCTCTCCTCCTGCCTCAGTCTTTCCCAGCATCAGGGTCTTTTCAAATGAGTCAGTTCTTTGCATCAGGTGGCCAAAGTATTGGAGTTTTCAGCTTCAGCATCAGTTCTTTCAATGAATATTCATGACTGATTTCCTTTAGGATTGACTGGTTGGATCTCCTTGCAGTCCAAGGGACTCTCAAGAGTCTTCTCCAACACCATGGTTTGAAGGCATCAATTCTTTGGCGCTCAGCTTTTTTTATGGTCCATCTCTCACATCCAAACTATTGACAATAGTCAACTTGAATTAAAGGATTTTCCTCAATAACATGGGTGAAAGTGAAAGTGAAGTCGCTCAGTCGTGCCTGACTCTTTGCAACCCCATGGACTGTAGCCTACCAGGCTCCTCTGTCCATGGGATTCTCCAGGCAAGAATACTGGAGTGGGTTGCAATTTCCTTCTCCAGGGGATCTTCCTGACCCAGGGATCGAACCCCGGTCTCCCGCATTGCAGGCAGATGCTTTAACCTCTGAGCCACCAGGGAAGCCCTAACATGGGTGGGCCTCATCCAAACAGTTCAAAAGACTTGGGAACAAAACTGAGGTTTCCGTTTGGGAGAAGCGCTTCTGCCTCAAGACTATACAGCATTAGCTCCTGACTGGTTGATCCAGAATCCTGGTCTGCCCCACAGATTTTGGCCTCACCAGTTCCCACAACCACATAAGCCAGTTCCTTAAAATAAGAATGTGTGTGTGTCCTCTACTTGGTCTGTTTCTTGGCTGTTTCCTTGATGACAGTGCATCTGACCTGCCACTCTCTAGTTGTCCTCCCCCATGTCATTCTTTAGTGTGTAACCCTATCTTTGTTTTCTTTGTATCACTCGTTTCTCTGCAAATCTGTCTTGTTCATTTGTTTATTGTCTATCTCTCACATTTCTTTATAAGGAACAGGAAAGTTGTGGTCCCTTGTCTGCTTTATTCACCCTTCTGTACCCAGCATCTAGAAACATGCCCAGCACGCCTCTCAATGATACATACCACTGAATGAATGGATGATGCTGCCTTGTTTTATCTCCACAAGGTCTGGCTTTTCTTGCCTACCTTGACCCAGAACCAACCCAGGGAAGTACATTCTTGACCATTCTAATTTAACAGAGTATAAAAATGGGACATGTTTAATGTCTATTTTATCTGGGACTTTATTTTTGGGGGGAGCGCCAGAATCGCTGCAGATGTTGACTGCAGCCATGAAATTAAAAGACACTTGGTCCTTGGAAGAAAAGTTATGACCAACCTAGATAGCATATTGGAAAGCAGAGACATTACTTTGCCAACAAAGGTCCATCTAGTTAAAACTGGTTTCTCCAGTAGTCATGTATGGATGTGAGAGTTGGACTGCAAAGAAAGCTGAGCACTGAAGAATTGATACTTTTGAACTGTGGTGTTGGAGAAGACTCTTGAGAGTCCCTTGGACTGCAAGGAGATCCAACCAGTTCACCCTAAAGGAAATCAGTCCTGAATGTTCATTGGAAGGACTGATGCTGAAGCTGAAACTCCAATACTTTGGCCACCTGACGTGAAGAACTGACTCGTTTGAAAAGACCCTGATGCTGGGAAAGATTGAAGGCAGGAAGAGAAGGGGATCACAGAGGATGAGATGGTTGGATGGCATCACTGACTTGATGGACATGAGTTTGAGTAAACTCTGGGAGTTGGTGATGGACAGGGAGGCCAGTGCAGTCCACGGGGTTGCCAAGAGTCAGACACAACTGAGCAACTGAACTGAACTGAACTGAAAAAGTAGGTTGATATTAGGCCTGAAAATAATAGGCCAAAAGTATCTCCACATTCTAACATGAGAAAAAGTGCTCAGCCCCCTAAGTGGGAGTATAAGCACTGGCATTGTACACCCGAACAGCCACCCGTTCACCTATGAGGGGGAAGGAACAAGGGTGTTTCCCTGTCACTCAGGCCTAGTTAGGGGGCTTCAGCAGAAATGCTATGGACTGTGTCTGCTCCCTGCTTGTGACACATGAAGACAAGTGATGAGGCTGGAGGTGCTCTCTGGGTCGGTAGAGCAACGAGAGGTGGCTCGTGAGAGGCTGGAGGGAGAAGGAGGCTGAGTTGGTCGGAGTAAAAGGATGAGAGAGGGCTTTCTGTGAATCATATGCATACTAGATAGGTGCTTTGCTTAGAGAGAAAACTGGCTGGGTTTTTCTCTTACACCACACAGAGGGTAACTTGCAAGGGGCAGGAAATCACAGCAGGAAGTGTAATGTCAGGTGTCCAAACACTGAAGGAGGAAATGTGAATGACCATCTGAGGATGTGCATTTGTTGCTTGAAGACAAGCCATTTCCGATGGTGTGCGGGAGCCTTTCTGAAGAGCTCATGAAAATGCCAAGAGAGGAAATGTCTTCAATACCTGCCAGGCCCAGGGAGCAGGGATGCTAACTTACAGCACAGCCAGCCATGAAGGCTTTCCCTGTTGTCTACAGGGCAGCTGAATGAGCTAACCCTGGGTACAGACCAACTTCTGAATCCCAGTGGCTTAATACAGCTTAACACAGCTTTGATTTTGTTTGTGTTTGCAGAAAGCCTATGTAGGAGTGGTGGCCCTCCTTCATCCAATGGCAAGGGAATGCAGGGATGGAAGAGGTGTAATGTCTCTTATCTACTTTGACCCATAAATGACACGTCATTTCCACTGATGTTCATTGGCTAAGAGAAGACATATGCAAGGGAAGATGGGAATGAAGGGAGGTGTACATGGAATGTTTGATGAGCACAAACTATACCTCACTGTCCTTCTCTCTGTTTCCTCCCATTCCCCATTCTTCAACCTGGATTGAGGACCAGTAATCTGCCTGAATGCACCAGTATAGCCATATAGTTGTAAAATTGTTTTAAATCTAGGTAATGGATAGAAAGTGGTCATTGTACTCTTCTAATTTTAATATAAGCTTGAAATATAGAATTTTGACAATGACACATGACTAGTTTTTTATTTTATGGTTTATTGAGCACTTATTATGTTCTAGGGCCTTTACAAATATGTATTTTTCTATTTTCACCAACCTGCTCAATAGGCATTGTTAGTATCCCCGTTTTACAGATGAAGACAGTAAAGCACAGAAAGATGAAGTTCTTGGCCAGAACATAGATATGGTGAATGATTTCCTAATTGCACTGCCTACTAGTTGTTAGTTGGTGAGAATAAGAGCTTTTTGAGTGAAGGGATCTTTTCTTACTTAGTTTAGTACCTCTAGCATCCTACCTAGGGTTTAGCCCAAAAATAAATATTCAATAAATATAGGAATAGTCATTTTAATGACGGAAATGGGAGTACAATGTGACTTGAAGTGACTTAAGAGACTGAAGAAATCTAGTTACTTGGGTGAGATTGGAGAAGTCGTGGGTGTATCCTATGGGCAGGCCATGGGTATATCCCAAGGGGCAGGGAGAACCAAGCCCCACTAGTCTGAGCAGTGCAGGGGCTTATTTTAAATTGCACCCGTCAGGTCCCACCTGTCACCCATCAGGTGACACTCTGGGAGATAATTTTGTGGGACTCACCTAAAATACCACTTCCTCACAGGGGCCTCCCGTGAACACGGGAGCTCAAACACCCACTTTTAGCCTCAGGCCCAGCCCTTGACTCATCTCTTTTGTAGCTCTTACTGCAACTTTTTGTTTATTTAAAACTTCTCTGCTAGAATGTAAACTCCATGAGGCAGGCATCATGTCCATTTTATTTACTCTTCTATTTTCAAACATAAAAGTGAATCACACGTATTACATGCTCAAGAATGAATAAATGAGCAAGTAAACGGAACAATGACCTCATATCACCTCCCTGTCCTATGCCCCAAGGACTGTTAAGAGTGGCTTGGATTTAGCAGAGTCCTCACTTGGACTGCTTAATAGGTGGAACTGGGGAGAGAACAGGGCAGGGAGGTGTCAGATCCAAATGCTGGCAGAGAGAGACGTCAGTAGTCTACTGAAGAGTTTTCACAGAGCTGTTTGTTTAATTCAAGGATATGCTGCTGCTACATTGATGAATTTTTTTGTTTGTACAAAACAAAAGGAGGAGGGAGGAAGTCTAACCTAGGAAGCTTGTTATCGCTTACAGTTGTGTTTCTGTAGGGAAACACATTCTGAGATTAAACCACAGACTTTAAGCAGGACCTTTAAAACAGCTAATTTATAAATCAAGGCCTGTTTCTATATAGTATCAATCTCTCACTAGAAACAAATATTGCTCACATGCTAGCCATTGTTGCCAACCAGGAAATACCAAGAATACAAGACACATTTTCCTCCCTGAAGGAGGACACAATCTAGATAAGAGACAGGCTTAGAGCGTCAACTCTCTCCTGAAAAGCTGAAAAGGAATGACTCTTCACCCACAGTTTTGTGTAACTTCGTTGTAGGGATACCCAGACATGAAAATCACAATAATTTAGAGTTATTCCTAATGCTTTATGTTTAGAGAAAGCAAAATACACACGATGCGATGAAGAATCAGTGTCATTTAAACAAAGTTTGACTTTCTTATTTGAAAAATTTTAAAGTAATTCTCTTTCTCCCCCCTTGTAATATCTGTTTAAATTTGCTTAGGTGTCCTGTATTTTCCACAGCGTGTAACTTGACAGAATTCTTGCTGCATTTGACCTTGAGTTACAGTTGGCAGCTTACACATCTGTCTTCACCCACAGACTGTACATCCCTATACTCCAGAATAATAGCTCACTGATCTCCATGGCCCTCCATCCCACATGCTGTCTTTCTTATGCTTGACTCAAGGCAAACTTTCACTTATCTTTCGTTAAAACATGTGCACTATGTTTTATTTTCCCCAGGACACTTTTGGAACCCTTTGTGATTCTTGTCATTATTACTGTGAAAGAGAAAAAGTATGTCCTACGTACACTCTGGTTGTTATCAAAGATAGCAGTTGTCACCCAAAGAGATGATGCTCCCACCTCTTTTCTTGAAGAAGCTACTGATAATTCTGTATATAATTATGGTTAAAAATGATATAAAAATTTGTGCAAGGGATAATTTCAGTCTCTCAGGATGGGGTGGGTATCTCATCCAAGGGGGCTCATTTTTAGTGACAAGTGGGGACTGGTCCTTACACCCTCCTTGTTACTTGAAGCATTAGAGAGTGGGGAAATGGTATAGTTTGTAGATATTTCTCATGAACTTTCATTGTTTTAACTTGCTTTCAGTTTAGAGGTTGACATTTTCTGATTTGTTGCAGTTGTGGTTAGGGATTCATTTTGTGTTCCGAAGGCCTCTGTATACTCACCAACCATTTATTTCCCCCAGAATTAGTGTTCCTTTCCCCTCATTGTGAGAAGGTGTCTGTCAGTTAACTACTGCCGGGAAAACAAGCCACCCCAAAACTCACAGTGGCTGAAAGCCACGGTCATTTACCTCACTTACGAGTCTACAGGCTGCACGTCTGGACAATTCTGCAGTTTCAGGTGGTTTCCCTGAGCGGTCAGGTGATCAGCTGACTGTTAGCTGAGGCAATGAGACCCTAGGCTCTCATGCTTCTGCAGGTGAGCCCAGGCACGTCTTCATGCCAGCAGCCAAAGCCTAAGAGCAGAAGCGCTTTTTCAGGGTTACACCTGCGTTAGATCTACCTACGTCTCATTAGCCAAAGCAAGTGACGTGACAAAACCTTGAGAAATGTAGACTCATCTGGCAAAGTGGCCTTAAAACAGAGGAGGCAAAGAACTGGGGCCATCAATGCAATTAATCTATCCAGCTTCTTTCAGTCACTATCATATCCCTCACACAGAAGGGGCTCGGAACCTCAGCTGGACTGGACTGTGTGAAATGGGAGTCATTCTCCTTGGTCCTCTAGGAAGATCACAGGACCGAAACCACAGGACTGGATTGGAATCCAGACTCTTCCATATCTTTGTGATCTTGGTCAACTCACTTCAGCTCCATAAACCTCATCTATTAAAAGGGTTAATATTATCTCTTGTGTAGAGTTGTGAAAATCAAACTTAATGATTAGAGCATGTATAGTGTTTGGTGTGGTATCAGGTCAATACATGTTTTCCTTATGCCAAAGACTGGCTCTACTCTTATGTATTCAAGTGGTAGAACTTCTCTTTTGCCTTTTACTAGTACGAGGAAGATATTTCTCATTTTAATCAAATGTGTGGCATAGTCATCTCTAATATTGAAACATATATATATTTGCACTTGAGTGAAGGATGTCTCAGGAGCAGTTTTAAGTTTGTATCCTAAATGAAGTGAAATTTGCTCAGTTGTGTCCAACTCTTTGTGACCCCATGGACTGTACAGTCCATGGAATTCTCCAGGCCAGAATACTGGAGTGGGTAGCCTTTCCCTTCTCCAGGGGATCTTCCCAACCCAGGGATCGAACCCAGGTCTCCTTCATTGCAGGCAGATTCTTTACCAGCTGAGCCACAAGGGAAGCCCATGTTTGTATCCTAGAGCATCCAATATTATTATAGTTATTTCAACTTCCAAAGAAACACTGTATTTATAAGTTAGAGTTTTTCTAATTAAACTTATTTAAAATTTCTTTCTTTCTTTGTACTATCTCAATATAGTTTACTCCAGCTGAATTGATGTGTAGAGATTCCTATTCATTATTTAAGGTCCCTCTTGAGAACGCAGATGTCAGTGTCTTTCCACTTCAAGGGATAGGCAGGGCCCCAGACTAATCATGAGAGAAATTTAAACTCCATTAAATTGCCTAAGCATGTAAGAGGCTGCATTAAGAACAAACGTGTTGCGTAATAAGTAAATACATTTTCCCCATTCATTTGCTTCAAATCCATTTAGGAAAAATAACCAGGGATAGTTTTTGAGTTTTTATTTTAATGTTAGTAAAAGTGTAGTGGGACCATTAAAAACATTTGGTTATAAAGCTTAAAGATGAACATATTTTATCAGCCTCTTTTAAATGTTCTTTAATGTATTCTTGTCTGTGTAATTTTTGAGTTAAAAGCACTCTCTAAATTTGAGTTGGTTTTTATTCGCATTGCAAACTCCATCTGTGACGAGTCTCAATAGCCGTCCTTTTATCCCTCAAATGATGTGTGGTCCATCAATCAGACGGTGGGGGAACAAAAGGAGGGCTGTGTATTACTAGCGTCAATCATATTTTTCAGTGAAGCATGTTCAGTATTACAGAGAAAGTTTATAACCAAGTGTTTCATGTTAAATAGTCTGAGATATAATCAATTCTTTCCATTTTTCCCCTTAATTCCATTTAAAAATTACTCCAATATATAGTACCTCCTCAAGTCTCTCTACCTGTCTTTTTATTGTTGTTGAATTTGTAGAAGGTCCTTATAAATTCAGGATACAAGTCCTTTGTCACTTAAATAGTGATGTAATACTTTCTTCCACCTTGTGCCTTTCTTTTCCAGTGTCTTAATATTTATTTGATGAATATAAGTCCTTAATTTTAATGTAATTCAATCTAATGAATTTCTTCTTTAGTAATAATATTATATGTGAAAACATACTATATGTGCCTGCTAAAGACATCTTTCCTACCCCACAGACACTAAGTGTTCTTATATTATCTTCTAGAAGTTCCATTGTTTTGCCTTCACATTAGGTCTGCAATTCACCTATAATTAATTTTTATATGGCATCAGGTAGAGGTCAGAATTAATTATTTTTCACATGACATTACAGTTGTTGAAGTGCAATTTTTGAAAGCTGTCAAGTCCTCATCATTCTGCAGTACTACTTCTGTTGTAAAACAAGTACCCATATATCTATTCATATATATGTAAAATATATATATGTTTGTATGTCTATATATATGGGTCCATTTCTTGCTCCTTTGGTCTAATATTCTATCCCTGCCCTAGTATCTATACTATCCTAATTATAGCAGATTTATAAAGTCATGATATCTAGCAGAGCAAGTCCTACAACCTGATTCTTTTTGAAATGCATCTGGACTTTGCATTTTCATGTAAGTTGTAGAATTGACTTGTTTATTTGCCAACAGCAACTATTTGTTAGGTTTTTTACTGATATTTCTTTGAATCTGTAAATCAGTTTGGGGACAGTTAATATCTTCAGTTTTGTGTCTTCAAGTCTATAAACAGGGACTATCTTTTCATTGATTTAGATCTCATCTAAAATCTTTACAAATGTTTTAGAATTATTTTATTTTCCCAGGTTTATTGATATATAGTTGCCATATAACATTGTGTAATTTTAAAGTGTGTAACATGCTGATTTGATACTTGCACATTGCAAAATGATTATCACTATTGCATTAGCTAGCACATCCATCATATCACATAATTACCATTTCTTTTTTTTGTGGTAAGAACATATAAAATCTAGTCTCAGCAAATTTCAAGTATGCAATACAGTATTACTAACTATAATCACAATATTATACATGAAATACCCAGAATTTATTCATCTTATTACTGGAGTCTTATACCCCCCTTTTTAAAATTTATTTATTTTAATTGGAGGCTAATTACTTTACAATATTGTAGTGGTTTTTGCTGTACATTGACATGAATCAGCCATGGGTGTACATGTGTTCCCCATCCTGAATCCCCTCCCACCTCCCTCCCATCCCATCCCTCAGGGTGATCCCAGTTCCCCAGCTCTGAGCACCCTGTCTCATGCATCGAACCTGGACTGGCCATCTGTTTCACATATGATAATATACATGTTTCAATGCCATTCTCTCAAATCATCCCACCCTCGCCTTATCCCACAGAGTCCAAAAGACTGTTCTTTACATCTGTGTCTCTTTTGCTGTCTTGCATATAGGATCATCGTTCAGTTCAGTTCAGTCACTCAGTTGTGTCTGACTCTTTGCGACCCCATGAACTGCAGCACGCCAGGCCTCCTTGTCCATCAGCAACTCCTGGAGTCCGCCCAAGCCCATGTCCATTGAGTCGGTGATGCTATCCAACCATCTCATTCTCTGTATCCCCTTCTCTTCCTGCCCTCAATCTTTCCCAGCATCAGGGTCTTTTCCAATGAGTCAGCTCTTCCCATCAGGTGGCCAAAGAATTAGAGTTTCAGCTTCAATATCAGTCCTTCCAATGATCACCCAGGACTGATCTCCTCTAGGATGGACTGGTTGGATCTCCTTGCAGTCCAAGGGACTCTCAAGAGTCTTCTCCAACACCACAGTTCAAAAGCATCAATTCTTCAGTGCTCAGCTTTCTTTATAATCCAACTCTCACATCCATACATGACCACTGGAAAAACCATAGACTTGACTAGATGGACCTTTGTTGGCAAAGTAATGTCTCTGCTTTTTAATATGCTGTCTAGGTTGGTCATAATCCTTCCAAGGAGTAAGCATCTTTTAATTTCATGGCTGCAATCACCATCTGCAGTGATTTTGGAGCCCAGAAAAACAAAATCAGCCACTATTTCCCCATCTATTTGCCATGAAGTGATGGGACTGGATGCCATGATTTTAGTTTTCTGAATGTTGAGCTTTAAGCCAACTTTTTCACTCTCCTCTTTCACTTTCATCAAGAGTCTCTTTAGTTCTTCTTCACTTTCTGCCATAAGGGTGGTGTCATCTGCATATCTGAGATTATTGATATTTCTCCCAGCAATCTTGATTTCAGCTTGTGCTTCCTCCAGCCCAGCATTTCTCATGATGTACTCTGCATGTAAGTTAAATAAGTAGGGTGGCAATATACAGCCTTGAGGGTCATTGTTACCATCTTTCTAAATTCCATATATATGTGTTAATATACTGTATTGGTGTTCTTCTTTCTGACTTACTTCACCCTGTATAGTAGACTCCAGTTTCATCCACCTCATTAGAACTGATTCAAATGCATTCTTTTTAATGGCTGAGTAATATTCCATGGTGTATATGTACCACAGCTTCCTTATCCATTCGTCTGCTGATGGGCATCTAGGTTGCTTCCATGTCCTGGCTATTGTAAACAGTGCTGCAGTGAACATTGGGGTACACATGTCTCTTTCAATTCTGGTTTCCTTGGTGTATATGCCCAGCAGTGGGATTGCTGGGTCGTATGGCAGTTCTATTTCCAGTTTTTTGAGTCTTGTAGCCTTTGACCAACATTTTCCCATTGCCCTCATCTCCTACCCCTGGTAACCATCACTCTACTGCCTGTTTCTGTGATTTTGGTTGTTTAGATTCCACATATAAATATGCCACATACAGTATTTGTCTTTCTCAGCTTGACTTATTTCACTTAGTATAATACCCTCAAGCTCCATCTATGTTGTTGAAAGTTAGAATTCCCTTCTCCCTGATGGCTGACTAATATTTATTGTATATGCACATACCACATCTTCTTTATCTGTTCATCCGTTGATGGATACTTAGGCTGTGTCCGTATCTCGGTAATTGTGAGTAATGCTGCAGTGAACATGATAGTCCAGATCTCTTTGAGATTCTGTTTTCATTTCATTTGGATATATATCCAGAAATGGGATTGCTGGACATATGGTAGTGCTATTATTAATTTCTTGAGGAAACTTCATACTGTTTTGCACAGTGGCTCTACCAATCTACATTCTCATTAACAGTGTACAAATGGTTCTTTTTTCTTCACATCTTCACCAGCATTTCTCTCTCTCTCTCTCTTTTTGATGTTAGTCGTTCCAGTAGGTGTGAGGTGGTATAGCTTACTATTATTTTGATTTTTGTTTCCCTGATGACCAGTGATGTCAAGCATTTTTTCATGTACCTATTGGTCATTTGAGATTTTCTTTGGAAAAGTGTCCCAAAACCCATGTTTTAATTGAATTTTGTATACTACTGATTTTGTATAAGTTCTTTATATATTTTCGATTTGTGCGTGCATGCTCAGTCACTCAGCTGTATCTGACTTTTTGCGACCCCAAAGACTGCAGCTCACGAGATTCCTCTGTCCAGGGGATTTCCCAGGCAAAAATACTAGAGGGGTTGCCACTTCCTCCTTCAGGGGATCTTCCTGACTCAGGGATGGAATCCAGGTCTCCTTCATCTCCTGCGTTGGTAGTCAGATTCTTTACCACTGAACCACCTGGAAAACCCTATATATTTTTGATAGTAACTGCTTATTATATAGATATCTATTAAATATGCATTTTTATATTTTCTCCCATTCTGTAGGTTGCCTTTTCATTTTGCTGATCTTTTCTTTTGCTTTGAAGAAGACTTTTACGTTGATGGAGTCCCACTAGTTCATTTTTGCTTTTGTTGCTTTTTTTTAATGTTATCATATCCAAAAAAATTGTTGCCAGCACCAACATGAAGATTTCCCCCATGATTCATTCTGAGAACTTCATGGTTCAGTTTTTATGTTTAAGTCTTTAATCCTTTTCAAGTTAATTTTTTCAAGTGGTGTAATATAAGGGTTCAGTTTTATTTTTCTGCAGGTGGTTATCTAGTTGGCTGACACCGTTCATTGAAGACTGTTGTTTCCCCAAATGAATGTTCATGGCTCCCTTGTCAAATTATAGTTGAATTTGTATGCTTGGGTTTGTTTCAGGGCTCTCAGTTCTATTCCATCGGCCTATGTGTCTACTTTTGTAAATGTACTATTCTTTTTTGATTACAACTTTTTTGTTATATAGTGGGAAATCAGGTGTGATTCCTTGAGGTTTGTTATTCTTTCTAGAATTACTTTGACTGTTTAGGGTCTTTTTTGATTCCATATAAATTTTAGGATTTTTTTTTATCTCTGTAAAAAATACCTTTGGAATTTTGATAGGACTGTACTGATTCTTAGCTGGCTTTGGGTAGTGTAGACATTTAACAATACTAATTTTTCTGATCCATGAACATGGGATATCTGTTCACATGTTTGTATTTTCTTCAATTATTTTGTCAAGATCTTATAGTTTTCATTGCACAAATCTTTCATCTCTCTGGGTAAATTTATTCCTAATGTGTGTGTGTGTGTGTGTGTGTGTGAATGGGAGAGTTTTCTTTATTTTTCAAATATTTTATTACTTTTATGTAGAAATGCAAATGATTTCTGTATGTTGATTTTATATCCTGCAACTTTACTGAATGCATTGATTAGTTCCAATAATTTTTTCTTGGCATCTTTAGGATTTTCTACATATAAAATCATATCATCCACAAATAATAACAATTTTATATCTTCTTTTTTGATGTCTTCTATTTCTTCATCTTGCTTAATTGCACTAGCTAGAACTTCCATCACTATTTTGAGTAAAAGTAGCAAGTGTGGGCACCCTTGTCTTATTCTTGATTTTAGAAGAAAAACTTTGAACATTTCACTGTTGAGGATGATGTTGACTCTGGATTTGTTGCATATGGCCTTTATTAAGCTGCAGTTTGTTCCAGTTTACTGAGTGTTTTTTATCATGAAAGGATGTTATTTTTTTGTCAAATGCTTTTTCTTCGTCTATTGAGGTGATCATATGATTTTTATTTTTCATTCTATTTAATGTGATGTACCACATCAACTGACTTACATACATGGAAATATCCTTGCTTTGCAAGATGTTTATCCTCATCATGGTGTGTGACCCTTTTAATGTGCTACTGATTTCAGTTTTCTAATATTTTGTTGAGAATTTTATCTGTGTGCTCTTGTAGCTCTCTGAGAATGTTTAGAACAACTACTTTGAATTCTTTGTTGGGAAATTCCTGAATCTCTATTTATTTGGAACAACTGGAGGTTTACTGTATTCCTTTAATGGAAATGTGGTTCCTGATTCTTCGTGATTCCCTATAACCTCGCATAGGTGTCTATGCATTTGAAGAAACAGTCACCTCCTCTAGGTTTTACAGGGTAATTTTGGTAACGAAGGCTTTTATCTGTGGATTGGGAGTGTTCAGTGACTCGGGATCTAGAGGTGCAGGGGCCAAGTGCAGGGGTATGTGGCGGTACTGCACCCAGGGGTGCATAATGTCTCTCCCAGCTCAGGCCACCGAGTTCCCTAGCACTGACGACTGTGTGGCCTTTGACAGACATTGTGGCTATAAGGGCTGGTAGGTCCTCAGTGTCACTTCCAGGTGCAGCACTAGGGACCATGGCAGGCAGCGGTAGCGGCCAGAGATTGGCTGTTGGGACCAGTTATAGGTATCTGTGCAGTGGTGGAGGCCAGTTGCAGACACACACAGAGTGGGTATGCCAATGTGCTCTTCCAAGGCTGTGCAAATTCCACCCTCTACCCCCTGCCCCCAGCCTGTGCACCGCAGTGGAGGCTTGTGACAGGTGTTGGGTCAGTGACGTGCAAGTGCAAATCTGCACTATGACAGTGAGAGTCACTCATGTCCAGGCTACTGTCTTGCACTGATGCAGTTGCAGTGGTCTGAGACGGCTACCAGGTGTTCCGAGGAGTCAGTGGATACTAGGGTTAGGGAGGGGGCTGAGAGATAGGCAGCTGACTTATCATACATAAATACTTTGGGGACAAAAGCTGGCATATCTGCAGGGAGTCTGCGGCAGTTCTGCTGACCACTGGTTACTTCTTCAGTGGCTAAGGCTGTTGGGTTTATGCAGCTAATCACTGGGAACTGTAATCGCTCCTGCTGCATGACTGCTACTGGTAGCCCCTGCTTTTTCCCCCTGTTCCTAGCAGCCTAGAGACTGCTCAGGTTTGCTGGTTTGGGTGGGGGTAAAACTAAGGTGGGAAATTTATTTGCTGCTGGCTAAGGCTGGAGAAGGAAATGGCAGCCCACTCCAGTGTTCTTGCCTGGAGAATCCCAGGGATGGGGGAGCCTGCTAGGTTGCTGTCTATGGGGTCGCACAGAGTCGGACATGACTGAAGCGACTTAGCAGCAGCAGCAAGGCTGGAGAAGCTGGTCGCTCATGTTGCTCTTCTTTCTTGATGAGAAAGAAAAGTTGGGAAAGTTACCTCTTAGCACTACACCATGCTTTCTAGGGGGACAGGAATGATGCAGGCAAAATGAAACTGTTTTTTGTTCTCTTCTTGAATGGTTATTCTCAGGTTTCTCTGTTCTACTGTGTTGCTGAAATTTCTCAAGTGGACTCTAGAGCTCTCCCAGATGTGTTTTTTTTTGTTTGTTTGTGGATGACTAACTGCTTATCAGAGGTGGGAGACAGAAGCTGGGGTCTCCTATTTGCCATTTTGGTGTCTTTACTTCAGAAATGCTTTAGTTTTGTGGATCATGTTCTTTCACATGCTTTTATAAATTTTTTGATGATTTTATAAATTTAAGTTATTAAAATTCATTTTTCTTAGTGTTTATTATTGGTATATATAAACATAATTATGTTTTCTATATTGATCATGTATTTAGGGCTTAGCTGGTGGCTCACTGGTAAAGAATCTACCTGCAGTGCAGGGGAGGCGGGTTCAATCCCTGGTCTGGAAGATCCCCTGGAGTAGGAAATGTCAACCCACTCCAGTATTCTTGCCTGGGAAATCCCATGGACAGAGGAGCCTGGAAGGCTACAGTTTAGGGGTCGTAAGAGTTGGACACGACTCAGGGACTAAACCGCCACCACCACCATGTATTTAGTAACTTTGTTACACTCACAATTCAATAATCTATCTGTAGCTTATTTGAGTGTTCTAAATACACATCATATTATCTGCAAATAATAAATAATAAATTTCCTTTATTTATTTTTGCCTGGCTGCACTGTCTAAGACCTAAGTAGAATGTTTATTAGAAGTGATGAGAACAGGAATTATTGTCTTGTTACTAATCTCAGAGGGATTTCATCATTAAATAAGATATTTGCTATAACCTACTCCAGTATTATTGCCTGGAGAACCCCATAGACAGAGGAGCCTGGTGG
Source organism: Cervus canadensis (assembly GCF_019320065.1). Classification (NCBI taxonomy): domain Eukaryota; kingdom Metazoa; phylum Chordata; class Mammalia; order Artiodactyla; family Cervidae; genus Cervus; species Cervus canadensis. The sequence goes on along the minus strand of NC_057406.1, from coordinate 23,582,466 downwards.
GCTACAGTCCATGGTGTCGCAAAGAGTCAGACATGAGTGAGCGACTAACATTAGATCCTGGCTAGATGACACTAGATAACTTTTTTGGATTCACTTTATTACATTAAGAAAATTCCTTCTATTCTTTGTTTACTGGGGCTTCCCTCATAGCTCAGTTGGTAAAGAATCGACCTGCGATGCAGGAGACCCCGGCTTGATTCCTGGGCCAGGAAGATCCCTGCAGAAGGGATGGGCTACCTGCTCCAGTATTCTTGGGCTTCCCTTGTGGCTCAGCAGGTAAAGAATCCGCCTGCAATGCAGGAGACCTGGGTTCAATCCCTGGGTTGGGAAGATCCCCTGGAGAAGGGAAAGGCTACCCACTCCAGTATTCTGGCCTGGAGAATTCCATGGATCCATGGGGTTGCAGAGAGTCGGGACATTCTCTGTTTACTAAGAGCATCTTTCTTGTAAATGTCATTGAAGTAAATACATTGCTTTCTTTGTATCTATTGTAATTATTATATAATATTATTTTCCTTATTAATGATAATTGGTTGATTTAAAGAATTTTGCTTTAGCAACATTAGCCATTAAATTTTGGCTGATGGTTATCAACTCAATTTTGGCTAAATTGGTTATCAATTTTATATATTGCTTGATTTGTTCTTTTCAGGTTTGTGCATGTACATTTATGATTTTTCTTTCTTACAATGTCTTTTTTAAGTTTTGGTATCAAGAACATATGGGCCCCAAATGTGTTGAAAAGTATTTTCTGGAAAAAGTATGTGTAAATATGGCAACATTTTTCTTATATAGTAATTAAAATTTACCTGCAAAATATCTGTTTCTAGGAAGGATTTAAGTTACAGACTAAAATTTTTAGAGAGTTTTAGGATTTTCTCATATCATTCTGGGATATTTTTCCCCTAGAAGTTGATTCATTTCATCAAAAATTTCAATTATTAGTATAAATGTTTTCATGTTATCCTAGTTTCTTGTATTTTTAATATTTGGGGATATAGGACAGTGCTTCTGTTTTTATTATTAGTATTGGTTATATGTGACTTCTACTTTTAGTCTTTAAGCCTTTCATTTTTGATAACAGCTTTATTGAGACAGAATTCAGATACCGTAAAATTCATACACTACAAAATTTTAAAAATGTACATTTCAGTGGGTTTTAGTGTATTCACAGAGTTGTGCAACCATCACTGATACCTATTTTCAGAATATTTTCATTACTCCAAATTAGTCCCTGCTAATGCACCCATTAACAGAGACTCCATTTCTTCTTACCCAAGCCCTAAGCAATCACTAATCTACTTTGCATCCTTATGAATATGCTTATTCTAGACATTTCATTTAAATGGAATCATGCTGGGCTCTCTCACTTAACATCCTCTTTTCAAGGTTTTTTCATGTTGTGGCATGTATCAGTACTTCACTGATTTTTTTTTTTTTACTGCCAAATAATGCAGATGGTCCTCAATTTATACTGGTTTGACTTAATGATTTTTCAACTTTATGATGGTGCAAAATGATATGTATTCAGTAGGAACCATACTTCATATTTTGAATTTTAATTTTTTCTCCAGGCTAGTGATACACAGTAAGTTAAGATATTCCCTCATGATGTTGGGCAGTGGCAGCAAGATATAGCCACACGATCACCAGGGTAAACAACCGATACACTTAACAATCATTCTGTACCCATGCAACCGTTCTGGTTTTGACTTTCAGTATAGGGTCAAATAAATTACACGTGATGTTTAATACTTTATTATAAAATAGGCTTGTGTTAGATGATTTTACCCAACTGTAGGCTAATGTGTTTTGAGCACATGTAATGTAGGCCAGTTGCTAGTTGCCCTAAATGCATTTTTAACTTACAATGGGTTTATCGGGAAGTAACCTGATTTTTAAGTGGAGGAAGATCTGTACTCCATTCTATAGATACTTCACATTTTGTTTTTCCATTCACTGGTTGATGGATATTTGGGTTTGTTTTCTACTTTTTGTCTATTATGCTACTATGAACATTTGTATACAAGATTTGTGTATACATTTGTTTTCAATTCATTGTGTACATACCTAGGAGTGGAATGCCTGGATCATATGGTAACTCTAGGTTTAATATTCTGAAGCACTGTCAAATAGTTTTCCAAAGTGAATGCATAATTTTACAATTTCACCAGCATGTTTAACAGTCCCAATTTCTCCATATCCTCACCAAACTGGTTATTGTCTATCTTTTTTGCTTTAGCCATCCTAGTGAGTGGGTGTGAAGTAGTATCTCATTGTGGTTTTGCTTTACATTTCTCAAATGACTGGTGATGTTAAGCATCTTTTCATACAGTTATTGGCTATTTCTATGTCTTCTTTGGAAAAATGTTTATTCAGACTATATTCTATTTAAAAAAATTTTTTTAATTATTATAGAGTTGTAAGAGTTTGTTAAATACCCTAGGTAGAAAGTTCTTATCAGATATATGATTTACAAATATTCTCTCCTCATATGTTAATTGCTTTTTCACTTTCTTGATGGTGTACTTTGAAACAGAAACCTTTTTAATTATGAAGTTCTATTTGTCTATATTTTCTTTAATCACTTGGGTTTTTGGTATTATGTATAAGAAACCATTATATCATCCAAGGTAACAAAGATTTACTCATATTTTTTTCCTAACAGTTTTACTGTTTTAACTGTTAAATTTAGATCTATGATCCATTTTAATGTTTTTGTACATGGTGTGAGGGAGGGTTCCAACTTTATTCTTTTACATGTCAATATCCAGTTGTTCTAGTATCATTCACTGAAAAAATTGTTCCACAAGCTCCATTGAATTCTCAAAAATCAATGACCACAATGCATGGGATTATTTCTGTACTCTCAATTCTATTCCACTGATAATCTTACTCTACTACCTCACTGCCTTGTTTACTGTAGCTTTGTAATAAGTTCAAAATGAGAAGTATGTGTTCTCCAACTTTGTCCTTTTTTTAAGATTGTCTTCTCTGGGTTCCTTGCCTGTGAGTGGAAACTTGCATATGCATGGAATAGATAAACGTTACAATCAGTTTTTTTATTTCTGCGAAAAGCAAGCTGGGATTGTGAGAGTAATTGCATTGAATCTGTACGTCAGTTTGGATAATATTGGTATCTTAATAATAATGTTTTCCAGTCTATGATTATGAATATCTCTCTATTTAGTTAAAGCTTTCTTAAATTTTTTCAACAATGTTTTATAGTTTTCAGTGTACACATTTTGTAATTTTTTGGTTAAGTTTACTCCAAATTAGTTAACTCTTTTTGATGATACTGTAAGTGGATTTTTTCTTGATTAAATTTCAGAGTGTTCATAGCTCAGTTCCTGGTGTGTGTTTGTTTTTAGTTTTTTTTCCAAACACCAACTTTTGGCCTTGATTCATTAGTGTACATTTTAAATTTATTTCATTAATTTTTTTCTTTTCTCCTAATTGTTTCCCCTATTCTATTTTTTTTAAAGATTTGAATTTCAGCTGTTTTCCTAATTCTCAAAATGGATTCTCAGATCATTGATTTTCAGCATTTTTTCTTTCTTACATGCATTTAAAGATATAAATATCCCTTAAAGCAATTGTGGCTCATGGGCTTAGTTGCTCCACAGCATGTGGAATATTCCTAGACTAGAAATAGAACCCCTGTCCCCCTCATTGATAGGCAGATTCTTATTCTCTGCCCCACCAGGGAACTCCCAAATCTTCTATCCTTTGTGATAGTTTTCCTCTGCCTAATCTCTGTGTTAATGAGACAGGTAGTTAAAATTGCCCAGAGTAGTTGTGGATTTATCTATTTCTCCTTAGAGTTCTATTTTAACTCTATGTACTTCAAGGATGTGTTATCAGGTGTCCACATATTTAAAATTTTCACCTTACTAGTGGATTAAATCTTTTATCATTGTGAAAGTTTCCTGTTAATCTATAGTAAAGGTTTTCACATTTTATCTACTTTATCTGGTGTTAATATAGTTATTGCTCCTTTTTTGTGTTTGTGTAGTATATTTGTTACTTCCCTTTATTTTGACCTCTTTAGTCCTGTTTCAGTTATCTATTGATGTGTAACAAACACCCAAACCTTAGTGGCTTAAAACAACAACGTATTATTATCTCTCATGGTTCTGTGGGTTCATACGCCTCAGCTCAGTAGTTCTCATTTGGAAGGAGGTCCCTCATGTAGTCTCAGTCACATGGCAGCTGATGCTGGAATCATGTATGGACTTGATTTGACTGGATGGCCAAAATATCTTCTTTTCTCACTTGTTTGGCATCTCAGCTGGAGCGGTTGAAGTAGCTGAGGGATGATCAGTCATCATCCTTTCTTCACAGGACCTCTGTATATGGCTAGTTCAGGCTTTCTCACAGCACATCAAGCTCAGAGTGGTTGGATTTCTTTCATGGTGACTGGCTTCCCCCAGGGGGCATGATCCAAGAGACTAAGGCAGAAGCTACAGGTGTTCTGTGTCCTAGCTATGGAAGTCAGAGACATTCAATTACTGACAAAGATCCTGCTAGTCAAAGCTATGATTTTTCCAGTAGTCATGTATGGATGTGAGAGTTGGACGATAAAGAAAGCTGAATGCTGAAGAATTGATGCTTTTGAACTGTGGAGTTGGAGAAGACTCTTGAGGGTCCCTTGGACTGCAAGGAGATCCGACCAGTCCACCCGAAAGGATATCAACCCTGAATATTCATAGAAGGGCTGATGTTGAAGCTCCAATACTTTGGCCACCTGATGCAAAGAACTGACTCATTGGAAAAGACCCTAATTCTGGGAAAGACTGAGACAGGAGGAGAAGGGGATAACGGAGGATGAGATGGTTTGGATGGCATCACCAACTTAAAGGATATGAGTTCGAGCAAGCTCTGGGAGTTGGTGATGGACAGGGAAGCCTGAGTGCTCCAGTCCATGGGGTCGGAAAGAGTCGGACACAACTGAGTGACTGAACTGAACTGAATTGAAGTGAACTGATGGAAGTCATGTAGCACCACTCTGCTGTATTCTGTTAGTACAGAGTGAGTTAGAAGGTTGACTCAGATTCAAGGAGGATGAGACTATACAAGAGTATAAATACTGGGGAGTATGATTCACTAAAGGCTATTTTTGAAAACTTAGTTACCACAATTTGCTCTCTGGCCTGCAGTGGTTTCTATCTCTTCCACATGAATCTATCCATCAAGGTTCCCGAAGTCTCATTCTACTGTGGCGTTAAGCTCCTTCCTGAAGTCCAGGATCTCATTATATGAATTATGTCCAGGTACAGATGAGGCTTTTTGGCTGTATCACTTGGGTACAGTTCCTTTCGATCTATATTTCTCAAAGCACGGTAATTTTAGAATATTTGTACTTCTTGCGTGGTGACTATCTTTCCCCAAGGCATATTTTCTAAGAAATTAAATACATGATACAAGGCTTATTTTGACTTACATTTGGAAGTCACAAAGCAGCACTTATATTTTATTAGTGCAAATCAAGCCACAAATTCATCCCAGATTCAAGGGGAGGAGAGTACAAAAGGGCATGAATATTGGAAGGTGAGCTCACTGCGGAGAGGACACATGTAACCTTATATTTTCCATGTGTTAGTTGTAAGTAGTATACAGTTTCTATCTTTAAATCTACCCTAAAAATATATTAAAAAAAATTAAAACATTTAGACCATTTACATTTAATCTAAGTATGGGTATACATTGAGTTTTATTATTCTATCTCACTATTTTTTTCTAATTATTTCACCTACCCTATGTTCTCTTTTCTTTCCTTTCTTGACTCCCTTTATATTGAATAGCTTTTATTATTTTGCCTTCCCTTTCCCTGTTAGCTTGGTTACATTTTTACTATTTCTGAGTAGCTATTAATGACCATCTGAATTCTTGAAGGGTGATTTTTCTGGCTATAAATCTTTGTTTACTATTTATTTCTTTCAGTACTTTGAAGATGTAACTCCTTCATCTTTTACTTTCTATTATCTCTGTTGGGAAGTCATACACCAAATTGTTACTCCTTTGAAGATAGTCTTATTTCTTCGGCTGCTTTTAAGACTTTATGTTTTCAACAATTTTCTGTTTTTAATCTGTTTTTTTTTTTTAATTGCTACCAGTATTTCTTCAAATCCAGTTTCTGCTTCATTGTCTTGATCATAAAGACACATGTCTTGGACACGGACAAATGTCTTCTTCTAGGACTAACAGTATAGAGATGCGTACTGCGGTGGACATTTTTCTTTATTAGCATCTAGAGAAGAAACCAGCAAAATATTGTCAAGCAATTATCCTTCAATTAAAAATAAATAAACTTTAAAAAAACCTAAAAAAGCGTTATTCTTATTTTTAAAGACTATATAGTAATTTAGTTGCACAAGTTATTGTAGTTTATTTAAACAGCTCTCTATTGACTAAAATTTATAATCAATATCATGTCTCTGTTTCTTTGGATTTATTTTTCCTTTGCCTTTCTTTCTTTGCTTCTCCTTGATAGTTCATGCCCATTCTTTTTTTTTTTTTTTAAGGCTGTGCTGGGTCCTCATTGCTGTGAGAGCTTTCCTCTAGCTGTGACTAGCAAGGGCTGCTCTTCCTTGCAGTGCATGGGCTACTCATCGCGGTGGCTTCTCTTATCGTGGAGGACCGGCTCTAGGTGCGCAGACTTCAGTAGTTGTGGCCCCCAGGCTGTAGAGTGCAGGCTCGATAGTTGTGGTGCTGGGCTTACTTGCCCTGTGGCACGTGGGATCTTCCCAGACCAGGGATGGAACCTCTGTCCTTTGCATTGGCAGGCAGATTCTTTACCACTGAGCCACCAGGGACACCCTCATTCCTGTTGTTTGTTTTTTTTTTAAATGAGTAAACTTAAATATAAAGCCCTAACAAACTCTCTCAGAAAGGAGAGGAAGATCATGGTATAAGAATGGCACCTACAAAGAAACACGGTAGGAACTGAAGGCCTTTGTAACAAAAAGGAAGCTCAAGATCAACCACATATAACTATGAAATGCCTCCAGGGAGGACTAAGAATGCCTGCCCGAGATTCCAATCGGTTGTACTGGGGTATGAAGGGAACTGCTGAGGACTCTTACTTTTAATACTCATATGAGTCATGCCTTTCCCCCCCTGCTTCCCAATTCCTATAATAGGACAACTCTACAATCTGAGCAGGTATGGTAAAAATAATGGGCTTCCCAGGTGGTGCTAGTGGTAAAGAGCCTGCTTGACAATGCAGGAGACATAAGGGACACAGGTTCAGTTCCTGGGTCTGGAAGATCCCCTGGAGAATGGCATGGCAATCCAATCCAGTATTCTTGCCCAGAGAATCCCACAGACAAAAGATCCTGGAGGGCTACAGTTCATAGGGTTGCAAAGAGTTGAACATGACTGAAGTGACTTAGCATGCATGCTTGGTAAAATAACAGATTTAAAACATTATTCCTTTGTGGCCACTGCTCACCCTTATGCTCAGATGACTAAAAACATGTACCTAGAGATATATCAAAACAAAACAGATTTCTTCTTGTGAAGAAATAGCTAAAATTTTGACCTCTTTATTGATCTCAGGTCATATATTTGGTTTGAAAAAAACCACAATAAATAGTTCCAATTAAAAGTTACAGAAGCTACAATTTTCTTCTAGATTCCTAAATGCTCATGGAGAGTCAACTTCCATAATGCATAGCACACAGCACATACTTGAGAGCCGTTTCTACAGGAATTATTTATATGAGCAAAACAAGATTTTGTTTCTCATTACACAAACATTACCCAAATTTATCTAATCAACACACTAGTTTTAAAAAAATGATGTGTAACCAGAAGCATTGTCTTGTTTGTTGGATGCCATTCTCATTGGAATCATATCCAAAGCATCTAGAAATAACTCAAAACTAGAAAGTGGCCTATTTGCTAAGGCTGCTTATGATTCTTGTTATAAAATAGTTGCCAGTCTGATCTGAATGTCTAAAAAGAATGGGAATTATAGGGTTCTTCTAGATTTCTAAATAACTTGCCAGAAGGAGGCAGAGGGCCAAGAAATCTACCTGCCTGCTTGGTGGCAGCTTGTGAAAGGGCAAGGCTGAGGTTTTCTGGATGTTCTGTCCAATGACATGGTGCAGAGAACACACAGGAAGGTGGAGGAACAGTCTGTGGTGTTAGCCTCCAACAGACTCCCTTGAGGTAATCCTCAGATGAAGGAAAGCAGAGTGAGAGGAGACCCTCATCACCATTCTACCATCAAATATGGAGCTGAACATTCCCACTTGGGCAGTAAAACAAACACCAGTTGCAAACAAGGATTTCATTCAAGCCATCTTTGCGGGAGACCTGGGTTCAATCCCTGGGTTGGGAAGATTGCCTGGTGAAGGGCATGGCAACCCACTCCAGTATTCTTGCCTGGAGAATCCCCTTGGACAGAGGAGCCTGGCCGGCTGCAATCCATGGGGTCCCAAAGAGTCAGGCACGACTGAGCAACTAAGCATAACACAGCACATCTGTTGTTATTCTTCAATTTCTCTTTCTGCCTATTTTCTAGTTTTTGGTGGTCGACCAGCTGATTTGCATTGTTTCCTTCTTCTTTTTAATTTTTTACCCCTTTTTTCCATTTCTGCCTACAGTCTCTTGTACTTGTCTATCCTGTAAACCAGAACGCAGGTTACTCTGGCGTGTGTGTGTGCTAAGTCACTTCAGTCATGTCCAATTCTTCACGACCTTATAGACTGTAGCCAGCCAGGCTCCTCTGTCTATAGGATTCTCCAGGCAAGAAGACTGGAGTGGCTTGCCAAGGCCTCCTCCAAGGGATCTTCCTGACCCAGGGATAGAACCCGCGTCTCCTGCATTGCAGGTGGATTCTTTACTGCTGAGCCACTGGGGAAACCTGAGAATAAGAGGCACAAGAAGACAAAGATGATGAGCAGTGTGTCCATGAGCTGAGTGCTCATCTGAGGCTTCTGTCTGTACACTCCCACCCAAGCTGGGGAGGGGAGGAAGCTCTCGAGAGCCAGGAAAAGAGAAGCAAAACCGACTTCCAGACTTCAGGACTACTTAATTGTCAAACTTGCCCGGCTGCACCAAAACCAAGTACAAATCTTAAATCCAATTAGTAAACAGTGCTGGTAGACTGGGACATCCTGCTCCCAAACAACCCTTAGACCTACGATTTATCTTTCCTTAATATATTACATAGTGTGGGCGAAAGGTTACTATTATGGGCCAGAATGCTCTGGAAATAAGCATCCCAGAACAGCTGAGATTGCTGCTAAATAACTGATGAGAAGGATAATGTCAGGATGCTTCTCAGTTTTCAGAGCATCAAAGATTCTTTTAAAACCTATACAGGTGAAACATCATTTTTTAACTGGGCTGAACATAAGTTTCCCTGCAAATAAACCCAGCTAAATTTTGAAACATATTTTTGGGAAGTAACTACTTATTCTGGAAATCACAGCTAGTCTTTGTCCATCCTCAAACTAAGATGGCTTAATCTCATCTGGCTTCTCTGAAGGCTATTAATGTATTTTTAATTATTCTCAATTCCCAAACCCCATACAGTGTTTTCAAAGCTCTCAGGCCCTGTAACATCTCTGCATCACCTTATACTAATGCTATGTGTATAGTTATATAGTTGATCTAAATAAACTGGAACCTGCCCCTGTGCTTATACTCAAGAGTCTCATTACCAAAAATGTTTCCCGTTATCTCCACCTTTTAAATTTTTTCTGTCCTTTCAGGTATGACCCCAAATACCTCTTCTTTAACACAGTCTTTCCCAAACCCCAGTCTTCCCTTTCTAACTTTTTTTTTTTTTGACCATACTGTGTGGCATGTGAGATCTTAGTTCCCTGACCACGGATCAAACTCAAGCCTCCTGCATTGGAAGGCGAAGTCTTAACCACTGGACTACCAAGAAAGTTCACTTTCCTGACTTTCTCTAGAATTCATTGTCATTTATTGAAAAGAACATTAGGCATATGTAAGAATCCTTTTGATTCTCTCACCGTATGACTTTGAACAAGTTACTCAACTTACCTGAGCCTCAGTTTCTCTCATCGTACGAGTCTTAAGCAATATTACAAATTGTAGCAAATATCATTTAAAAATTTATTCTATATAAGTAAGATTTTCCACTCCTCAATTCTACTTCTGTTAAGAATTTTCTTCAAACATAGGAAATCTGTGTTTCCGAGGTAGGATTATGAGCCTTTGCACTTAGATCCAGTTCCGTGTTATTAATAAAGCTCATCAGTAAGCCTGCATCTCACAATTTGCCCTTTTTCCATCCTCTCACCACTTGATTTTAGCCATGCAAGTTTTATTTTGTCTTTGTGTGTGTGTGTGTGGTTGGGGGTGGGTGGCGGTGTGTTGGTTTGTTTTTTTATTTTCTCTGCATCTTACCCTTACTTTTCCTCTACTTCTCTGCACAATCTCCTCAATTCCTCCAGCTTTCCTTAGCTAACTCCTATTCAGCTAAAATGTCACGACCATGATGGTCTCCTCTCACCACCTGCAAGTTTGGGTGCCTTAGATTTACCTACTATTTCATTTGTCACACTTATAATTTAACAAACATTATCTGCCAGAAAAGCCCGATGCCTCTGTGGTTAAGAGCTCGGGCTCTAGAGACAACCAAGCCAGGTTTGAATTTTGCCTATCACAGCTAGTATGTGAGTTGTTCAGTCGTGCCTGACACTTTGTGACCCTATGGCCTGGGACCCCCCAGGCTCCTCTGTCCATGAAATTCTCCAGGCAAGAATTACAGCTAAGAAGTCCACTATTCCACTTCTCAGCTGGAGTTGCCCGGGCAGCTCTTATCACCTCTTTAAGCAAAAAACTGATGTAACTCACTTGGCATGTACACTGGACACATGTCGTATATTTTTAATATTATTAGTCAGCAGTGGTTTTATCACTGACTGTTATGTCCTTGGTTCCTTCCAGAATACTTGCCAAGTTATAAATAGTTATTGAATAAATGAACAGAGTGTATGAAAAGATTAAAACATTTTCTTGTGATAAAAAAGTTTGCTTCAGCTCCTTAATGATAATCCATTTTTATTAACATTTTAAAAAGACATTTCTTTTTTAAAAAATGATTTTAATTATTTGCTTAATTTATTTATTAGCTGTGCTAGGTCTTCACTGCTTTGAGGGCTTTTCTCTAGTTGCAGCCAGTAGGGCCTACTCTCTAGTTGGGATGCGAGGGCTTCTCTTGCGGCTGAGCTCGGGCTCTAGGGCCCTCAGGCTTCAGTAGTTGCAACACGTGGCCTCCGTAGTTGTGGTTCCCGGGCTCGAGAGCACAGGCTCAATAGCTGTGACACACAGGCTTAGTTGCTCCACAGCATGTGGGCTCTTACCAGGTCAGGGATTAAACCCATGTCTTATGCATCGGCAGGCAGATTCTTTATAACTGAGCCACCAAGGAAGCCCTATCTTATTATCTTTACCAGCTGCCTACCAGTCCCTTGTACGGAGAGACATAATGTATTTAGCCTCTCCGCTATTCCTGGCTACTTATGCAGTTTCTAGTTTTCTTCTCTTTCAAATAATGCCACTGTGACATTCATTTATATTTATCTTTGTGCGCTCAGAGTCTTTCTTTATGCCAGATAGGGAAGTGCCACTGCCTATCTCAACGAGTTGTTGTGAGAATCAAATGATATAATGAGTGTGACTATGCTTAGTAAGCTGCTAAAGACTATAGAAATAACTTCTCAGCACTTGCCTTGTACTGAATTGCAGTGGACTTTTGAGCATACAGGTTTAGCTTTCCTATTAGATTAAAAAAATTCCTTGTGTGGATGTATTTTTCTTACACAGCTTTGTAATCATCTCTACCAAATTCTATCACTGTACTTTGCCATTAAATGACTTTAAATAGATATCAGTTGAATAAGAGAATGAATATTTGCCCATGTCTTCCATCATTCTCTCCCTCCTCTTTTACACAGTTCATTAATTATGTTTATCTTAGTTCTATTTATCAACTCACCTACTTTTAAAAACTAATTTCCTAAATCATTGATCTTCAAGTTTTCATGCATATTTTTAGAAAATATTTATTTAATTAATTTTTGGCTGCGCTGGGTGTTCCTTGCTGTGTGATGAAGTTGTGGCAAGTGGGGGCCACTCTAGTTTCAATGCATGAGCTTCTCACTGTGGTAGCTTCTCTTGTTGCCGAGCAAGGGCTGTAGGGCATGGGGGCTCCAGTAGTTCTGTGCATGGCTCAGCAGCTGTGGCACATGGGCTTTGTTGCTCCACAGCATTTGAGATCTTCCAGGACCAGGGACCAAACCTGTGACTCCTGCATTGGCAGGCAGATTCGTAACCACTAGACCACCAGGGAAGCTCTTCACATGTATTTTTGCTAAGTTTCCTGGTGATTCAGATGATTATCCAGACCCAGGAACTCCTGATCTAATGCATTGTCCCAGGCACTGGCACTGACATTTTTTTCTACCCTATCATAGATTGGAGGTCATCTGACTTTTGCCTCACTCCTCCAGGATTCTCATGGCTGCAAGTGACAGAAAAGTCAACCTAAACTAGCTGAAGCATAAAGGTGGGTTCGCTTGGCTGAGAAATCAGAGGTAGCACTAGCTTGGTCTAATGGCTTCAATGATGTCACCAAGGCAATCACACTGCTCTGCCTTCCTAGGTAAAAGCTTCATGCCTAGAGGGCCCTAACCACTCTGTGTTTTCCTTTCAGATTGCAAAATGGCATCACAGTTCTAGATCTTACATCTTTAAACTATACATTCTAGAGAAAAACATCTCTTTAACTAACTCTTGAAGAAGAGAGAGGAATTTTTTTCTTCCCATAAGTTCCACCATAGCATCTTACTGACTCTGATTCCTAGTCAGGTTATGATGGCCAGAGGAATGGGTATGGCTTAATCTGATTGGCTTAAGTAACATCAGCTCTTGGTTTGGGAGGATCTAATTCTTCCAAACTCTGGATAAGAATGAGAAATGTTTTGTTTTTTTTTTTTCCAGAAGAATTTCAGAACACTCTTAGGAAATGGAAAGGACACTGGGCAGCCACATGTTTTATATAGGAGCCTTCTATGTTTCAGTTTCATTTCACATATCTAATGAAAGCGTCTTATTTCAATTTATTTCTGCATCAATACCGAATCCGCTTAATAGAAGCCTGCTCAATGGTAGTTCTGTTTAATGAAAGTGTTTTCCTAAGAGTCAAGTAATATCCTTTCAGATACAGGTGAATTGCAATTAATCATTTAAAAAAGAAGCAAATCTCTTTAACCATCACCATTGAGAATCTTACCATTACCCACCTTTACTTTAAATACAAAGTGAAAATACCAACTTCCTTACCCAAAGGCAGATTTAACATATGGTTGCAGGTGGGTTCTCACTTTTAAATTGAATTTAATTATAATGATTTGCCTGGGCAACAATTATACTAAACTGAATAGGAAGAGGATAGCACTTTTCCTTAAAATTCAGACTCCACTGGGCGACTGAAAGCAGCTGCCATGGATGGGATCAACAAATTAACAAAAAAACGAAACAAGGACTTAAGAAAGGCCAAGGGCCAGTAAGAAATGAGTATGTTCTCTCGTTCCTTGGTTCTCTTACCACTGTCTTTAAAAAATAAAAATTAAAAACAAAAAATAAACAAGCAGCAGCAGAGATTTGCAGACCGGGGAGAGCATAACCAATTCTACTTTCTAAGTAGTTCCCCTGCCTGAGGCAGAAGGAGAGTGAGCTACCCACAGGAATATTGATACAAATAAAGGTATGGGGGGTTTGAGGATCATAATCTCTGTTTTTCCCTCTTCACTCTGTTTTTGTTGTTCACTATATCATCTACAGTGACAATCCAACTCCCCCTGTTTAGAAACAAAAAATGTCTTTTGATCTAGCAAAGAACAGGCAAATATGGGTAAGTCAGCTCTTCTAGAGCATGTTCATAGAACCATACCAGACAGTGGTCCTTGCTTCTGATGGAATGTGGGCTAACTGCTTCCAGGTAATTGTTCTCTGGTTACTGAGCAACCATAAAGTCTTTGCCAGTCTTCTCCCCCCAAACTAATCCCCTTGTACAATACCTAGTGGAAAAATAGTACAGAAAGTTTACTTGAATTTATCAGGATAACATTTTATGACTCAGAGGTCAATCTGAGATAGAGATACAAGATTCTTTGGCCTTGATCTTTGATTTTAATTTTAGACCTATATAAGCTTTGCAATCATATTCATACCAATGGGAAGCTAAAGCTTTAAAATATGTGCCAATGTTTTAGGTCCATCTAAGATGCTACATTTAATCTACTGCAAGGAGATCAAACCAGTTAATCTTAAAGGAAATCAACACTGAATATTCATTGGAAGGGCTGTTGCTGAAGTTAAAGCTCCAATACTCTGGCCACCTGATGCAAAGAGCCGACTCAATGGAAGAAACCCTGATGCTGGGAAAGATTGAGGGCAAAATGAGAAGGGAGCGGCAGAGGATGAGATGATTGGATGGCATCACCAACTCAATGGACATGAATTTGAGCAAGCTTTTGGAGATAGCAAAGGAGAGGGGAACTTGGCATGCTGCAGTCCTTGGGGTCCCAAAGAGTCAGACCTGACTGAGCAACTGAACAACAATAAGATACTACTTGGGGGGTGAAACTTAAGCATACTCATAGTTGAGTGTTTTATGTGTTGACACTGAATACTTTTAATAAAAGAACACAAGGACTTCTGCGTTATGGCTGTAGAGGACATCTGTTGACTGTAGGCCTTCTTTCCCCCTTCTTTTGAAAATAATTCCTTGAATTTCTGTTCCCTTCTTCTCACAGCCCTTATGGAAGGCAGGCATGTGATTCAACTTGGCCACAGGACACACTCAAATTCACAGGGATGTGATCAAGGATGAGTCCTTGAAACAAATCAGGTCAATCAGAGTGGAGCCCGGAACATTTACCCTTCAAACTCTCCTCCAGCTCCACAGAGTGTAGGACAGGAAATTGCTGATCATCCTTTCTGCCTCCAAGTGGACACAGACAAGGAAAGCAACATGAAGGAAGGAGGAATGCAGTGTGGAGAGAGAACAGGCTCTGGTGATGGAGTTTGAACTCTTGGGCTAGTCTGTGCCAGAAGCCAGCTCTAGGCCTGTTACTTAGCTAACAAGGGCCCTTCTTACCCAAGCTAGTTTGAGTTGGCTCGTGTCTCATTTGGAACTGAAAAACTCTTGAAAGTGAAAGTGTTAGTCACTCAGTCATGTTCAGCTCTTTGTGACCCTATGGACTATAACCCACCAGATGCCTCTGTCCGTGGGGGTCTCCTGGCAAGAATACTGGAGTGGGTAAGCCATTCTTTTCTCCAGGGAATCTTCCTGACCAAGAAATCAAACCTGGGTCTCCTGCATTGCAGGCAGATTCTTTACTGTCTGAGCCACCAGGATAGCAAAAAGCTCTTAAACTGATACAAATGTATTCTAGTCGAGTTATCTGTATAAGACTCTTCCTTAGAGGCAAAACTATTGTCCCTTTAACTCCCACTATAAAGCATTCTCTAAGAAAGATTTCCATAAACTTGGAAATGACATCAGTACCACCACATCGACATCACCAACTCGATGGGCATGAGTTTGAGCAAGCTCCAGGAGCTGGTGAGGGACAGGGAAGCCTGGCATGCTGCAGTCCAAGGGGTTTCAAGGAGTCAGACACAACTGAGCAACTGAACTGACCACCACATCTCTGGACCCTGTGGTCAGCCAGAAGCACACTATGGTCTCCAGTTAATGGGGATTTCTCCTCTTAATCCTATCCTTGCAACTTGGTTTGATTTTCATCTTTCTTTAGTCTGAAGACCTGCAGTGTTTAACAATGAGCTCCATCTATAGATACTGCCATGCACATGTACACCTAGTACTTTAGCGCTCAGAGCATCACATAATGTGGGACAAATTTGTTCCTCACTTCCCCGATCTTGTAAGCTTAGCATTTGGCACAGTGTGTAGGAATGAAAGTTGTTTTCATATATGCATTTAGTGAGTCTGAACCTGGCTACTTTGTAGCTCCATGGCAGGAAAAGAAAGGAGACATGATGTTGAGTCGTGGAAGTGACCACCTTCCCTTCTGCTTCCCTGGATGATGGTAACAGAGCAGTGATTCAAAGCTGGACCTGAGTGTCTGCTTCTTGGTGTTCTGATCTGGGGAGAGAGATGAGAGTAGCTCTGTCATGAGGCTTGGAGTCAGTAGGGGAGAGGGTCCCCCCTGTGCAGATCCAGGGGGGGAGGTGCTCCAGGTGTTTTGGGAAGGCATAGCCGCCGTTTTCTTTCTGTGTCACTGGGGCAGCAACCATAGGCGCTGTCATTAGTGATGGGTGTGCAAGTCTGGTGGCACTAGTGATAAAGAATCCCCCTTCCAATGCAGGAGATATAAGAGATGTGACTTTGATCCATGGGTAGGGAAGATCCCCTAGAGGAGGCCACTGGCAACCCACTCCAGTATTCTTGCCTGGAGAGTCTCATGGACAGAGGAGCCTGGTGGGCTACAGTCCATTGGGCCACGAAGAGTTGGACACAACTGAAGTGACCAAGCATGCACACATGTGCAGGGACATGATTCTTTTTCTCATCAAAAGACAGAAAGTAGAAGGATGTGTTGTCTCCATTCTTTTTAAAAAATATTTATTTATTTATTTTTGACTGCCTCAGGTCTTAGTCATGGCACACAGACTCTAAAGTTGGGTATGTGGGCTTAATTGCCTCTTAGCAGGTGGAATCTTTCCTGACCAGGGATCAAACCAATGTCCACTGCATTGGCAGGTGGATTTTTAACGAGTGGACCACCAGGGAAGTCCCATCTCCTTTCTTTATCTACGGTAGTGCAATGATTTGGCTCTAGAGTCAGAGGACTGGGTTCAAAGTTTAACTCTATCTTTGCAAGCTGTACGGCTTCTATCTGATGGAAGCAGTAACAGTACCCACCACACAGGTTGTCATAATAATTAAATGAGATAATTCTTATGAGAGCAATTGACATGGTACCTAGCACATTATAAGTCTTCAGTAAATGTTAGCATATAAGGGAGAATGGGGTACATGATATGAGATATACTCAACTCCCATTTGCCCATGAGCCTCCCAGCAGCTACTTAGCCATCTCCAAGTTTCCTTGTCACATAGCCGAAAAATGACTGTAGATCACATTGAGTTCAAATCATCCAAGAAAGGTGCAGCAAGCTCAGGATCTGAAATTAATTTTGCCTTTATATTGTTCATGCTAGCTGCTCTTCAAGTACAATTAGAATCAGAATGCTAGCACTAAAAATAGTACCAATTCTCATTTCTCTCCTCAGTGTTATCTGCTGCCATAGTGTTTCCCAGGCATGTTTATTTACTCGATTCACAACAGGGAATCTTCTCTCTTATTAGCCTGACAGCCATAGCTGGATTTCACAGCAAAGTTCCATGCAGCTGGTAAAATCTTTATCATGGGCGAAGCACTGGAGGTCTAAGTCGCTGCCTCCCCAAGTGAGCTCAGTGGAAGAGTGTCATGGCGAGAGTTGCCCAAACAATTATGTTGAGGAATAAAGAAGGCCCAGAGCGGGACCTTCCCTTTGACAATTTCAGAACACTTTTCCCTCTGAGTAGAATGACAGCATAGCCCTCTGATTTCTCCTTGCTCTCTCTTCACTGCTCATTTCTGCTTTGTGTGAATTTAGTGCCAGGAAGAGGCTGGATTGACAGGTCCCAGCACATCCTGTCCCCTCTTTGGTGTCTCTAACTCACAACTTAGCAGTCAACGAGGGGGATTCTCACTCGAGGTCTCTGTTTAGAGTTTTTTTGATTATTATATGCCAAGATTGACAGCAAGAGGAGAAGGAGGTGACAGAGGATGAGATGGTTGAATGGCATCATTGACTCAATGGATGTGAGTTTGAACACACTCCAGGAGATGGTAAAGGACAGGGAAGTCTGGTGTGCTGCAGTCCATGGGGTCACAAAGAGTTGGACAGAACTTAGCCACTGAACAACAACAACAAGATGTTAACCAATCAGCTATCTCAAAATAATGGAAGCATCTAAACCTGGGGTTTTGACCCCTAACTTGGTCCATCATAAACATGAAGAAGTTAGACTGAGATGATTTGGGGTCTCAGTGATGTTGTTAGGTGAGCAGCAATCGCTGTTCATTCAGTAATTCTTCACTTCTTTCTTCTTCCTCTCTAAAACCCCTCCTCCATTAAAAAATAATTAACCAAGAGAAGAAGCAACAGGCAGCTTGAGAACACGGTTCCGTAATCTGCAGGCTCCAAATGTTGGCTGTGAAGATGGGAAGTTGGCTGGCCAGTGAGGCAGAATCTGAGAGCGTAGGGGTGGTGGGGAGGGAGAGAGAAGTGAAAGTGGGAAGGAAGGGATAGGGAGTGAACTAAGTCAAAACAGGAATGGAAGCAAAAAAAAAAAAACCAAACCAACCAAATTGAACCAAGCAATTTTATATTCCAGTTCCTTCAGGGGAAAGAACAGTGTGCTGAGTTGGGCAGGGCACTAGAGGAACGGGGAGCGGCGCTGAGGGTCTAGCTCTGGTGCCGCCTGTCATCAGCAGTGGGACCTCCGACCAGGCTCTGGGCTGCTGTTACCATGTGTGAACAATGGAGGATGCTTACAGCTGCTTGCAACATCTCCTAGGGTTGATGAGAGGCTGAAGTTATATAGAAACTTATAAAAACCCCCCTTAAAAATGGAGAGGCTAATTCCAAACATAGCATATTATCAGCTCTTTTCCAGAGAATGTGCATCCATCATGTCACAAGCTCTTCCATTTCTTCTCTTCCCTCAATCATTATGATGCTTACTTGAAGGCATCTGAGGCTCTGCTGAGAACTGTCCATTGTCAAGTCAGGTAGCATTTTATCCTTAGCAAAGAAGTGAAGGCATGGATCCTGCTCTGCTACTGATTCCCAAAGGAAAGAATGGTATCGAGCAGTCAGTCACAGGTTGCCTGCAGCCAGAGACTTTTCCGCTGGAGATTCCCATCCAGTTGGCAGTCTCTCTCTGGCTAGCCTCCAGGTATGACACGTGGGGTGGTCATCACATCCTGCCATGCACTGGGTGGGGAGGGGCTCAGTGTTGAAGGACATGGCTGAGGACTGAGGAGGTCTGTGGACGCTCCATGTGGCTTAGATTAGACCAGAATTAAAATAATTTCTTATGTCTTGAGGAGAGGGTGGGGGTCCTCAGCATCTACACCACCCAGTCTTAGCCAGACTACCTTGCTGCCAAATGTTTGGAAAGTTCATCATTTCTACTCTGGAACTTGGCAAGGCTCTGGGACTTAAGTTCCATGTAAATCTTATTCAAATAAAGGATCAGGTCAAGGATTTTCAAAATACTTTTGTCTGACTACTCAGGCAAGATTTGGGGCACCCCTATGACTCCCCTATAACTTCCTGTTCCTTATGGCATGCTGGGACAGGGAGATGCAGCACTTCCAATATCACCCTTTTCCATCCACCGTGGCAAGTGAATGGCATGTGCATTGTTACCATTCATACTAAGTGACGGGCTTCCCTCACTGTTTTACTGTCCAAATTACTGTCTTAATTTCTCACACAAGCTTCCCTTGTAGCTCAGATGGTAAAGAATCTGCCCACAATGTGGGAGACCTGGGTTCAATCCCTGGGTTGGGAATATCCCCTGGAGAAGGAAATGGCAACCCACTCCACTATTCTTGCCTGGAGAATCCCATGGACAGGGAGCCTGGAGGGTTACAGTCCACATGGTCACAAGAGATGGACACGACTTAGTGACTAAACTACCACCACCACCAATTAAGTGTATTCACCACAAAACCAACATGTATTTATGAAGTGTCTTGCAGACCATGTGCTTCCAAGGGATTTTAATTGCTGTACCTGAGACCTGAGCTTCCCTGGTAAGTCAGATGTCAAGAATCCACCCGCAGTGTGGAAGACTGGGGTTCAATCTCTGGGTCAGGAAGATCCCCTGGAGGAGGGCATGGCAACCCACTCCAGTATTTTTGCCTGGAGAATTCCCTATGAACAGAGGAGCCTGGAGGGCTACAGTCCATGGGGTGGCAAGGAGTTGGACACGACTAAGTTGAGCGACTAAGCACAGCACAGCACCTGAGACATATGAGATGTATCTATAAAATATGATATGGGACATCTCAGTGCCAAATGAGTGGTAGAAATATACCCTGTTGGAACTCAGAGGATGAAGAGGTCCTTGCAGACTAGCGTGCACTAGGAAGAATTCACTGAGGAGAGGAGATTTAAACTGGGCTTTGAATGAGTGTCAGTAAGGCTTGAAAGGCAGGACAGTATCATGTAGGGGACCCAGTGGGAACAAAGGTGCAGAGGCATGCTTGCACAGGGTTGAAATTGACTCAGGAGCTGAATGGCAGTTCAGGGTAGTGGTTAAGGGCATGGGGTTTGAGGGACTTCCCTGGAAGTCCAGTGCTTAAGACTCCATGCTCCCAATGCAGGGGGACTGGGTTCAATCCCTGGTCAGGGAACTAGATCCCACATTCCTCAACCAAAAGTTCCCACATGCAGCAATGAAGATCTAAGATCCTGCGTGCTACAACTAAGACCTGGCATAGTCAAATAAATAAATTTTAAAAAGCAAATATTTAGGGGAAAAAAAAGAGTGGGGGTCTTTGGAGTTGGTCATCTACATACTTTCTATGTGACCTTGGGAAAGTCAGTGATCACCTCTTAGCATTATTTTTCTATTTTAAAAAATGAAGATAATAATTCTTGCCTTAAACCAGAATCATGTCATGCAGAGTAAATGACGTAATGCATAGAAAGTCTTTAGTACAGTTCCTGGCACATGGTGAGCCTTCAGTGGAGGTGGTTTAGTTGCTAAATGGTGTTTGACTCTTGCGACCCCATGGACTGCATCCTGCCAAGATTCTCTGTCCATAGGATTTCTCAGGCAAGAACACTGGAGTGGGTTGCCATTTCCTTCTCCAGGGGGTCTTCTTGACCCGGGGAATGAACCCACGTCTCCTGCATGCAGGCAGATTCTTTACCAACTAACCACCAGGGAAGCCCAGTCAGTTAGTTCAGACAATCATGTGTGACTCTTTGCGACCCCATGGACTGCAGCATGCCAGGCTTTCCTGCCCATCACCAATTCCCAGAGCTTGCTCAAACTCACGTCCATCAAGTTGGTGATGCCATCCAATCATCTCATCCTCTATCGACCCCTTTTCCTCCTGCCTTCAATCTTTCCCAGCATCAAGGTCTTTTCCAATGACTCAGTTCTTTGCATCAGGTGACCAAAGTACTGGAATTTCAGCTTCAGCATCAGTCCTTCCAATGAACATTCAGGACTGATTTCTTTTAGGATGGACTGCTTGGATCTCCTTGCTGTCCAAGAGATTCTCAAGAGTCTCCTCCAACATGATAGTTCAAAAGCATCAATTCTTTGGTGTTCAGTTCTCTTTATAGTCCAACTCTCACATCCATACATGACTACTGGAAAAACCATAGCTTTGCTAGACGGACCTTTGTTAACAATGTTGTCTCTGCTTTTTAATATGATGTCTAGGTTGGTCATAGCTTTTCTTCCAAGGAGTAAGCGTCTTTTAATTTCATGGTTGCAGCCACCATCTGCAGTGATTTCGGAGGCCAAAAAAACAAAGTCTGTCACTGTTTCCATTGTTTCCCCATCTATTTGCCATGAAGTGATGGGACTGGATGCCATGATCTTAGTTTTTTGAGTGTTGAGTTTTAAGCCAACTTTTTCACTCTCCTCTTTCACTTTCATCAAGAGGCTCTTTAGTTCTTCTTCGCTTTCTGCCATAAAGGTGGTGTCATCTGCATATCTGAGATTTTTTATATTTCTCCCAGCAATGTTGATTCCAGCTTGATTCACCTGGCTGCCTGCAATGCGGGAGACCTGGGTTTGATGCCTGCATTGGAAAGGTCTCCTGGAGAAGGAAAAGCTAACCACTCCAGTATTCTGGCCTGGAGAATTCCATGGATTGTATAGTCCATGAGGTCTCAAAGATGAATTAGGCAGTGGTATAAAGAATTTGCACAAAGAGAAGAGGCTGTTGCTGCTGCTGCTGCTAAGTCGCTTCAGTCGTGTCTGACTCTGTGAGACCCCATAGACGGCAGCCCACCAGGCTCCGCCGTCCCTGGGATTCTCCAGGCAAGAACACTGGAGTGGGTTGCCATTTCCTTCTCCAACGCATGAAAGTAAAAAGTGAAAGTGAAGTTGCTCAGTCTTTTCCAACTCTTAGCAACCCCATGGAATGCAGCCCACCAGGCTCCTCCATCAGTGGGGTTTTCCAGGCAAGAGTACTGGAGCGGGTTGCCATTGCCTTCTCCAGAGAAGAGGCTAGATGTAGGAATTCCAAACAGGAAACAACTATAACCATTCAGTCATCAAGTAATGATTAATCACGGTAGAGGCAGAAAGAGATGAAAAGAAAAGAGGTTTATATTGATTTTCACAGTTGGATGCAAAAGATAAGAGAATGGAAAATTTCCAAGATCAGAGTGTAAGCTTCTTGAAGCTGGGAGCTGTATTTTATAAAAATTCTCTTCCTCTCTAGTATTTAGCAGAGTGCCTACCTAGTACACTGCAGTCATACTAGTGAATGAATGAGTGAGCAAAGGAGTGAATGAATGAAGGAGTGAGTGAATGAAAGAAAAGTGACTCACAGGTCATGAGTATAGATTGTTGAAAAAATGGCAGTTGCCAGTGACCAAATACACCCCTTCTTGGCATCTTCTTGGTATGTATGTACTCTTTGTACTCAAGCACAGATGTTTATGTTCTCAGTACACAAGGTCCTACCAGTAGGTAATTACTCCTTTCTAAGGAAGTGGTTCTAACTTTAGTTTAGATTAAACTAAAGCTTTAGTTTAGGGATTTTTTTTTTAAATTTTGTTTTTTAACTTGAATAGAGGTTTTACATACGCAATGTGTTTTCTTTAGGATTACTAAAACTAGAACAACCTAGGCAAGTTTTTATTTATAGGGTGGGATTAAGAGATCATCTCCATT
The DNA here is from genome assembly GCF_019320065.1 of Cervus canadensis. Taxonomy (NCBI): domain Eukaryota; kingdom Metazoa; phylum Chordata; class Mammalia; order Artiodactyla; family Cervidae; genus Cervus; species Cervus canadensis. The sequence goes on along the minus strand of NC_057406.1, from coordinate 23,559,464 downwards.
TTTACATTGTATAATTCTGTCCCTTTTTTACTTTTTCCAAGTCACAAGAAACTGGAATCAATTGACTTGTTTCTTCAGACCACTAACTTTTGTTGAAACCTCAACTCTTTGGTTTCTGAAAATGGAGGAAGAGATTTGAATATGATCAAGAACCAAGGATTTTGCTCTTATCAAAAATGAATAATCAGTATCAGTCTGTAGACCACAACCTGAAACTGTCAACTATGTGTGTGCGTGCTCAGTCATATCCAATTCTTTGTAGCCCTTTGGACTGTAGCCTGCCAGGTTTCTCTGTCCGTGGGATTTTTCAGGCAAGAAGACTAGAGTGGGTTGCCATTTCCTTGTCCAGGGAATCCTCCCTGACCCAGGGATTGAATCCATGTCTCTGCATCTCCTGCTCTGCAGGCAGATTCTTGACCTGCTGAGCTATCGGAGAAGCTCAAAACTGTTTACTAAAAGATACTAACTTCTTGAGATTTAAATTCACTCATGTTTGTATTTTTCAGAGAATCAAAAAGAGACCCAGGTACTAGGACATCTGGCCACAGGATGCCTAACTTTTATCCTTGATTTAAGCCTTTGCAAAAATTGTCATGACATTGTAGAGTTTGGTAACCCTTATTTGCTGGACATTTACTAAGACCATTTTCCCTTTTCAGTAACAAAACTGAATCAATTCCCAGACTTGTCCTGAATGAAATAGGTGAAATTTAGCCACGTGACTGTGTGAGCTCTTACTGAAAACAAGATGCCCTCAGGAGGTGTTTGGCAGCATTCACCTTTCCCTGAACAAATATAATAGAAAATGACTGTGTAACCTGCAGTCTTTTTTCTGGGCCCTGAATTGTGGTAATTATGTAAGATCCCTGCTCTTTTAACTAAGATTTCTTAAATAAAATTAGTATATTATAGTAATTTATAGAGGCCACAGGGAACAAGGGAATACAATTGTCTGAGCTGCCCAGGTGGGCAGTGGAGAAAGACCTTGTACCTGGCACCACAGATTACCAAAAACCCAGTTTCCTGAGCAACTAGTTGCAGATGTCATCATCTACACTTGCTTCTTCCTATTGCTATCACCAAGGCTGAACTGGACAGCACGGGGTTGATGTCCATGTGATAGGAGCATGCAGCGATTGGGACAGGGCTAGCTTTCATCAGTGAAATCATTATTGACAGAGACTTGCTTGTATCTGATGTCAGCACTGATCTGGGCAGTAGGTGGAACTGGGAAGAAAGGTAAGATACCAGCTCCTCTGACCTCAGTATACAATGAGATTATTTTCCTAGGCAGCTGCTTCCTTCTGTCTCCCACACACTAGATGAGCAAGGAGAGGTACATAATCCCCCGAGAAACCCACAGGAACTCCAGCCTTGAGCTTCCACTCAGCTAAAGCGGAGATTGGGACATGCATTTAGACTTACTTTTTTCAGCAGCCAGGAACAAAAACCAACTCAAGGAAGCTTATGTGAGAAAGGGGATTTATTGGATGAATACTAAAATATGTCACAGAGTCTAATGAAGAGTTGAACAGCCACTTCTGGGGACCGGTGTGTCTCTGGGGACCTCAGAGTAGTCTGAGCCTTTGTTCCAGAGCCATACTGTTAAAGATACTTAGTTTTCAAAGGTTTCTAGTCTCTAGATTTCCATTCAGTATTTCAGACTCACCACGGAGAGATAAACTTGCCCAGTTTGTACTAGTATCCGTTCTTGGATATTCATTCTTGGAGAAATTAGTTATGGCTGCTGGCGAAGAGTCAAGCAACAGAAAGTTGGCTACCAGAGATCACTTCTATGGAGAGCTTGAGCAGATCTGTGAGAACTTAATATAATAGGCATATGCTATTTATCTGTTAGGGCTTCCACGGTGGTTCAGTGGTAAAGAATTCACCTGCCAATGCAAGAGACACAGGTTCGATCCCTGGGTCTGGAAGATCCCCTGGAGAAGGGAATGGCAACCCACTCCAGTATTCTTGCCTAGAAAATTATGTAGACAGAGGAGCCTGGCAGGCCACAGTCCATGTGGTTGCAAAGAGTCAGACACGACTGAGCACACACGATAATTACTCTGAAATAAGCCTGGGGAATTGAGATAGCAAAAATGGAGGAAACTCGTCATTCCCTGAGGCATTAAAGGTAGCTCCCAGTATTTGGGGAATCTCCTCTTTTCCTCCTCAAAATAATGACCATGAAATCTCTCATCCCTTGTTTATCAGTTGTGTATATTCTGCATAACAAATCACCCCCGAACTTAGTGGCTTAAAACAACAACAGTTTTTATTCACTCATTTTCTGGATCAGCAGTTTGGGATGAGCTTAGCTGTCTACTTCTACTGGTATTATCTAGAATCACTTGTGTGGTTCAGTCTCCTAGAGGCTTGAATAGGGCTGGGTAGTGTAAGGGGGCTTCATTCACTTGCCATTCAGCATTGGCATTTAGCTGGAACTCTCTCCCCATGGCCCTTAATTCTCAAGCAAGAAAGCCACGCTCCTTCACATGGCATCACCATGTTCCTAGAGGCATCTTGAGGCCTGGGCTTGGAAGTTCCACTATGTCACGTTGCTGCATTCTACTGTTCAAAGCAAATCACAAGGTCAGCCCAGACCCAAGAGCAGGGGAATAGATGCCATCTCTCACTAGAAAGAATGGCAAAGTCATGAGTATATAAGGGTAAGAGGTTTTGTAGCCATCTTTGCAAATAATCTACCATGTTTAGTGGAGAAGGAAATGGCAACCCACTCCAGTATTCTTGCCTAGAGAATCCTATGAACAGAGAAGCCTGGTGGGCTACAGTCCATGGGGTCACAGAGAGTTGGGTACAACTGAGTGAACACATACCATGCTTAGGACCTATCTGCATTAGAACAGAAACAAACAAACAAACAAAGAAGAAAAATCAAGCAATTACAGCCAATATCTGGACATGGAGAAAGTTGAATGACATGGCATTATAAAGCCTCCGTGAGAAGTTAGCAACCAAAAATAAATAAAGAAATAACTTAAAATTTCTGTAATTCACAAGAATGTTATAAATAGTTCCCATCCAAAAGCATACTGGATTGAGATAAAGGGATATTGAATTGTAGACCCAGTCTTGTTACTGATTTTCTGTGTAAAGTTTACAAGGCACTTAACCTCTGAGTTTCATTTTTGCTACGGGTCAAATAAAGAAATGTATACATTACACAACTTCAATGAGAAAGAGCTCTGTGAACTGTAAAAATGCTATATAAATGAAAAAGTTGTTAAAAAAGAAATCAAATCATGGAATCTTGTTTTCCTCCTCTTCTCTAGTTATGTGGGTTTTTTTTTTTTTTTTTTTGGTTTTGTCATACATTGATATGAATCAGCCATAGATTTACACGTATTCCCCATCCCGATCCCCCCTCCCACCTCCCTCTCCACCCGATTCCTCTGGGTCTTCCCAGTGCACCAGGCCCGAGCACTTGTCTCATGCATCCCACCTGGGCTGGTGATCTGTTTCACCATAGATAGTATACATGCTGTTCTTTTGAAATATCCCACCCTCACATTCTCCCACAAGTTCAAAAGTCTGTTCTGTATTTCCTGTGTCCTATTTTTCTGTTTTGCAATATAGGTGTTATCGTTTTACATCTTTTAAATTCCATATATTGTGTTAGTATGTGTAATGTTCTTTATCTTCTGGCTTACTTCACTCTGTATAAGGGGCTCCAGTTTCATCCATCTCATTAGCTGATTTCAAATTGAATTCTTTTTAATGGCTGAGTAATATTCACGGTGTTACAGTAATGCGTACTGGCACAAGACAGAAATTGATCAGTGGAACAGAATAGAAAGCCCAGAGATAAATCCACGAACCTATGGACACCTTATCTTTGACAAAGGAGGCAAGGATATACAATGGAAAAAAGACAACCTCTTTAAACTGGTCAACCACTTGTAAAAGAATGAAACTAGAACACTTTCTAACACCATACACAAAAATAAACTCAAAATGGATTAAAGATCTAAATGTAAGACCAGAAACTATAAAACTCCTAGAGGAGAACATAGGCAAAACACTCTCTGACATAAATCACAGCAAGATCCTCTATGACCCACCTCCCAGAATATTGGAAATAAAAGCAAAACTAAACAAATGGGACCTAATGAAACTTAAAAGCTTTTGCACTACAAAGGAAACTATAAGTAAGGTGAAAAGACAGCCCTCAGATTGGGAGAAAATAATAGCAAATGAAGAAACAGACAAAGGATTAATCTCAAAAATACACAAGCAACTCCTGCAGCTCAATTCCAGAAAAATAAATGACCCAATAAAAAAATGGGCCAAAGAACTAAACAGACATTTCTCCAAAGTTATGTGGTTTAAAACGAGGAATGATCTTCTGCTTATGTTGCTACAAAAGACATGTTTTTACAAAAATTTTCTTTCATCTAAATGTTTTCTTGATGATTTACCAGTGAATGTAGTGCAATCGATGGTCTTTCTAAGTGTACAAAAATGTGTGAAATTAAAACACCCAAGAGGAGAATAATTGGATGTGTCCATTTGGGGGAAAAAGGAAAGTGTGGAAAAGAAAATGAGCTTAAAAGCATAAAGAGACAGCGTCTTTTAGACTGTGTAAGCATAATTAGGTGAGATCCCTCTGCGTGGCCAGTTTTAAGAGAAAATGATTTGAAATGGTAGAGTGTGTGCTAAGCTAGGTATGAGAGCTGAAAACACAGTTAACTTTGAGGAAGCAAAAGAAAAGAACTTTTTTGAAATGCAGCTACTCATTTCTTTAGGGAATGGGTCATACTGAATATAAAAACACCAAGTCTTAGCATTTCCAGAGAAAAAAGTGGTATGGTTGGATGAGTTAGGACTTAGGAGAGACTTGTGCAGCCATTTCAGCAAAGATGAGAGTATGTGAATATTTTCTCCAGAACTTTATGATCTCAGCTGGTTCCCTGAAGCATCTGGGAGGCACTCCATCACATCCCCTGAGTCCGTCTGACTCTAGCACACAAGGATACTCCCATGTATCCTTGCGGGCCAGGGTTTTCCATCAAACACATGGGGTATCCATTTGTGTTGCTTCCTCATTGTCTCTGCACGCTCAGCAATGGAAAGAAGATTATTGCTCTAGTGTGGGTGTGTGCATGCTAAATCACCTCAGTCGTGTCTAACTCTTTGTGACCCTATGAACTGTAGCCTGCCAAGCTCCCCTGTCCATGTGATTCTCCAGGCAAGAATACTGGAGTGGGTTGCCATGCCCTCCTCCAGTGCATCTTCCTGACCCAGGGATCGAACTCGCTTCTCCTGTGTTGCAGGCAATTCTTTACCACTGAGCCACCAGGGAAGCTATCATTGTAGTGTAGAGACTGGCAAACTCTGGCCTGTGGGCAAAACCCAATTCGCCTATTTTTGTAAATAAAGTTTTCCTGGAATGCTGTCATACCCATTTGTTTACGTATTGTCAATGGCTACTTTCATGCTACAGTGGCAGAGTTGAATAGTTACCAGAGACTGCACAGTCTGTGAAGAGGAAAATACTTAATATTGGACTCTTTACAGAAAATCTTTGCTCATCTCTGTTTTAGTGGGTCAGTTCTTTTTTTTTTTTTCTTTCTTTCTATTTTAAATTGTGAAAGTATGATAACACATTTACAGGAGACTTGTAAAATACAGAACAAAGTTACAAAGAGTTCTACTATACATTACAATTTTTAAAGCAGATAATGATTTTTAGTTGGAGTTTCAATATCAAACTTTCAAAAACTAACAGAATGAATAGACAGAAAATTAGAAGGATATAGTAGACCTGAAAAGCACTATGAACCAATTCAACACAAGATTTATACAATTTTCACACAACAGCAGGATACAAGTTCTTTTCAAGTTCCCATAGGCTATAAACCAGGAGACATTGGAATATATCTAGGGACATAAAATAAGTTGCAAAAATTTCATGGTCTAATTTGAGATCTGCTCCAATGGGAAAAATTTCCTTCTCTGTTGACTTCCAGCAAAATTTCTCCTTCTACAGTAGAGAGACTGGGGCTATCCGTTGTTCTGGTGCAAGCAGGCATTTCACAATAAGGTGACCTGCTTCATGCTGCATCACACCGAGGAACCCTGCTCCCTGGGGGATCACACTGCTGTTATTGTTCTGCCCACCTGGATTACTAAGGTGAAGAAACCTCAGAGATCAAGCCCTGAGCCTTTGGAGTGGGAGCACTGACTCCAAGACCCAAGACTACCAGAGAACTAACCCTAGGGAATATCAAATAGTGAGAACTCACACAAAGGAAACCACTTGAATACAAGACTTGACATCACCCAACCACCAGTAGCACCCTGTGCAGGACGCCTCATCTAAACAATAAACAAAACAAAAATACAAACCCAATCATCAGCAGACAGGATCACCACCTCTCTCAGCCTTGCCCACAGAGGAAAAACAAACAAACAAACAAACAAACAAACAAAAACTCAGCACATATCTCCCCTAGATGAAGCTTACACAAACTAGTGGACCAATCTTAAGAGTGGAGAAACCAAAAGGAAGAAAGTTTAATCTTGAAGCCTGGGAAAAGAACGTCAAACACAATAAGTTAAAAAAAAAATAATGAAAAGGCAGAGAAATACTACACAAATGAAGAACAAACTAGAAACACAGAAGTCCAAATAAATGAAGAGGAAGTAGGCAAACTACCTGAAAAAGAATTCAGAATAATGATAGTAAAGATGATCAAAAAGCTTGAAAACAAAATGGAGAAAATGCAAGATTCAGTTAGCAAAAACCTAGAAGAATTAAAGAATGAGCATACAGAGACAAACAACACAATTACTGAAATTAAAAATACTCTAGAAAGAATCAATAGCCAAATATCTGAAGCAGAAGAATGAATCAGTGAGCTGGAAGATAAAATGGTGGAAATAACTTCTGAGGAGCAGAATAAAGTAAAAAGAATGAAAAGACCTGAGGATAGTCTCAGAGACCTCTAGGACAATATCAAACACAACAACATTCGAATTATAGGGGTCCCAGAAGAAGAGAAAAAGAAAGGATATGAGAAAAATTTTGAAGAGATTATAGTTGAAAATTTCCCCAGCATGGAAATCAATCAAGTCCAAGAGGCACAAAGAGTCCCCTACAGGATAAACCCAAGGAGAAACATGCCAAGACACACACTAATCAAACTAACAAAGACTAAACACAAAGAAAGAATATTAAAAGCAGCAAGGGAGAAGCAGCAAGTAATATACAAGGGAAACCCCATATGTTTAATAGCTAATCTTTCAGCAGAAACTCTGCAGGCCAGAAGGGAATGGCAGGATATATTTAAAGTACTGAAAGGGAAAAATGTACAACCAAGATTACTGTACCCAGCAAGGATCTCATTCAAAATTGATGGAGAAATAAAAAGCTTTTCAGACAAGCAAAAGTTAAGAGAATTCAGTACCACCAAACCAGCTTTACAATAAATGTTAAAGGGACTTATATAGTCAAGAAATACAAGAGAAGAAAAAGATCTACAAAATCAACCCCAAACAATTAAGAAAATGGCAATCAGAACATGTGTATCAATAATTACTTTAAATGTAAATGGATTAAATGCTCCAACCAAAAGACACAGGCTGAATGGATATAAAAACAAGACCCATATGTATGCTGCCTACAAGAAACCCATTTCAGACCTAAAGACACATATAGACTAAAGTGAGAGGATGGAAAAATATATTCCATGCAAATGGGAAGCAAAAGAAAGCTGGAGTAGCAATCCTCATATCAGACAAAATAGACCTTGAAATAAAGATTATTACAAGAGATAAGGAAGGACACTATATAATGATCAAGGGATCAATCCAAGAGGAATACATAATAATCATAAATATCTATGCACCCAACATAGGAACACTTCAATACATAAGACAAACACTAACAGACATAAAAGGAGAAATTGACAGTAACAATAATAGTAGGAGACATTAACACCCCACTCACACCAATAGACAGATCATCAAAACAGAAAATTAATAAGGAAACACAAGTCTTAAATGATACATTAGATGAAATGGATCTCACTGATATCTTCAGGGCATTCCATCCAAATGCAGAAGAATACATCTTCTTCTCAAGTGCACATGGAACATTCTCCAGGATAAACCACATCTTGGGTCACAAATCTAATCTCAGTAAATTTAAGAAAATTGAAATTGTATCAGGCATCTTCTCTAACCACAATGCTGTGAGACTAGATATCAATTACAAGAAAAAAACTGTAAGAAACACAAACACATGGAGATTAAACATCACATTTCTAAATAACCAATAGGTTACTGAAGAAATCAAAAGGGAAATTAAAAAAATTCTAGAAACAAATGCCAATGAAAACATGACAACTCAAAACCTATGGGATGCAGCAAAAGCAGTTCTAAAAGGGAAGTTTATAGCAATACAATCCTACCTCAAGAAACAAGAAAAACATCGAATAGACAACCTAACTTTACACCTAAAACAACCGGAAAAAGAAGAACAAAAAACCAAAAAAAAAAAAAACCCCAAGACCCCAAAATTAGTAGAAGGAAAGAAATCATAAAGATCAGAGCAGAAATAAATGTAAAAGAAATGAAAGAAACAATAGTAAAGATTAATAAAACTAAAAGCTGGTTCTTTGAGAAGATAAACAAAATTGACAAGCCTTTAGCCAGACTCATCAAGAAAAAGAGAAGAATCAAATCAACAAAATTAGAAATGAAAAAGGAGCAGTTACAACAGACAATGCAGAAATACAAAAGATTATAAGAGACTATTATGAACAACTATATGGCAATAAAATAGATAACCTGGAAGCAATGGACAGATTCTTAGAAAAGTTTAATCTTCCAAGACTGAACCAGGAAGAAATAGAAATTATGAACAACCCAATTACAAGCACTGAAATTGAAGCTGTGATCAAAAATCTCCCAAAAAACAAAAGCCCAGGACCTGATGACTTCACAGGAGAATTCTATCAAACATTTAGAGGTGGGCTAATGCTTGTCCTTCTAAAACTCTTTCAAAAAATTTCAGAGAAAGGAACACTTCCAAACTCATTCTGTGAGGCCATCATAACCCTGATACCAAAAGCAGACAAAGACAACCCCAAAAAAGAAAACTTCAGGCCAATATCACTGATGAACATAGATGCAAAAATCCTCAACAAAATTTTGGCAAACAGCATTCAGCAACACATCAAAAAGCTCATACACCATGATCAAGTTGGGTTTATTCCAGGAATGCAAGGATTCTTCAATATATGCAAATCAATCAATGTGATACACCATATTAACAAATTGAAAGATGAAAACCATATGATCATCTCAATAGAAGCAGAAAAAGCCTTTGACAAATTTCAGCACCCATTTATGATTAAAACTTTTCAAAAAATGGACATAGAAGGACCCTACCTCAACATAGTAAAGGCCATATATGATAAGCCTACAGCAAACATCATTCTCAATGGTGAAAAACTGAAAGCGTTCCCCCTAAGATCAGGAGCAAGACAAGGGTGTCCACTTTCACCACTATTATTCAACATAGTTCTGGAAGTCCTAGCTACAGCAATCAGAGAAGAAAAAAATGAATAAATAAAAGGAATCCAGATCAGAAAAGAAGAAATAAAGCTCTCACTGTTTGCAGATGACATGATACTGTACACAGGAAACCCTAAAGATAGTATCAGAAAATTACTAGAACTAATCAGTGAATTTAGCAAGGTTGCAGGATACAAAATCAATACACAGAAATCGCTTGCATTTCTATATACTAACATTGAAAAATCAGAAAGAAAAATTAAGGAATCAATCCCATTCACCATTGCAATAAAAAGAATTAAATATCTAGGAATAAACTTACCTAAGGAGACAAAAGAACTGTACACAGAAAATTATAAGATACTAATGAAAGAAACCAAAGATGACATAAACACATGGAGAGATATTCCATGTTCTTGGGTGGGAAGAATCATTACTGTGAAAGTGACTATACTACCAAATGCAATCTACAGATCCAATGAGACCCCTATCAAATTACCAATGGCATTTTTCCCAGAACTAGAAAAAAATTTTCACAATTCATATGGAAACACAGAAGACCCTGAATAGCTAAAGCAGTCTTGAGGAAGAAAATTGGAGCTGAAGGAATCAACCTTCCCGACTTCAGATTATATTACAAAGCTACAGTCATCAAGATAGTATGATATTGGCAGAAAAAAGAAATATAGACCAATAGAACAAGATAGAAAGCCCAGAAATAAAGCTATGCACCTATGGGTACCTTATTTTTGACAAAGGAAGCAAGAATATACAATGGGGCAAAGACAGTCTCTTCAATAAATGGTGCTGGGAAAACTGGACAACTATATGTAGAAGAATGAAACTAGAACACTTCCTAATACCATATGCAAAGATAAACTCAAAATGGATTTAAGACCTAAATGTAAGACCAGAAAATATAAAACTCTTAGAAGAAAGTATAGGCAGAATACTCAGTGACATAAATCAAAGCAAGATCCTCTATGACCCACTTCCTGGAGTAAAGGAAATAAAAACAAAAGTAAACAAATGGGACCTCATTAAACTTAAAAGTTTCTGCACAGCAAAGGAAACTATCAGCAAGGTGAAAAGACAACCCTCAGAATGGGAGAAAATCATAGCAAGTGAAACAACTGACAAAGGATTAATTTCCAAAATATACAAGCAGCTCAAACAAGTCAATGCCAGAAAAACAAACAACCCAATCAAAAAGTGGGAAAAAGACCTGAACAGACATTTCTCCAAAGAAGACATACAGATAGCTAACAAACACATGGAAAGGTGCTCAACATTGCTCATTATTACAGAAGTGCAAATCAAAACCACAGTGACATATCACTTCACACTGGTCAGAATGGTCCTCATCAAAAAGTCTACAAACAATAAATGCTGGAGAGGGTGTGGAGAAAAGGGAATGGTCTTGCACTATTGGTGGGAATGTAAATTGATATAACCGCTATGGAAGACGGTATGGAGATTCCTTTAAAAACTAGGAATAAAATCACCATATGACCCAGAAATTCCACTCCTAGGCATATACTCTAAGGAAACCAAAATTGAAAGAGACACATGAATCCCATTGTTCATTGCAGCACTATTTACAATGGCTAGAACATGGAAGCAACCTAGATGTCCATCAACAGATGAATGGATAAAGAAGTTCTGGTACATATACACAATGGAATGTTACCCAGTCATAAAAAGGAACACATTTGAGTCAGTTCTGATGAGGTGGATGAACCCAGAACCTATTATACAGACTGAAGTGAGTCAGAAAAAGAAAGATAAATATCTTATTCTAATGCATATATATGGTATCTAGAAAAATAGTACTGAAGAATTTATTTACAGGGCAGCAGTGGAGAAACAGACATAGAGAACAGACTTGTGGACACGGGGAGAGGGGAGGAGAAGATGAGATGTGTGGAAAGAGTAACAAGGAAACTTACATTGCCATATGTAAAATAGATAGCCAATGGGAATTTGCTGTATGGCTAAGGAAACTCAAACAGGGGTTCTGTATCAACCTAGAGGGGTGGGATGGGGAGGGAGATGGGAGGGAGGTTCAGAAGGGAGAGGATATATGTATACCTATGGCTGATTCATGTTGAGGTTTGACAGAAAACAACAAAATTCTGTAAAGCAATTATCCTTCAATAAAAAAAAAAATAGGAAAAAACCCCACCCTGATTTAAAACAAAATGTCATGGTCTAAAGGTATTGAAATCTTACAGAGTCTGTTCTCTTACAGACTCTGTCAGAAATAAATATCAAAAGATACTTGAAAATAACCCTCTAAGTGGGTCAGTTCTGAGGCACATTCCACATTCTGAGGCACACAATTCTGAGACAGTTCCTCAGTTGATTACCAGAAAGATGGAGATGGGCTGCCCACAGTGGTAGCCAGTACATTACACACACTTTATGGGCTCTGACCTTCCTTTCCTCTCTTTTCCCTACTTCCTCCCTTTTGTTTCCTAGGATTACTTTCCAAAGAAACTACCTGCTCCTGGGACCTTGTCTGTAAGGTAAACTAAGACTAAGATAGGACTCAGTCCTCCTTGCTAGCTCTTTTGTCTTACGTTTATGAGGCTTTGCTCTGGGCTGTTATTTTGTGACTGACTCTTCACACATACCATGCATGAAGATGAAATATACACATAACCTATCATTAATGTTCCATGAGATAATATTTATCTTCACTACCAGTAACATATGCTTGTGTTTTTCATTCCGTTTTACTCTCTTATATTTCATTTAAAAAGCAGTCTGGTCATGACCAGTTAAACTGACTTCAACACAGCACTAGAAATCTATTTACAGTTTTTGAACTCATAAGTCTGTGAATGGCCACATCCAAACTTGGCATGGGCATCGGATTCACAAGGCTTTGATTCAGATTTCGTGGCTAAACAAATGCAGATTAGGTATCTGGGAGATATGAGATATGAACTCATCTGTAAAGACAGAAATGTATTGGCTTCATCATGAGAAGAAAAGGATTCTTTACCTAAGCCACCAGGGAAGCCCCATGAGAACAAAGGGAATGAAACGAGGAGATAAAACAGTGAAGGAAAGGAAAGTTGCCTTTAGGATGGAGGAGGAAGATAGTGGAAGAAATGAAAGCCAGTGAAAAGGTGAAGCTGCAAAAAACATCCTTTCTTCTTCCGTTATATAAAACCACACCCATGTAGAAAAGCAATGAATAATGACATTTGAATGAATGTGAGTAGTCAGCTGGACTCCTTCTTGTGTTTTTATTTTTTTTATTTTTTATTTTTTTTTACATTTTTTTTTTTTTATTTTTTTTTTATTCTTTGAATCAGCCATGGATTTACATGTATTCCCAATCCCGATCCCCACTCCCACCTCCCTCTCCACCCGATTCCTCTGGGTCTTCCCAGTGCACCAGGCCGGAGCACTTGTCTCATGCATCCCACCTGGGCTGGTGATCTGTTTCACCATAGATAGTATACATGCTGTTCTTTTGAAATATCCCACCCTCACATTCTCCCACAGAGTTCAAAAGTCTGTTCTGTATTTCTGTGTCTCTTTTTCTGTTTTGCATATAGGGTTATTGTTACCATCTTTCTAAATTCCATATATATGTGTTAGTATGCTGTAATGTTCTTTATCTTTCTGGCTTACTTCACTCTGTATAATGGGCTCCAGCTTCATCCATCTCATTAGGACTGGTTCAAATGAATTCTTTTTAATGGCTGAGTAATATTCCACTTCTTGTGTTTTTAAATGGATGTCTTCCATCAGTTATCATTTATGTCATCTTCATGTCTTTACCCATGATATCAGATAACCTCTTCCCGCTTAATACCATACTGTCTGGATTATTCTATCTCTTTTGGTTACTTCTTGATCTCTTTTGCTAAATTGTCTTCTAGTATTTGTTCTTAACCTTTAATGTTTTCCAGGGATTTTTTTTTTTTTTTAACTTTCCACTTTTTTCATGCTACACAAATCCCTTAATGAATTTTACCCGCTCTCACAGCTTAATGACCATTTCTGTGCTCCTAGTCTTCAAAATGAATACCTTCAGCCTCAGTCCCCTCACCCTCAGACTTAGTAAGCCAACTGCCTACTTAATATCCAGACCACAAATTTAATACATTCTAAACTGAACTCATCATCTATAATGCTGGCTGAGTATCCCTCTCCCCCTCTTCCCCATTTTATATTCTGTCTTCTGTATCATTAGTGCAATCACCTACACCAGAAATCTGAGCGCCTCCTAAACTCCTTTTATTTTACTCCTCCATCCAAGTGGTTATATGTCCTGAATATTTTTAAAGTCATTCTCCTCTTCTATATCTGTTGCCACTGTCCTATTAATAATTTTGAGTTTCATCAACTCTCCTTTGTATTGTTGAAATAATCCATCTATTGATCTCCCTGGCCCTAGTCCTTTCCTCTTTCAGTTCTGTCTTTATGAAGCCATGAGGGTCATACTAAACTGCCCAAGCAGGGTTTGGATCAGGGAAATAGAAACCACATGAAGTATTTTAAGCAAGGGTGGATTGAAAACCACTAAATGATGCTTATAAAACACTGGAAAAGTTGTTGGACTGTAGGTCAGAGAAGGTTGTCAATGGCTCTGCAGTTTACCAGTAGGTCTACAATGTGACAGCAAGCTTTCTGGGGATGAGGAAGCAGCCATTGTCACCTGGGTTAAGGACTTCAGAAAACCACTGCTGAAGTTCTGAGCTGTCTGACGTGTCAAAGTGGGTACTGAACATGCAGCAGAACATTGACAAAACCTAAAATCTACTGAAGCTCACACATTTGTGCTACTATTGGAGGAGGAATGGTGGCCTTTGATTTCATTCTACCTTCTAAATTAGGCAGGATTCTAAATTAGTGGATTTGAAACTGGAATACAGCTGACAAGAGATTCAGGAAGTGTACTCCCAGATTTCCAACTCCTGAGAACCAGGAGAGTGCTTAGGAGAAGCGGGAATGGTTCTGAGGACCACAGGCAATCTGGTACAGTCTCCCCTCGGCCATGACCAAACACAGCCTCCGTGAGCCAGTGCCTCCCTCCTTCTCCAGTCACTTCCATCCACTCCACTGTCTTCCTTGGTGCTGATTTTCTTGAATTACTTACTTAGAGTTTCATGTCTCATACCTTCCCAGATCTGAAGGTCTTCCTACCCTCCCACGCAGTAGCCTTCTTGGAAAAATTCCATTTATTCTTAAGACTCTCAATGCAAAGAGCTCTTCTTTTGTGATGTTTCCTGCTGCTAAGTCACTTCAGTCGTGTCTGACTCTGTGCGACCCCATAGACGGCAGCCCACCAGGCTCCGCCGTCCCTGGGATTCTCCAGGTAAGAACACTGGAGTGGGTTGCCATTTCCTTCTCCAATGCATGAAAGTGAAAAGTGAAAGTGAAGTCGCTCAGTCGCGTCCGATTCTTTGCCACCCCATGGACTGCAGCCTACCAGGCTCCTCCATCCATGGGATCTCCCAGGCAAGAGTACTCGAGTGGGTTGCCACTGATGTTTCCTAGATTATTCTTAATAGAACTGACCCTTTCTTGTACCAACACTGTGTTTTGCACTCGCTTCTTCATTTAGTAGATGCAATATTCACTTCTGTGCTTGCCTCCTCTATTACACTTTGAGTTCCTTGTTTTTCTTAACCTTTACCTCCCTAGTACCCTGCCTAGTGTTTCGCTTATAATAGGTGCTCAATTCACATGGGATGAATGAATGGATGAAAGCTTCTATAGGGCAATGTGCCTTGAGGCCATAGCGCCAGTGAAATTGCTTATGAGAGATATAAGGAACCAGGTCTTTATAATAGAGGTACTACTCACTAAATTCTACCCTATGGAAAACAAGGTTATATAGGTAGGTTCTAGCTGTGTTCTGATTCAAGGCCTGATTTCCTTGTCATATCTAAGTGATTATTCAGCACCTGCCTGTGAGTTTATATCCCGAATATCTTTTTAAAATGGATTCTGAATCTGGAAATGGTGTTGGAACTTGGCTGTTTACAATTCAGCTTTAAATACGGCTGGATACAATTCAGATTTATATATATATATAAATCTAAAATGCTTGCTTGCTTTGATAAACTGTGAGCTTTTGAAGAAGGAAATGGGGATAGGATTGGGGAAGGGAAAAAGGGAAGCTGGCCACCTTTCTGAACAGAAAATGAGGAGGAGTGAACTGGTTTCCTAGGAGATAAGGCTCTTCTTTATTTAAAGTTTTTCCACAGAAGGGTTTCTGTATTGGTGTCGTCTTCTTAGTCATAAGGGGTTCACCATCATAGATGCAGCTCAGAATCACTTTCAATCAGCAGCTGCCAAAGGTAAGTCTGATCGTCTGGTCTTTGGTCCTTATTTCCTCTGCTGGAGCCTAATAAAGGTAACTCCTTAATACTGATTGCAGTAGACATCTTAATCACCTATCTCTGGAACAGGAACCTTTATCAGTAGCTCTGCTGGGGATCAGAAGCTCATTCTCTCCATATAGTCTCACAGAAAGTTGCCCCATGTCCTGCAACCTGAGCCGCTTGCTCCCAACCAGGTTTTCTGAATCCCTGAAAGGAAGGGCACAATAATCTCTCAGCTCAAGGACTTTAATATCAGTAGTATTTCTCTGCCGAGGCACTTTCTCCAAAAGAGATTGTGACTGTACCTCCCTTGTACTTGCCACCAGGCAAGGCTAGATTTCTCTGCACACAGCTTTTATTTATCCGGTCCTATGTGTGTGCATGCTAAATCACTTCAGTCATGTCCAACTTTTTGCAGCCCTACGGACTACAGCCTGTCAGGCTCCTCTCTCCCTGGGGATCAAAACTGCATCTCTCTTACATCTCCTGCATTGGCAGGAGGGTTCCTTACCACTACATAAACCCATTTTACCTGGTCAGTTGGAGGTAACTGAGGCAGTCTTAGGTAGACCATGCTGCAGTTAGAAGTTACTGCATACTGCATTTCAGAATTTCCTCACCTCTGGTGATGACAACTTCCTAAAATTCAAAGACAGTCTAAGATGAACAACACTGAAGGGCTGCACTGCAATAAACATGTTCCCAATTGTCTGTCCAGCTCACATGTCTCTTCTGTGGGGGCAGTCAACCTCTCTCTCCCTCAAATGGGACCCCACTATGTACTTGTATTCTATAAGTACCTGAGCTTCTGGTATCCATTGATTCAACCAAGGTGGATTTTTAATTCAAGCAGGGCTAGGTAATTCTTCCTCCCAGTGAGTTTAAATTGAGAACAGAAATTGCTGGTTTCTATCTGAGCTGGCTCTGTGAATGGAGAAGGTGTCAAGAGCTGTACAGTAGTCTTGCAGGAGGCAGAGAGAGAGAAAAAGGGAGGGAGGCCGAGCTGAGGTGGGAACACCTAGTGCTGCTCACACAAATGCTTCCATGACCGGTTTGTAGTTGTTACTAGTATTTTGTTTCAGAGTGAACAACTGGAAACTGTGAAGACAGAGAGGGTCCTTGGAGAGAAAAGGATGTGGCTAGTACAAGCCTTGCTGAGCTCCTCCTACTCCTTTGTGTTTTTGGACCTTGGAAAAACAAACCAGTGCTTGACAGCTTCTGCCTTTGAGAAAACACATGGAGCAGGATGACGTCAGGACCCTTTACCGTTTAGTCACTCATTGTCTGACTCTTTGCAACCCCATGGACTGCAGTCCACCAGGTTCCTCTGTCCATGGGCTCTCCTGGGCAAGAATACTGGAATACATTGTCATTTCCTTCTCCAGGAAATATTCCTGACCCAGAGACTGAACCCAGGTCTCCTGCATTGCAAGCGGCCTTCTTACCAACTGAGCCAACCGGGGAAGCTGTATCATTTAGTTCCCCTCAAAGCCCTGGCCTCTGGAAAAGCAGGTGGTCTGGAAACCACACTACCGGGAAGCAGGTAGTCTGTCTGTAGGGCCTGCTACGGTTGATTTGAAGTATTTATAACCCACTGATTACTATGGACAGGAGTATTTTCTGCGAATGCGGCAGGGTTCCTGCAGGTTTTTCCAGTCATGAAGGAATGCAGTCTTTCTCTTTCCTGGGCTTTGCAACCTCTCCCCTCCCCCCATCCTCTCTCTTACCTACTACCCCTGCACTGTCCCTTATCTTCCACGAGGTCAAGACTGCAGCGATGCTGGTTGTGTTCTTCAGCGCGGAAGCTGTGTCAGAACTAGAATCAGTAGAAGCACATTCCCAGGACTGCTCAGAAGCCACCTGGTCTGCATGTCTTTTGGTTTCTGCTGGATGTGGCTTCAGGACCAGGATGGCATTTGCAAGCACAGGTCCTCTCACCTCACTGCTGCACTGTCTTCTTTTATTCCATGCTCTTCGCCTCCACCCACCAAATTGCGATCCATCCAGTACCCAGCGCCCACCTCCAGCACTTCCTCTGGCTCCTCCAATAGGCACCTTTGCCCAGGGTCTGACTCCTTCCTGGCCTCTGTTCTTTCCTCCCTCCCTTCCCTTTTCTTTGCTGCATGGTGACCAAATAGAGCTCTCCATCCACAGTCTGCCTCAGAGTTTCTGCCACTGGTCCTCCAGGGCAAAAACTTTAAGATGGGAAGAGTGAAAATCACCCTGTTTACCAGTATCTCAAGGCTGGGATGGGGAGAACTTGGCAATAAGGCCCAGAGGACCCAACACCTCAACTGTTGACCATTTGGGAAGGGAATGAACATGGAGAAAGAACATGGAGCAACAGCTTTGGGGTTGAAATACTGTTCTTTCAATGGTGCTGGGGACGGGCCATCTATGAACATGTATAGAGAATTCAGGAAAGCTGGGATATTGGTGTAATTTGTTAATTCCAGAGAACAAACAGTATAAAAATTATGCTAATTTTAGTAATTTATGAGAGTGACTTACCCTTTATAACTAATTACAGCATGCACCACAGCTATTATGCACATCATTAATAGGTGTCAGATGAATGCTATTGTAAGTTTTATTTGATCACGGTTCTAAGTCCCATAGATGCATGCTGTCTTCTTGTCTGACACTGGCCTCTGCTCACCGCCTTCAATAATTAGAAGAAGCACTATTGGAGATTGAATTAGGACAGGGAAATCAATCTGCTCCTCACAAGAGTACATGAATATGGTGACACCAACACTTGTTTATTTAGCAATGTTTTTATTTTTAAAAATGACAGGGATGTACCTACTACCCTTTTAAAAAATTTTATTGGAAAGGTCAGGCTTGACCTGTGTTCCAGTCCTCTAGTACTGTGCTGTTTACTATCCAAATGGAAGTGTGAAAGTGTTAGTTACTCAGTCATGTCCAACTGTTTGTGAACCCATGGACTGGAGCCCATCAGGTTCCTCCACCTATGGGACTTCTCAGGCAAGAATACTGGAGCAGGTTGCCATTTCCTTCTCCAGGAGATCTTTCTGATCCAGGGATCGAACCTGTATTGCAGGAATATTCTTTACTGTCTGAGCCACCAGAGAAGCCCTATTATCCAAATTCGGCTACTTGAATTGGTTAAATTAAGGGACTTCCCTGGTGGTCCAGTGGCTAAGACTCAGTGCTCCCAATGCAGGGGATCCTGCAGGGTTCAATCCCTGGTCAAGGACCTAGACCACACATGCTACAATTAAGAGTTCCCATGCTGAAACTAAAGATTCTGCATGTTACAACTAAGACTCAGAGCAGTCAAATAAAATAAATATATATATATCTTTTTAACTAAAAAAAATTAATTAGGTTACTCCTTCAAGACTGCTAATCAAGGGGTCAATAGCCACATGTGACTGGAGGCTGTCTTCTACACAGTACGTATACAGAACATTCCCATCACCGCAGAGAGTTCTGCTGGGCAGTGCTGCCAGAATCTCGGGGGGTGCTGAAAGTGAGGTTTATCTGTCAGGCTAGTCAGCTAGCTCTGAATTTTCTGTATAGAGGCGGAGATCAGGAAGCTCAGGGCCTCAGCTCCCCACCCCGTGGAGGTGACAGTGAGAGGCAGGGGTAGACTCCCCCATGAGACAGCTCCACTCGCTTCAGGGAGCTCCTGGTGGGGGGCGGGGGTTGGAGAGTGGGGAGGGACCCTCTCCAGCGGCAGGATCCCATCACTGCTGCTAGAAGGCAGTTGCCACTCCAGAGCATTGTCCTGTTCAGTGGGATATACAGAGAGAGAGAGAGAGAGCTAGTGCTCACTCATTTCCAATTCTCTGCTACCCCATGGACTGTAGCCCACCAGGCTCCTCTGTCCATGGGATACAGAGAGGTCACACCCAAATTAGCTCAATTTATTCATCTTTGAAGACCTACAAGACCTTCTAGAACTAACACCCAAAAAAGATGTCCTTTTCATTATAGGGGACTGGAATGCAAAAGTAGGAAGTCAAGAAACACCTGGACTAACAGGCAAATTTGGCCTTGGAGTACAGAATGAAGCACGGCAAAGGCTAATATAGTTCTGCCAAGAGAACGCACTGGCCATAGCAAACACCCTCTTCCAACAACACAAGAGAAAACTCTACACATGGACATCACCAGATGGTCGACACCAAAATCAGATTGATTATATTACTTACAGCCAAAGATGGAGAAGCTCTTTACAGTCAGCAAAAACAAGACCAGGACCTGACTGTGGCTCAGATCATGAACTCCTTATTGCCAAAATCAGACTGAAATTGAAGAAAGTGGAGAAAACCACTAGACCATTCAGGTATGACCTAAATCAAATCCCTTGTGATTATACAGTGGAAGTGACAAATAGATTTAAGGGACTAGATCTGACAGAGAACCTGATGAACTGTGGATGGAGGTTCATGACATTGTACAGGAGACAGGAATCAAGACCATCCCCAAGAAAAAGGAACGCAAAAAAGCAAAATGGCTGTCTGAGGAGGCCTTACAAATAGCTGTGAAAAGAGGAGAAGCCAAAAGCAAAGGAGAAAAGGAAAGATATACCCATTTGAATGAAGAGTGCCAAAGAATAGCAAGGAGAGATAAGAAAGCCTTCCTCAGTGATCAATGCAAAGAAATAGAGGAAAACAACAGAATGGGAAAGACTAGAGATCTCTTCAAGAAAATTAGAGATACCAAGGGAATATTTCCTGCAAAGATGGGCTCAATAAAGGACAGAAATGGTAGGGACCTAACAGAAGAAGATGATATTAAGAAGACGTGGCAAGAATACACAGAAGAACTATACAAAAAAGATCTTCATGACCCAGATAATCATGATGGTGTGATCACTCACCTAGAGCCAGACATCTTGGAATGTGAAGCCAAGTGGGCCTTAGGAAGCATCACTACAAACAAAGCTAGTGGAGGTGATGGAATTCCAGTTGAGCTATTTCAAATCCCGAAAGATGATGCTGTGAAAGTGCTGCACTCAATATGCCAGCAAATTTGGAAAACTCATCAGTGGCCACAGGACTGGAAAAGGTCAGTTTTCATTCCAATCCCAAAGAAAGGCAATGCCAAAGAATGCTCACACTACTGCACAATTGCACTCATCTCACATGCTAGAAAAGTAATGCTCAAAATTCTCCAAGCCAGGTTTCAGCAATATGTGAACCGTGAACTTCCAGATGTTCAAGCTGGTTTTAGAAAAGGCAGAGGAACCAGAGATCAAATTGCCAACGTCCACTGGATCATCGAAAAAGCAAGAGAGTTCCAGAAAAACATCTATTTCTGCTTTATTGACTATGCCAAAGTCTTTGACTGTGTGGATCACAATAAACTATGGAAAATTCTGAAAGAGATGGGAATACCAGACCACCTGACATGCCTCTTGAGAAACCTGTATTCAGTTCAGGAAGCAATAGTTAGAACTGAACATGTAACAACAGACTGGTTCCAAATAGGAAAAGGAGTACGTCAAGGCTTGTATATTGTCACCCTGCTTATTTAACTTATATGCAGAGTACATCATGAGAAACGCTGGGCTGGAGGAAGCCCAAGCTGGAATCAAGATTGCCGGGAGAAATATCAATAACCTCAGATATGCAGATGACACCACCCTTATGGCAGAGAGTGAAGAGGAACTAAAAAGCCTCTTGATGAAAGTGAAAGAGGAGAGTGAAAAAGTTGGCTTAAAGTTCAACATTCAGAAAACTAAGATCGTGGCATCCAGTCCCATCACTTCATGGCAAATAGATGGGCAAACAGTGGAAAGAGTGGCTGACTTTATTTTTCTGGGCTCCAAAATCACTGCAGATGGTGACTGCAGCCATGAAATTAAAAGAAGCTTACTCCTTGAAAGGAAAGTTATGACCAATATAGACAGCATATTAAAAAGCAGAGACATTACTTTGCCAACAAAGGTCTGTCTAGTCAAGGCGATGGTTTTTCCAGAGGTCATGTATGGATGTGAGAGTTAGACTATAAAGAAAGCTGAGCCCCCCAAAATTGATGCTTTTGAACTGTGGTGTTGGAGAAGACTCTTGCAAGTCCCTTGGACTGCAAGGAGATCCAATCAGTCCATCCTAAAGGAGATCGGGCCTGGGTGTTCATTGGAAGGACTGATGCTGAAGCTGAAACTCCAATACTTTGGCCACCCGATGCGAGGAGCTGACTCAATGAAAAGATCCTGATGCTGGGAAAGACTGAGGGCAGGAGGAGAAGGGGACAATAGAGGATGAGATGGTTGGATGGCATCACCAACTTGATGGACATGGGTTTGGGTGGACTCTGGGAGTTGGTGATGGACAGGGAGGCCTGGCATGCTGTGGTTCAAGGGGTTGCAAAGAGTCGGATACAACTGAGCAACTGAACTGAACTGAACTGCTTAGTCTCACACTAGCTAGAATATTATTCAGTAAAAATTTGCAGAGTGAAAGAATGACACAGCAGGCAGCAGGTTTTTATAATGTCAACAATCTTCATGAACACATTTTAACTATTTATAGACCTCTTAAATGCATTGTTTCGTTTGATCCTCATAACAATAGAAGGTGAGTAAAAAACGCATGATCTTTCTCTTGTTGAGAAAATTAGGGCTCAGAGGGTTTGGAATATTTTCTCAAGGTCACCCAGCTAGTAAGTCTCAGAGCTGTGACTCATATCCAGGGTTTAGGACCACAAGTGACACTTTCCAGGCAATGCATAGCCTTTCAGGTGCCTTCCCAGTAAGGGTGTTTCTAGCAGCAGAGTGCCGTTGTGGTAGGATTCAAAGATGCCTTTGACACAGAGTATTCCAGGGACCAGTTGATTCAACCTTGATAGGTTTACTAAGTTGTCGGCGAGATGCATGATTTTTATATTTCATGTTTGCCTAAATTTATGCTTTCAAGCTTTCAGAGGCAGACCACGTGGCATTCTGAAGTAGCAGCTTTCAAACTGTGTCCCACCAGTGCCAATAGTTCTGCTGAGAGGCCATAGGGGCTGCCGTGGGGGCGGGGCCGCAGAGGCTGCCATGGGGGTGGGGCCCAGTGGGGGCGGGGTCCAATGAGGGCGGGGCCGCAGAGGCTGCCATGGGGGTGGGGCCTAATGGGAAGGCCTTGTGTTTGGGTTCTGCGCTGTTCCGAGCTAATACGCTTTCAACTATTTTTACGTATTTAACATCCCACAGAAAAATTTCACTTGAACAAAGTTGTCTTACTAACCATTAGGAAAAGAATCACCACTGTTCTGAGGCATTTCTGCGGCAGCTTGTTTCCTGTGACAAGAAAGTGGGGCAAGCTGAACTCTGTGCCCAGGCATCATCCAGGCCTGGGATGAATCTGTAGACTAACGCTTTCTTGCTAGTTAGAAACAAGCCGTAGAAGTTTAGAGTCTCCCACAGCCTACCGAGCCAACCCTCGGGCTGGGCAGGGGGCAGACGGTCACTGCGCTGGGACCAGAGGACCCCTGCCTGTTTGACAGAGCTGCAGTACCATCTTATTCTGCCACTGGCTCTCATTTTGCTCTTAGTCAAGATTCCTCTTAACTGCCTGAGCCCACAGCATCTGCTGAATCCTCCTGCTACGACTTGACACTTGGTCCAAAGGGCTTGTGGGCTTAGCCAGAAGCAGCTGCCAGATTGCTTCAACTCAGAGACCCCCATTCTGGCCTCCTCTGGACAGTCAGATTCTGTCATCATTCACCTATCTGCAGAGTAAGGAACTTACCAGAAGGTCAGAGAATTCCCCAACATCAGCTTTTAGATTCCTTGCTCCTCCCTGGAGAGTGAGTCCACTAAAATTGATTAAATAAGCCTGGATTTTCACATTATAATTTTGCCCCTGCCTAAGGTTTACTGTGTAATTAATCTTAAATCTCTTAATTTTTCATTGATAGATTTGAGTAAGTGTGATGTTATTATCAGCACAAAAAGGGGAAATGAGGGATGTCACACGGGAACTGGAAAACAAGGTTGACTTCTGGCAGTAAACCTCAGAATGGCCACATAGAGTGGATGAGGTCAGCCATCCTTAAAATGTACACACCTTGAGGAATAATCAAGAACTTGGTGTCAAGAGGGCAATACCATGGTATATAGACCAAGACTGGGGTATGGTCTTGGGAAGATGAGATGGTACCACAATTTTTGAAAGTTTGAGAAAACTAGAAAGTAGGGTGTAACCAGGACACCTTTCCCGGAAACAGATGAACAGTGGAATCATATTCTGCAGTAATAACAAGGTCAGAGCACTGACCTGACCATACATCAGGCATATGCATCTTGTATGTTGTAATATTATTTTGAGATGGGGGTCACAAGCTTACAGAGAGGTTTTAAGTCTCCAACACTATCCAAAGAACCTAGGATCTAGATACCAGACCTAGGGCTTAGGAATTCTTTGGTCTTTGGGAGAGATGCAATTTCTGGTGAGATAGTAAATGTTTATGGACTTTTCCTGGGGCCCAGGGTGAATGTGTTTACTGTTGGGCTTCACAAGTGGGGTTTGCTGTAAGATACATGGGAGAACTAGAAAGTGGTGTACCTGAGTGACTCTCACTGGCTGAAGGGCTATGATTCAGCACTTCAAACTTTACTTCTTTTTCTACCTGTATTTGTTCTATATTTGCCAAACTAACAAGGGGGCAACAGAGGTTGAGATGGTTGGATGGCATCACTGACTCAATGGACATGAGTTTGAGCAAAGTCTAGGAGATAGTGAAGGACAGGGAAGCCTGACATGCTGCAGTCCTTGTGGTCGCAAAGAGCTGGACACGACTTGGCCACTGAACAACTCATCTCCATTTTTTTCTATATTGCTTCTACCAAGATGTTGTTTCTTATGTTTTAAGGCTTTTACTTATTCTCTTTCTCTCTCTCCATATGTTTCATAATCAAAATCTCAAGGAGAAATGAACCTATTAAGTTACGTACAATCAGTACAAGGCCAGCTCTTAGACCTCTAGATGGTGGTCATCCTAGATAGTTTTCCATCATGTGGAAAAAATGATAGAAATCTATTGACAAGGAAAATTTCAAAAAGGCAAGAACTTGCAGGCTTCTTTGAAGGATGGTAAAATTATAGGAACCTGCTAGAACCTGACCAGTATAGTATTCACTATATAATTCTATTTCCCATAGCTGTCCTATTAACTTTGTTCTAATTCACACCCAACAAGTAGTTTAGGGCTTATTAATTTACTCTGTCAGATGCTTTGACACTAAAATTTTCTGGTTAGAAGACAAACACTTTAATCAATGGGAAGAAATGTCCCAAATTTAAATTAATAAATTGACATTTTGGTTTATGTGATGGTTAATTTTGTGTGCCCAAATGTTTGGTCGAACATTATTCAGAATATTTCTGTGGAAGTGTTTCTTTGGTGAGATTTAGATTTGAATTGGGGGACTCTTAAGCAGATTGCCCTCATAATGTGGGTGGGCCTCATCTCATAAGCTGTTGGCCTGAATAAAACAGAACACTGACCTTTCCCCCAACAAGGAGTTCTGCCAGCAGGCAGCCTTAGGACTTCAACTCAACATTGGCTTTTCCTGGGTTTCCAGCCTGACAGCTCACCCTTCAGATTGCCTCCATAATCATGTGAACCAATTCCTTAAAATAAACCTCTTTCTGTTTATGTACACATCCTATTGGATTTGTTTTTCTGGAGAACCCTGACAGTTATTTCAAGTGTCTTGTGAGTTTGTTTAACATGGGTCAGTTCTTCTGAGTTCATTCTACTGTCGGGGCTCTGAAAACACATTTCTCAAGTAGTTGTCATCTTCAGTTAAAAGTCTCAGCTTTTTACTCTCTAACTACATTGGTCTCTTTCTGCAGCATTCAATGATTTATTTCATGCTTGTCGAAACTTCTTAAGCACTATGGGGTGACATTCATATGAGTCTCCAAATAAGTTTTAGAGGACACATAGACACTTTGCTCAGGGTATTAGTTATCACTCAAGGTTGAGCACAGAGGCTTACATGTTGCATATGGGTAATTGAGACCAAGTGGACAGGGGACAAGTGACTCTAAAATGTTGGTCGTTCTGTTCCTTTCCTGTTGTTGCTTTAAAGAAATTAGTACAGAGTTAGGGGCTTAGAACAACATAAATTTATTACCTTGTAGTTCTGAAGTTCAGAAATCTGAAATCCATTTCATGGGTTCAAAATCAAGGTGTTGGTGAGACTTTCCTGGTGGTGCAGTGGTTAAGGTTTCACCTTCCAGTGCAGTGGGGTATGGGTTTGATCCCTGGTCAGGGAGCTAAGATCTCATATGCCTTGTAGCCATAAAACCAAAACATAAAGCAGAAACAATATTGCAACAAATTCAGTAAGGAATTAAAAAAAATTAATATAAAATCAAGGTGTCAGCAAGGCACCAGAGTCTCAAGGGATGAGTTCCTTTTCTTGCCCTTGCCAACTTCTAGAGACTGCTCACATTCCTTGGCTTGTGGCCCCCTTCCAGTTAGCAACTGTATCACTCTGACATCTCGTCCATCATTACATCTCCTCCTCTCACTCTCCTGCCTCCCTCTTCCACTTATAAGAACCTTTGTGATAACACTGGCCCACCCAAGTCATCCAGAATAATCTCTCCATCTCAAGATCCCTGACTTAACCACATGTGCAAGGTTCCTTCTATCATACAAGGTTAACGCATTTGCAGGTTCTATAGGTTGGAGATAGAGTTTTGAGCGGACGGTATTAATCTATTTCCCATGGTTGTATTATTTTCTGGTTATATACCTTTTTTTAAAAAAATATTTTTAACTGAAGGGTAATTGCTTTACAATATTGTGTTGATTTCTGCCATACATCAACATGAATCAGCCATAACCTCCCTCCCGCCTCCCATCACATCCCACGCCTCCAGGTTATCACAGAGCATGAGTTTGAGCTCCCTGAGCTATACAGCAGACTCTCACTGGCTATCTGTTTTACATATGATAGCGTACATGTTTCCATGCTCCCATCTCCATTCATCCCACCTCCTCCATCCCACATGCCCCCTTGGATCCACAGTCTGCTCTCTGTGTCAAGCAGGGAGTATGTTAATGGATTTGGTTATATACCTTTTTTAAGAAAGATTTTTTGTTGTGGACCTTCTTTTTAAAAAGGTCCACAACCTTTTTATTGAATTTGTTACAATATTGCTTCTGTTTTATGTTTTGGTCTTTTAGCCCCGAAACATGTGGGATTTTAACTCCCCAGCCAGGAATTGGACCCACATCACCTGCATTGGAAGGTGAAGTCTTAATCACTGGAGTGTCAGGGAAGTTCCTTCTAGAAGCGTTTAGGGGTTGTAGTGTGGTGGGACTCTAAAAATTGAAAATAAAGAAAAAGGATTCATTTAAAGTCACGTTTGAAGAATGTATAATTTACAATAAAGATAGAGAAAAATCACCTGAAGAAGATGAAATTACTGGTAGGCAAGCATGCCTTCACTGTAACCTCTTTAATGTCTTAATATCAATGGTAGAGTTAAATAAAATTGAAGAAAAAGAACAATAATATAGGTATGTATTGGCAGTGCTCACCCAAACACTAAAAAGGAAAAGGGATGGGACTTACCTGGTGGTTCAGTGGTTAAGACTTTGCACTTCCAATGCAGAGGGCAAGGGTTTGGCCCCTGGTGGAGAAACTGAGACTGCCTATACTGTGCAGTGCTCCCTCAAATGTTTTTTGTTTGTTTTTTAATAAAAATTTAAAAGGAAAAAAGAAAAGGGAGACTCAGATATTGGTATTGATTATTTCATTTCTCTTCGTTCTGAGTCTCTCTTTTCTTTTTTATTTATTTTTTAAATTGTTATTTAAAAAACATTTAAAAAATTTTATTTTAAAAAAACTTCCCTGGTGGCTCAGATGGTAAAGAATCTGTCTGCAATGCGGGAGACCCAGGTTTTTGATCCCTGGGTCAGGAAGATCCCCTAGAGTAGGAAATGGCAACCCACTCCAGTATTCTTGCCTGGAGAATTCTGTGGATAGAGGAGACTGGTGGGCTACAGTCCATGGGGTCTCAAAGAGTCAGGCACGACTGAGCAAGTAACGCATTTCACGTTCATGGTGTGTCCTTGAAGGGTGAATGATGCAGGACTTTAGTCCTTGCATTCCAATTATACTAAGCCCACTGAAAGTCTGTCCTTATGGCAAGAATTTGGTCAGTTAATCCTCAACTGTATCTGCAAAATAATATTGTTCTCTGAGATATTCTATAAAGAGCTAAATTTATTTCAGAAAAGCTGCCTATCTGAGCTCACAACTCCACAATGTACATCTGCAGACCAAAGGAAATGTGCAGTTATGAAAGCTGTTTTCCTTGGTTTAATCCAGCGTTTCTCAACCTCACTTGATCACTGAACCTTCTGTTGCTGAAAGATCTATCAAAGTGTCTCCCAGCACACAGCACATTTGGGAAAGGCTGCATTGAAGACTTGATTTCTCTACCTCCTGTTGTTTTGAGTCTGTGCTCATGAAACCATCTTTTGATTTTCATGTGGTTGGACCCCAAGAAAAAAAATGCTTTGATCAAGCCAACATGGTATTTCTTGTGCATGTGGTGTTATATTTCTCACTGTAAATTAACACATCAGCCTTTGATGTTTACTTTTGTCTCATGTGGCTTTTAGTGTTCACTTCTAGTTAGTGTGAATTGATCTCTTTGTCACCCAAACTTCCATTTACTTCTAAATGCCTGTCTACTCACCGGTATCTATAAAGGAAAGGGTAGCCAGAACTTTACTACTTGAGTGATGGTGGAAAATAATAATGAATTCTGGACACCAAGTACTTGTTCTGGTGGTCGGATATCATGAGAGTCGCCTGGAGGACTTTGAGAGATGAGTGATGAGTGGATCTTGAAGCTAAACCTTAAAGTGGAAGCCCAAGATTACCTCATATATCTGTCCTTAAGCAATCACTTCAGTTTTTTTTCCCATTAACTAACTGATGGATAATAGTATCAAATCTATTACACATGGTTACTATAAAGTACATTCATCATCCTGATTGTAAAAGGACCCTCCAAAGCTAGGAGGGAACAATGGATTAAGGAGGGCCAAAGACAGGTCAAAAAGAGCATGCATTAATAGTCTGATTTTTAAAAATCAACCTGTGATACAAAGATCTTTTGTAAGAGCCAGTTAATGTTAGGACCATGAGTTTTCCTCTTATTGCACTTCAGCTGTAGTTAGACTCTTCATATGTACTGTGAGTTGTATTAAAATCCTCAACACCTCAGAAGAGAAAGTGCTGAGAAAATTCATGTAAGAGTAATCAAGTATCAGATGAAAATCGTGAAGAAAGATGAAAAGATGCAGAATCAGCAGATCTTTGTAGAAAATAGTTACATAGTTATTGTAGAAAAATATAATAAACTTATAATTCATTCAAAATCAATACACTCAAACCCACAAAGTCCACAGTAAATAAAACCTTATAGGTAATAGTCTTATAAGCTTTATTCTCGCCATCCTTCTTCCTCTGAGTCCTCAATTTACTTGAGCATCATTTCCCATACCAATACACTGTACCTCCCCAAACCTCTGCATCTTCCAGTGGTTCTTAATTATCACCTCGTGGGGTAAAGAGTACAGATTTATTGTCCATCTGCTTCTTAGTACCTGACATTTAGAATTTTTCTTCACACAGGGTTGTCCTAGTGGAAGCCTACAGTTCATCTGGTTCTTTGCTAAACTTTGCCCTAACTCTCATCCAATGAGAAAAAAAAGACATTCCCTCCACCTTTTTGGTTTGAGGGAGGTGGCTAAGCAGAAAATTTCACAGGGCATTGTCCTGTGGACCAGGACTCGTAGAAAAATGTGGAATGACACAAGATATGAATTAGATCACAGAGAAAGCCTACTTCCCTAAGAAACATTTTCTTTGCATTTGCTGTCATTTGATCATTAAAAAGTTTAATTTTAATGTTGCATTAGTAAGATTTTTAAAATTTGCTTTTATTTTAGAAAGTGCAGTGAAACACAAGGAAATTTACATATGGTTTTTAATAGCCCCAAACTATAATATAAACTTATACACAGTCAAATGACCCTATATTGATAGACATGTGAAAAAAAGACTTACTTTAAAATATTTTTATTAGATGTATTTAATAGAGCCTTTCTTACTGTGATCTAGACATACATTGGAACAATCTTTGAAAGTTCAAAGTTACAGCTTTGAAGATTGAACTTATTAATCTCAGAAGTGATTATGTAAATAGCTTTGGGTGTTTACAATTCTCTTTCCTCCTCTCCAGATAGCAAAAGGACTGTGGCATCAAAGATAACACTTCATTTCTGAGTGCTCAAGGAAATCTGACAAAGAAAATTTCTTCATAAATCTCATTCTCGAAGAGTCTATGACTCTTTCCTTCCTCTTACTAGGAGTTAGTACTAACCTTTTTTTTGCCTTGGTAATGGTTATTAGAGACACATATTCAATGCTTTTGACTTTGTTTATGGATCTTTTGGAGAAACTGAGAGAACATATGTGGCTTGATATTTGCATTTCTTCTAGTAGTTCTGAATACTGGGTTGGAATACTCCAGTTGCATTTGCATTAATTTCAGTTGTTCTTCAATAAAGCTTCATGTATTGAGAGCTGTGCTATCTAGTATGGTGGTCATCAGTCAAGTGTGTCCGCTGAGTACTTGAAATGTGTCTAGTCTGGGTTGAGACATGCCATAGTGTAACATATACCAGATTTCATAGGCTTCGTACAAATGAAATGTGGCGAAATGTCCTTGATAATTCTTATGTTGATTGTAAATTGAAGTGCTATAATAATATAGTATTTTGACTACATTGGGTTAAATTATATTCATTATTGGAATTAATTTTACTTTTTTGAAAACTCTTTTAAGGTATCTGCTGGAGACTTAAAATGACGTAGGTGGCTTCCACTGCTGGCTCATGTTTTTGTTTCTGCTGAGCAGTGGTGTTCCAGGGCCATTGTGTGATAAAACAATTCACATGTGCATATTTTCCAGATACATTTAAATGTTCACTGTGTCAATTATTTTTGTGAAAGTCTTCTTACACATACTACAGTTCCACAACTTCTTAATCAGAAAAAGCAACTTAACATTTCCTTGATAAGTCAATATCATCATTTATGGAGCTTAATATTTTTTTATCTTGTGTTTTATTGATGTCCTTATGAGTTAATGAAGCTTATAGGGATATTGCTCTCATATAAAATGGCCCCTGATTCATGTATGATTATAGTTAGGAATGTTGGCTGTGTTTTCCCCAATGCTTGTTAGTGCTTCTTAAGGATACCTTTACGCCCTTTCTAATGCAACCTCTATGTCCCTTATAATTTAAGAAAACCTAACAGTTTTCCAGAAAAAGCAGACAAACATCTTATAAGGTCTGTAAACTTTTACAGAATTGTAGGTCTGAGTGCTCATGGTAGGTCTGCTTCTTCTGTAAAGTCCATGGGTTTTATTTCAGGCGGTTTTCTTGCAAGGCACTGATCTTTTTGGCTTCTGGATTAGAAGTTCTGGATGAGATATCTGTGGCTGCTAGAAGTCTTCCCACTAATCTATTACCTGCAGTGTGGCATTTTCAGATGACGTTAGAATTTATGTATGCAATTGTTGAGATAACTATATAAAATATATAAGGGATTGATAGGCAATAGCTAGAATTATTCTGTTGACCTCTGTTTTTTTTATTTTTTTTAAGCCAGTGTTGTGGGTCCACAACTGCTGTGTTCAAGTGTGGCTAAGCAGAGTGAACTATGCTCATGTGAAATGTGAGCCTGTTAGCGGATGCAGCCTATTGTTGTTTAGCTATTCAGCTGGAGTCTTTCTCTACATTCCTTACCGCTGAGCTAGGGCTGTTTTGTATGTTGCTGCTGTTTCGCAGCGGTCCAAAGCTCTGTTGCCTTGCTTGATGCTGTGTTTCGATGTGTACTTATAGCATTTATCCTGCTTTCCTTGCCTGTGATTTTTCCAGCATCAGCTATCATACACAATAGGTCCTTGAGCGTCCCGCTGTCTTGCATTCTCTGCATACACACATTCCAGGGGCATGTCAATATGAGGATTATTTCAGTGCCAAGACTGACAGTATTTCTTAGGATACTGGTGAGAGATCGGATTTTTAAGTTAACATTCTTAGATCTGGGATATGGTACTGTTCCCTAACACACAGACATCTAATCTTATAACCCATATAACATCCTATTAGAAACATCTATTTATTGGTAAGTTCTATCAGTCAAGTGAAGGATTCTAGGATGCCTTGGGCTGCTCTCAGAGTATCGTAAGTATTTTGCTGTGGATGACGCTGAACTGAACTGAACCAATAAAACTGCTCAAGAGGCTCTGTAAGGTGTGCAAAGAATGCAGAGCTTTCAACAAAGCGGGTTTAGATGCATTCTTTTTTATGAACTCTCAGTTCATAGTGCAGAGTAAGAGAGTAATGCTGGGTTACCTCTCAACCTGGTCTATCAGGCTCAAAAAGACACAATGGCATTTTTCATATACTTCTCTACTTCTTTGTCAATAACCCTTAGAAGTAAATGGCTTCTTTAGGCTTACACCAGCTCATTGCTCTTTCTTGACTCTGTGAGGAATTTCATGATAAATCCATGCCAATTGCTTCATTATTTCCCCATGGCATTTGATGATGCCTGTAACCTAGACATTACCCTTCAGTCTGGGATCCTTTGAAAAGGTTGTACAGAGCAGATCATGGCACTACACTCCTTTATTGGTGATATGGAACAGGTTAGATAGGATGCTGTCTGTTATTAGGTGACTACATAAGTTTGCTGCATAAAAATAATGCCAACATTTTCAGTTACTCTCAGTAACAAATATTTATTTTCTTATTCATGTGTCTGTGGGTCAGTAGGGTTTCAGCTAGAGTTTGGCTGAACATGGTTGAGCTCAGCTGGGCTTGGCTTTAGGCTTAAAACTGGATGTAGATCTACACTTCTTTATTTAAAGGCCAGGCACCATCCAAGACGGGGCTTCCCAGGTGACACAGTATATAAAGAATCCATCTGCCAATGTGAATCCTTAGAAGTAAGAGAGACATAAAAGGACTCCATAAGCTTTCCACACATTCCTGGCTGACTGGGACTATGAACGATGCTTATGCCAGAGGAGCCCAAAAAGAATGTAGTGGAAAGTAAAAGCAAAGGCTTACTTGAGAAGTAACTGAATGTCGAATGCATTTCCCAAACTATACACAGGTTGACTGGCAGAGGGTGGAAGTACTTTTGGACTTGAGGTGCTCAAGCAAACCTCTGCATAGATTATTAGCTGACCACTGCTGTGTTAGTGACATGGGGATGAACCTTAGTGAGACAAGCTGAAAAATCATGTTAAAAATATAATTTAAAAACCTAAGTAGAAAGGAGCTACACACAAAGTGGGAAAATATAGCGAATATGACTCAAAAAATAGGAAATCTAAATAGAGATAGAATCTACAGAAAAGAAACAAAATAGAAATTCTAGATTTGAAAAGTACAGTTACTGAAAAGAAAAGAAGGGGCAGTAGAACACTTGAAAAGACAGAAGAAAACAACCAGTGTACTTGAAGATAGATCAATAGACATTATCTAATCTAAAGAATAAAGAGAAAATAATATTGAAGAAAACTAGCAACTCAAAGACCTATAGGACAATGTCAGGCCTATCAATGTACTTGTAATAGTTCTAGAAGGAATGGAGAAACACAAAGGGAAAATGTTTATTGAAGAAATAATGACCTTAAACTCCCCAATTTTATGAAAAGCCTTAACCTATAGGTTTGAGAAACTCAATAACCACCAAGTAGACTAAACATGAAGAGATCCACACATAGACCCACGATGCTAAAAGCTCCAGAAAGCCAAGACAGTCTTGAAGCAGCAAGATAAAAACGACTCATCATGTATGGAGAACAATACAAGTAAGGGCTGACTTCTCACACAACTATGGAGTCTAGAAGGTAGTGAAAGAACAATCCAAAGTGCTAATAGAAAAAATGACCCAAAAAGTCTGTTAATCAAGAATTTTCTATCGAGCAAGACCATCTTTCAAAATGAAGGCAGAATAAAGATATTCCTAGGTAAACAAAATAGACCACCCTATCAGTTCAGTTCAGTTCAGTCGCTCAGTCGTATCCAACTCTTTGCAACCCTATGAATCACAGCATGCCAGGCCTCCCTGTCCATCAATAACTCCCGGAGTTTACCCAAACTTATGTCCATCGATAAGAAATCCTAAAGGCTGTTTCAGGCTAAAAGGAAATGGTGGTAGCAGATATGACTCAACTCATCTCAACAGGAAGGAATGAAGAGCACTGAAAATGTTAAATATGTGAGTAAACATAAAAGAATGTTTATTGCTTCCTCCTAATTTCTTTAAAAACAAAGACTATGTGAAGCAACAATTATAATGCTTTATTTTTGGGAGGTGTTGCATGGTTAGATGTAATATGTATAACAACACTAGCATTAAAATTAAAGGGAAAAATGAAAATGTATCAGAGCAAATTTGCTATATTTTTCTTATTGTTGTTACTGTGATTATTATGAAGCAGACTGTAGTGGGTTAAAGATATGTATTATAATATTTAGATGAACTATTAAGAAAATAATTTTAAAAATAATAGCTAAATCTTTCATATTTATGTGTTGTCTGTTGTGATTTCTCCATTTTCGTTTCTAATTTTATTGATTTGATTCTTCTCCCTTTTCTTCTTGATGAGTCTGGCTAATGGTTTGTCTATTTTATTTATCTTCTCAAAGAACCAGCTTTTAGTTTGTTGATTTTTGCTATAGTTTCCTTCATTTCTTTTTAATTTATTTCTGCTCTGATTTTTATGATTTCTTTCCTTCTACTAACTTCGGGGTTCTTCTTTTCTTCTTCTAGTTGCTTTAGCTATAAAGTTAGGTTGTTTATTTGATGTTTCTCTTGTTTCCTGAGGTTCAGAATGGAGAAAATAATAGCAAATGAAGCAACTGACAAAGAATTCATCCTCAAAAGCAGCTC
The DNA here is from genome assembly GCF_019320065.1 of Cervus canadensis. Taxonomy (NCBI): domain Eukaryota; kingdom Metazoa; phylum Chordata; class Mammalia; order Artiodactyla; family Cervidae; genus Cervus; species Cervus canadensis. Next base: position 23,524,592 of record NC_057406.1, on the reverse strand, counting down.
ATGAAGCTCAATACCAGAAAAATAAAGGACTCAATCAAAAAATGGGCCAAAGAACTAAACAGACATTTCTCCAAAGAAGACATACAGATGGCTAACAAACACATGAAAAGATGCTCAAAATCATTCATTATCAGAGAAATGCAAATCAAAACCAGAATGAAGTACCATCTCATGCCGGTCAGAATGGCTACCATCAAGACATCTACAAACCATAAATACTGAAGAGGGTGTGGAGAAGAGGGAACCCTCTTACACTGTTGGTGGGAATGCAAGCAAGTACAGCCACTACGGAGAACAGTGTGGAGATTCCTTAAAAAACTGGAAATAGAACTGCCATACAACCCAGCAATCCCACTGCTGGGCATACACACTGAGGAAGCCAGAATTGAAAGAGACACATGCACCCTACTGTTCATTGCAGCACTGTTTACAATAGCCAGGACATGGAAGCAACCTAGATGTCCATCGGCAGATGAATGGATAAGGAAGTTGTGGTACATATACACAATGCAACATTACTCAGCTATAAAAAATAATGTATTTGAATCAGTTCTAATGATGTGGATGAAATGAGCCTATTATACAGAGTGAAGTAAGTCAGAAAGAGAAATACCAATATAGTATATGAACATATATATATAGAATTTAGAAAGATGGTAACAATGACCCTATATGCAAGACAGCAAGAGATACAGATGTAAAGAACAGACTTTTGGACTATGTGGGAGAAGGCAAGGGTGGGACGATATGAGAGAATAGCATTGAAAAATGTATATCACCACATGTAAAATGGATGACTAATGCAGATTCAATGCCTGACGCAGGGAACTCAAAGCTGGTACTCTGGGACAACCCAGAGGGATGGTGTGGGGAGGCAGGTGGGAGGGGTTCAGGATGGTCGGACACATGTACACCCATGACTGATTCATGTCAATGTATGGCAAAAGCCACCACAATATTGTAAAGTAATTACCCTCCAATTAAAATAAATAAATTAATTTAAAAAATAGGCAAATCATTAATAGAGCTTCCCTGGTGACTCAGATCGTAAAGAATCTGTCTTTAATGCAGGAAACTGGGGTTTGATCCCTGGATTGGGAAGATTCCCTCAAGAAAGGAATGGCAACCCACTCCAGTATTCTTGCCTGGAGAATTTAATGGACAGAGGAACCTGGCAGGCTACAGTCCAGGGTGGTCTCAAAGAGTCAGACACGACTGAATGACTAATATTTTCACTTTTTTTTCTGAACCATTAATAGAGGAAAGAGCAAGATCCAACTAAATACCATCTATAAAAAATACATTTTATATTAAAAAAAATCCAAGTAGTTTCAAAGTAAAAGGATGAAAAAGCAAACTGTAATTATTAAAGAACTGGAATGGCTATATTAATATACAAAAATAGGCTTTAAGACAAGAAATACTACTAGAGACAAATGGAAACATTTCATACTGGTAAGATTTTCAATACATCAGGATGAAGTAGCAATTATAAGTGTATACACACCTAACATCAGAGCACCAAAATACATGTAGCAAAGATGACAGAACTGAAAGATAGGTAGCAATTGAATATTATAGTGGTTGAAAATTTCAATATTCCTCTCTCAGTAACTGCTAGAACTAGACGGAATATTTAAGACTTAAAAACACAAGCAAGCAACTAGATACAAATGACACAGAATGCTCCATCTCACAACAGAATAAACATTCTTTTCAAGTGCACAGGGAAGTCTCTCCATATAAACTATGTTATAGGAAACAAAATGAGTCAAGCTATTTTGACTGCAACAAAATTAAATAAGAAACCAGCAACAGAAGGTAATTTGAAATTTCCCAAATATTTTGAATTTCACAATATCCTTTTGAAAAAACATGAGTTAAAGGTGAAATCACAGGTAAATTAGAAAATGTGCTGAATTGGATTTAAATGAAAACCTAACATATCAAAACCTAACATATCAGCTTGAAGGGTAGCCTTTGGGTGGTCTTATAGGGTGGTCTGTTTTTGTTTACCTGGGAAGATCTTTATTCTGCCTTCATTTTGAAAGATGGTCTTGCTCAATAGAAAATTCTTGATTAACAGACTTTTTGGGTCATTTTTTCTATTGGCACTTTGGATATGTTCTTCCATTACTAACAGACTCCGTATTTGTGTGAGAAGTCAGCCCTTGCTTGTATTGTTCTCCATACATGATGAGTCATTTTTATCTTGCTGCTTCAAGACTGTCTTGGCTTTCTGGAGCTTTTAGCATCATGGGTCTATGTGTGGATCTCTTCATGTTTAGTCTACTTGGTGGTTATTGAGTTTCTCAAACCTATAGATTAAGGCTTTTCATAAAATTGGGGAGTTTAAGGTCATTATTTCTTCAATAAACATTTTCCCTTTGTGTTTCTCCATTCTTCCTGGGACTGCTATTACAAGTACAATTGATAGGCTTGACATTTTTCTACAGATCTTTGAAATGAAAACCTGACATACCAACATATGAAACAATAACATATCAAAAGCTAACACATCAAAACATCAAATGATATGTAGCTAAAGCAGTACTTAGAGGGGTACTTACCACTTTAAATGCTTATATTAGTCAGGAAAGAGATCAATAAGATCAACAATCTAAACTTATACTTCAAGAAGCTAGATAAATATGAGCATTTCAGACCTCAAGTAAATAAAAGGAAAGAAACAATAATGACCAAAGAAGAAATAAGTGAAATAAAAATCAGAAAAACAATACAGAAAATCTGTGAAAACCAAAAGCTGTTTCACATAAATGATCAACAAAATTGGTAAAGATTTGCTTAGAATAACAAAAAGAAAGAAGAGAAAGAAAAAACAAATAAACAAAATCAGGAATAAGAGGAAGAAAGTGAAAAGTGAAAGTGAAGTCGCTCAGTCGTGTCCGACTCTTTGTGACCCCCTGGACAGTAGCCTGCAACAGGCTCCTCCGTCCATGGGATATTCTAGGCAAGAGTACTGGAGTGGGTTGCCATTTTCTTCTCCAGGGAATCTTCCCGACCCAGGGATCAAACCTAGGTCTCCCACATTGTAGACAGACATTTCACTGTCTGAGCCACCAGGGAAGTCCTTAAGAGGGAGAATATCACTACAGACCCTACAGAAATCAAAATGATTCTAAGGGAATATTATGAACCACTTTATACAAACAAGTTGGACAACTTAGATGAAATGGTTAATATATTGAAAGATACAAGTTACCAAAACTATCTCAAGAAAAAATAGAAATATCAATAGACCTAAAATGCATAGAGATTAAATTGGAAATTGAAAATCTTTTACAAAGAAAAGTCCAGGCCCAGATGACATCATTAGTAAATTTTATTAAACAGTGACGACACAAACCAACCCTATACAAATATTTTCAGGAAAAAAAAAGAGGAGGGAACACCTGGTATCTTCTGTGAGGCCAGTATTTAGTGTGATACCAAAGTCAGACAAAGATAACACAAGAAAGAAAAGTATAAAACAGCTATTTCTAAAGTATATAAATGCAGGATTCCTCAATAAAATATTAGCTAAGTGGAACCAGCAACGTATATAAAAAATTGTATACCATGACCAAATAGGATTTATCCCTGGAATGCAAGAATGATTTTACATCTGTAAATCAATGACTATAATATTTTATATTAGTAGAAGGAAGAAAAATAACTATACAATTTTCTCAATAGACAGGAATAAATCTTTTGACAAAATCTGATATCCATTTTTGATAAAAACTCTCATCAAATTAAAACAGGAAGAAATATCTGCTACTTGAAAAAGAACGTGTATGAAAAATGTACAGTTAACATTATACCTAAATGTGGACAACTGAAATGTTTCTCACTGAGATTGGGTATAAGGTACTCTTACTACTTTTATTCAACATTTTACTGAAGGCTCCAGCCAGTGTGATAAAGCAACTAGAGAAAGCCTGTGCACAGCAACAAAGACCCCGTGCAGCCAAAAATAAAATAAATACATAAAATTTTTTAAAAGACACCATCAAAAAAATAAAAACACAAGCCACAGATTAGGAGGAAATATTTGTAAATCACATGTCAAAAGACATATTCAGAATACATAACTGTTACAACTTAATAATAAAAAGACAAACTCAATTTAAAAATGGGCAGATTTAAATAGCTGTTTCATCAAAGACATCCAAATGGCTAGTAAGCACACGAAGAGATGAAAACATTTGGGAAATGTAGATTAAAGCTACAATGAAATATTATGACAGACCCATTAGATTGACTATTATTGAAAAGTCTGACAGCATGAAGGCTGGCAAGAACATGGACAAACTGAAATCCTTGTTCAAAGCTCCTGAGAGTGTAAATTGTTACATCCAGTTTGGAAAAAGGCTGGCAGTTTCTTGACAAGTTATACATATACTTACCATCCTGTCCAGCATTTCCACTCCTCTGTGTCTACTCAGGAGAAGCGTTCACAACTACTTGTGGACACTCACAGCAGCATTATTTTTAATAACCCAAATCTGGAAATCTATATTTGTTGATTTAATCAGCTAGGAAATAGATAAGCATAATGTGGTATACCTGATATCAGCTACCTGATAGCTTACGGTAAACAGTGTCGAATTTGTGATCTCTGAAGAAGATTTAGCTCCAGGACCAGGGACCAGGCTTGATCATTCAAGAGGTTTTGTGTAGCAGAGTTTTATTAAAGTATGAAAAGGGACAGAGAAAGGTTCTGACATAGACATCAGAAGCGGGTTGGAGAGTGCCCCCCTTGTGAGTTTAAGCAAAGGAGTTATATACTTTTTTAACTGGTTATTACAATAAAACAAAAGAATGTCTAGATGTTGTAAAAAGTTTACCAGACCTACTCTCACAATTTACATTTTAAGGTAACAGGATTAGAACTTAACAGTAGAAAGGTTTTACCAGACCCACTCCCATAATATACATTTTAAGATAACAGGATTAGTCAGTAGGTTTTCAGGAAGGAGAAACTGTCCTCAAGCAGGATACATTGTTGTTGTATAATACTTAGAACAGAATTTAAACTGAGTTGTAATCATCAGTTCAGGGCTTAAAGAAAAAAGCGTTTTGTGTGACTAACACTAAGGAATGTAGAGAAGAAAAAAGAAAGACATTTGTCCTTTCCTCCTCCTTGAGAATTCCAGACCGCTTTCTCCTCCTTGAGGACCCAGGACTTCTTATCAACCTGCCTACAAATGGACTCTCTTATACCCATACAATGGTATTTTTTGTGTGTACATGTTCAGTCACATCTGACTTTTTGCGACCCTAGGGACTGTAGCTCGCCAGGCTCCTCTGTCTGTAGGATTCTCCAGGCAAGAATACTGGAGTGGGTTGCTGTTTCCTTCTCCAGGATCTTCTCAACTCGGGGATTGAACTAGCATCTCCAGCGTTGCAGGCGGATTCTCCACCACTAGTGCCACCTGGGAATATCCACAAAGGTACACCACTTAGCAAGAAAAAGGAACCAAGTTTAGTACAGGACACAATGTGAATGACTCTCAAAACTATTAAGTAAAAGAAACCAGACACAAAAGACTATTTATTGTGTGATTTCATGTATATAAAATTTCTTTAAAAAGGGAGAACTATAGAAATGGTTGCTTCGGGCTGGGAGACAAGATTGACTGTGTAGAGCATGAGGGAACCTTTTTGGGGTAAGAGGCATGTTCTAAAACTGCACTGTGGTGACTATTCCATTATAGTATACATTTACCAAAAAATCACTGAACTGTACACTTAAAATGGGTGAATTTTATGGTATATAATTCATACTTAATAAACCTGTTAAAAGTCCCATGGCAAAAATACATAATTATATAAGAAGAAGGATAATAATTCAGTCTGTCACAGTAAACACACATAGTTTCTTCAAATAAATGAAATTTGCTGGTGAGTTTCTTGGTGCAGTCAAACTTGAATTGCTGGCTTCTGCAGCCCATACCTAATATTGACTCCAACCAAGCTCGGCATCACATGGTTGCAGTTCCCACTGCATTCCTGGCAGTTAGCACAGGACATCGTGCTGCTCTGCTGTCCTTAGCCACTCGGTCGTGTCCAACTCTTTGCAACCTCATGGACTGTGTAGCCCGGCAGGCTCCTCTGTTCATGGGGATTCTCTGAGCAAGAATACTGGAGTGGGTTACCATACCCTCCTCCAGGGGATCTTCCCAACCCAGGGATAGAACCCAGGTCTCCCACATTGCAGGCAGATTCTTCACCATCAGAGTCACCATAGAAGCCCAAGAATCCTGGAGTGGGGAGCCTATCCTTTCTCCAGGGGATCTTCCCAACCCAGGAATTGAACCAGGGTCTCCTGCATTGCAGGTGGATTCTTTACCAGCTGAGCTACCAGAGAAGCCCAGCACAGGACACATAATAGGTGCTTAATACATATTTTTCGAATCATATGTAATAAGGATGTCTTGAAACTCTAATTTTTAGTATCTGCCATGCAGCCAAAACCTCACTGCATTTTTCAGTAGTATCTAAAGTTGCTTTGTAATTTTAGAAAATTGTCAAATTTTTTTTTGTTTTGATGCTTTCATATTGTCGCCGAGGAAAATAATCTGTAACTCAAATCATCCTGGAATGTGAAGTCAAGTGGTCCTTAGGAAGCATCACTATAAACAAAGCTAGTGGAGGTGATGGAATTCCAGTTGAGCTATTTCAAATCCTAAACGATGATGCTGTGAAAGTGCTGCACTCAATATGCCAGCAAATTTGGAATACTCAGCAGTGGCCACAGGACTGGAAAAAAGATCAGTTTTCAATCCAATCCCAAAGAAAGGCAATGCCACAGAATGCTCAAACTACCACACAATTGCACTCATCTCACACACTAGTAAAGTAATGCTCAAAATTCTCCAGGACAGGCTTCAACAATACAAGAACCGTGAACTTCCAGATGTTCAAGCTGGATTTGAAAAAGGCAGAGGAACCAGAGATCAAATTGCCAACATCCGCTGTATCATCAAAAAAGCTAGAGAGTTTCAGAAAAACATCTATTTCTGCTTTATTGACTATGCCAAAGCCTTTGACTGTGTGGATCACAACAAACTGTGGAAAATTCTGAAAGAGATGGGAATACCAGACCACCTGACATGCCTCTTCAGAAATCTGTATTCAGTTCAGGAAGCAACAGTTAGAACTGGACATGGAACAACAGACTGGTTCCAAATAGGAAAAGGACTACGTCAAGGCTGTATATTGTCACTCTGCTTATTTAACTTATATGCAGAGTACATCGTGAGAAGCGCTGGGCTGAAAGAAGCACAAGTTGGAATCAAGATTGCTGGGAGAAATATTAATAACCTCAGATATGCAGATGACACCACCCTTATGGCAGAAAATGAAGAAGAACTAAAGAGCCTCTTGATGAAAGTGAAAGAGGAGAGTGAAAAAGCTGGCTTAAAACTCAACACTCAGAAAATTAAGATCATGGCATCCGGTCCCATCACTTCATGGCAAATAGATGGGGAAACATTGGAAACAGTGACAGACTTTATTTTAGGGGGCTCCAAAATCACTGCAGCCATGAAATTAAAAGATGCTTGCTCCCTGGAAAAAAAGTTATGACCAACCTAGACAGCATGTTAAAAGGCAGAGACATTGCTTTGCCGACAAAGGTCCGTCTAGTCAAGGCTACGGTTTTTCCAGTAGTCATGTATGGATGTGAGAGTTGTACTTAAAGCTGAAGGCTGAAGAATTGATGCTTTTGAATGGTCGTGTTAGAGAGAGTCCCTTGGACAGCAAGGAGACCCAACTAGTCCATCTTAAAGGAAATCAATCCTGAATATTCATTGGAAAGACTGATGGTGAAGTTGAAGCTCCAAAACTTTGGCCACCTGAGGCAAAGAACTGACTTATTTGAAAAGACCCTGATGCTGGGAAAGATTGAAGGTGGGAGGAGAAGGGGATGACGGAGGATGAGATGGTTGGATGGCGTCACCGAGCCAATGGACATGAATTTGAGTAAACTCCAGGAGTTGGTGATGGACAGGGAGGCCTGGTGCGCTGCAGTCCATGGGGTCACAAAGAGCGACTGAACTGAACTGATGGACCACTAACTCTTTAGACTCATGAAATCCTGCAGTTTTTCTCAGCAACCCAGGGACTATCTCACGTGTAGACTCAAGTGCTCTTTGCCCTCCTGACATTGTCACTGCTCTTCTGGATAGAGTAGTTTCCTTGCTTGTTGCTATTCTTACGGCAGATGGTGCTTCTCAACTGGCCCTCTGCCCTTGCTGTGAGCAAGCGCCACACAGCTGTATCATCAAACAACTGGCAGAGAACTGTGTCTGTCCGTATGCCTCCAGCACTGGGCCTTGGCCATATCATTTGTGCCCAGGAGGCTGCACCCAGATTTCAGCACATCAAAGCTTTGGGGTTCCCCTCCTGTGGAATTAAAAAAGATGCCTTCCTTTCTTTTGGGTTGCATTGTGTTAGAAGTGTCCTGAGACAGTGCTGCTGAGCCCCCAAAGTGTTAGAGAGTTTAGAGATTTTTGTCTTGTGTGTGTGTTTTCAATTGTGTACAACTTTTTGTGACCCCATGGACTGTAGCCCACCAGGCTCCTCTATCCGGGGAAATTTGCAGGCAAGAATACTGGAGTTGGTTGCCATGCTCTCCTCCAGGGGATCTTCCCAATCCAGGGATCAAACGTGCTTCCCTTTCATCTCCTGCCTTGGCAGTGGATTCTTTGTCACCAAGCCACCTGGGAAGCCCGAAGAGATTTTTAGTTTTACTCATAGTCTTCCTTCTCCTTAGGATTCAGACCTGCACCAAAGAATGGTGTTGGGAACCGATGTTCTTAGTCTGGATTTGTGGGTCTCAGAATCCTTATTCTCCTCTGACTTGAGGGGTCAGTCTTGTTCTTTAGGACTCCCTGAAAAGGGTACTCCCTCAGTCTGACAAACATATGCAGGTATACCTAAAAACACAGTGATGGATGCTGGCTTAGTAGTGAGCTTTACTACATTTCAACACTAACCATTGTTATTAAGAAGGTCCCTGGTATAGCACATTGAATAATGGACATTTAAAAGAACTCTTGGGTCTAGTCTTTAAAAAATCTTGTTAAAATTGCCTTTATTTCAATAGCAGAAGCTTAAAATATAAAATTAGTTGATTACAAATTATTCACAAATTTGATAGTGGAAGAATTTCTTCTCTTTTTCTGGACTATGGCTGCTTGAGCAAGATGATAAATAGAACATAAATGGTAAATGTCACAGAGAGGAGTAGATTTTGCATAATCACTGTGACTCTAAGCATGATCTCCTTCAGAAATTGGCCTGTGGCATATGTTGAATCTCTGCTGTGTTACAGACTGTTAATTGCTTCCCCACATCTATTATCTGTTTATTTCTTTGTAGCCAAATCCTTGCAATGGGCCCAGCTGAACATATTATCCCCTTTGCAGATTGGTGTGGCCAGTGAGATATTAGTGGAAGAAGATCTCTTAAAACTGAGGGGAAAAGCATTCTTTCCTCTCTTTCTTCATGCAGATGTGATAGCTGGAATTAGAAGCCATGTGTTAGGTGGTTTGAGAGGAAAGATGCAATGAACCTGCCTTCTAAAGACTTTGAGGAGTCTCTGTGGAGGCTCTGGTCTGCCCGCATGTGTCTTCTTTCAGGTTTAAGGGATAAACAGCATTCGATATTGTTTGAGACAGTCTCTGTTTTTTTCTTTTTTTCCTGGAATACACAGCCGAGGGTTATTCCTACAGAATGCGTTTGCTAAGCACAAGAGGAAGATGAACTGGTCCCACTATCAGAAGAATAAAGCACCTGACTATTATCTATTAATTCAGGAATGGTTCATTATGAAACAACATCTCAGAGGGCAGCTGTTACAGCATCCAGTTTATCTGAAGCATTTCATAGATTAGTGAAAAATAAATGATTAAATTTATGAATCATAGAGTCATAAATGGCTCTGAAATGAAGCTGGGCTAAATACCAAACTTCTGAGATTGAAGTTAGAGAGGATAATTCTGTTTCCCATGCTGTGCCTCCTGGGAACTTTGTTATGAACAATGCTAAATAAACCCCATTTCTAATCCATAAAAAGAATCTCATATTGCTGTATGTCAATTTCCTTACTTCTCCTGCCTCTTAGTGAGGGCTGTTTATTTGTTAAAAAATAATACATCAATAATATAAGAAATTTAGACAGTAATAGAATACAAGGTATCCTTAAACACTAAAACTTCCATTTGTTCTGTTCCATAGGGCTTCCCTGATAGCTCAATTGGTAAAGAATTCGCCTGCATTGCAGGAGACGCTGGTTTGATTCCTGGGTCCGAAAGATCTCCTGGTGAAGGGATAGGCTACCCACTCCAGTATTCTTGGGCTTCCCTTGTGGCTCAGCTGGTAAAGAATCCGCCTGCAATGCAGGAGACCTGGGTCCAACCCCTGGCTTGGGAAGATCCCAAGGAAAAGGCTATCCGCTCCAGTATTCTGGCCTGGAGAATTCCATGGAGAGTCCATGGAAATGACTGAGTGACTTTCACTTTCACTTTCATAGATGAAATGGAGGAATTTAAGTTCTTAACTAGGAATTTTTTCACTTTTACTGCGGTATAATCAACAAATGAAATTGTTAGATATCGAAAGTGTACAACACGATGCTTTGATAAACATATGCATTGTGAAAGGATTTCTTCATGGAGTTGCTTAATGTATTTGCCTCACGTATTTACATTTTTGAATGTTTATTTTTATTGATTAGTTTTTTTTCTGAGATGTACCCGATTTACAATATTATATTAGTTACGGGGGCTCAACTTCCTGGCACAGGACCTTGGGCCTGGGGAGCCTGATATAGGGCTCAAACTCCTCTCGCCTTAGGGATAAACTCTGAAATTATAATTATTCTCCTGCTTGTGGGTCACCTACTTGGGATTTTGGGTCTTGACTAAGCTCCTAACAACTTGTGGCAGTTCCATCTTTGTATCTTTAGTTGTAGATCTTTTCTGTTGGATTCTGGTCTTTCTCATCAGTAGTTGCTCTGTAAATAGTTGTAGTTTTCATGTGTCCCTGGGAGTAGGTTGAACTCAGCATCTTCCTACTCTACCATCTTGGTCAAGCGCCACCTGTACCCTTCCCCCCACCTTTTTTTTTTCCTGGTTTCTACTTTCTTAGCAAATTTCTGTTATACAACACAGTGTCATCAACTAGTTATCACACTATATATTAGATCCTCAGATCGTATTCAAAGAAACTTTTTCTATCTACCAAGTGCCTAGTATATTTTAGTCTATTTATTTTTCAATAATAAGCAATTATTATTCCTACCAGATGATTAATCCCCAGAAGACAGGAGTTATATCTTAAATATTCACCTTTAATAATTAAAATCATATTATGTCAAAAATAAGTTAAAATACAATTAAAATTAAAACCCTCATAGTAATACCACAGGATATTTTGAGATTCAGATATTGTAGGGGTTGGAGTAGTGATCCATTTATTTGAGTTTGGGTGCTCTGGCAATTTAAACTGTTTTCATTCTACCAGACAGGTTTCTTTTGCCTCCACAAATTTACACAGGAGTGAGGAGACTCTTAGGAGAAGATGGGCTGGTAACTCTAACCACTTTATCTCCAACTGAGGTTCATATATATAAAATCATACCTGTTGTAAGGGGGCGGCTCTAACTGAAGCTGGTTGCCGAAGAGGACAATGGGACTCCTAAGAATACATTTTATGCAGTGTGAGGTGAGTCTGCAACAAGAACTGGGTTCAATATCTAGAATTAAATTATTATGAGGGGGTGATGGCTCTGGATAAAGAGTATGTACAAACATAAAATTCATCCTTGCCCAGTGTATTAGTTTCCTAGGGCTGCTGTAACAAATTACTACAAACTTGGTGGCTTAGAACAGCAGAAATTTATTCTTTCACAGCTCAGGAGGCCAGGATTCTGAAATCAAAGTGTTGGCAGGATCCTGCAAGGAGAAGCCTCTCTTTCTTCATTTAGCATCTGATGGCTGTTTAACTCCAATCTCTACCTCTGTCTTCACATGGTCTTCTTCCTTATGTTTCTGGGTCTGTTTCTCCTTTTTCTCTAAGAACCAGTCATTGGCTTTAAGACTCATCGAACCCAGGATGATATTGTCTCAAGATCCTTAACTTAAGCACGTCTGCAAAGACCCTTTTCCTGAATAAGTTCTCATACACAGGTTCCAGGTGATTTATCTTTGTGAGGGCTGCTATTCAACACACCAAGTCCACTCTCTGGCTCCCTTCAATTTATGTATTTTGTATTTTATCACTTATAAAATACACTCACTCCATACCAATATCCCCTGAAGTCTCAACAGCACCAACTCTTAGTCCAAAATCTCATGGTAACATTATCAGTTTGAAGGGCCCAAATCTCATCTTCTAAATCATCTAAATCAAGCATGGGTGTTACTCTGGGTATCATTTATCGTGGGGCAGATGTGGTCTGAAAACGTAGAAAACAAGTCATTTGCTTCCAAAATGGAATGGTGAGACAAGTATAGTATAGATAGCTACATAACAGAAGGGAGCAATTGGAAAAGATAGAGGTCACAAGTACCCAGCCACTTTGAAATCTGGCAGGGCCAACTGCATTAGGTTTCCAAACTTGAGAATAGTACTGTGAAGCTCAAGGTCTTCCTTCTGTCCCTCCACCATTATCCTTTGCACCCTTAATTGTAGCTTCCCCTGCTCTATGCCCTCGGCAACGGCTCCATTGTCTTTAACCTCTGGCTCCATGGCAGTCCCACCTTCTGAGTCTTTCTTCTTCTTTCTTTTAAGAATAGCTCATGCTTGCAGCTGAGTGGCTCTGTGTTTCCATTTACTTCCTGTAGGATTTTGGGAGCAGACCACCTTCTTTCCTTTTGTCCAGTTCCCATCCCTATCAGTTCAAATTGGCAATGCTTGTCCTAGCATAATATTATCAAAACCCTCATGGGCCTCCTATGTCTGTCAAGAAGGTTCATACCATCAGGCAAGAGAGTTCTTCTCAGATCCTTCCTGGATAACCTCATCCTTATTTTTGGCTTCTACTGAGATGGTTGATTGGGAAATGAGTCACACGCCTAAAATCTCTTCAACAAAAGGCTGTCCAGCTACACTCAGCTTTTTCTCCAGAGCAGACTTCCTTAACAGTGAGTTTCCTAATTTTAGCATCCTTTGCAATATGGATAGTCTGAAAATCTTTCAAATCATCAAGTACTGGTTTCTTTTTACTTAACTGTTCCTCCCTCAAATTATTTTTTTCTTCTTGCATTTTACTATAAGCAGCAGAGACAAACAAACAAAAAACCCCCAAAACAAAAAAAGCCAAAAGCCTAGCAGTATCTTAAATGCTTTGCTTGGAAATGTCCTTATCTAAGTACTCGAATCCATTTCTTATACGTTCTGCTTTACCAAGATCACCCAAGTTCTGCTACTTTTAACAAAGATAAATGTCTCTGCTTTAAAAAGCAGAGACGTTACTTTGCTGACAAAGGTCTAGTCGAAGCTATGGTTTTTCCAGTACTCCTGTATGGATGTGAGAGTTGAACAATAAAAAAGGTTAAGTGCTGAAGAATTGATGCCTTCAACCTGTGGTGCTGGAGAAGACTCTTGAGAGTCCCTTGGACAGCAAGGAGATCAAACCAGTCAATCCTAAAGGAAATCAACACTGAATATTCATTGAAAGGGCTGATGTTGAAGCTGACGCTCCAAGACTTTGGCCACCTGATACAAAGAGAGTCAACTCACTGGAAAAGCCCCTGATGCTGGGAAAGACTGAAGGCAGGGGAAGGAGGGGACGACAGAGGATGAATTGGTTGGATGGCATCACTGACTTGATGGACATGAGTTTGAGCAAATAGTGAAGGACATCAGCCTGGCATGCTGCAGTCCATGAGGCTGCAAAGAGTCAGACATGACAGAGTGGCTGAACAACAACAGCAATGACAAAGATGACCTTTCCTCCAATTTCCAATGTTTCCTTCTGACATCTCACCAGAAATACCTTTAACATTCATACTTCTACCAGTTATCTCTGTAAAGTAACGTAGGATTTTTCAGTCAAGCACCTCAAAATTATTTCAGACTCTGCATGAGTGCTAAGTTGCTTTAGTCTTGTCCACTCTGTGACCCTGTGGACTGTAGCCTGCATGGCATCTCTGTTCATGGGATTCTCCAGGCAAGAATACTGGAGTGGATTGGCATGCCCTCCTCCAGGGGATCTTCCTGACCCAGGGGTCAAACCCATATCTCTTATGTCTCCTGCATTGGCAGGTGGGTTCTTTACCACTAGCCGTACCCGGGTAGCCCATTTTAGCCTCTACTCAAAACCCAAAGCAGAGCCTCTGCCGTATTTTTAGGTATTTGTTACAGCAGCACCTCACTTCTCAGGGCCAAAATTGTATTAGAGCTCTACCAGAGAAACAGAAACAGCAGGAGATTTTATACTAGAAATGTTATCCTATGTATGTATATATGTATCTATCTATCCATCCATCCATCCATCCATCCATTCATCATCTGTCATCTATTCTGTATCTGTTATTTATTCTATTTCAAGGAATTGGCAAGTCCAGAATCTGTAGGGCATGTCAGCAGACTGGAAACTCTGATGGGAACTGACATTACTGTGCATGGACAGATTCTCTTCTTCAGAGAAAATCAGTTTCACTCTTTTTAAAAAATAGCTTTATTTAGATAAAATTTACATTCCATACAATTCATTCACTTAACATGTACAATCCAATGGTTTTTAGTATATCCACAGGTATGTGCAACTATCACCACGGTCAATTCTACAATATTTACATCACCTCAAAGAAGAAATTCCATATTCTTTAGCTTTCACTTTCCATTTCCCCATTCCCTAAAGCTATCCTCTTGATGCACTACACTGAAGAAATGCTAATCTATTTTCTGGGTTTACAACTGTACCTATTTCAGAATTTTATATACTAGGAACTATATAATATGTATTACTGGATATATAATAACATTTGTTATTTCTTTCACTTAGCACAGTATTTCTGAGGTTCTTTGTTGTAGCATGTATCTATATTTCACTCTGTTTTATGGCTGAGTAATATTCCATTGAATGGATTGTTAGATTCAGATGAATGATCCATTCCTTTGTTGATGGACATTTGGGTTGTTTTCACCTTTGGGCTAGTATGAATCATGATGTTATAAACACTTGTGTACAATTTTCTGTATGGGCACGTTTTCATTTCTCTTAGATCTATACATCAGAGTGAAATTGCTGGATCATATGCTAACTCATTTTTAATCATTTGATGAACTGCTGGACTATATCCAAAATAGCTGGATCATTTTCTATTTTCACTAGCAATGCATGAGACTTCCAGTTTCTGCATATCCTCATCATTTGTTGGCTATCTGTCTTTTTGATTCTAGTCATCTCAGTAGGTGAGAAGTGGTATCTCATTGTGATTTTAATTTAGTAATTATGTTGAGCATCCTCTTGCATACTTATTGGCTACTATATATCTTCTTTAGAGAAATGATTATTTGGATACTTTGCCCATTTTTTATTGGGTTCTCTTATTATTGAGCTGTAAGAGTTCTTCATGGGCTTCCCGGGTAGCTCAGTAGTAAAGAATCCACCAATAATGCACAAGAACATGGGTTCAATCTCTGGGTTGGGAAGATACCCTGGAGAAGGAAAAGGCAACTCACACCAGTATTCTTGCCTGGGAAACCCCACGGAAAGAGTAGGTTAGTGGGCTTCAGTCCAAGGCATTGCAAAAGTATTGGACATGACTCAGTACTGAAAAGTAAGTTTTTTATATAGCATATAAAATATCTTATCAAATACACAACCTGCAAATATTTGTGAGCTGTCTTTTTACTTTCTTGATGATATTCTTTGACTCACACAAGTTTTAGATTTTTATTAAGCCTCATTTGGTTTTTTCTTCTGTTGCCTGTGCCTTTGTTGTCATATCTATGAATCCTTTGACAAATACAAGAGCATGAAGATGTTCCCCTATATTTTTTTCTGAGTAATAGTTTTCACCCTTACATTTAGGATTTTGGTTCATTTTGAGTAAATTTTTTTGACTTTTTAAAAAAATTTATCTATTTTTTAGTTGAAAGATAATTGCTTTACAGAATTATGTTGTTTTCTGTGAAAACTCAACATGAATAATTTTGACTAAATTTTTGTATATTGCGTGAGATGAAATTCCAACTGAATTTTTTTGCACAAGACTGTCCAGTTGTCCCAGCACCATTAGTTTGGAAAACTGTTTTTTCTTATTGAATGGTCATGGCACTCTTGTCAAAAATCAGTTGATTATATATAGACAGACGAGTTTATTTCTGGGCTCTCATTTCTATTTTGTTGGTCTGTATGTTTATCTTTGTCAACACTGTCTTGTATATCACTGCTTTGTAAATATATTTTATAATTAGGAAGTGTAAGTTCTCCTTTCAGTTTGAATACTATTTACTTCCTTTTTTTGCCTAATTGCCCTAGCTAGAAGCTCAATTAATATGCTGAATAGAAGTGGTAAGACCAGATACCCTGTTTTGTTCCTGCTCTTAAGGAGAAGCCTCTTCTCTTTCACCCTTAAGTATGATGTTGCTGTGGATTTAGTTTTGCTCTAAAGGCCTTTTAACTGATTGACTGACCCATCACCCAGATTATTGAGGATAATCTCCTTTACTTAAAGTCAACTGATTATAGATGGTAACTACATATACAAAATACCTTTACAGCAATACCTAGATTAATGTTTCACAACTGGGTATGTATAACCTAGACAAATTGGCATGCTAATGATCATTTGCAGGTTCTTTGAAAGGTTGGATGCACTCTGGGAGGAAGTGGCTATGTGTATGAAATAAGAGACATAATAGTAAAATCCACAATGTTTTGGAACCCTTTGGTGTGGAACTCTAAAGAGGATTAAAAAGGGGAAGCCTCTCCCTTTCTCATTTACAAGAGTGTTGTCAAGGACTTCAGCTCCTAATCGCAGCATCAGAACTTTGCTTTTGCTAACATCAGATTTTTTAGGTGGTGCCCTAAAATTCATCTTTTCCCTGAGCTCCAACTTGATGAATATCCTACAACCAACTCAAATATAGAATATAAAAACAGAATTTGTTGTCCTTTCTACCCTCTACCTCCTCTTTTGCTCTACTTTTGCTTCTGTTTGGGTCTCTGCCTCAATGCATGGTAGCATCAGACACCCAGTGTTTTAAATTCAGAACCCACTGAATCATCTGCCATTCATCTCTCTTGCTTAAT
The DNA here is from genome assembly GCF_019320065.1 of Cervus canadensis. NCBI lineage: Eukaryota > Metazoa > Chordata > Mammalia > Artiodactyla > Cervidae > Cervus > Cervus canadensis. The sequence goes on along the minus strand of NC_057406.1, from coordinate 23,507,314 downwards.
TTCTCATTTAATTACTACTAAGTTTTATAAATTTTTTCCTCTCAATTTCTTTCAGACCAACTACCTCCATTTCATTCCCCCATTACTGCTTTAGGTCAGCATCCATATGGTTCTTTCTGGACCCTCCAATGAGTCTTCCACACCATTGCAAGAATGTTTTTTCTAAAGTCCTAAACTGATGACCCCATTGTTCTGCTTAAAACCATCATGAGCTACCCATTGCAGAAACTCTAAACTTCAGAGTGTGGTGAACAAGGTCCCAAAGCCAGTCTACCCACGTCCCATCTGTAGCCCTATCTGTCATTCAGCATCATGTCCCCATCTTCACCACCTCCCCCCACCAAACAACATCCATGCCCCAGGCACAGTCCATGTACCTGCGTTTCCCTAAACATGCTACTTTGTTCCATATCCCTGTGCTTTTTCTCTGGTTCTTTCCTCTGGGAGAGGAATTCTCTTCTCTCCCACCTGAGTTTCATACATATAGGAAGACACATCATTATTCACTAAGACTCAATATCTACAGGATATGGAGGAAAAGAAGTGTATTCAAAGAAGGCTGAGGAAGAATTATATATGAAAAGATATGTGAAAAAGTCCTGAGTCCTGAATAGTTTTAGGAAATAGTGTTGTTACTCATAAGAGACTGAAATTACAAAACAGTCAAACTAAATATTTCTTGGGATTCTAAGAAGCTGGCAAACTTTTATTTACTTTTAGATTCAACCTTTATATTAGAATTTATCATATATATATACACGGGTGCTTCGTAATGTCCTGATATAGCTTTTCAAAGTTTCATAACTTGGGTTATAGGTATGACAGAAATAGTGTATGTATATCATATAAAAGTCAAAAGAAATTTTCTTTCAAAAACTGATACTGACTAATTCCATAGCCAAAATTATCCATTATCTTCTTACGTAAGGAAGCCACTTCTATTGACATAGGACATACAGTTAGTATATACTGTTATAACTGCACAATATGGTTGGCCTACAGTTTCATAAATTCACTTCTGGACTTCTGCACAGGTTATTTCTATCATAAATCTAAACTAAGTTATTAAACTGCAAGGCACACAAGTTAAAGAAAATACAATACACGAGGGCTTTATGAAGGTTTTGAATGTATTTATGTCTGTATATATGTATGTCCAGTATCCATGTGTGCATGTAAATACTTTTGCAGGTACAACACATTTTTCTAGGGCAATTTTAAGTTCTTTTTCCCCCTGCACTCTGTCCTGAGTGGAATAAAGTTAAACTTGCCATCATCTTTCTTAGAGTAAACATTTATACCCTTGAATACTGTTACTAAGCCATCTCTTAGGCTATTCACTGTGCGAAATTTTTCTAGCTCTTTTCATTCACCTCCATCCTCTTTCCCAAATGTGAAAGAATTCCATTCTAGGGGATGATGTCAAATACATGGCTGGCTTCGGGGGTACAAAAAATGGGATTCCCTATTTCAGGAAATAGCACTGAAAGGTAGAATAGAGAAGGAGGATTATTCTTCCCCAGGGTCTTCTAGGAGATGCCTGTATTTATCCAAATATTAAAATGATTGCAACAATAATAATACCATTTTGCATGCCAGGTGTCATTTGAGAAATTTAAAAACGTTTAAAATTTTTTGAACAGAACAATGCATCTGGTTGCTGTGCACTTCAGAAAACTGAAAACTGAAGATTCTTAAAATCCAGGCATTTTTCTCTGAAGTGAAAAGTGGTCCCAGGCTTCAACGGTGTATGGGATGTGGCCTTTACTGATAAGCGAACCGGAGTAAAGGACCTATTTCCCTGGAAGATTACATTCCAGTTACCGCTCAAGCATATTTTTCATTATACAAGTGTACTTGTGTGATTTTATATCTTCGACTAGTTTTAATATTAGGAATACTGTACCCTCTGAAAATATTTTAGTAATACTTTCTAAAAAGGGGGGCACATTTCAAATAATAAGGTCCCTTTAAGTCTGCCTGGAAATGAACAGATTGGAACTTCAGTTCTACAAGATTACAGCATACCGGAAAGTGGAAAAAAAGGATCAGATATACTGACGAAAATTGTCAAGAATCAGTCCATGACTTATACATTGGAATGTTTCTCTGTGTGTATATAATAAGAACAAAGTGGCCTGAAAGAGAAACACCTTAATATCACATTGGCCACGTATCCTGGATCCCAGATCCCATTTGGGAAAGAGCAGAAGGCATTGTCCTTCCCTACTCATGCCCACCAGGGCTGAAATGTCTCTGGGCTGGACTGAGGAGTGATGAAGACCGAGAGAGGGAGGAACAAACGTGTTTTCCTACTTCCAGAGAAGCCCAGCCTCTATGAACGTGGTATGGTCCACAGTAAGTGGGGACCTACTGCATGGAGACTTTGCTGGAGAGAAGGATAGGGAAGAAGTGATGTAAGGACTCATGTGTAATAAACACCTGTAAGGACACCGATGTGCTCATCTTCCTCCCTAAAAAGATGAGAGGATGTTGATATAAACGTTAAGTAGGCGGAACTCCATGTTGAAATCTACTTCCAATGACAACTAAATACCTTATTCTCAACCACCTTATGAGTAGTTTTAACCTTCCCGTCCCATCTGAATATTCTGCAAGCTTTTTCTTGCTTCAAAAATATCATTAAAACATATTTGGTACCTTAAAGCTATTGATACATCCCTTTTGCTCTTAAAACAATGATATTAGAATGAACATGACCTCTCTTCTGCCTCCACCCTTGTACTGCAAGTGCTTAATTAGAAGTTTGATGCTCGTGCTGGTGAGTTTCCTCTCAGTTCAGTTCAGTCGCTCAGTTGTATCCGACTCTTTGCGACCCCATGAACCGCAGCATGCCAGGCTCCCTGTCCATCACCAACTCCCGGAGTCCACCCAAACCCATGTCCATCGAGTTGGTGATGCCATCCAACCATCTCATCCTCTGTCGTCCCCTTCTCCTCCTGCCCCCAATCCCTCCCAGCATCAGGGTCTTTTCCAGTGAGTCAGCTCTTCCCATCAGGTGGCCAAAGTATTGGAGTTTCAGCTTCAACATCAGTCCTTCCAATGAACACCCAGGACTGATCTCCTTTAGGATGGACTGGTTGGATCTCCTTGCAGTCCAGGGGACTCTCAAGAGTCTTCTCCAATACCACAGTTCAAAAGCATCAATTCTTCTGCGTTCAGCTTTCTTCACAGTTCAACTCTCACATCCATACATGACCACTGGAAAAACCAAAGCCTTGACTAGAGGGACCTTTGTTGGCAAAGTAATGTCTCTGCTTTTTAATATGCTATCTAGGTTGGCCATAACTTTCCTTCCAAGGAGTAAGCGTCTTTTAATTTCATGGCTGCAATCACCATCTGCAGTGATTTTGGAGCCCAGAAAAATAAAATCAGCCACTGTTTCCACTGTTTCCCCATCTATTTGCCATGAAGTGATGGGACCGGATGCCATGATCTTAGTTTTCTGAATGTTGAACTTTAAGCCAACTTTTTCACTCTCCTCTTTCACTTTCATCAAGAGGCTCTCTAGTTCTTCACTTTCTGCCACAAGGGTGGTGTCATCTGCATATCTGAGGTTATTGATATTTCTCCCGGTGAGCATTTATTTAATGGCTGAGGAGTAACTTACACATGCAGGAGCCTGGTAACAACTCATCAAATCCCCCAACTTCTTAACTCATAATTTTAAATCCATGCTCTTGAGCAAGAGAGGTGTTTCTTCAGTTAAAAGGAAAAAAAAAGTCCAATGAATATTTTTGTGAAGTGTTTATTTGTAGATCAGAATTTTATACTCCATCATAATGAAGAGGATGTTTGGGGTAAACTTAATACTTGGCAACAATCAATTATTTCAAGGAACTTACCCTATTCTATGTCTCCTTTGTCTCCCCCAAACCTAATGTGACCTGAATGTTATGAGCAAGACATGGACAAAAAAATCATCAAGAAAAAAAAAAAAATCTAGCCTGCCTTAAAGCTTTCTGGATTAAATATAATAAAAAAAATGTTTATTTCCTCTGCTAAAGGGAGACATAAGATTTTATTATAAGAAAGACTATTTTAGGCAAGATAATATTGAGTTTTATGTGTTTTTAACCTGGGAGTTCTTTTAAAAATTGTTATTAATTCCACTTCCCTAAGGAATAGGAAGGAAGTAATCTGTAGACATGTTTTCTAGTTTGGATGAGTGCCTCGGAGGATTAGGTTGAAGCACGCAGAACCCAAGAACCATTCAGTTGGCTGAAAGTAATTCTTCTTCTGGATCTGATAAACTCTGAATCCAGGTGATCCAGTCTTCAGTTAGGGTCTTAGAGACTGAAGTCTCAGTTAGAGACTTCAGAAGTCTCGGGTCTTCAGTTAGGAATACTGAGAAAATGCATGGGCTAGTTAGGCGGGGCCAGCATGGAGCAGGAATCTGAAGCTCCCAGTTCAAAGCCGGAACTGATAACACGGTAGCTGTTTTTGCACTTTGCTTGGCAGAGCGAGAAGCACTGAGAGAGGATGAATTGTTTCTAGTGGGCTAGGGAAAACAGCACCATTGCCTCTTTTCTTGCTGGTGTTTCTTTTAGACACTGTCTGGTATGTTTACATCCAGGCCTTTTTTTGAAGGTGAAAGGATCAAAGAGAAAGAAATGAGAGGATTTACTAGGATGAATAGAAGTGAAAATCCACAAGAGGAGGAATACCTTTGAGCTGACGTGAGAAAGTCTCTCTTCTTTGTCTTCTTTTCGCCGAGCCTGACTAACCTGGGGCTCAAGAGAAAGCACAAGAATGTGGAGGGAACAATTCTGCCAGCGCTCCGCTTTCTAAGGGAAAGAGACCCAAGCGGGTTCTGTCCAATTCTTCGTCTGAAAACATTCTGAAAGTAGGCAAAACAGCTTTCCTTGATCCATGAACTAAAACAGTGCCACAACCAGATTTTCTATCGACCCTTTCGGAAAAATTCCATATTCTGTTCTAGTGTTAGAAGTGATTTTTTTAATTTTCAAGTTTGACTTTAATAGTTGATCGTGATTAACAATGCTAAACCTGTGGCTTCTCTGAATGCCCTGTTGAAACCTTGCAATATAGTTTATTAGCCTAGAGCTGTCCTTCTGGTCAACTGTTTTATTTTTGTCACTAGTGTGTTTTTTCATTAGGAAAAAAAATCAAATCAATATTTACTCTCAAATGTTGAAATGAAAAAACAGAAATGGTATGATGAGTAGATCTATAAATTCATTGTGTGAATTAATACTCCTGTTGGACTTGGTTGTAATTAAGTTACACTTGCCTTTTGAACTCTGGGATGTCATTAAAGCATGTGGGTTTAACCTCTTACAATAAAGTCTTTCATTCAGGAATTATGCTAAAATTATTAAGCGTGTGTAGAGTATGCAAGGGCTTCCTTGGTGGCTCAGTGGTAAAGAATCCGCCTGCCAAGCAGGAGACCTGGGTTCAACTCCTGGATCGGGAAGATCCCCTGGAGAAGGAAATAGCAACCCACTTCAGTATTCTTGCCTAGGAAATCCTGTGGACAGAGGAGCTTGGAGGACTACAATCAATAATGTCACAGAGAGTCGTACGTGACTTACTGAATAAAAACAACATAACATATTAAGTAACCACACTATTAAAGCCCAATGTTGATAAATATTGATCCACTATTTTTTTTTTTTAAGTCACTCAGTTGTGTCCGACTCTCTGTGACCCCATGGACTATACAGTCCATGGAATTCTCCAGGCCAGAATACTGGAGTGGGTAGCCTATCCCTTCTCCAGGGGGTCTTCCCGACCCAGGGATCAAACTGGGGTCTCCTGCATTGCAGGCAGATTCTTTACCAACTGAGCTATCAGGGAAGCCCCCACTATTGAGTTAATATAAACCATTATGATAATATAAGCTTCACCTCCAGAAACTATAGAAATTGGATTAAGGAATATAGCTGTCTATTTCTAAGGTGAAAGTATGAAAAACTAGGGATGCAGTCATTGACTGCATTTCTATTTCCACTTAGTCATATAAGATCTGTGTTATTAATTATAAAAAATTGTTTACTGTATGTAATCGTTATATACTAACTATATAAGTTGTTAGTGTAATTCATCACCATTGTAGAGTCATCATTTCAAGTCTTTATCTGTCCTTTGGAGGCATTTTGCAAATAATGAACATCCTCTTAACATGCTTCCATGCTAAGCAGTTTAGATTTTATCCCGGGGCTTCCCTGGTGGCTCAGAGGTTAAAGTGATGAGAAACAGTTAAGAATTTTAAAGCGGGAGGTGTCTTGATCAATGTATATTCCTAATAGATCCCCCTAATGTCGTGTGCTGGATGCATGGGAGGGAGTTGAGTCTAGAAGTTGGAAGAATGATTACTGGTGTATTACAACAGCTCAGGGCAAAGCTATGGAGAGCTTGGAATGAAATCGTGAGAGTATAGAAGCTAAGGATAAGATGGATTCAAGAGATATTCATGAGAAAGAATTACAGTATGAGGTGTGAGAGAGGGACAAGTCAGATTCATCTTCAGAATTTTGACTTGGACAACTGGGTAAATGCTGATATTACGCCCAGTAGGGAATAGAATAGTGGAGGAGGACTTGACAAGGGAAGAAAGAATATGGATAAGTGTGGACATGTTGAGTGTGCAATGATTCAAAAACATCAGTCTCCTCGGCAGCGATCTCCAGTGCATTTGAAAATGTGACTCTCAAGTCTGGAAGAAAGGTTTGGCCTAGGGCACGGGAAATCACTGGAAATCCCAGCTGTACAGTTTGGGTGTTGGAAACCGTAGGACTGGATGAGATCAATAGGAAGTGATTCTGCAGAGGTCATAGTGCTGCTTCAGTGAATTTCCTAATGCAATATTTTTTCCCTTAATAAGAATGAAGCTTCAGAAAGCCCAGGGAATTTCTTAAGATGAGGCTATTGTTTCTTTAACTTTGAAGTGGTGGATGACTGTGTCTGCCAGAGAAAAGAGAAATAGTTAACATTGTTGCAAGAAGGAACATGGCCTTTTTCTCAACAGTGCTCCATCACTGTGACTTTTTATTTATTTCTATTTCTAGCGAGAGCCTCACCAGGATGCTTCTAGCATGGCTTCTGAAAGTATTGTCCAATAATGCATTATGAGAATAATAGTGTGGATTTAGGTTGCTAGGTGGTACTATTCATTTTATGATCACTGCTCCGTGGAAAGCTACCACACGAGTCTTTTCTATACTATATTTGCTAACCCTATAAAAACATAAACCCAGATCCAACCTTACTCAACTTCTGTAACACAGGTCAGCCTGGGTGATTCACAAAGTCAAAACACTAAAGTAACATTGCAAGCAAAATTGAAATTGATCAAAATTTCACTGAATCAAGACTAACTTAAGGCAATGTGAATTTTCTGGGAGTTTATGATAGTTAGGAATTTCTGTAAGTGCTTCTGTGATAAATATTTTAAAATAGTTTAGTAGAAAAATCTTCAAAATTAAAGTTTTATACTAGGGTAAACGTGCAAAATAAATGTGATGGGTATAATTTGAATATACAAATGTAAAGAAAATAATTATAGATAAAATCAATATTTCTTCTCCATAGAATGACTGACCAAAGAAGAGGAGCAAGTCGTTTGCACAGAGGATGAATGCACAGAGCTACAGAAAAATACATTAAAGGAGATGTTCATAGGAGATACTCCTTGTTATAGGTTATATAAACATATATAAATAAAATAATATGGACCAAGTTTGCAGGGCAGTGAGAAAGAGGTGCAAATAAGATTTTGCAAACTCACAAAGTTTTCCTAGATGGGAGTTTCCTGGTGGTCCAGTGGTTAGGAATCAGCACGTTCACTGCTGTGGCCTGCTTTACATCCCTGGTTGGGGAACGAAGATCCCACAAGCTGTGTCGTTGGGTGCCCCCCCAAAGAAATCTTAGAGAAAAGTTGGAAATGAAATCAATAAATGTGATAGTACTCAATGATCAATAATCCCACTTTTGGGGATGCACCCCAAGTAAATATTTCTAAGAGAAAAAATACATTTTTTATATCCAGCTGTAGAAGTAACAAATTATCACAGTAAAAAATTAGAAACAAAATTTAAGGAATGGATTAGCAAATTATAACCTTTATCCTCATCAATATATGACTTATGTAGATTACATGTAGATTATAAAAAGTAGATTTAAGTGAAAAAAGAATACAAGTTATGTAATCACATATATTACAACTACATAAAAATTAAATATATACATAAATATCTATAAAAATAGAAACAAATAACACAAATAGCTAGTCTTTTAAAATTAAGGCATAGGCTAAAGAGTTATTTTAATGTAAAAGTAATTAGAAATACTAGTACAAAAGAAAATATTTTTTGAATCTTTAGTAATAATTTTAAATTTAAGTTCCTTTCAAATTAAATGAGATGGTCAGTCTTTTTCAGGGGTCAAGATAAGACATAAAATAAATGTCCTGCTTAACCAAATTCTAAGAACTTGGTGGCAAGTGTGAATGTGCTGTCTTTTAAAAACTCAGAAAACCTATAGCATAATAGCACATGTCTTTGAAAGGCCTTAATTAAGCCAATCCATTGTTCCTTCTGCAATCATGTTAGTTAATTGTTCTTTCCTTGTTCTTTCTTTAAATGTTGACATTATTAGATAGTTATTAATTTTTTAGCTCTAACGTCTATCATGCCATCAAATCTGATTTCAAAGTACAGGAATACCTCATTAATTTTGACCTTACTAAGTTGAAATTTGTGATAATTTAAGCAAAATGTACTTAAATTCTCTTCGAATCTAGTTTTACTAGATCAGGCAAACTTTCCTGTGGCCAGATTCTCTGGGACAGCAGATATTCTGAAGACCACCCCCTCCAATCTTATCTTTTGTCTGTCTGAAACCTGTAACAGAGCAGGACCCATGGTACCTTGGGATGGGGGCAGGCCTTCTCCCTTATCCTATACTTTTGCTTTTCTCTAAAGTACGTAGTACTTGATGCACACATCCTGAGTTGTTTTGCAGATGTAAAAAACCTATCCCCTCTCCAACAAATGGAAGATAACTACTTGATGACCATAAGCACATAGCCCTGAGCCTCTGGAGCCTAAGGACTGATAATGTTAACTCCTGTGACACCTCCCTGCTACCTCACCATCAGCCAATCAGAGAATTGTGCACAATTACTGACCCTGTGACTGCCCCCCCGACTCCCCCCAATGCCCAACCTGGCTTTTAAAAGTGTTTTGCTGAAACCCTTCGGGGAGTTTGGGGCTTTTTAGGCTAGGAGCCACCCATCTCCATGTATGGTCCTGCAGTAAACCTTTCTCTGCTCTAAACTCTGACATTTCAGTTTGGCTTCACTGTGTGTGAAAGTGAAAATGAAGTCACTCAGTCGTGTCCGACTCTTTGCGACCCTGTGGACTGTAGCCTACTAGGCTCCTCCGTCCATGGGATTCTCCAGGCAAGAATACTGGAGTGGGTTGCCATTTCCTTCTCCAGGGGATCTTCCCGATCCAGGGTTCAAACCCGTGTATCCCGCATTGCAGGCAGATGCTTTAACCTCTGAGCCACCACATGAACTTGCATTATCAAAATTAACTTTTTAATGTAAAGCTTTGTTATCAGGTAGCACCCCAGGTCGGGAAGATCCCCTGGAGAAGGGAATAGCTACCTACTCCAATATTCTTGCCTGAAGAATCCATGGACAGAGGAGCCTGGTGGGCTGCAGTCCATGGGGTCCCAAAGAATCAGACCTGACTGAGCGACTAACTAACACTTTGACTTTTTTTTTTCCCAGCACAAAGGTACTCTAAGTCAGAGGTCACAGTCCAGACACTTCCAAGAAGTTGTGTTTTGTTTGATCCGTATGGTGTTTGTGTGTTCCTCCCAGAATTTGAAAGCCTTTGGATGGAGCATACACTTTTCCACTCAGCATACTCATCATCCTTACATCATGTTACTTCATACATCTGAGTTCACCACTTCTTTAACTATTAAGATTGTCCCAGAAAACCGTTTTGAAAAATTCCACATTTTTTTCTTCCGTGATTTCTGGAATAGTATTTCCAATGAGAAGTGCTCATTGTCACATCTTTTCTGCTGCCTTGCTTTTGCTTATTAACATTTCACAGGCACAGCCTGGTGTCTTAATGAAACTGCACCTCCTTGAGGGCAGGGATAGGTGTTTAATTTGTTTTGTATCTTCTACAGTGCCTAGTGGGCTTCCTAGGTGGTGCTAGTGGTAAAGAATCTGCCTGAGACATGCGCTCAGTCCCTGGGTTGGGAAGATCCCTTGCAGGAGGGCATAGCAACCCACTCCAGGATTCTTGCCTGGAGAATCCCATGGACAGAGGAGCCTGGTGGACTACAATCCACAGCGTCACAAAGAGTCAGACATGACTGAAGCGACTAAGCATATACACAGTGCCTAGCAGAATAACTTTCGTGTAAGTGCTCCATGACTACTGAACGACTGGCTAGTTGATAACTGAGGGTAAATAAAGATTCTAATACCAGACAGAATGATACTACTCAAGCTGTGCTTTAAAGTTTGCAAAGCATATGGATTATGTCATTGGATCTTTTCAGTCTCTCTGGACAGGAATAAGAGTAGTGAAGGGGATCAAGCGTGAACACCCTAGATTCTGAGAAGGGAGGTAGAAATTAGCATATATGAGTATACATGCTTATCCAAAGACATTTTAAATGAGTGCTTTCACCTTCACTTTGAGCTTTAAGACTCAAATGTCTAATTTCTGGTTGTTAGGAGAGAAACTGGTTGAGGAAGTAGGTGTCATTGCCACTCACAAAATGTATGGGTCTACTCCTTCTAGAAAAGATTACCCTTCCCGGCTCCCATAGAGCTGGGATTGGCCACCAGACTAGTTCTGTCTGATGTGTTGTGGGAACAACACACACATACATACAGCCCCTAATGAAATTTGCTTAATTCACACAGTTTCACATTAACTTCACATTTATTTTGTGGAATCACTGACTCCATGTGTAATCATCTCACACCCTGTGGCTCAGCTGCTCAGGTCTCCCTGCAACCCCTTCAGCCCCTCAACTCCAGCAGGAGAACCCCATGCTGCTTTGTCCTTATTTCCTTTATTTAATTGGTTTCCATAAAAGGTCTCTTGCTTACGAATGCAGAGGGTGCAGGGTGATGGGAACAGAGGGGCCAGCAGAAGTGGGCAGAAGCATGATAAAAGGAAGGGGGCAGGAAAAAGAGTATCGGCCCCCGAGGATGATGACAGGGATGGTTTTGGGAGTAAAGGACCACGTGCAAGGAGGCAGATGCTAAGATGGAAAAAGGAATTGGGGGCCCAGACACGTGACTTACAAAGAAAAACATTAAAAGTTTCAGACAAGAGCATGAAGTGACAAGAGAAAAGGGAATTAGTGAGAGAAGAGCTTTAAAATTTATCTCCATTTTATCATTTGCGTCATTATCCGACTGCCTCTGGTAATAAGATGTTTCAAGATGCCTTCAGATGGAGATGGAGTCCCTCATCCATATTGTCTGAGTAAAAGACATTGGGGCACATTTCTCAAGAAGCTTGAACAATCTGATTCTGTATCATCAGAAGAGTGCATCTTCTCTTCATCATAATGGTGAGATGAGAGACAGTTCCCCCCACCCCCAGAGTTTTTAGGTGGAAAAAATAAAAAGACCTTTTCAGGTGGCAAAAAGCAAGATTCCAAAGGACTCCTTTTTAAAAAGAAAAACAAGCTGGGTCAGATACAGTGTTGTCATATTTTTGCTATGTTGCAGGAAGGGAAAAAACAATTAATAAGGCAGTGCCAACTCTGACTGTGCTTAATAGGGGGTTATTTCCACGTGGGGCATGTTCTCGCAGGAGTTGAGTGATGCTAGAAATAACACCATGTGGATTCTTCCCCTTCTCTGTTACAGAGAACTCTTACTACCACATCGCATCACATCATATCTCCTGCTTTCCAGATTCAGTCTTCTTTCTGAAAGTCTTATTTATTCCTCCCTTTTCTCTCTCCTCCCTTCTGCCCCCATTGTATAATCTGGAAAAGAAAAGGGCCTATTTGGGGACGTATTAAAGCAACGTTCCCCTGAGCACACAATGCAAATATCTAGAAGTGTATTGTTCCCAATATATACAACAAGCTCAAAAAACTGCAGTGGATAATGAAGACTTGCTTTCATTGTTGGAGGACAGACAGGTCTTCACACAGGGATGAAAGTTGTTTATCCCTTTGAAAAAAGACTGCCCCAGTTGAATAATTAATATCATTATGATAAGAACAAAACAGAGATTCTTTTAAAAGAGTAATGATGGTAGAATCAGAATCTTAGTATGCTTGTGAGGGCGATTAAAATTGAATGCTCTGCCCGTGTTTCCTGCACACTCCAGGAATCACAAGCAAAATAAGATGGATTGGATTCAGCCAAAGGCATTAATATGCATGTTGTCAACTAAGCCTTTAACCAATTATTTTTTCAGAGATAATAAACATTTGAATATTTTCTCTAGAAACCAGAAAGCCTGTTTTACTTGAAGTAACAAGCAGGGGCAGGCTGACTTTGAAGCTAATGCAGCTCCAGACTCCCAGCCACTCACCTGGGCCCTTTCTAAAACTGTGAGAGAGGCCCTAATGACGTGTCCAAATGTTTTAGTAGAATTTGTGAAAGTGGCATATTTTAATTGCAAATAATTGAAGATTACTATCTCTTTCCACTCCAATCTTCTCTGATTTTTTCCCTCATGCTGAATGTCCTTGAAATGGTGGTGAGCAACTTTGAGATGAAGCTAAGAGAAAGTTGAGTTGGGAATAGTTTAATCTGGATTTAGTGATATATATTTATGCGGCTTGCAATCAGTTTCCTGTGAAGTTATTGCCAGCTGTCCCAAGGAAAAGCTTCCAAGAAAACACCACGTGCGCCTTGTATCTACTCACCCAGCATTGTGACATGAAAGACTCACAGAATATGTGCTCTTTGGGTCTCTCCTTTTCTCATTGGAAAAAAACTTCCGTACCTAACCTGAAGTTGTTGACCACGTTTGTATTTTGTCACAGTTTTTTTCCTTCCTTTTAAATTTTCTCCCAAATAGATTGTGTGACCACTTAGAAATTTTGTTAAAGAACCAAAGCGTTATGTTTCCCATGAGAAAGCTGCTCAAGCTTTGTAACACGTGTACATCAGTATTAAGGCTTTAAAATTTTTCATCAGCTGGGAAGAGAAACCCAAATGTGGAAATGTAAAAAAGTTTATTCAAAGAGTTGATAAAGCTTGATTGCACCAACATAACCTGTAATTTGGAAAAAACATTTTGGGATATTTTAATAAAAGAAGTGAAAAATTACAGACTGCTGTTTGGGACATATTTGAAGAGTTCCTTCTTTTATAATCTACATTTATTTATCAAAGAGTTGAGAGAAAACTTAGATAATAATTAATGGAATAAGAAACAAAAAAGAAAAAGATTAGCTTTGACATCAATAGAAATCAATCTGACATTGAGAAGTGAATTGCAACCTTTTTCTTTTTTTTTTCAAATTATACTTTAGTTCTTTAAGAAGAAAAGAGAAATTCTGAATAGAAGTAATGAACAGCCCTCTGGATTGTTCGATAATCCAGTTAATGAAGAGGAGTGAATCATCTGTACACATTGGGAAATGATTTAAGTTTCTGGCAGGTTTGAGGCAAAATACTGACATTGATGAAGATAATGTAAAACTTTATAATACACTGCAAACTTGTTAATGAGTGTCATCAGTCCAAAGCATATATAAGATGAGCCACTGTATAGGAAAACTGGAAACTCTTGAAGCCTTACAATTTATATATGAAAGAAATTTGAGAAAAGATTTTCCCCAACTCTACAATTCAAAAAAAATGTACGTTGTACTACTACCAATAGGTAAGAAATTTTTCCGAATGATCAACAACAACAAAAAAACAAATTTTGAACAACCATCAGATTGGATTCTATTATTTTTACAGAAAATAACATAAATCATAATGTGAAGAGGTGTTCAAAGAGTATGAAACTAAAAAAGGTAGAAAAGCAAGTGTTACCAAAGAGTCAAGCAGCAACTAATAAAACCTGTTATTTAATTTTTTAAAATGTCACATTTATAAATATCAGAATTCTTTAATTGTTGTGATTGATTTTCTCATGTTAAGTAAGGATTTACTTTCACATCAAATTTTCTACTCTTTTCCTTAAAGAAGGACCCTGAATTGTAAGCTTCAGGCCCTATCTTTTGGTTTTAGTGTTTGATCTGAAAATGCTGTGAGATAAATATACTTCTTTTTCCCCAGACTAGGCATGGATTTTGCATCTGCTGAGTGGGCCATGGACAAGAGTCTGCATCTCCAGGGATCCTTTGGGTCAAGTGAGCTGGCAGAATACCTCCAACAGTGTCATTAGCAGCCTGGAGCAAGAGCTTTTACCTCAATAAACAATGCTGTGAAATATAACCCAGCATCTTGTCATGTTAGAATATTGCTTTCTGAACTGTCGGACTAGGAGTTAGGAAATGCATACTTGCAACATTGAGAAATGGTGTTTCAAATGTCATGAATCCGGGTGATCTTTGAAAACAGTTTTATTGAAAGGCTTGTGGTCCTAGGAGGCAAAGGTTGTTCATTAGAAGGGTAAGTGAGTGACCAGAAGTCAGAAATAAGGAGAGAGGTCTCCCCCGTTAAATAGGCAATGAATATCATAGAGAAGTGATACGACCTTCCACTCACAAGCTGCATCGTCCCTAGAATCTGCTCTTCCAGGGCCAGCAAGGCTGCTTGGGAAAGTGGTTTCTAACAGTCATAAAAATTTCCTTAAGATTTACTGAGACCCCACTGCATGTCTGGAATTGCACCACTGTTGGAGGAGATCATTAAGAGGATGTGACTGTCAGTGGACTCAGGCAATATAAAAACTCCTTACACCCTCCCCTGTCTTTGGAATGTTAATTTCACCCGCTGTTCTCACTCTTCCACTTCAAGGATGCAGCCTTGAGAGGACGTGTTATTAAGATCATCTGGAATGTATAGGGGTTCCCTGATGGCTCCGTGGGTAAAGAATCTGTCTGGCAATGCAGAAGACACAGGAGATGATGGTTCGATCCCTGGGTTCAGATCCCCTGAAATTGTTTCAGAGCAAATGGAAATCCACTCCAGTATTCTTGCCTGGAGAATCCCATGGACAGAAGAGCCTGGTGGGGTCACAAAGAGTTGGACACAACTGTGTGACGGAGCACCTTTGCACGCTGGAATGTATATGTGACTGAACTCCATTAGAGCTTCTACGTAGGGCTGGTAAGAGAGGAGATCTATTCATCTTGCAGCTGCCAAAGACAGCAAGCCTGGTATGTAAGTTCCTTTCCTTATTAAAACTGCCACCTAAAAATATACAATAGAGAAAAGACAATGTCTTTAACAAGTGGTGCTGGGAAAACTGGTCAACCACTTGTAAAAGAATGAAACTAGAACACTTTCTAATACCATACACAAAAATAAACTTAAAATGGATTAAGGATCTAAATGCAAGACCAGAAACTATAAAACTCCTAGAGGAAAAAATAGGCAAAATACTCTTTGACATAAATCACAGCAAGATCCTCTATGACCCACCTCCTAGAGTAATGGAAACAAAAGCAAAAATAAACAAATGGGACCTAATTAAACTTAAAAAGCTTTTGCACAAGGAAGGAAACTATAAGCAAGGTGAAAAGGCAACCTTCAGAATGGGGGAAAATAATAGCAAATGAAGCAACTGACAAAGAGTTAATCTCAAAAATATACAAGCAGCTCATGCAGCTCAATACCAGAAAAATAAACAACCCAATTAAAAATGGGCAAAAGAACTAAACAGACATTTCTCCAAAGAAGACATACAGATGGCTAACAAACACTTGAAAAGATGCTCAAAGTCACTCATCAGAGAAATGAAAATCAAAACCACAATGAGGTACCATCTCACACTAGTCAGAATGGCTGCTATCAAAAAGTCTACAGACAATATATGCTGGAGAGGGTGTGGAGAAAAGGGAACCCTCTTACACTGTTGATGGGAATGCAAACTAGTACAGCCACTATGGAGAACAGTGTGGAGGTTCCTTAAAAAACTGGAAATAGAACTGCCATATGACCCAGCAATCCCACTCCTGGGCATACACACCAAGGAAACCAGAATTGGAAGAGACACATGTACCCCAATGTTCATTGCAGCACTGTTTACAATAGCTAGGATATAGGAGTAACCTAGATGTCCATCAGTAGATGAGTGGATAAGGAAGTCATGGTACATATACCATATACACAATAGAATATTACTCAGCTATTAAAAAGAATGCATTTGAATCAGTTCTAATGAGGTGGATGAAACTGGAGCCTATTGTACAGTGAAGTGAGTCAGAAAGAAAAACACCAATACAGTATATTAACACATATATATGGAATTTAGAAAGATGGTAATGATGACCCTGTATGCAAGACAGCAAAAGAGACACAGATATAAAGAACAGACTTTTGGACTCTGTGGGAGAGGGCGAGGGTGGGGTGATTTGAGAGAATAGCACTGAAACATGTATATTACCATATGTGAAGTAGATCACCCGTCCAAGTTCAATGCATGAAGTGGGACACTCAAAACTGGTGCTCTGGGACAATTCAGAGGGATGGAATGGGGAGGGAGGTGGGAAGGCTTTTGGGATGAGGGACATAAGTACACTCGTGGCTGATTTATGTCAGTGTATGGAAAAAACCACCACAATATTGTAATTAGCCTCCAATTAAAATAAACAAATTGATTAAAAAAAAACAACCTGCCGCCTACCAATCTGGAGTGGTCTGCCTCTTCCTTCGGTCCCTCCTTGCCCTCCATGTATGAGGTCATTTTGAATCACCCCAGGGGAACTCCTGTGGTTGCTATCTAACAGCCAGTGCTGGGAATATATGGATATCTAGATGCTGGTCTGTCTCACTAAATAGTCAAACAACTAGTTGGGAAAACTAGAGGTGGGGATGGTAGTGAGGTGCCAGACCTCATTTAAAAATCTTTGAAATTGGTACAGAAATCAATTCAGGCTGGGTTGACAGAAAAATATGCTCTGTGGAGGTGGCACTTGAGCCATTGAAAGAGAGAGTGGACTTCACGAGGAAGAGGGGGTCTGCCAGCTCCTCCCTCCCTCTGCACTTGCAAAAGTGAACAGGGGGAACGGGATTGCTGGGTCCAGGAAAGGAATAAAAGAAGGGAGTTGGTCCAATTTCGGTGAAGGGGGCTGGGGATAGGAAGAGCACTGTGGGCTCTGAAGTTAAAAAAAAAAAAAGCCTTGAGTGAGCTTGGATATTATTTTGAAGTTAATGGGAATTCTGAAAGACTCTGGGAAGAGTGTTTCAGGAAATTCCCACAGGGCCCTGGCTCTCCTCATCCTACACCCCTCCTGGAATCTACACTTCTAACAACTGGAAATTTATGTATATAGGGGCCTGGGTTGGGTAAGCTGTTGTGTGTCAAGGGGCACAGCAGTTCCAGATGTTTCTGCTTTTCTCCAAAGAGTTGGAAGATCAGCTCTGTCATCTGTTAGTCGCTCAGTCGTGTCCTGCTCTTTGCGACCCCATGGACTGTGGCCTGCCAGGCTCTTCTGTTCACGGAATTCTCCAGGCAAGAATACTGAAGTGGGTTACCATTCCCTTCCCCAGGGGATCTTCCCCTCCCAGGGACGGAACTCGGGTCTCCCGCATTGCAGGTGGATTCTTTAGTCTTCAAGGTAAGCCCAGACCAGTTCTACCTTGACTTAAAAAAAATAGCACTACTATTACTGAGAAAGAGTAATTTGCAGGTGAACACAGTGTATCTGTGTTTTCGCGTAATCCTTATGTGTTTGTCTTAAAAATTTTACATTCAAAGATTTGGCCTATCAAAATTAGGAAATATGAAAGAATTAGTTCAGATGTATTGGGGGTGTGGTCTGGTTTATAGGACTGCATTCTACAAAGATCAAAGCGCCCAGCTACTAGGTATAAACACTTCACATAGGATAGTGACCTGTGTGTGTGTGTGGCTCCTTCTCAGAAATGGGTGAGAAGCTCATGATATCACCAAAACGAAAATGTCCTACCACCATAACATTCTGTATCTCCGAAGAGACAATAAATAAATATTTATTGATTGATTGATCTGAATAAAAATGATACCTACACAATGATATTAATATTAAAAACAAACAATACTACAGGTGGTGAAAGCACCGTTAAAATAGAAAGCAGCTTAAGAGAGAGAGAAATGAATAGATAAGTTTGCTTTTTACAAGAGGGTGGGTTTGCAAATGCCGTGAAATCTAGTTTTATTTAGGGATTATTCATCTGTCTCATCTTCTTCTCAAAGTCTTTAAATACCAGCATCTACTTTAATAAAAAATTCCAAATTCCTCAAACCTTCACTAGCAGTCAGCAAAGCACACATGTAATCCGTACTATACAATTTAGCCCTTAATTACATTTGCCTGCTTCTTTCCCCATTGTTTTAACGCGTCAGCCTCCTGTGCTCAAAATAGATCTTAAGCTTCTTGAAGGCAAGAACCTGGCTTTCAACTGTTTGCAGCACGCGGGCACTTAACGAAGCCAAGGCTGATTTATGGACAATCAAGCCAGGATCTTAAATTTCAAACCGCAGTCCCGCCTTGGGGACACGCTTACCCGCTGGGGGCCCGGCCGGCCACCGGGGGCCCGGTCTCGCTTCCCCCACCCCTCGGCCGCCCTTCCTCGTCGCTGTTCCCCAATCCGGCCAGCAGGAGGCGCCACAGACTCGGGTTAAGCCGTTTCCCCCCTTCTCCTACCCCACTCCCCCCAGCACATGACGTGGGAAGCTGCCTCCGCCAGAGTCTTAGCAATAGGAGTGAGGGGGTGACGGGGTTTGGGGGTGGGGTGGGGTGGGGGGTGTGGAGAAAGAGGACACGCGCGCACACACCTTGGGAGCACGAGCCTCTTCCCCCAGCTTCTTGGGTTTCTCCGCCCATCAGGGCAGTGTGTGAGAGGTAGGGTGTGTGTGTGTGTGTGGCACGTTTCTGAGTGAGAGACCCAAATCCAGACCAGGCGACCTGTGATCGCCCGCCCTGCCCCCGCCCCCCGGTGATTAATCCCCCCTTTTCTTACTCTCCCCACCCTCCCCTCGTCCTCTTCTCCCTCTCCCGCTGCCGCGCGGTTGACTTGCAGAGCCGGCCCCCGCCCGCTTCCCCTCCCCCGGCTCCCATCACCACCAACTGGAATCTGGGCTCCAGCCTCTCCACCCCCCACCCCCCACCTTTTTGGAGAAAGGCAGGTCCCCCACCCCCTTTGAAAAAAAAAAAAAAACCCACTTCCTTCGGCTTCTTCACCTCTAGGAAATCTCGGGGCTTTGCTCTATCGCAAGTGCTCGTCTGGGCGGTTTTTGAGCACCACCATCCAGAAGTGCTGGCGTCCGGATGCATTTGCTTTTGCTTTGCCAAGAAGAGTCGTGAACTTCAAGACCCTTCGAGACGGATAATTAATCCTGCTTTGCAGGAAAGGGAAACCCTCCATCCCCAGCCACCCCCTCTCCGGAGACCCTGCAATCGCTCAGGAGCTCCGAACCGGTACGTAAATATTCGTCTTGGAGTCTCTTGTCTCAATTTTGGGGGGTTGGGGGTGTCAGGAAGATAAAGGGTCGAGGCGGTGGAACCCTTAACCAACCTGGTTATTAGGTAAGGCTCTTAAAGCCGGCAGAAACCGGCACTTGCTCGTTTGGACGTGGCTTTTTTTTTTTTTTTTTTTTAAGATTTTTCAGGGTAGAGGGGTAGGGCACTCTCTGGTCCTTTGTTGCGGGGGTTCGTCCCCTTACCGAGCAGAGAGGCTGGGCATCGGTGCCCGGGGCCGGAGCCGCGCGCCGCGACCATCCGTCCAATAGACACGTTGCAGGTGAAGCCCCGTGCGCTGCACATCAGCGCGGCGGCGGCGTGAGTGTGCGCGCGGGGGCGCGTGCGCGCCGGGGGCGTGTGTGTGTGTGTGTGTGTGTGTGCGCGCGCGCGCGTGTCAGTGTGCCCCTTCCAAGGAATGCCCAGTGTGCACCCGGTGCACAATCAGAACCCACTGAGCACCAGCCCGGGGTGGGAGGAGGCGCTGCTGCTGGAGGCGATGGGGACGGCGAGACAGAAATGTCGGCAGCACTGCAGATGGGGCTGGGGGCCGCAGTTGCTGGCGAGTTAAGTGGGGCTTGTGTTTCTGCGTGTGTGTGTGAGTGTGTGTTGCTACAGGGAGCCGCTTCTCCCTCCCTGCTTCCCACTTCCCTCCTTCGCTCCCTCCCTCTCTCTCCCTCTCTCCTCGTCCATTCAGGTTGGCTTTCCCACCTCGCATCCATGCCTGTCCCAGGAATGGTATAGCCAGACCTTTTCTGAATTATTTATAGACCGGTGCCAGCTGTTTTCCATTCCTCTGGTGTGCCCTCTGTGGGAAATGCAGGGTTTCCTCCCCCCTTTTCCTTAAAACGAATTGATTTCTTTTTTTTTCGGAATGCATTTTTCTCATCCTCCGGGGGACACTCGAATCAAACCCTGACCATCTCTTTTTTCCCCCTCAGGAAGGGGACGCTTTGGGAATGACCACGCTCCACGGAGGGACAGAGCCGGTCCCCAGCTGCTCTACACAGAGCCTCCTCCACTAAAGCTCCAAAAACCAAAAACCGTAATTGCCCGAAGAATTGTTTAAAAAAAAAAAAAATAGCCCGGCCACTAACCTCACATGCACACGGAATAATCATTCTGGATTCTGCATTGTGAGCTGTTCTCCATAGCCTGATTTACCTTTGAATTCCATCTTTTTTTTTTCTTTGAATTTGCATCTCTTCAAGACACAAGATTAAAACAAAATTCACGCTGAATTGGATTTTAAATGATCTTCCTTTTCTTTATCCTTCGTCTTTCTTATGTGGATATGCAAGCGAGAAGAAGCGACTGGATATTCCCACCATGCTCACTCCCTTAATCTGTCCATCTAGAGGTTTGGCTTCTACAAACCAAGGTAGGGCAAATCCGATTTCATTTTCTTCTCACCTGGGGTAGGGATTCCTTGTTTATCTCTTTCTTCAAGTCCCTCAAGTGGATTTTTTGAGGGGGAAGAAAGGGTAACAAGATACTCAAATAATGCTGTGTGGGGGAAAAGGCTTGTTACAAAGGGGGAGATCTCCCATGTTATTTCTTTTCCTGCCTCATCAAACAGGTTTGGGGTTTTTTTGGAGGCATGGGGGTGGATGTATGTAGGGACAGCTGTTGGATGGCAGAAGGGCTGGGAGACCTGTGTGATTTTCAAGTCAAATAGCAAATTTATTCACCCCGAGCTAAAGCTCTGATTTTGATGGGAATCGGGAAAGCTTTTCTTCTTTTTTTCAGGATGCCTTTCCCCCTTGCCACTTCCATGTCTCTCTAGCTCCGGTCCCTGCCTTCCTGGGCATCCTTTTTATGCCCTTTTTAATAAATGAAATGATGAATGAGGTTCTTGTAGCTGTTGCCCCGAAGTCCACTTGCTGTTTAAATGCCGACCCTCGGCCAGAGATCCCGGGAGGCCTACTGCAGAGGGACAGGTCTAGGTGGGAAATCAGACTGTTCTCAGAACACCTGGAATTGGAGGCTGCTGCAGGTTGAGAGGACTCAAATTTTAGGCTCGGAAAGAAAGAATTCTGTCAGTATTCTGCTTTTTCATTTGTATTTTTTGGTGTGCTATTATATTTGAGCTATAAATTTCTCCTTCTGTCTACACATCTATTTATACCCACACATCCTCCAAGCAAACTGTTACTTCCACACTCTTGCAAAATGGCTATCTTGCAGAGTTCTAAAATGCTGTGTGTGTGGCAGGGGTGCAGAATTCGACACGTGAGTCTTTGTGTTGAACAAAGAGATGTGCAGTTTGCTTGGGTTAGCCATGGACCCTCCAAAGAGAATGAGCGCTTATATTCTTTCTCCCTCTCATCAAATTCTACAACATGAGCAGTGTGGTTTGGCGGTATTTTCATGGACTTGAAAAGAGAAATAGCAGGAGAAATGGAAAAGACTTAGCTAATGGCTCTTCAGCCAGCCACTCGTGCAATCCAAGATTACTCCTAGGAAATAATATCGCCCATGGGCTGGAGGGCCAAGGGAGCTGGCTACTCCACTGACCATATATTCCCAAACTCCGAAGGCACCCAAGGGTAGGAATCGGGTTGAGAACAAGATTTTCAAAATAATGTGGCAGAGTCACTAGTACCAATAATCTTCCTAAAAGTATTCCACCCCCAAATCTTTTTTCCAGTAATTTTTAAATAATACTTTGAAACAATCTAAAATACTAAAGGGATGTGGGAGAAGTCCTGGAAGGTCCTTATCACTCAACATCACTCTAGAGGAGAGTTAGTTCTTCATTGTCCAGAAAGAATGGATGGAATCCGATCCACTGCTGCCCTGCCGCAGGTTTCATTCTTCTGAGCATTCCTTGCTTCAACTCTCATCTGTAACCATGGTGGTTGGGATCCCATTTGAAGCCACGCTCTCGCCATGTCTACAAATAGCCGGGGTGATCTAGTGTGCGCTCACCTGAGACACCTGAGTGGTTCCCCATCTGCTTCTGCTCCTTCGGGTGGGAGGATGAACTCAGAATTTGACTTCAAAAGAGAACAGAGGTCTGGGTGACAATAGCAACTCCATGTGCAATGATCCCCTAGGTAGGATGAACCAGTCGAGATGGGTCTCTGCCTCGTTTGCATTTCTGAGTCCACCACCAGTGCTCTCCACCAAGTAGGTCCTTCTTCAGGTTGGTTGGTGACGGGGTTGTCAGGAGGCCTTTCGATCTGAGTTTCAGCCCCATTTGCCCTGAATGCCAATGGGGTGAAGACAGGTTCCAGGCCATCCTTAGCTGGCTCTAGGACTGGGCAAAGGACAAGACACTGAACGGGGAGGAAGGGAGGACTAAGTGGTGGGAAGAATGGAATCCAAGAGGAAGAATGGAATCGACCTGGAAAGAGCTTGTTGGGATTCGGGGAGGAGTCACCACAGGTGGTCCATGCCTTTCCACATCCAAAGCCCTTTTGGAGACCCTGGGAGAAGGCAGGTGTCCCTGTCCTTGAGAGCAGATGCCCTGAACTCAGTGGGGTTCTGGGCTGCCTCCGGGCCAATGTTTTCTCCCCCCACCCCCCCCGCTTTTTTTTTTCCCCCTCACTGCCCAAAATGCTGACTGGGTTCTATTTTGTCTTCTTCCGTCCTGTCAACTCCCCTGATGGTGTGGGCTACATGGGAAAGAAATGTGGCTGCTTGTGGGAGGAAGAGCACATTGAATTCCGATTGAGGCGCCTCCATGATATGCAATTAAGACAAAAATTAATAGGAAATAAAGACTTCCCAGGAAAGCACGGTTAAGGATGTTAGGCTGGTGATGTCAAGGGATGCAGAACAACATGGTGTCTTCTGAGTATGTGCTTCAGGTGTAGCAAAGCATGATGGAGCTGTGAACACAGGACGATGTGGCAGCTTAGAATAGATGCTGGAAGCAACGAGAGGGGCAGGGTGTGCCCAGGAATGTCTGGTTCCTTCTCTCCATTGGTCCCATTCCTGGGAAGCCTGTCTGTCTGAAGAGCCTTGCTATGCCACTCTATCTGTATAATTTATCAGGGGGGGATAGAGGCAGAGAGGCTAAGGAAGGAGGAGACATGACAGAAAAGGAGGAGGAAGGGAAAAAATCCCTCTAGTCACTACTTTGCACACCCAGTGCCTTTCTTTTAGGCTGAGAGAGGAGAGAGACTGCCTCTGGTGAAGGGATGAACAGCAGGTACTTTGATTTTGTATTCCTGCTTCACCTCCAGAAATATGGTTTCAAAACCTTGACCTTCACTTTCACGCACCCAGACCTGTGTGTGTGTGGAGGGGAGGACAGTGGGCATCTGGGGGGTGGACACATGGACTAAAATTGGTTGGTGGGATGAGTGGAGACACAGGACTGAGCGGGGTACAGTCCTTGGCCACATCATCATTACCTTGTATAACCATCTCCCATCTCCTCCATGAATATGATGAACCCAGGATATAGAGTTCCCACCCCCCTATTTTCTTGTTCAAGGATCTGAAAATTGAGATAACATATCGACTAGTTCTGACAGGCTAAAGCAAAAATTTAGTTAATATTTACAGATGGTGAAATAGAGAAGGAGGCAGGGGAAAGGATAGGTTGTGTGTGAAGAAACCAGAGCAAAATAGCAGCCTATAGGAGCCAGGTGGAGCTCATCATTCTAAAGGCTGGGAAACTATTGTTCTGAATGATGGCTTTCTCTCTGTGGTGATGGACAGTAGGGCTGACAAAATAGCTCATCTTGGCTAACTTGTTGGGGTCAGAAGTGGATAAGCTCCTTTTCCTCACTGTCATTCTGCACCCTCCTTAAGAATTCTAGAAATTTCTTCCTTTCAGTAAACTACATTTGCAGTCTCTGCTACCATGCATACAGTTGGATCATAATATCCACTCTCTCTGTAAATAAATATGAATCCAAAGAGTTACTGGTCTAATGAATTGTTCACATTTATTAAAGTGCATCTCCTCTTTGCAACCACAAGAAGAAGTCTCCAGGGAGAGTAGATTAGTGGTTGAATTGATATTATCTTTCAGAAGGTTGCAGAAGATAGAATGTGAAGGAGCAGGCATAACTCAGAGGAGGTGGGTTTCTACAGCATACCTGTGGCTGTTAATCAGGTGCCTGCAGCCGTGACACAAGATCCATGGTGTGGATCAGCTCTTAGGGTTTTGTGAGCCCAGAAAGGTGTGTTCGGAACCTTGCAGTCGGGTCCTCAATAACGTCCAACCATATTACTTTTGTGTTTTCACTTTCCACTGCTTTCAGCTGAGGTTGGCAGAGAAGGGACCTAGTGCCTATGTAACCTGTTGTTGAAGTCCTCTGTGACTACCCCAGGAAGCGCTGCCTTCTCTCCATCACTGGTGCTTGCAGGTGACCATCAGTACACTTTATCCTAGTTTTGTTTATATGCCCTGTTTCCCTAAGAAGTTTGTGAGCCCCTTGATGGCAGGGAGGGTTTTATTCACCTTGGAATCATTTTTACTTGACACAGTGTCTGGCACATAGTAGAGACTTGGGAAAATAGTAAGTGAATGAGTGGAGAGAAGAAGTGAAATATTAATTAGTGAAAGATGCTACTTGTTATTTGTTCAGGTGGGTTTAGGAATGGTTCACAGTTAGGATGTTAGAAGAGATCAAGAGGATGAGAGCTCTGCGACACTTTTGAAAGCATCTTCTCTGACCTCATGTAATAGATGGACACTGAGATCCAGGGACATTAGGTGATTTGTTGAAGTTGGGTAGCTGCTTACTGCCAAGGCGTTGTGCACTGCTCCTCTGAACAGAGTGAGATGTGGAGGTTTTTTGTGGATTTCAGATGTCTCCATCAGCACTTCTCAAACTTTATTGTGAATAACAACCACCCAGGGACCTTGTTAGGATGTCCATTCTGAATCAGTAGGTCTGGGCTGGTGCCTTAGATTCTGCGTTTCTAGCCATCTCCCAGGTGATGCCCAAATTACTTGACCGCGGATCATGGGTCTACATCATTCCTGAACCCAGTTCTGTATCATCGTGAACATTGTCAGTTCCACATGTGTTTCTGTTCCTTTGGGGACTTCCAGCCTTTCTGCTTTGTTCTTAAAAATAGAAAAGAAAAAAATCAGAGAGGAGGTTTTGTATTTAAGTTCACCCTTGTCCTTTCTTCCTTCACTCTTCCACCCACATACGTCGTTTGCCTCTTTGCCTTCAGTCCTCTCTGGTTTCTTATTCCGGTCCTTCTCATCACTGATTCTCCTCCCTCTTTGCTTGTACTCCAGCTTCTGAGTTTATTTATCTCTTGGTCTCTTTTCTTTCACACTATCTCTTCTGTTAACTTCATTTATTTTTATGACTTTTGCTCTCCTCAATTATTCAACAAACATGTGTTAAGAACCAATTTTTGTCAAACACTGTGTCATGAAAAAAGTTTAGCTCTGGCTGTGCCTTCCAATAGTTGGGGATTTAATGGGAGAGACATGTAAGGAGACCACCGTGTCCTTGGGTAAGAGATGTAAAGGAGAGCAGCCTGGCAGAAAGAGGTGGGCTTCGTGGAGGTGGTGATGTTTAAACTACATCTTTAATTAGGAGTTTCCTAGAAGAAGGAGAGGATGGTCGTTTCAGGAGGGTGGAGAGCAGATGGAGAGGCAGGTGTCGTCACGGGGCAAGCCTCCCGCTTTCGCTCACATCCCTTAACTTGGGGAGAAGATCAGCACGTCAGTGTGCTGGTTCACTGATTAGGAGTTTCAGATTCCAGACGATGAGGCCAGAGGATAATGTGAGGGTCTTGTTGAAAGAAGAGGGAAGAGCCCTTTCTGGTTTAGCGGCTCTCCAGTTAATGAATCCTAGCCCTGTTTATTAGGCTTGCCTCTGGAATGAGCAAATGACACCATCTCAGGCCACGGCTTGCTACTAACTTTGCTGATGGCCGTTATAAAGAAAGGGACAGCTGTTAGTTGGTTTGTAGCCAAGGAGAGAGCTGGATCCTAGCCCGGGCCAAGCTACTGGGAATGAAGGCCCGGCCGAGCCCCATGTGTTTCTAGAGGAAGGGAGGCAGAGAGAGGCCAGGCCAGGCAGACACTAGCTGCTTTTTTTAATGGTGAAGGGGAGTGATGAAAGAAGAGGGGCTCAGTTACTTGCTCTCAGGGCATTCACAGTGTTTTGGTGGCCTCTTTAGAGGGCTTCTTGTTTCAGGAGTGTTCTTCACGGGGCTGTCCTGGTGTAGACACGCTCAGAAGACACCTGCAGCTACTGCTTCAGTGTAGCATTGGAGCCTAAGGGGAGATGGATTGGAAATGAATGTGCCACTAAATCTTATTTGCACCTCTTCTTGCGCCCCATCCTTCTACCCCTTTCCCCTCACTTTGATCCTTTCTCTGGATTATTATGGTCTGTATACATTTCATTAGCAAAAGGCACCGAAGCTCAGCCTGAAGACCCACCTACATATAAAGAGAGCGTACACATGAGGGTGTGTGGATGAGCAGGTGCCACTGCTGGGTGGGGGGACATTCGTTTCAAGGTGATTGGAGGGGCAGGGGCCAGGGGACAGGCCCAAGGGAGTGGCAGGCCTGGAAGGAAAAAGAGGCCCAGTTTTGGACCCTGCTGGGGGTCCGCTGACAGACGAGGTATCTGTCGTCTAAGGGGAGGTATCTGTCGTCTGTCATGGAGAGCTTCCTAGATTAGGACCGTTGAAGGTTTCGACTGGTTAACTCGCGTGACTTCTAACAGCCACACCGCACTCCACACACGCCCTCGTCTGTGGCTTTGCTCACCGCCTCATTCAGACCACAAATCTCCTCATGTCAAGTTTCAATTTCCTATGACTCTTTATTTTTTTTTTTCCCTATGACTCTTTATAGAGACCCTCTCAGGGCTTCAACTGGTGAGAATTTCTTAGGAAATCGGATCTCGTTTCTTTCGGAGAGACGGGACTTCAAAACAAGGGCTGGATGAAAGCTGCATTGTTCGGGGAGGGGAGAAGAGAGGCTTGGGAGAAACCTGGAGCTTAGCCGATGTCTTTAACCCTTTCCCCAAAGTCCTCTGTACCCCGTGAGAATGCCCAGACATTCTGGGTCGACCCTCCCACTGCCAAGGGGTCTTAGTCTGGTCACTTTAGATTAGAGAGCAGTGTTTTTTGTGTGTATCCGAATGCACACACACACCCCACACACACTAGACTTGTGTACATATGGGCATGTTTGTGCAAGGACTGACCTGCCAAACAGTAGTCAAAGATTTTCTTAAATGCAGTATATGTGTCTGTGCATTTAGGTACAGTAATGCATGTGGGGGGGTGTATGAAAGAAATGGGATAATTGGCATATTGATGCTGACAGGCACCTTGGAGGTGAACTATCTTCCACAGGTACCATTTTGAAGCTGTGAAAATAGTTCTGAGGTTAGCCACGTGGTCTAAAGCCACGTTCGTGCGGCAGAGTCAGGTCCACGGAGTCCCTTTCCAGTGCCTCCCCTCCTCTGCCCTGCCCCACTTGTCTCTCTGGGCTGCCTGACCCTGAAGCCAGCCAGAGGTGAGCCCTTGGCCCCATCTTCAGAGCCCAGGGCATCATGTTCTCCCTGGGTGTGTGAAGGGTCTTTACAGTGTGACGTTTTCCCAGGGTGTCCAGTATCTGCCTCCATGATGGTGGGGGAGGCGGTGATCTTGGCAATCAGAAACTCCCTTTGGTTTCTGCTTGCGTTCTTTTCCCCCGTGACCATGTGACCCCATGGATGCTGGGCGATGACGTCCTCATTTCTGAAAGAGCAAGACAGACTCCTTAACCAAGCGAGACGTTGCTCCTTAACCCCAGGTCAGTCACCCAATCACCTGCAGAACTTTGGCAAAAAATAAATACAGACAAATAAACAATACCATCCCGTGGTCGCGGATGTCCATGCCCAGGCTGACCCCGAACAGTTCAATTCAGATCTCTCAGGGAGACAGCCAGGCTGTGGCCATTTAAATATGTTTCCCAGGGATCCTCATGTGAGGCTACATTTGAGAACCACTGGCGAGATGACTGACAGGGCACCTGTTAGCTCTTTGCATCCTACAGCCCTAGGATTTGGATGTGCATACAGAGACCCTCGGGCTGTGAAATGGTTCCAGGACCAGCACAGGGTCCCTGAGTCGGAGGTTGGAAGAAGTGGTTGGAACGTGAGGGCATCTAGTGTACAGAGTGCACCCAAAGGGTGGGACTGGTGTGGGCTTCAGAGAAGAGCTATCGTAACCCTGTTCCAGTGACCTGTGCTGGGAACGGGGTGCGGGCTGGAGGGATGGTGGGGGCCTGCTTTCCTGGACACCCTTGAAACAGGTGTGTCTGCCTGCAAGTAGGGCGAGCGGCCCCATCCCCTGTTCCACTTAGTCTGTATTGAGGGTGCCCCATTTCTCATTTCGGAGAGAGAGCCTCATTTCACTCCTGTGTAACACTGTAAATGTAGGAAAACTATTAATAAATGGGGCTGGCTGAGCGGACCCTGATTGACTGGTGAGGGGTGTGAATGGGGCAATTATCTGAGTGCAGTTGGGATCCACTGGCCCCCGTCCCCTCCCTCTCAGCGCCTGGAGTCGAATATTAAAGGCATGAAGAGGAGGAAGAAGGTGGGAGGCAGTAAGCTTCGTTCTTCTGTGACTGTTACTTTAATCACTGACTGTTAAGCTGGCTGGCTTAATAGTTTTCTCACCTCCTTCCTTTTTGTCTCCCTCCCTTCCCCATTTTAAAATCAATGTGAACCTAAGTGTACAGAGGTGAGAGGAGAAAGCAGATTTATTGGACCTGTGTTCCTTTATAAGGACAAATCATAAGAAAGTAAAAATAGTTCTGTTTCGGACGTCTGCTCAGAGCAGTTGGAGAGAAAGGTGATGAGTGTGGGTTAGACTCACAGTGGAGTTTGGTGTGATGTGCAGAGGTGTGAGCCGATGATTGTCTAGGAGAAGCCTGAGCAGTGGACTCACTGATCTGCATTTCCCAGTATCTATTGGTTGGTCCTTTGGAAGCAGAACATCCGAATCATGGAGATACTGCAGCCTCTTGCCTTGGGTTTGTTACCATGCAGACCACGCGTTCCGTGGGGCCAGAATTGATGTCTTTGGGGTTCGTGGCTCTCCTCTCCATCACCTTGTTAGAAACTCCAGGATTGTTTCTGGGCTTGAGGGGAGACGGAACTCATTTCAGTCCTGTGCTGGTCTTGTTTACGTGTGTGTCCTGGTTTTTCCTTCAGCTCACAGAGGAAGAGAGACTGCAGAAGAAATCTGACCCTGGCCAAATATAGGTGCTCAGATTTAATGGAAGGTCTTTCTTAGGTAGGAGAACGTTGACCCCTTGGATTTTTGGAGAAAAAAAAAATACTGGGTGGGTTTTATTTCTGCGTATAGAAGAGAAATCACTTTTGTTTGTTGATGAATTTGCCGTTTTTCCATGAGAATGAGACTCCTGCTTCTTGCTTTATGGCACTTTTAAGTCCTCGGTGCTTAGCAGAATGCTCTGTGCACATGGACACTGCTCAGAAATGCTGCTCGTCGATACCGATGGTGATAGAAAGGAACATGCATTGAAGATAAAGTTGACATATTTATGCCTCTAATGTTTTCATTTCCTGGCCATCCAGGCGCCTCGTGATGCTTCAGGTGTGTTTCACTAGAGCTGTATGTATGCGAGTGTCTCTAGTGCTTGCTACAGACTAATGATGAAAACATACCCATTTCTCAGTGCCTCACTTCTTTGAGGTTCATTTTACATTGTGTTTAATAAGGGCATTTCTTCCAAAAGCACCCCCTTATCACTCATAATGCTTTTCCCCTTTGCTGCAAATTCCATGTAAATACTCTCATCCCTCCAGGTCCATCTCCAAGACTCTCTCCTCCACCAAGTCTTGCTTGATCTTCCCAGCTAGAAATAAGCCCTCTCAAGTCATCTCTATACATCCTCTTTTTATTTTCTCTTCACCTTTCTCATGCTGACTCTGGGGGCAAATCCCTAGGAAGGCCTTTTCATCTCATGTGCCCCAGTTGCCTTCACTGTACTGGGCTTTCTGGAATAAATAGGAACATGGTTACTCACCTTCTCAACCTCTCCTTTTTATTCTGTCCCTCTTTACAGAGAGGCTTTGATTTCAAGATAA
Source organism: Cervus canadensis (assembly GCF_019320065.1). Lineage (NCBI taxonomy): Eukaryota > Metazoa > Chordata > Mammalia > Artiodactyla > Cervidae > Cervus > Cervus canadensis. The sequence continues at coordinate 23,476,643 of NC_057406.1, read as the reverse complement.
AATTCAAAGTTGGTTCTGAAACTTACGAATGTCTTTCCACCACCATAGAGGGGAATCTCAGTTATTGGTCAGTCTTCGTTTATGTACCTCGGTTTATGGAACCTCAGTTTGAGGTTAGGGAAGGAAGTGAGAAGGTCCTGGAATTAGGTGGCCAGAAGTTGTAGATCATTTGGGAGAGAAATGGTGGAATGAAAATACTAAGAATTATTGCTGTCAGTTTAAGTATAATAATCATCTAAAAGGAATGGCCTCACTTTTGCTTAGGACAGTTTCAATTTTCTGTTGAAATTGGGCCTTGAATCGGCAATAGATATCTGTGGTTACGTTATGTATGTAATATTCCGGCTTACATTAACATGTGTTATCTCACTCAATCCTCACCAGCAGGCTGACGTTGTTTTGTTTTTCTCAGATGGACAGAGTGAAGGTTAGAGAGCGCACGGGCTCCTAGCAGTCAGCAAGCCGGGATTCCGGCCGACACCCGTGGATTCTAACCCCTGGCTCTTGAAATTCTGTAGAGCCACCTCCATGTGAAAGGCTGGGAGGGTTTATGATGCGTGTAGAGGACCCCATAAGCACATGTACTCTGAAACTTCAGCTGGAGTGACTTCCTTCTGATCCCTTCTCTTTGGGCTTCGCTCTTGGCGAAAGACAAAGTTGTTTTCAAGTAGAAAAATGCATCCTACAAAATAGCCATTTTCTGGACTGTAACTTAATTTAGTGAGGACAAGAGGTGAGAAAGTCATGGCATTGGCAATCAGCGTCGCTTTTATTTCACACGATGGTTAAGGCTTGGACACCATCTTCTTAGCCTGTTCCTACCCTTCTGTAAATATCCTGCACCTCCAGCTTGAAGATACTTCCTTTAAGAGGAAACAGTCCCCTTTGAACTTACTTAATCTTGAACATCCCGATGATTACCCATTTTCTCCCACCTATGTCTTTCTCAAACCCAGGTGTAAACTACCACTTTGAGTGCTTAGAATAAGAGAATGGCGATCAAGCATCCTGCTTCATCGTTGGGTTTTTATTAGTAGCAGAACTCACTATTATTATTCCATGAGATACACTTGCTTCATTCTGAGAAGGAACTCTTTTTGTTTCAAATATCTGCATTAACTAGTGACTCACAGGGCACTTTTTTTTTTTTAAGGAAACATACAAGACAAAGATTCAATATCCTTGTTGTTGTTGCTCAGTCACTAAGTCATATCTGACCCTTTTGGACTCAGTGGACTGCAGCATGCCAGGCTCCCCTGTCCTTCACTGTCTGCCGGAGTTTGCTCAAATTCATGTCCATTGAGTTGGTGATTCTATCAATTTCCTGTGTCTTTACTTTTCTGCTTAAGAAAGGAGGTTGTGTCTTGGTGTTGCAGGGCGTTCTGGTGCTTAAGCTTTGTCATGTGTGGATCTTAAAACTACTTTTCAGTACTTGAAGCAGAGTGGTATTGGGGAAGGAATGCTTGAGGGGCCAGGAATCAGATCCCATCTCAGCCCAAGTGCGTGCTGTGGGACTCGGGCAAGTTACCCAACCTCTCTGAGTTCATGTCCTCATTTGTAAAATGAGACCTTTAGGGATTGTGTTGTGGAGCAAGTGAGGAAATGTAAAGAATCCTTTCAAACCATGAACTTAATACACACACAGTATTATTGTTAATAACTCCACCCTGCTCAACATCACGGCTTTGCAACGGCCTCCAGTGCGGTGCGTGGACCACATACTCCCCGTGGGCAGGAGAAGAGGGAGCATCTGATGGAGGGGGGCAGGCAGCGAGGCCCCGGCGTTTGGAACCCAGAGCAGCAACAGGCACTGTGACGTGTGGTTTTTAATCTTTGGTCCGTGTTTCCTTCTCCGGTTCTCTTTCACAGTATTTATCTAGAAAACTAGATAAATGCTTGTCAGAAAGGAGAGCAAGACTAATCTTTCTAGCTTTATGTATAGAACCATTTTTCCCAGGCTTATCTTTTATCTTTACACGATCCAAGAAGGGGAGAGATGAAGATGGCGACGCAGGCAGAGGAAAAGGAAAATGTGAAAGGCAGTCTCAGGCCCCCGCCTTTGCTCACGCCTCCTGCTCTGTCGTGGTGCCCTCCCCACCTCCGCTCACCTGCCTCACTCCTGTCCCGTCTTCAAGATTCTGCTTAGGACTTCTCTGCTCCAAGTCCTCCTGGTACCCCAGGCTGGAGTCACTGCCTCCTTGCTGACCATGGTCCTCTGGTTTGAAATGACTCTTACTGTGTCTCCATTCCATCCATCCTGCTTTCTCAAGGGCAGAAAATGCCTCTACCGTCTACTCCAGGGGAGCCTAGCAGAAAATGCCTCTACCCTCAACCCCGGGGGAGCCTGGCAGAGTTCTGGCATGGGGTGGGCACGTACCAAGTGGCTGGTGGTGCGATCTGAGCACCTACAACTTCTGTGTTCAGTGCTTTCCACGCATGAATGAATCTGACAATCCTAACCCCCGCCCCCGAAAGTGTGTGTAGTTATTGCCTGCATTTTATGGAAGAGGATACACAAGAGGTTAAAACTTGTGTAGCCCAAGTGGCAGAGCTGGGATTTGAACCCAGCTGTCTGGCTGGAGCTCTTAAGCTTTATGCTCCATAGCTCTGTAGTAAATTTTTATGGCCGACTTGAGCGGTCAGACACTTAGAAAAGACATATTGTGCGTCCGGTTCTCCGTAATGAGGAGAGTGCACAGTGGAATTTGCAGGGTGGTTGGGACTGTGCTCCTTAGATACAGGACACACCTACAACTGTCTTCCAGAAAAGCAAGGGCGTGTGTTAGCATCGTCAGTGGTGAGCTCTGCTATGGATGGAGCGGGTTGTACCTCTCTGCTTCTTGCTGTCATCACCTTTGGGTGCCTTAAGGTTTTCTGGTCACCATCTCTGCCAGTGGTGCTTCGGGTGTTCCGAGGGGACCTGCTGAACTGCACACCCCTCCATTGTTTCTCATCACAGTCTACCGTGGTGGCAGGTCCAGAAAACTGGTTGAAAACAAGCACTTAAGAGTCAGACTGTCAGAGCTTCTGTACAGCTCTTTTGGTTTACTGGGCAGATGTCTTCATTTCTCTGTAACCCCAGATTCCTTACCTGTAAGAGGGGCTTCCCTGGTGGCTCAGATCGTAAAGAATCTGCCTGCAATGCAGGAGACCTGGGTTCAATCCCTGGATTGGAAAGATCCCCTGAAGAAGGGAATGGCTACCCACTCCAGTATTCTTGCCTGGAGAATCCCACGAACAAAGGAGTCTGGTGGGCTACAGTCCATGGGGTTGCAAAGAGTCAGACACGACTGAGTGACTAACACTGACTTTCACTTTTCAAGATGTTCATTTCAGTTCAGTTCCGTCACTCAGTCATGTCTGACCCTTTGCGACCCCATGAACCACAGCACGCCAGGCTTCCCTGTCCATCACCAGTTCCCAGACCCTACTCAAACTCATGTCCATGGAGTCGGTGATGCCACCCAACCATCTCATCCTCTGTCGTCCCCTTCTCCTCCTACCTTCAATCTTTCTCAGCATCAGGGTCTTTTCAGATTAGTCCGTTCTTTGTATCAGGTGGCCAGAGTATTGGAGTTTCAGCTTCAGCATCAGTCCTTCCAAAGAATATTCAGGATTGACTTCCTTTAGGATGGAAATTCAAGATGAGGTATTCATAATTCTGGCCTTTCAGTCATTGTGAGAATTAAGTGACTTATTTCACTTTGAACTGTCCTTGTGACAGAGTTAGCATTCAGTAAGTAATAACTAGTATGACAGCTCCTGGTCCCCACCCGGTCAGAGCCAGTCTGGTGGTGAGGATGTAATGCATAGTTGTCCCCTGTTTGGGGCAGTCATTTCTGGCTTAGGGCTTTCCAGATCAAGACTGGCATTGACCTCTTTGAATATCTTATTAGATCATAGATGGCAAGAGAAGAAAGTATGGCCAAGAGCTGACATGTTCCTAGAATATTGAGAGAACATGAATTCTAAGTAAAAAAAAAAAAAATACAGATCATATGCATAAATAGGCCCCAGTTAATCAAGGATTTAAAAGTTTAAAGTGAGCTTTGGGCAGAATGACTATGAACTGATCAGAGTGAAAAATAGAAAGCTGTAAGGAAACCTGTAAACAAACAAACGATTTGAGCAAGAAAGGAAAGTTTTCAATGAAAGAAGGAAACAGAGGCCAAGACAAACCGAGTTGTTTGTAATAGTAATAATCACTTACATTGTTGGAGTGCTGTATAGTTTCCCAGGTGGTGCAGCGGTAAAGAATCTGCCTGCAACACAGGAGACTTGTAGGAGACCCGGGTTCAACCCCTGGGTCAGGAAGATCCCCTGGAGAAGGAAATGGCAACTTGCTCCAGTATTCTTGCCTGGGAGATCCCATGGACAGAGGAGCTTGGCATGCAACAGTCCATGGGGTCACAAAAGAGTCAGACCTGACGTCTTGTTCATTCAATAAGTCGAGTCTAACTTTGGACTCTGGATCCCATGGACTGTTGCACACCAGGCTTCCCTGTCCTTCACTATCTCCCAGAGTTTGCTCAAACTCATTCGTATCCATTGAGTCAATGATGGCATCCAACCATCTCATCCTCTGCTGCCCCCTTCTCCTGCGCTCTATCTTTCCCAACATCAGGGTCTTTTCCAGTGAGTCGACTCTGTATCAGGTAGCCAAAGTATTAGAGCTTCAGCTTCAGCATCAGTCCTTCCATGAATATTCATGGTTGATTTCCTTTTGGATTGACTGGTTTGATCTCTTTGCTGTCCAAGGCACTCTCAAGAGACCCTTAGTGACATGACTTAGCAACTAATCAAACAAACAAAACAAATTGTTTTGGGCTTTCTCATATGTTCCCTCCCCCCCCCCCCCATATTTTTGGTAGTCTCAGTGTAGGAGAAATTCTGGGCAGAAACTGTTACCCCATTTTATGGATGATGAAATTGAGGCACAGAGTGCTCTAGTGATTATGCAAAAGTGTACAGTTGAAGAGAAGAAAAGAGATGGAGCTCCATCCCAGCTTTTCTGAATCCCAAGTCCAGGGTTCTTTCTTCTCTGCCTCCACCTTGAGAGAGAGAACGAGAGATGCTTGTTACCTTGGGTTAGAAAGCTTGGAGAAAGCCAGATTGAAGAAACAAAGAGGAAAAATGACCTTGATGAGCAGACGAGCCTATTTAGGAAAAGTGAAGGTTGTGAAACCTGAAAAGGTCAGGTCAACATATTGTGCAAAAGACAGAAGAATTTAGGACAAGGGAATTATAATTTTACTTTTTTATATTTTTCTTTACTTTCCATCCAAAGTTCCACAATAAAGTGAATTATTCAGAAAAGATGCTATAGGAAATAAAAAAATAAACACTTTTAATTATATCAAGAATTAGATAAATGTAAAGGGGTAAAGTCCTGGGTGTTCATTGGAAGGAAGGATGTTGAAGCTGAAACTCCAATACTTTGGCCACCTGATGGGAAGAACTGACTCATTTGAAAAGACCCTCATGCTGGGAAAGATTGAGGGCAGGAGGAGAAGGGGACGACAGAGGATGAGATGGTTGGATGGCATCACTGACTCACTGGACATGAGTTTGGGTGGACTCCGGGAATTGGTGATGGACAGGGAGGCCTGGTGTGCTGTGGTTCATGGGGTCGCAAAGAGTCGGACACGACTGAGCAACTGAACTGAACTGAACTGAAAGGGGTAAAGATCATCACCATAAGGGCCAGAGGTATACCCTTACTTTCTTAGAAAATGTTACTCACATACAATCACATGTGTGTGTTTGTGGGTTATGTCTGTGTATGGGTGGGTATAACCTGGGTTCTAGGTTGGGTTAGGGAACACAAAACCAAGTTAAAATTGGAGAGGATTTTGAAACATTAATTAAGAAGAGTATAGTGAATAACCCCAGGTCTTAAAGGCAGATTCTAAGCTGCCTATAACAAGAAAGTGGCCACTGCAGGGCAAAGGCTGCCATTTGAGAAAATCACAGAGGACTGGAAAGATGTCTGAGGGCCAGTTCCTAACCTTTTTTAAAAAAGAGATGATGACTGGAAGTTACCAACTCAGGAGCATGAATGTTACAGTGCAAAAATATTGAACCGCCCAGTCCCTTTCCAGCTCCTTAAAGAGACCAGGCCTTGGCACCCATCAAAATGGCTTTTTAAAGAACAAACCGTATTAGAACTGGTTTTCTGAGAAGGACAGTCTTGGCAGACTGTAGGCAACTGATACATGTAATTAAGAAGAAGTTTTAGGTCTGACTTCCCTGGAGAGTCTACCTTTTAAACAGAAAGATGGGGCAAGGTGAATAGACGGTGCTCAGAGGGAGTGGTGGGCAGTGGCGGCTGGCTCTGGAGACGCTGTGGAAGCGTGACTGCCTCTCACCTGGGGGCGCTTGAACTCACCCTCTGTTCTGTCCTCGACAGGGCAGGATGGTGAGGCAAGCGCTCTGCTTGCCCCTCGGGGACTGTTCTCCTGGCTGAGGGGTGGGGGTGTTCCCCCAGAGGTGGCTCTGCAGTTGTGGTGTGGAGAACACCCTGCTTACAGCCTCTGCAAGGCCTGCCGCCACCCCTGCGCCCCGCTTTATCTTTGCCACCACCCCTCCCACTCCCTACCCACACATGCGCTTAATCAGTGATTTCTGAAATGTGTCCTGGGACCCTCTTCCCAGAAAAACCCATTTTCGAGCCAACTCCTCCAACTCCACAGCAGAGGTTAGGCATGGGTGCCACGAAGGCCGGGTTCAGAACCCTTGCCCTAGGCCCCGTGTCCAGGGCACACTCTGGCAAGTTTTCCACTTCTTTGTGTGTGGAAAGGAGTGGGCTGTGGTGAAGAATTTTCCTTGAGGCTCCAGCTCCTGTGTTCTTCCAGGTTCAACTACCCTCATGGGTTCGATTACAGAATGTCTATGAAGGCTCGAGGTCAAGTGCGGGGCTCCAGGCTCTCTTTGCTGTGGAATCAGGCATTATGCCTGTTTCTCCAAGTGCCGACAAGCTAGGAGCTGATACTAGAGCACAAATGGCTGAAGGCACAAGCAGAACTGAAGTTCAAGGTGGTCTAAGCAAGTGATGTAGGAGCCTTGGCCATCTGGCCAGACATGAGCCAGCCAGCACGGCCGCTTGCAGGTGAGGGGCCTGGAGTGCTTTGGAAATAGTAGGTGTGATTCAGACAAAGTCGATTCTGGGCAGAAACTACCACCTCATGCCTCTCCCTGTCTACCTCAGCTGACTCCTGGACTTTTGTCAGAGGCCCTGAGGACAATGTCTAACCAGACATAAATTCCCCTTTGGGACCCAGAGTGAGGATTTCTTTAGGTTTCTGAGAGGACTCCCCTCCCCTCCCAACAGAAGGGACAGTCAGTGAAAATAACTTTTTTGGATCCCCTTCTTCCCCTTCCTCCTGGTGGGAGCTTTGTATTTTTACTGGGTGTCAGACAGTGCTTTTCCAAGCTGCTTGAGGCCAGCATCTTTAGGATTTCTATGTTTGAACCCCTGTGGCTTTTAAACCAAAGCAGACTTGGAGATTTTGTATAGTGCCTCTGGAGGGAAAGACCGAAGCCCCTTTAGCTCTGCCCAGATCATCAGCCCACAGGAGTCAATGGCCAGGTCTTTGACGTCACAGGGCCTTGGGTTCAAAATCCTGAATTTGCTGCTTGCCACCAAGTGACCTTGGATTAGGCATTTGATTTTTTGGCCCTGGGTTTCCCCTCTTGTGTGAAGTGCAGGTTATGTGAGGGTTCGATGAGGCAAAGTATTATATAAAGTATCTGGAACTTTAGCTCCTGGGCCTCTGCTGTCCACATCCTAGGAACAGAGCTGGGGAGTTCTCAGTAGGGCAGGACAGTGAAAAAGTGATACTCCTTATTGGTCTTCACCGTCTTCTGATTCTCCTACACAAATGCCTTCCCCAACCTATTCCTCAGCGATCCTTCACTCCAGCTCTAGTGCACAGAGGAGAAGCAATGCAGAAGCTGGGGGTGTTTTTTTCCTGAGTATGAGAAAGGCAGAGGGAAGTGTGTGAAACCCGGTGGCCTAGGATGACCTTGGGGAGTGGGGAACGTGTCTAAATTGGCCCTGAAGATAGATGGATTGGGGGTGTGTGTGCACTATCAAAAGAGAGCTGAGCCTGGGATCCTGACGTTATTAGAGACAATGGCAGCAGCAAAGAAAGAGGGAGGGACAGAAAAAGAGAGTGACAGAAGGAAAAAGAGGAAAGTGGCACATCCAGGACATCAACTTCAATCAGTTTCTTTGGCTTCTCTTCCCCTTTGTGTGTTGAGGAGGAGAAATACAGGGACGGGGAGAAAATGGGAGAGGGGGCGGAAAGGAAAGGACTGTAAGGAGGTTCCCCCTTCCCAGACCCTGGGGACGGGACTTGTGTGGGCAGAGTGTAGTCTGAGGTCTGCCTGTAGTCCCCCAGGAGAGGGGACGCCCCCACACCCCCGCCTGGCCACCTTGCCGGCCTGGCCGATGATGACAAGGATGGAGTCATCTGCAGTTTTGGCAGACTTCCGGGGAGAGTCGGAGAGTGACAGCTGCTCTCCTCCACCCTGGGAAGTTCTGTCTGGGCTCCGGGGGTAGCTTTTGCAACCTCTTGGTGGAGGTCAGCCAGCCTGTCCGCCGGGTCAGCCTCTCCTGGGCTTCCTTGGGCATTATAGCCGTGGGTCAACCTGCTGCCCGGCAGACATGTGCTGGCTGCAGCCTGCTTCATGCCCATCTCTCTCTCAGTCCTCCCTCTAAATGGTGGCAGACAGACATTTTGGGAAGGAATTAAGCGTTATGAGTTCATAGAATGTCAAGCATTCAAACGGCAAATAGAAATCACTTTGGACTTTTTTCTTGGTTTTTGTCACAGTGTCTACCGGTAGCTTAGGCAATCCAGGGTTAATTTTATACAGAATGAATGCCGCGTGGAATCTCTGAGCTGAGTACCTGCAGGCTGGTGGGTTATTGGTCTTTGTGAAACCCTTCTGTTTCCATCAGAGAAGAGGTGGGTGTGTTGAAGGCACTGGGTCCTGGTCTCCCTTTGGTGTCGAAATCAGGGAATCAGGGTTGGGGATGAGGTGGGCGTGGAGGCAGGGACCGCCCCCCCCTGCTCCCGCCGGGTTCCTCCGTGCGGCTGGGCTCCAGCCTGGATGCAGCTGGAGCCCGGAGCTGCTGCCAACTGAAGCCGTGCTCTCTGCTGCTTGCTGTGTGAAAGAGCCAGCCCGGTGCGTGTGTGTGTGTGTAAGACAGAGACAGAAAGACAGAGACAGACAGACAGAGAGAACATGAGAATATGAATGAAAAATCATTCCTTTGCAGGATGTAAGAAGCCTTAGAGAATGTTCCCTGGGGCACTGATTCCAGTTTCTTCGTCGGGCACCAGGATATTTGAAACGCTGCCCAGGTGATTCTGATGGACAGCCAGGCTGGAGAATTGCTCCCCTAGACCCAGCGCCCTGGCTGCTCTCCCCCACCTTCTCCTTTGTCTCCGGGGCTGCTTTATCACCCACACGGCTCTTTGCGGCATCTACTCCAAGCGATCGAGCCTCTGGTTTCTTTGAAACTCCTGGCCATTCTTGTCTGCCTGTCCAATGGACCCGTGTTTCTAAAAGACGTGGAGGATTGATTAAATAAATGCTCTTAACCCTGTAATTTTATGCACACGGCTCTACATGCTGTGGAAATAACGGTTCTTAGATTTGTTATTCTAAGTGGATTGTTCAAATCGCCCAGAGGGAAAGAACTTTCTCTAATTTTAATAGAACAAGTGTTTATTTAGCTATTCAGTTAAAATAGTCAACGTTTTTACTTTTGATTCCTTTTTCTGCTATATTTCAAAATATACACTAAAGGAACTTGGAAATATGTTGGATTCATGGGTTCTCACACGTTTCCTTGGCAGGTCAACCCTTTACCAACTGAGACACATCCTCCACTTTGTCTGCCTTGCACCTCAGGTCTCCAGCAGCATCCTTTCCCTAAATTATCGTCTCTTTCTCACCCCCTCCCCCCGAAGACCTCAATTTGCCCTCTTTGTGACCTTCAAGCTCTGCTTCCTCTATTTCACTTGGATCCCCTGACTTGACCATGTGGAACCCTTGTTGCTTCCCTCCCCTCCCTGCTTGACCACTGAGGTTTCCTCACTCTCTGTTTTAATATCTCCACCACTGACCCACATCAACTTGCAGTCGTATCTGCTTTTTCTTTTCTGTCACTCACACTACTAACAGCAGATGACAAAAGTCCAAGAAGTCATTTCACTTGTCACGCTCAGAGTCCTTCCTTCCAAAACACCATCATCCCTGAAGGATGGGGGTGACTAGCCTTTGTCTGCAAGCCCCAGAGTCACATGCTCACCTCGTCCTGAAAGCATCACCTCCCCAGGCATTTGCTCCAAACCCTTGTTCACGGTCCATGGTCTTCTGATACTTGGCTGAAAAAGTCAACACTCTCTGATGTACGTGTCCACCATCCTCCTCTTCTCAACGCAAACGGTCATGTCTGTCTTTTGTTTGCTGGAAACTGCAGGGGGGCTTCCCTTCCATCTTTCACGACTTGGACAAGCTTTTTTGTTTCTGGCCCAGTCTGTCTTTTCATTAGAAGTTTTGCTGTCATGTTCAAGGCTCCTCTCCTGGCATCATGAAATCCTGTCTTCCCAGGGCTTCTTCACTGTTTCTTTCAATGGTGACTTTTTAGGTGGTTGCCCTAAATCCTTTATTTCTCCAAAGCGACATTCATTTTCCTGCAACTCAACCTTCCTTTTTGAGATCCCCATGTCTTTCTCCCAGAGCCTCAGGGCTGGTACTTCTGGGAGTCTATGCATCTCCCCAGCACCCTCTCTCCAGCCCTGATGGGCTTTGACTTCAGAACACTTTCACATATGATTCTTCCTTCCCACAAAAACAGCAGTCAAGCCTTGTGTTAACAGATCGTGGACCTTGAAGCTCAATTGCCCAACATTGTCAGTTCCTAGCAGTGAAACCTTTGAAAAATCGTCTGACCTCTGAGTGTCTGTTTTCTTACTCACATGATGGGGGTAATAATAGTAGAGCTGTTTCAAAATGTTTGGGACTTACATCACAAATGTTTCTGAAGTATTTAAAACCGTGCCTGGCACATTATGAGAGTCCAACAAATAAATGTTCGATGTTGCTATGACCTCACATCTGTGGTTCTCAGCCGGAGACCACGTGGCCTCTTGGGAGGCACTTGGCTGCATTTGGAGGCAGTTTTGAATTTCACAGCCAGGGAGAGGAGGGCTCCTTGGTGGGTGGAGGCCCCAGATGTTGCTCAGTTCAGTTCAGTTCAGTTCAGTCGCTTAGTCGTGTCTCTTTGCGAGCCCATGGACTACAGCACGCCAGGCTTCTCTGTCCATCACCAACTCCCGGAGTCTGCTCGAACTCATGTCCATCGAGTCAGTGATGCCGTTCAACCATCTCATCCTCTGTCATCCCCTTCTCCTCCTGCCTTCAATCTTTTCCAGCAACTGGGTGTTTTCCAATGAGTCAGTTCTTCATATGAGGTGGCCAAAGTATTGGATCTTCAGCTTCAGCTTCAGCATCAGTCCTTGCAGTGGATATTGAGGACTCATTTCCTTTGGGATTGACTGGTTTGATCTCCTTGCAGTCCAAGGGACTCTTAAGAATCTTCAGTGTCCTGTAAGGCAGGGGACAGCTCCTGGAAACAGCAGTCCAGTCACGATGTCAGTAAAACTCTGCCCTGCATCTTGGCCCAGACCCTGCCACTGCTTTCTCAAGGTGTAATCTAGTGTCCACTTCTGTTTTATTCCTCAAGCCTCAGGTCTTCGGAAGACTTAGTGTATCACCTGGTTTCAATGACGTACTGATTCCCATGGTTCTGAAATCTCCATTTCTAGCATCCTGATGATGTCTTCAGTGGTTTTTCAGAAAAATCTTCCCTGGAACATCCTCCCAATATTGAAAAATGTTGAAGGAAAAACATTAATTTTTTTTTATTGGAGTATAGCTGCTTTACAATATTGTGTTAGTTTCTGCAGAACAGCAAAGTGAATCAGCCAGATATATACATATGTCCACCCTTTTTAAGATTCTTTCCCCATATAGGTCATTAGGGAGTATTGAGTAGAGTTTCCTGTACTATTCAGTAATTCATTTTTGTGTGTGCTTTGCTCAGTCATGTCCGACTCTTTGCGACCCCATGGACTGTACCCTGCCAGGCTTCTCTGTCTGAATTTCCCAGGTGAGAATACTGGAATGGGTTGCCATATCCTCCTCCAGGGCATCTTCCCAACCCAGGGATCAAACTCACGTCTCCTGTGTCTCCTGCATTGCAGGTAGATACTTTACCTGTGAGCCTTCCGGGAAGCCCAGGTCATTATTAGTTATCTATTTTATACATAGTACTGTGTATATCCGTCCCAATCTCTCAATTTATCCACCTCCCTTACCCCCTGGTAATCATGTTTATTTTCTACATTTGTGACTCTATTTCTGTCGTGTAGATAAGTTCACTTGTACCCATTTTTTAGATTCCACATGTAACTGATATCATATGATCCATGCATTTGTTGGACTTACTCCACTCAGTATTCCGGCCTCCTCATGATGTCTCCAGTGGTTTTTCAGAAAGATCTCCCCAGGTACATCCTCCCCAAATGGGAAAAGGTTAAAGGAAAAGCATTAGAGAAAAAAGACCTCTCCCTTCTCCGTTCAGATGGCCACCCTCACAACGTTCCCCGTTGCCAATGGCACAGTGTCCCAGCTCGGGTTCCCCCTGGCTGTCTCCCCTGGAGCCCCTGCCTCCAGCCCACGCCACTTTCTGCCAGGTCTTCCTCCGTGTTTTTCCTTTGATCCTTATTTCTATTTCCATGGCTACTGCCTAGTGCAGGACTCGGGCTGCCTTGCCTGCCTCCCCTCCTCGCCTCCATCCTTCACACGGCTGCTAGAATTGTCTCCATTAAACACTGTTTTCCTCTGCTCAAGAGTCCACAGTGGCTCCCCATTACCACTTACCAGCAAAAGGCAATTCCCCCACAAAGGCCATTAAGGCTTGACCTCCCTGTTGCTTGGGGCCCCGACCCCGGCAGCCATTAGCCTTTGTATTACTGCCCCCCACCCCAGGCCTCTGGGAGCTTACCTGTCTGATCCCCCCCCACCCCATCCTGTCTTTGCACCTTGGCATCTTATAATCTCCCTCCCTGGACGGCCGCCTTCTCTCTTTTTTTTGCCCAAATAGTTCCATCACCTCTTTCAAAGTCTGGCTCAATTTTGAACTCCCTGAGGAAGCTTCCTGAATAACCCACCATGTTCTCCCAGTTCTCGTACTCCAAATCTCATTTTGGTCTTAAGTACTTACTAGATACGGTCTACGTTAGTTTACACCTGCTGAGGTGTATAAGGAATCCCTGGGTATTTTGAAAGCCTTTCTGTATGTGCATGTTTCATTCCCCCCACCTTTTTAGGGTTGTACCTCTATTTTTTAAAGCTAATTAAATAAAGTACACTGGCTATCACAGGACTCTATAAATGATGTCTCTGAAACTGTCTCCCCCCCCCCCCCACCTTTTGAGGGGACTCCAGGAAGAACTCCAAGATTGTATTTTATGGGTGACTTTAAAATAACCTGTTCTTCTCTTTGTGGTTATATGGGTGTTGGGAGGAAGAGGAGGAGGAGGATGGAGGGGGGGAAATTTGGTTTTGCCAAATACAGCCAACAAAACAGCTCTACTAAAGAATCAGCCATCAAGAGCAAAGATGTGGTTGTGAGAAAAAACACACTAGTGCCTCGACCCGGGCACTTGTAACAGAGATGCTTCATGGGGATAAAGAGGAGAAGTTGGAATCCTAAAACACTGTGCACGCCAGGTGTTTTAACTTCTGAGGGTAACACCTAGCTATTGTTTAGCATTTTGCACCTAACAGCAATTTTTTTCCCCATTTTGCTGAGAGATAATTGACATCCATCATTGTATCCATTTTAGGTGGATGATGGTTTGATTTGCATATATTATGAAGTAATTACCACAATAGGTGCAGCGAACATCCATCTTCTCACATAGTTCTCATGAAAGGAAATGGAAATAACAAGGAATGAAGGGGAAAAAAAAAACCCTTCTGGGATTGAGAGCTTTCAGGACTTTCTCTCCTAACTTTCCTGTGTCATGAAGCGACGTTAGTGTGATTTAGGAAGTAGATGAAGACATTCCATTCTGCAGCCGAGGGTTGAAACTGAGGACTGGAGAGATGAGGACTTGCCTCTGGTTCTCATGACTGTTGTAAACTCAGGGTTCTCCCCGTGGGGCCCAGTGCCTCATCTTACTTTGTCACCTAGGGTGTTAAGGGTGACCCATCCCGTTCTGTTGTGATTATTATCAAGGTTGGACTGCTGAGGGATTCCTGGATGACATTAAAGCCTGTGGGAAGGAAAGTGGGGCCTTGAATTAACTCCCAGTTAGTGCTGTTGTCAACCCTACACTTCAGTCCTAATCTGGGGTGTCCATAGGCCTCTTCATGACAACCTTAAGACCAGTGCTGTCCACTAGGACTTTCTACCATGAGGGAAATGTCCTGTATCTTTTCTGTCCAATGCAGTAGCTCTTGGCCACACATGGCGGGTCTGCCTGGTGAGTTTAAGTGTAAATAGTCACAGGTGGTCAGTGGTTCCCCATTGGGCACCGAAGCTCTATTTCCTTATACTCAACGGAGTTAGTAATTTATCTAATCTGGATTTTTAACTTCATCTGCCTTCCCTTTTTACCTCTTGGGAGGTCCCAGTTCACCATGAAGAACTGAAGGTGGGAGCTTGCTGGGGAGCAGCGTCATCAGAGCCTGGACCATCTGTAGGAGAGAGGCGAGCGTTAGAGCCACCTGCCATCCCGGGTAGGGAGGGTTTACGGAGAATGAACCACCAGTTCCTGGGTCCCCTCCCCGTCCCCCCCGCCCACAGCAACCCCAGGACAGCTTAGCACTCACATCTGGGGGGCCTCAGCCTCTTCCCAAGGGGCCCAGGCTGAGGGAGGCTAGACCGCGTGGAGGGGGCTCTGCATGGTGATGGGGCAGCCCACCCATCTCCTCCATGTGGTCCACGGGAAGGTTATTAAGGAGATGCAAACAGACTCATAGGTGCTTCTGTCTCCAATTTCCATGGAGACACACCCCAGGAGTCCCTGTGGTTGAAGCCTTTCTTTACAGCTCTCCACCTCTCTTGTGTGTGTTAGTGTGTGTACACACATACCTTCCTGCCCACAACTTGCATTTCTTCAGCAGCCCTAGTGTTTACTGAGTCTGGACCCCCAGCAGAGGCTCCCGGAGGCAGATGTGTTGCTGCCAAGTCCAGTGGAAGCCTCAGAAAACCCCGCACTCTCAGGAGAGGAGCTAATGAAAGTCATAGGTTGATGGCCTGGCCTGACCTGACCTTCTCTTTGCGTGTGTCTTTCCCCTTTCTTTTTACATATTCTGCTCAACTTGAATTTTAATCGGATTCACTATTTATGCCTACGAGGGGAAATACTGAGTTCTCTTCAACCTATGGGACAGAGGCTTTGGGAGCTCTCATCCTCCACAAATGGAACAAACACATGGAAGGAGGCGAGAGGGAGAAAGGGCTTTGCTCGGAAACCCAGCCTTTAATTTCAGGACCAGAGGGAGGGTTCCGAGCTCTGGTTCTCTGAGTCCGGAGAAATTGTGGAACAAGATAACCTTGACATTAACTGTTTCAGGCACATTCGTTGTTGTTCAGTCACTAAGTCATGTCTGATGGTGTGACTCCATTGACTACAGCACACCAGGCTTCCCTGTCCTTCACTATCTCCTGGAGTTTGCTCAGATTCATGTCCGTTGAGTCCGTGATGCTGTCTGACCATCTCATTCTCTGCCGCCCCCTTCTCCTTTTGTCTCAGTCTTTCCCAGCATCAGGGTCTTTTTGTTTCTTCACATCAGGTGGCCAAAGTATTGAAGCTTCAGCATCATTTAAGGGATATAGAGCCTACTTATCCAGGAAAAATGTGTCCTTTGGCTCCTTATTGCTGTGGACGTTTTTAGAAAAGTAGAAGTTGGTCATTCAGCAGCTTTCTGGTGAGCTCTCAGGGGACACTCCAGGTCTCACCCATGATGTCACAGCTGGTGGCTGGTGCTGTGACACCACCCAGGGCTTCCAGGGTCCACACGGAATGGACAGTTGGAGGCAGTGATTTGAGGAACAAGGTTCTGGGTTTCAGACTAAGGTGTTTAAAGCAGAACCAAGGTGGGAGCAATTCAGGGCAGCTGTGACCAAGAGTTATTGCCTTGATAAGGGATCCACCTGCCAATACAGGAGACGGGGGTTCGATCCCTGGGGTCGGGAAGATCCCCTGGAGAAGGAAATGGCAACCTACTGCAGTATTCTTGCCTGGGAAGTCCCATGGACAGAGGAGCTGGTGGGCTGCAGCTCATGGGATCACAAAAGAGTCAGACACTACTTAGCCACTAAACAACAAGAGATTTTTGCAGAATTTTCTTCCAGGAATGTAGATTTTTAAGAATGTAACTCAGGGACTTCCCTGGCAGTCCAGTGGTTAAGACTCTGTACTCCCAATGTAGGGGACATGGATTCTGCCCCTGGTCAGGGAACTATCATCCCACATGTTGTGCAGTGAGTAGGGGGCAGGGGTGGGGAGGGAGAGAAAGTAACTCAGATTGCCACAAGCTGCCTTTTAAGTCACAGATCTAATAGCATCTGCCTTCTCTGAAACCTTTCATGGCTCATTACAACCTGTAGACCCAAGTCCTCGCTGTCCCCTGCTGGTGGCCCAGGCACCAGGGTTTGACTCTCACAGGCTAGGCAGCCTTGAGAGTCTGCCTAGCATTGCCTTCTCCTCTGTCCTCTATCATCATCGACAGGTCCTCAACAGACTTTCTTGCCTTGGCCCCAGCAGCTCATCTTCTGGTGCCCCTCCACTCTTGGCTTTGTCAGAATTCTGGCCGTTCTTCAAGGTCTCATTGGAGCCCCACCTCCTCTAAAAAGCCATCCCATAACCATCAGACAGGCAGCACCTTCTCTTTTCCGCAGTCTTAAGTGTCCCTCTCTGTCCTGTACATGGCGTTCGTCACTGCCAAGTCTGATTTCAGATTATTAATACATATATCTGATTTCAGATTATTAATACATATGGCTAACACCACCAGTGGGCGGTGGGCGCTGGACAGTCTGGCTGCCTCTGTTCCTCTTCATGTTCTGCATGGGATCTAGGAAGGCACATTGCATATGGTGAAGTGAAAGTCATGCAGTCGTGTCCGACTCTTTGCAACCCCATGGACTAGTCCATGGAATTCTCCAGACCAGAATACTGGAGTGGGTAGCCTTTCCCTTCTCCAAGGGATCTTCCCAACCCAGGGATTGAAGCCAGGTCTCCCGCATTGCGGGTGGATTCTTTACCAGCTGAGCCACAAGGGAAGCCCAAGAATACTGGAGTGGGTAGCCTATCCCTTCTCCAGCAGATCTTCTTGACCCAGGAGTCGAACCGGGGTCTCCTTCATTGCAGGCAGATTCTTTACCAGCTGAGCTATGAGGGTAGCCTTTTGCATATGGTAGGCACATTAAGTGGATCTGTCCTTGGTTTCTTTGCTGACGCTGCTGGCTGTTTACCTTTAGTGCTTCATCTGCCTTTTATACCTGATTGATTGTTTCTGATTATTGTATAATTGTCCAGGCCCCAGCGTAGATTCAGGTAATGGATGAAAGCTGCCCCCAGGTCCGTGATGAATTCTGCCCAGTTCGTCTCAAAATCATTCAGAGACAGAAGTAATTTTAACTAAGAAGAATAAATACATTTTGCTCCAGTTAGAACTTGTTTCTTGCTCTTTAAAGCCATCACTTTAAAGTTTCAGATTTGAATATAATTGGCCCTCCATATCTTAGGGTTCCACTTTCAAGGAAGCAACCAACTGTGGATGGAAAATACACGGGGTGGGAGTGTGGATCCCAGTAAACTTCGAAAGGCAGGATTTGAATTTGCCGCTCACTGACTACTACTTACAGAGCATTTCCATTGAACTTTTTCCATAGCAGTTCCATTGTATTAGGTATTGTGAATAGTCTAGAGATGATTTAAAGTAGAAGGATGTGCTTAGGTTTTAGGCAAATACCATGTAATTTTATACAAAGGACTTGAGCATCAGGGAACTTTGGTATCTGCAGAGGGGACAGGGAGGGGGGTGTCCTGGAACTAACCCCTGTTGTGCACCCAGGGACAACTGTACTCTGTTCAGTTAGAACCAGGGTGGCAAATTTAAGCAAAATTCTAAGTTGGCTGCAAATGTGTGGTGAGGTTTCCATTCTCATTGTTAGCCTTTAAGCATCTTTTTATTTTTTTTTAATTAATTGGAGTGTACTTGATTTACAAGATTGTAATAGTTTCAGGTGTACAACAAAGTGATTCAGTTATATATACACATATATTCATTCTTCTTAAGATTCTTTTCTCATCTGAGTTATCACGAAATATTGAGTAGAGTTCCCTACAGTGCTCTACAGTAGGTCCTTGTTGGTTATGTCTCTTATATATGGGAGTGTGTGTGTATGTTCATCGCAAGCTCCTAATTTATACCCCCCAACCCTTTGGTAACTGTAAGTTTGTTCTCAATATCTGTGTGTCTCTTTCTGTTTTATAAATAAGGTCATTTGTATCTTTTTTAAAAATTAGATTCCACATATGAGTGATATCATATGATACTTGATATCTGATATTTGTCTGACTTAACTTCAGTTAGTATGATAATCTCTAGGTCCACTCATTTTGCTGCACATGACATTATTTCATTGTTTTTTTTATGGCTGAGTAATATTCCGTTGTATATATGTACCACAGCTTCTTTGGCATTCCTTTGCAATGGGCATTTAAGTTGCTCCCGTGTGTCGGCTATTGTTAACAGTGCTGCAATAAACATTGGGTGGATGCATCCTTTCAGATTATGCTTTTCTCTCTGATGTGTGCCCAGGAGTGGGATTGCTGGATCATATGGTAGTTCTACTCCTAGTGTTTTAAGGAACCTCCATACTCTTCTCCATAGTCGTTGTACCAATTTATATTCCCAGCAACAGTCTAGGAAGGTTCCCTTTTCTCCACACCCTCTCCAGCATTTATTGTTTATAGACACTTTGATGATGGCCATTCTGACTGGTGTGAGATAATACCTCATTATAGTTTTGATTTGCATTTCTTTCATAATTAGTGATCTTGGGCATCTTTTCATGTCCTTTTTGACCATCTGTACATCTTCTTTGGAGAAATGTCTGTTACATCTGTCCATTTTTTGATTGGGTTAGCCCACTGGGTTAACATCTTTAATATTATTTAAGCATCTTTAATATTAGTTTGGTTTTGGGTGTGTGTTTTCCTAAACTATGTTTCTGAATGGTATTTAGATTGATTAACAGGTCAAATCCTGTTATAAGAAGTAGCTTGAACATGAAAACTTCTCTACTACCAAAGAATGCCAGAAGTAAAGATCTAGCTCATTTGTCTCAAATAATATTCAGTCGAATAGAACATTGGGATTTAAAATTTATGATCAAATTGTAGTTTACTGAAGTATTCCATTTCCTTCCTTCATGTATCTTAAAGATGTTATGTTAAATCTACAATCAATTTTGTTAATATCTTGAGATGGGAAGATGATGAGGGGATGGGTGAGTTGGTGGAGGAATCATTTTACAAGCAGACTTCAGTGATACTGAAAGTTTAGCCCCAGACCACTGCCATCGTGCGTGTGTATGCAGTTGCTAAGTTGTGATCCTGTCTTTGCTACCTCAGGGACTGTAGCCTGCCAGGCTCCTCTGTCAATCAAGTGAGTATTGCAGTCAAGTCATGTGATGTTTTTGGTTACCCAGTGCATATAAAATTATAGTTACACTATACTGTAGTCTGGTAAGTGTGCAAGAGTGTTGTATCTAAAAAAAACAATGTAGAAACGTTAGTTACAGAATACTTTATTGCTAAGAAAAAGGGGAACCATCATCTGACAATGCAGGGTTGGCACAAACCTTCAGTTTGTTAAAAAAAAAAAAGAATGCAATGTGTATGACTCACAATTAAACTAGGGTGCTTTTATATACACCTGAAAGAAAAGAGGGCACTAACTTGCCTCTGCCCCTATCTCCGTCAGCTCCATCATGAGGCATTTCTCTAAAGTGGAAGTTTTCCTCTTTGATTGGAGTTTTGGCAGGCTCATTGCACAAGGTTTTTAATTTTTTTCCCAGTTTTGCAACAACCTATGCTCCTCTTACGTCATAAGAATTATTTTTCTCCTTTATAAAAGGAAAAGATGAAAAAGTTCTTTTTTCTCTGGTTTGAATGGCCCCAAATGGTTCCCCTGATCTTGGATGGTGCTCGGTCTGCAGATGGCCTGGCCGCTGTGTACGGGTCCAGTGGCAAACACTGTCATGCTTTTATGTAGAGCTGAGAAGCCAGAGCTGACCTGAGCCTGGTAGCCCTGGGCTTCATCCTCCGTCTCACCCTCAGCAGCACCTCACCAGTGTTCATTGCCATGGGCAGGCTCCTACTGTCTCTAGCCTGGCTAGTTCCCTTTGTTGAGTCATGTAGCAAAATTATGTTTGTTTGTGATGGTCATCTTTTTTAGAGCTGAGGTGAGATGCATAATCAGGGTCAGTGTAGATTAGGCCTGAACCTAGTGGGCAGATTATATCTGAAAGATAAAGCCATAGAATGTCAATACAGAGAGGGACCACTCATTGTGTGGTTGAGGATACTAAGACCTGTGTACTGAGCAAGTGTTAAAGAACAAAACTGGGTGCCTGATCCATGGCCAGAACTCAGGCAACCTGACTCCCATTCCACGTCTTTTTGAAAACGACATCAATGGTTGACACGTTGTTTTGATCCCACATTTTGACTAGTAAAATATTTTGGAATATTTACCCCCAGTGTGTGTATACTTATATTGCCAGGAAAATAAGAGTCCACATCAGGTGGTTTGAAAGGGAGAATTTGATACTGGGAATTACTTAATTCCCAATAAAGGAAATTGGGAAATCTGACACAGTAAATGGGGCATGGCTGATGCCATATCAACCCCAGATAGCAAAACAGGAAGTTAGTACCAACCTTTGAGTCACAAGGAACAGAAGGAAGCTGTCCAATGGGAGCTGGAAGGCATGGTGGCTGTTGAGCTGAGAAAGAAAACCAAGGAGGAGGGATAGCCCCTGGGGTTATACTGGTGACCAGTGTGGAATATCCCAGCTTCTCCTGGCTTTGGTACCCCCCATCTCTGGGCAGTACCTTTAGTGTTTAAACCTGGCCAGAGTTCGGATTTCCCTGGCGACTCAGTGATTAAGCCTCCTCGCTTCCACTGCAGGGGACGTCGGTTCAATCCCTGGTGGGGGAACTAAGATCTTGCAACCTAGCTGGAGTCCATGGCTGCAAAGCCTGTGGAAGGTGGTCCGCAGGGTGTGCCCCCTGCCATCCAGGGCAGTGGAGGGGAAGTGTAGGGAGACAGATCTTAGAGCCACGCAGGGAAACGGACCCAGGGTGACAGCGACTCCGCCTCCCCTCCCTGCTCTTCTGCAGTGTGAGCTGGCTGCTCCCCTCTGAGGGTGGAGCCTAGTCCCCTCCCCCGCGTCTGGGCAGCTTTATGATCGCTTCCATCAGCTGGGTCTGGAGAGAGATCCTAGGGGACTTCTGAGGCGAGGGCGCCTAGTGGTTCCCATTTGGTTTCTTGGTTCACTTGCTCTCTGGACCTTCGAGCTGCCCAGCAGTGGGAAGCCACCTGCAGAGGCCACTTCTGTGCTGCAGGACAGGGTCCCTGTTGAGCTCAGTGCCAGCCATGTCCTGGAGAAGTTCCAGGTGATTACAGCATCTGGCCCTCGGAATCACCTCCCAGCCTCTTGAGTCTTTCTTGCTCGGCCCCCAATGCCATGGGTCTTTGACAAGCAATCCCGCCGTCCTGTTCAGACTCCTGACCCTCAGAATCTGTGAGCATAATACGAGGTCTGTTATTTTATACCACTAAATTTTGCAGTGGTTTCTTCCACAGCCATCTATCTATAATTGGAACACAAGTGACCAAGATGTTTATTTAGTACATAATTATATGTGTGTGCTGTCTAATATGTGGTGTCCATTATAAAGCACACAGAAAACCAGAAATTAAAAATGGGTGAGATAAATGTAAATAGAAGTTCTCACATTTTCTTCCCGTGCCTCGTGAATGGACTTGCCCAGACCCTGGGATTCTGGAGAGTATACATTATTCTATACATTGGATTCACGTCCAGAAGAGGATGGAATCACGGCTACGTAGAAGTTCTGGTCTTCTAAGTAGCCAGTGACTACTTGAGCAGTCTGTGAGGAGGAATGACTGGGGAGCAGTGTCAGAGATGGGAAAGACATGATGCAGAGGCGTCCAGGGAGGTAGGCAGTGAGGAGGGGAGAGCCCATGAAGTGGAAGGCAGAGCTCCTAGACCAGTGGAGATTTGTCCTGAAGCAGTGTGAGGCTCTGAGGCTCTGAGTTGACTTTCATTTCTACAATGCCACTCTCGACCATCACATGGTCCAGTGTTGATTCCTGTGGACACAGTACTTCTCACGGTTAGTGTACAGAGATGTGTTATAGTCTGGCTAACCCAATGGGAACCATGACTGAGAGCGGATTCTAGAATTGATTGCTTCAGTCATCTGGATATTTCTAGGGAGAGATTGCATGCGTGCATGCTGTCTCTTCACTTGTGTCTGACTCTTTGCGACCCCAGGACTGTAGCCCACCAGGCTCCTCTGTCCATGGGATTCTCCTGGCAAGAATGCTGGAGAGGGGTGCCATTTCCTTCTCCAGGGGATCTTCCTGACCCGGGGATTGAACCCATGTCTCTTACGTCTCCTGCATTGGCCGGCGTGTTCTTTTGCACTAGCACCACTTGAGCCATTTCAGGAAGCGATTGGGTGGAGTCTTTTGTCTAGTATCTCTCATTTCCTTTAAGGGACCTCTAGTGGATTCCATCAATACACATGGTATGCAGATATAGGTACATACTTAAGGCCCTTATGTACATCTTCATCCTTACATCACTGTATACATGTGGTTCTCCCCCCTGCCCCAGCTCCCAAAATCGACAGAAGTTTTTGGAATTTTCCTTTCTGCTTATATATACCCAGATGTACTGATGAAATAAAATGTACTTATGTAGAAAACCTGTACAAACAAACATATCTAATCTATTGAGTATTGAGGAGAATTAATAAAAAATGGATATTTTTTCTCCCTTTTCTGACAATCTGCATAAAACATATTTATCACCTTTTTAAAAAAAATATTTTATTTTTATTTTTGGCTGTACAGGGTTTTCGTTGGGCTTTTCTCTAGTTGTGGCCAGTGGGGGCTACTCTCTAGTTACGGTGCACAGGCCTCTCGTTGCGGTGGCTTCTCTTGTTGCTGAGCATGAGCTCTAGGGTGCAAGGGCTTCAGTAGTTACAGTTCCCAGGCTCTAGAGCAGAGGCTCAATAGTTGCGGCCCACAGGTTTAGTCGCTCCGAGACCTGTGGGATCTTCCCAGATCAGGGATCAAACCTGAGTCTCCTTCATTGGCAGGTGGAGTCTTTACCACTGAGCCTCCAGGGCAGCCCCTGTTGCCTTCTTACCGTGAATGAATTTCCTTTCAGGAACTGTACAAGTCCCCCAGCTGTACTCTGGGGTCAGCACTGTGGGGGTGTGGGCTCACAGATGATGTCCTGGCCCTGGAGGAGCTCACAGTCTGGAAGGAGAGATGGATAGATGGTGGTTGAGACTTTTGTGTGGTGGGTGCTGAGACGGGAGTGGTGGGTGTGATGTGCTGGGTAGCTGGACAGACACTTAGAGTTTTGACAAATGGGGCCAATTATGCAGCTCTATCAACCATGAATTGCATATGCTTGGCTTTTGGGTGCAGTGAGCTTTCTGCAAACAGACTGGATTATTTGACTTGAATATCTCTTAATGAGACAAGCTAATTTGCCCAAGGGGACCTCTTCACCCCTTACATTTAGGCTAAATGCTTTACATGTTGGATTTTCTTATTCTGGCTTCGGGATTCCCGTCTTCCCCTGGCATGAATTCTCTCTGGCCAGTCTACCCAGCAGGGAGACTCTCTGGGGGCTCACGGGTTTTTCAGAACTGCCAGTCCATTCTTGGCCTTGGCTGGTCAGCATATGGAATGTTTACCCGTACCGTGTCTAGGGTTGCCACATTTAGAGAATTAAAAATACTTTAACACTCAGTTTGGTTTAAATTTCAGATAAACAAAGATCTTTTTTTAGTATATGTTCCAAATATAGCAACATTTGCATACTTATACTAAAAATATATGTTGTTTATCATTGAAATTCAAATTTTATTAGGTGCCTTATATTTTGCCTGGAAAGCCATATCATCACTCTCCCTTGTCTTTACTCTTCTTCTTTTTTCTAAAAAAAATAATTAATTAATTAGTTTGGCTGCAGTAGGTCTTAGTTGCAGCACACAAGATCTCTGATCTTCCTTGCAGCATGCAGGATCTTTAGTTGTGGCATCTAGTTCCTTGACCAGGGATTGAACCTCTGCACTGGGTGGGGAGAATTTTAGTCAGTGGACCACTGGGGAAGTCCTGTCTTTATTCTTCTTGGAATGCTCACAAGGGAGTGAGAAATGTCTGCAGCTTTTATCTCTAGAAGCGCCCCTTCTGGAGTGGAGTCTTATCCTTTGTTCTCCTCTTTCCTGATCCAGCTTAGCTTTTTCCTATGCTAAGCGTGGTTTGACCTGTCAGTCAGAGCCTCTGTGCTGAGCTTGCTTCTGATGGGGACTCTGGTGATATTAAAAATCTGGCCTTTGGTTGAACTGCATCTACCCAAGTGGTATTGTACCTAAAACTTATCTTGTCCCACAGACTTTAAGTGGGAAGCTCTTTATAAGGAACTGTGTTGGAAGCCTGAGTCAGAGGCGGGAGTGAAGGCTCAAGGAGCAGAGAGCGTTCACGGTCGGGCAGGAACCCGAGACATCTCATCTGACACATCAGAAGTGCGTTTTGTTTATTTCTTCATTGGGCAAGTGGCTCCTGGACTGGCAAGGAGCCAGATCCACACAGCATCGGTAATTTATTGAGCTTGCCGTCCATGCCAGACACTGCACTAAATGCTTTCATGAATGTTCTCATTTGATCCTCACACTAATTTGATGAGGTAAGTACTCTTGTCACCTTCCTCTTGTAAGTGAGGCAACAGGCTGAGAGCAGTTGAATCACTTGCCCAAGGCCCCAGGTAAGTGGGCAAGCTGGGATCTGAACCCTAGTTAGTTCTGGGGTCCTGCTTTTAACTACGATGCTTAGGCCTGGGCTGTGTGGTGGGCGGGTCTCAGTAGACCTTTGTGGGTTGATTTACTTGCTCTGTTTTAACAATTTCTAACAAGGAGAGATCCATGACCCCCTCTTTAGTGACTTCTTCTGGTGTGGGAGGCCCCATTTTGACGGGCGGCTCTTCCATATATGATAAGACATCTTCCCGTCCACAGTAGAAAAGCATTCCTCGGCATCAGTGGGAGAAGCAGCCTGATCAGCCTTTCTGTGTAAAGTGGTGGTTCTTCTGTTTCCTCCAGCCACGTCTAATCTTTCCTCTTAGTTTTTGTAGTCATCATGATCAAAGATGATTCATTTCTTAATGCTTAGTACCTTCTGTCGCTTTCTTTTGAATTCCTCCTCAATTACATGGATTAAGTGCCTAGTGGATGTGAGTTCAGTGGACTTGGATCTTGTGTCTTACGTGCTACAGGTGCAGTCTAGCTTGGTACATATCAAATGCTGGGTCTTGTCTTTCTGTATCCATCTCTTTGTTTGCTTGGCTGCTTACCAGTGTATACTCCACTGAATGTACCTTCTTGTTGTTGTGGTTTGTGAGCTTACCCAACAATACCTGAACGTGTACACAGATTAAGGAGTTTGTTAATAATCCTGTGTCCACCATGGGATGCTTGACATGTTGTGCAGAGACCAGTAACAGTACAGATGTCACATGGGGTGTGATCATAAGTGTGTAGCGCTCCACACAGCTGGAGAGTCCCACACCAGTGGCTTGGAGCTGCCTGCAGATGCCCCCCAGCTTTCATGCTTTTAGTCCTGTAAAGATTTTAGGACACCCCATCGTCTCTCTGGTTGAGTGTTCAGATTGAGGGTCTTGGAAACCTGAGCAGCTCTGGGAAAAGAGGAGCAGAGAGGAAAACTGCTGTTGATGATCTCTGGGAGCCTGGATGTGGGAGAGCTCTGGCACTGAAACAGTTGGGAACTTTCTTTTTTAAATTCCTCTGTAGCAGCAAGTTGCTTCTGAGATGTCTCTGATAATCATTCTTTCCCCCAGCTGAGGATTGCTTGCTGTCCAGGCCAGAGTGAGGGCGTACATATACCTTCCCCGCTGTTTTCTCTCCAAGAACTCTGGGTTCTTTAACCTGGGGACTCAGCCCTGATCTGGAGCCCTGAGTGCTCACTCTTGGGGCTCCAGCAGGGATCCCCTGATGTCCAGCAAACACCCAGATATTCCTGCTGTTAGCTGTTACAGGGACTCTCAGCCTGCTCTGCTGGGGGCCTGAGATACAGGGAAAGTCATAGGATCTCTGGGAGCATCCTTTAAAGGGTCATTCAGCTAAGCGCTCCTTTCCCAAGCACTTAGTTCTTTCCAAGAAAAAGTGGTCCTCAGCAGTATGACAAGTCTGTGGTCCCTGGGTTGCCCAAGTAACTGCCCATCAGTTTAGAGGGACCAAAGTGCCAGTCATCCTAGATGTTCCCTGTGTGCGCAGAGTCCGTCCCCATTATTCTCATGATTCACTGATCAGCCTGCTTACGTTGAGGCCTTTCTGGGGACTGCACCTCCTGGGTCTTGACTGTGAATTAGGACTCAGCATCTCTGGTTTTGCTGATGGCTTGGGTGTAACCTGCATTCAGAGGAATTTCAAATTTTCTAACCAGAGGTAGAGTTGCTTCTCGCAGGATCCAAGTCTCTTAGGTCTGGACCCCTGTTTTTTTCAGGAACATGGCTTTTGAATGAATAGACTTTGTTAAGTCACCAGTGTTGGCTGTGTTGCCACCAACTGTGCCACAGTCTTTGGCATCAGAGCGGAACCGGATGACTCTGGCAAAAATGAATTGGAGAGGATCTAAAAAAAAAAGAAAGAAAGAAAGAAATGTAAGACCCAAATCTGTAGGACTGTGCTTTATCTGTGAACAAAGAAAAGTAGGACTTCTTTGCTATTTACAGTGCTGTCTCAGCAAGGCACACACTTCAGCATCTTCAGTCCCCCCAGAGGGCTCACAGAGGTTTGCTGTTCTTTCATTGTGGTGCATTTTTGAATTTAGCATTTAAACATATGGGGCAGGGTTGGATTGATCCTTATGAAAAGAAAGCATTTACCCGAAGGATACCCGCTGGCGGGGACTTTCTTTAGGCTTTTTCTGTGAGGCACTGTGGCTGTGTTTGCCCCAGAACCTTCTTTTTTTCCCATCCAACAACAGTTTAGCATTTTGTACTGTATTTACCCGTGTGCCACTTTTTGGGTATACCATCTTTACCTCCCCCAATAGCATTTTTTTCTGTTTTAACTGAAAGATAGTTGGCTTTCATATGAATAAGTGCCACTTTAAGGGTCTAGATGGAACTATGGCAATGTTTGTCATAGTTTTCTTGTAGAGATGTCCTGGGGAGAGTGCAGAGAACAGTTTCAGTTTAAAATGTGCTGCTGCAGAGATCAAAATGCTAAGACTAAATATTTTAGTATACTGGGATTACAGGTAAACCTTTCCTCTCTCCTTCCTATGCATTAAAAATGTTTCTGTTGCTTTCTAATGAAAATAACTGTTATTAAAAGGCATCACTGAATTTTAAAAATGTGCTGCTTCCTTGGTTCTGAGACAAACCAGTAAGCCTAGAGGGTGATAGATAACATGAGATTCACATCGTAGAAGCGATTTGGAAAAGAATCCTTGCTTCATCCTCAGCTTCGCGCTGGCTGTTGGTATGATGGTTGCCATGGTGATGCTTCAGGTGTCATCAGCAGAGGATCTGGGCAGGGACTGCGAAGGAGCCACAGCCACAGGTGGGGTCCTACAGGGTCCATGGCCACATTTTTTATGTCAGAGTTTCAACTTGGAGAGGAGAGGATGGAATGGATTATTATTGAAAATAAAAGACACAGGCTGGAGAATGCCCATGGAGATGTTGAAACATTACGTTGCAGGGTGTGGGAGAGGGGTGCTGTTGGACATGAGTGTGTGTGTGTGTGTGTGTGTGTGTGTGTGTGTCTGGGGGTGTGTGTGGGATCGTGGCTGTCTTTGCTTCTGTTATTGACCGCAGTCCTCCAGTGACGGGAAGCTTATTTCTAAGCTGTGTTCCAACTTGCCTGGCAAAGGCTGGTTCCTGGGCTCTGCTGCTTGCTGGGCCAAGCTGTTGACTCTCCCCTGTTGGGAGATAATGAGGAGCAGAAAGCAGCTCACAGTCTAGGTGGTGTAATCCCAAGATCGTTCACGGACATGGCGAGCCTTAGCCTTTTCCTACCCTGAGTGGATACGTACATGCAACTTCAGGATTTATTAGCTTCACTGGCTGCACTTAGGTCAGCAGGAAAGTCAACAGGTCTTCAGTGCTCTAGAAGTTCTCCAGCACAGCATCCTTCAAGCTGGAGAAACAGATGCTTTTGTGAGCACATGAAGACATCCCAAGGAGTATGAAGGCAGGGACCATGTTAAGGGACTGAATTTCCACATCTCCAGTTTTCTAGTATATTCTTTCCTAAAAATGTATCTGCTGGGGAAATTGTTGTCTCCCTTTCATGGTTGTCGTTGTCTGCTTTACAAAAGAAAAGGTTCTGTCTCATTTTCCTAAAATTTTACTATATACATTGCCCTAAGCTGAAAAACCCTTCTTGGGCAAGGTGCACATAAAGGAATAATTAGAAATACTGAAGGGGCTTCCCAGGTGGCTCAGTGGTAAAGAATCCACCTGCCAATGCAGGAGGTGCCAGAGTGCGGGTTTGATGCCAGGGTTGGGAAGATCCCCTGGAGTAGGAAATGGCAACCCTGGGAAATTCCATGGACAGAGGAGCCTGGCGGGCTGCAGTCCATGGTGTTGCAAAGAGTCATACACAACGACTGAGCACAACACACACAAGAAATACTGGCGTTAGGGGAAACTTCCTTTATTCAGTACACCATTAACTGTCCTGTATCCAGCTTACTAAGAGATATATTTCTAATAAAGTCTTTTTATAGTAGTTTTTGTTCAATTGTGGCAAAATACATGTAACGTAAAATCTAATAAGATTTTACTATTCATGATGAATACCCATCTGTCAAAATTTATCATGTATTTATGTTATTTCCCCTGAACGTTTACAAATAATAATTGTAATATTATCTCAATCCACAAAAGAACAGTTAAACACTTAGAGTTCATGATTATAGGTAACACACAATAGTCGTAAACTTCAATTTATTTTGATTGCAAAGAAGCATGATAGAGAGTGATCATTCAAGTATTAATACTTTTGAGCATGATATATAATGTACTACCTACCACACAATCTTGTGGGGGAAATGAGACAGAAATACAATGCAGGGAACCAAGGAAATGATATAAAATTTATGACACTTAAAGAAGAGCTCCATTTTACATTTTGAAAGTGCGTGGTGGTAGATACCAAGTTACTCTGGTATTTACACTCCATTGAATACATTTTAAAGAGTGATGGAACAGTTTATCTTAAAGTGTGTGTATTTACTGTATGGCAGAAATTGTATCCTTTGGAACGTTTAGACTATGGTGAGAAAAAACTTAAATGTCAGTTTAAAATCGGGCACCAGGGTGCATCATTTTAAGGAATCTTTTTTGTGGGTTACTTAGCAAAATTTTTGAAGACATTATTCACATCCGGCTCCCCTTACTCCAAATTTTATGTATTGATATTTCAAAGCCTAACTCTCAGTGAGAACCTACTGTATGGCACAGGGAACTCTCCTTGTTGCTGAAACTCAGCCTCTGCTTACGGGTGCCGAATAGAAATGCAGACACAGAGTTTTGGGTGAAGTAGAAAAGAGTAGCTTTTATTGCTTTGCCAGGCAAAGGGGGCTGCCCTGAAGACCGTATGACCCACCCTGGAGGCACGGTTGTGAGGAGTTTTATAGTGTTCAAGAAGCAGGGCATGATCCGCTCATGGATAATTCTTGGATGGTTGGCATCAAGGTGAAGTTTCAAGCATCATTAACCTTCTGGTTTCAACCAGTCCACGGTCTGTGTTCTTGTGATCAGCAGTTTTCATCTGGAGGGGGTCTGCTTTCTGTATAAACAACTTAGGAATGTGTGTGATTCCCTTATCTAATATATTTCTCAGGGAACTGGGAGTTCAGTGGTTCTGCCGTGTGGCAGAAATACAGTCTAAATTGTTGCCAGTTCCCCAGCCCAACAGCTAGTCTTTGTTTCTGCATCTTCACATTTCCCAATCATTAACTGGAGTCAGCCTTTATTTTCAGAAGACGAGGACGGAGGGGCTTGTGCTCTGTACTGACCGACACGGGAAGGAAGTCCAAAAAGAGGGGATATATGTATACACATAGCTGATTCACTTTGCTGTGCAGTAGGAAAATAACAACATTTTAAAGCAACTCTACTCCAATAGAAATTAAAAATAATGAAACAACACCAGAAACCTGATGTGCCCTGTTTCACCTTCATTGGTGGAAATGAATGAATGGCCCACCATTCATTTCACTCTGTCTCTTCATGCAGTAGTCTGCACGATCTCCGGACTGTCCCACGGGGCTGCTCACCTCTGTTCCCAAATGGGGCTTGTTCATTCCACCCCTGACATCTCTGAGTTGTGTACTACAGGCAGAGGTTTCTCGTCTAAATCTTTTCTCCAGCACCTGCACAGGAATTGAGTCTGGTGATGGTTGGTTTACTTCCAAGTCCGAATGCATCATACTTTGCTCCTGAAATTAAAGTCAGGTGAAGAAGAAGTTGCTTACATTATTACCTTGGCTCAGACACTTCAGCTGGGGTTGGAATGATCTGTTTTGCCACTGTCTTTATAGTCTTTTTTTAAAAACACTTTTTATTTTATTTATTTGGCCGAGCTAGGTCTTGGTTGAAGCATGAGGGATCTTTAGTTGCAGCATGTGGGATCTAGTTTCCTGCCCAGGTATCAAACCCAGGCTTCCTGCATTGTGAGCACAGAGTAATAACCATCGGGCCACCAGGGAAGTCCCACTATCCTTATAGTCTTGATTTGACAACTAGGCTACTGTAGCATTCACGGGCATCTGAGCCCGTCTCCATCACTGACTCAGGCAGCCTATCTCACTGCAGGCTTACCACCCTTCTGGGTACTGATGTGTCTGCTGTGTTTGGTGGGAAGGCTAATTTTGGAGAGAGAAAGGTGAAGGTGAGTAGAGGAAATCCGTTGCCATTGTGTTCACAGGAACTTAGTGCTGTCCTAACAGGTAAGACAAGGGGCTTCCCAGGTGGCGCTCGAGGTAAAGAACCTGTCTGCCAGTGCAGAAGATGTGGGTTGGAGACTTAAAGAAATACAGGTTTGATCCCTGGGTGGGGAAGATCCCTTGGAGGAGGGCGTGGCAACCCACTCCAGTATTCTTGCCTGGAAAATCCCTTGGACAGAGGGGCCTGGCAGGGGTTGCAAAGAGTTGGACAGGACCGAAGCAACCTAACAGGCAACAGGTAAGACAAAGGCTCAAGCTTAGCCCCTGTAATTTGTTCCTAAAGAAGCTTTCCCCAGGATTACAATGGCAGAGCCAGACTTCAGCTGTAACACCCAGGACTGCAATGAGAATCTGTAGTGATACAGAAAATACCACTTCTTCCAGAAAGGAAGTGTAGGTTAGTTACAGAATTGTAACACCTCAGAAAAATGCTTACCCTGACATTCTCACTCTTTCTCATGTCCTAACAATGATACAGCCAATGGATTAAGCCTCTGGAGCAAGGAGAGTAGTAGTTACTTAGTTGCATTTTGTTTGGGGTGGGGATGCCTGTAGCTTTTTTCTTGTTTTTTTGTTGATCAGACCCCTACCCCCTCCCTTTGTGTCAGACCTTAAGCCTCTAAGCCTGTCTATATTCATAGTGTAAATTTAGGAACTTGTGTTGAATCCCTCTATTCTTGAAAAGCACGTGATACTAGTAAAGCAGTTTATTCTTCTAGCCACAGGCATCTGAGAGGTGAAGTGATGTGTGATGAACAACTCACAGTTCATAGGAACCATACAGATAAACTTACCCAACTGTCCAGCTTTTGGAAAAATTAAAGCTGTGAACATGTTAGAAAGAGTTAGCCACACTGATGGCTCCAGCTTTCCCTCTCAGCTGGGAACCTATATATTTCTTTTGTATTCTAGATTATCTATCCTGGGGACTTACCTGGTGGTCTGGAGGCTAGGACTCCACACTCCCAATGTAAGGGGCAGGGAGTCCGGTCAGGGAATGAAATCCCATGTGCCACAACTGAGTCTGGGAGCAGCCAAATAAGTAAAAATTATTAATTATTTAAAAAAATATAAAAAGTCCATGCATATTAACTGCATGAAAAACACTTGAACAATTAGGCAAAAGCCTTAACATTTACCTCTTAGAACGGAAAGAGATGTTTCTTCCTTGGCCTTGAGTCAGCTCTGGGTTCATTCATTGTCCTTACTACCTTTGTGACCTTGAACCATTTGGTTTACTTTTCCGATAGCATTCACTTTTATCATTTGTAGAATGAAAAGTGCAGAGTCTGCCTTTGTAGTTGAGAGAAAACAAGGGTGAAATGCAGAGTAGGTGCTGAGCGATCAGGACGATTTTCCTCAAAGGCGTCTGAATATGAATCCTCCGTGCATGAGCTGAGCTGGAAGCTGAGCCAGAAGCTGGTGTTCAGAGCCGGACAGCAGCCCCCGGCTCTGAGACTTACCCAGCAAGGGTAAGTACAACTGGGGCAGAGGATGGGTTCTGCCTGTGACAGCCTGTGGTCGTCGTTTGGTTATTAGGCTGTGAAACCTTGGCTTGTGTGACAGAGGTGGTGGTCTTGAAATTGTCATCCCCTGTCCCCCCACTATGCGGTAGAGAAACTTGTAGCAGACCATTGAAGGCACTTCTGGAAAGTGGGGAGCATGTGGCAGTTCAGCGCATAGTGTTTTGGATTTGAGGAATGAAATAAGAGAGGACCTGGATGGGGCTTCCATGGTGGTTCCGATGGTAAAGAGTCCACCTGCACGTCAGGAGACACAGATCCAACCCCTGGGTTGGGAAGATCCCCAGGAGAAGGAAATGGCAACCCACTCCAGTTATTCTTGCCTGGAAAATCCCATGACCAGAGGAGCCTGGCGGGCTACAGTCCATGGGGTCTCAGAAAGTTGGACATGGCTGAGTGCCTAACATTAACACTTAGATGGGAATGGAAGAATTAGATAAAATGGATATTGAATAGCCCATCTGCATAAAATTGAGGTTGTCCTTCCTAGCTTTGTTTTACAAAACGAAAGTAAAGGTAAGGAGGCACATATGGATCTTCTGATAAAAGAATTTAAATACATGTATTCATTCATGGACAGAGGGGCCTGACGGGCTACAGTTCATGGGGTTGCAAAGAGTCAGACACGGCTGAACAGCTAATATTTCACTTTTCCTTCATTTATTCAGTTAACATTTACAGTTTCTGCTATGCGCCATGAACTGTCATAGTGCCCGCGATTCCACAGTGATCAGGCCAGACCAGCTTCCTGCCCTCGTGGACATGTTGCTGAAATGGGGAAGACAGTAAACAAACAGATGTGAATGTACTGATGTCAGAGGGTGATAAAGGCTGTCAGTAAAACTGAAGACAGATGAAGGGACAGGAAGGGATGGATGTTTCTATTTTACGGGGATTGGGCAGGGAGAAGCCTTTTGGAGAAGGTGACACTGGGCAGAACCAAGTGAGGAGGTGGGTCATGGAGGTAGAGAGCTGGGCTGATAGTGTCTCAGAGGCAACAAACACGCACAGACCTTGAAGCAGAAATAGGCATTCTTGTTCAAGAAACAGCAAGTCAGCTTTGCGAGAGGGCAGTGAATGAGCAGAAATGGGTGGGGGGGGGGTGGGCCGCAGGCGTAGTCAAGGGCCAGTTCACATGCGGTTTGTGAGTCACGGCAACTTGGGATTTCATTCTAAATTGAATGGGAAACCAGTGGAGAATTTTGAGCACAGGCGTGACTTAATGATCCTTTACGTAAGCAAATGATCCTCTCGAAAGCGCTGTCTTTAAATTATCATTTCATTTGCATAGCAAGCATGATGGAGGGTTCCAGTCCCCATGTGAAGGTCGCAATGGAGGCCAGCAGTTACTGGCCTGGACTTTAGCTTCAGCAGACTTGGACATGACTCTTGACTGTACTTCCTAAGGTTTTGTAACTTTGAGCAAGATGCTTATATTCGGGGAAAAAAAAATGATGCTTATATTCGGTACTCTTCTCTTTTCTCAGCCTTAAAATGGTGGAATAATATTAAGATCCGCCTGCAGGACTGTTTTGAGGACTAACTGACATATCCCTGCAGTGCTGGCAGGTTGCTTCATGGATGGTGGCCGATGCCCTTCTCATCAGAGAGGAGAGTGAGCAGCTCTGAGACTGGGGGTCAGGTCCCTCATCCCAGGATTACCCCCTGCTCCACCCTCACCGGCTACCCCATCCTGCATGCCCCTGGGGATGTGCTTTTTCTGGAACAGTGATGGGGAGAACCTCTTCAGGAGGGGCCAGGGAGGATAGTGGGGGACACAAAATCAAAATGCCAGGCTTGTCAAGGGGACCCCGCTGTTGGCTCTCAAGATTCCTTGTGATTGATCCTCACGGGGAGATCAGTAGTGAAATTGTGCTCCATCCCCAGGTATAGTGCTGTGTGTGCAGCAGGCCCTGGGTAAATATTTGTGAAGGATGAGAATCCTTGAAAGTGATTATTGTCCTTATTGAAAGATACCGTATGGTAAATTCCCACTAATTTGGATCCTTTTCATTTGTATGATGTCAGATCTGGTTTTCGTACTTCTTGCAAAAGTAAGGGTTGGAAATAAGTGACTTACCTCAGGTCTTTATATAAAAAAAAAAGATTCTTACCTAATTTAGGCTGATCAGGGCATTGTTAATTAATTGTCTCATTTTCTTTTACTTAGTATTCCTGT
The DNA here is from genome assembly GCF_019320065.1 of Cervus canadensis. Classification (NCBI taxonomy): domain Eukaryota; kingdom Metazoa; phylum Chordata; class Mammalia; order Artiodactyla; family Cervidae; genus Cervus; species Cervus canadensis. Next base: position 23,441,528 of record NC_057406.1, on the reverse strand, counting down.
GTATCGTCCTTTAAACTGTTATTTGTACAGCCACCGAAAGTCATAAAATAATTATTTCCGAAAGATTTGAGTTTTCATTAATTTTGGTAAGATATTCTAGCCCTTCTTGAAAATTGCAAATGAACGCGATTTAATTATGTTATTCAGTTGTACAAGTTAGGTTCCAGCAGAGTCAGTGCTCTGGCATAAGGAAGAACTGAGAAGGTGTGTGAGGGGAGCAGTTAGGATTGGAAGAAGAAATTTTCTCAAAGAACTGTTCACTGTTCAAGAACAGTGAAGGGGGCTGCTGCCTAAGTGGATCAGGAGGAAGTTCTGGGCTATTCTCCCACTTCCATCGGATCAGCTGTCCCAGTGGACAATTCCAGTCCCTTTCCCACAAGCACCCACTAATGAGGTCTAGGGTCTTAGGAGCCTTTGGTATCAGGGGGCAAGGTCAAAGGGGTAGTGAGGGAGAGGTTTGTCTGCAGAAGACAGTGGAAGGCGTCGCTGTTCAGAGAACAGTGGATTCAAGATTGACTGCTTTGGGGCAGGCAAACTTGAGCCAGTTGTGACTCATGCATCTGCACCGTCTTTGACCTTTTGCCCAGGAGAGGGCAGTAACATGCTAACATTTAAGCTTTTCCAAGTGGTCCTTAATAGACGCTGCAGGAGCCTGCGTAGCATTAGTCATTGGTGAGCTTCATTTTCATTCTCACCGGATCAATATTTAGTCTTAGGTTTGTTTTCAGCCTTTGGTTCCATGGTCTGCAGGCACACAGATCTGGAAGTGACACTTTCCACCCATCCACAGGACGCTGACATTCTGGAGACCTGCAGCGAGGCTCTGCTGCGTTTAATGCTGTGAGTGCCTCAGCCCTCGGCTACCTCATCCCCGTGGATCAAGTTTAAGGGCAGATTGTGCTGCTCTGTGTCCGCTTTGAAGGCGGCTGTCCTAGTCCTGACTTGACTAGACTAGCAAATCACACTGTCCAGCGTTAGAGTCTCTATCCTACTAGAGAGCTGGGTACCTTGGAAACAAGAGATCCTGCCAAATCCCATGCCTTGCACAGGGTTTGAAATACGAGTAGCATTATTTTTCTCTTGTCCCTTAGTCTGTCTTCACTGCTGGAAGATTTGGTGCCCTGACCCCATCTTATCATGCATATGACTAAGATAGTCAACTTTCTGAGAACTTTTTAGCCCCAAGGTCTGTGAGGAGCTCTGTGCTGGTTGCAGGCATTTTTAGCTTTTGACCAGGCTCAGTATGGGAACATAATGTAGTCTCAATGTACTACTAAAAATAGGAGGAGGCATTGGAATATAAAATCATCCTCATTATCTAGCAACACTGTTTGATTGTTGTTGGTAATTGGCTTAGCTTTATCCAAGAGCCACACACCGGTGTGAATTTCCTACCAACCCATCTACCCCCTTCCCCCACCTGCCTGGGGCCAGTGGTACTGTTGGGGGTGGGGCACCAGCTTAAATATAGTGGTTTATGAAAGAAAATGTGAGAAATGAAGGGAGAGTGGACAGGATGAGTGGTGGGAGATGAGGAGGTTGATGAAGTAGGCGATGGTTAGGAGAGAAAGGGTCGGTGTGAGCTGGAGCCTGGAGGGCCTTGTGAGGTGCCTGGTGAGCCCCCTGCTTCTGGTCATCATATTGGAAGGTGTGTGGAGAGCGTGGATGCTTGTGAAATGGGCCTGCATGTGAGAAGGCTGGAGGGAGAGGGAGAGAGAGAATGAGGATGAAGACAGAGCATTCACTTATCACTGACTTATTTAGCAGAGCACTTCCGGGATGTCACCTCTGCTCCCTTCTGGCCAGCTGACCAGGCCCCTTATTTCCCATTGTTGAGTATGTGGTGATTTCCAGCCGGACGGCTTCCCTGGCCTCTGTTCTGCTAGCTAGCTTCACCCTCTGCTGAGTTTCAGATATCTCTTGATATTCAGCCTACAAGTGCCTTTGCTCAATTTCACCTCTTTTATGAGTTAGTTACACCCCCGTACCACCCTCATAAATCAGTCTCTTCCGCCACTTCATCATTTTGGTAATTGGGAGCCTGATCTGTTTCTTTGTTTGTGGGATGGGTGTGGGGGAATGGGTTGAGAGCAAATGGGAAGATGAGGAAAAAATGCAGAACACTGGGGAAAAATGCAGTTGGTGGTGCTCCCGGCAGAAGATGGTCTTGGTTTCATTTGCACTACTGCAACTGTAAATATCTTAGGGGACTGGTGAAATTTAGTAGTATAATCTGTGGATTTCTGACTCTTTCACATTTCATAAGCTTGTGATAAATGTTCTCCTGGACTGTCAACCTGTGTCTGTGGATTTTCAGGTCACTGTAGTAGCTTTTTAGCTCCTGGAGCTAACACATAGGGGGCCTTGTATCCTGTGCAGTCAAGTGGGGTGACAGTGTTTCTTGGGTTAAAAACACTTGTGTTTTTGAACTGCTGTGATTCCACAAGAGAATTTTAGAAGCAATTAGTAGTCAACTCTGGAAGAGAGCATGGTATCCCACTCCAGTATACTTGCCTGGAGAATCCCATGGACAGAGGAGTCTGGCAGGCTACAGCCCATAGGGTTGCAAAGAGTCAGACACGACTGAAGTGTCTTAGCATGCATGCACAGTAGTCAATTAAGCTCTTCTACAGATCAAAAAGTTGTTCAGTAATAATAATATTAGGTGGTAATTCAAAGACTGCATTCAGAATAGATAGGGGATGGGAGAATAGTTTAATTATTTTGAGGTGAGCTTTAATTTTATTTAATCCTCTATTTCTCTTTTCTGGATGAATGTGAGTTAATCAAGTTTGATGGTGATGACAAAAAGAGGAGAAAAATGTTTAGTTGCCTTTATTTAGAAATTAAATCAATTTTATTGAAGTAAAATTTACATAAAATAAAATTTAGATATTTTAAACATATAGGTCAATAATCTTTGACAAATATATGCAACTACATGATCACCACTCTGATTAAGAAATAGAACATTTTTGTCATCTCAGAAGGTCTCCCCTGCCCTGTTGCAGTCGTTTTACTCCCCAGCTCCTTCACCCAAGGCAGTTATTAGTCTGATTTGTAATCTCTAAGGATTGGTTTGTCTATTCTAGAATTTCATATAAATGGAATTAAACATTATGTAGTCTTTTGAATCTAGCCTTTTTGGCTCAGCAAAGTGTCTGTGAGATATATCCATTTACTTGTACAAATCGGTAGTCTGTTCCTTTGGTTGAGTAGTATTTTATTTATGGATATACCATAATACGTTTATCTTTTCACCTGTTTATGGATGTATGGATTATTTTCAGATTTTGTCTATTATGACTAAATCTGCAAAGAACGTTCATGTCAAAATCTTTTTATGGACATATGTCTAGAAATCTTAGAAATAATGGATCATGTTGTTACATGATTTAGTTTTTTTAATTCTCTTACTTTCAGCCTGAATATGTCTTTATATTTAAAAATACACGCTAAGTTGATTCAATCATGTCCGACTCTTTGCGACCCCATGGACTGTAGCCCACCAGGCTCCTCATGGGATTCTCCAGGCAAGAGTACTGGAGTGGGTTGCCATGCCCTCCCCCAGGGATTTAAAAATGCATTCCTTATAAATAGCATACAGTTGAGTTTGCTTTTTATCCAGTGTGACAGTCTCTTCCCTTTAACTGGAGAGTTAGTATATTTATATTTAATGTAATTATTGATGTGGATGTGTTTATGTCTACTGTCATGCTATTTGGATTTCATTTGTCTCTTTTGCTTCTCTTCATTTCTCTGTTGTTTCTTTCCTATCCTCTTTTAGGTTAATAAAATATTGCTTAGTTTTCCATTTTATTTCCTCTGTTTACTTCTTAGTTATGCCTCTGTTTAACTATTTATTTTAGTTGTTGCTCTAGGGCTAACTCTGTGTGTTCTTAGTTATGGTGGTCTATTTAGAGTCAATATTATATCTCTTCATGCTTCACATATAACATAGTTTCCCCATAGTTTCTCCTTCCCACTCTTGCTTCAGATCTGTCACTTTCCAGTTCCCACTTTCTGTTTCCTGATTCACACTTCCCACTTCACAAATGTAATAACCTCACAACAGCAAAATTTTATTTAACTGCACACTTCGTTCTTTGCAAGACTGTTGTCTTATCTTTTACTTTTACCTATGCTGTAAGACTTTTCTTTATAATGCTATAATTATTTTTGCTTTAATAAACAGGACTATTTCTTGTAATTTAAGAGAAAAATGAGAATATAGTCTTTTATACTTGCTCATTTGTTATTTCCAGTGGTTCTCATTCGTGTGGACCTGAGTATTTTCATCTGGTATTATTTTCCTTCAGCCTGAAGACCATTCTTTCACCCCGCTTTTATTTATTTAAAAATGCCTTTATTTTATCCTTATTCTTAACATTTTTTGCTGATAATAGAATTCTGTTTTGACAGTCATTTTCCTTTTAGCACTTTAGAAATATTGTTCCATTGTTTTCTGGTCAGCAATCATTTTTTCCCCCTTGTTTCTCTGTTCATCTTTTGTTTGCGAGCTGCTTTCAATATCTTCTGTTTTTTCCGCTTGATCTCCAAAAGTTTGGTTATGATGTACGTATTGTGATTCTCTTTATGTTAATCTTGCTTGGAGTTTGCTGAGCTTCTTGGAATTGTTAAGTCAGTGTTTCTCAGTGTACCGGGGAAGTTTTTGGCTGTTGTTTCTTTAGATATTTTTTTCTGCTTCAGTTTCATTCTCTTTATCATTTGAAACTCCAATTATATGTGTGTTAGATCATTTGATACTGTGCCAAATATCAATATGCAGCTCTTTCATTTTTTATTCAGCCTTTCTCCCTGCTTTTCCTTATTTTTGTGCTGTGCTTGGACTCCAGTTCTCTTTATTATGGTCAGAAAATTGTCTCTAGGCAGAGAGCCAGGATGAAAACAAGACTAAATCACTGATACTAATAATCTGTCTTCAAGTTCACCAGCTCTCTGTCATCTCCAATCTTCTGTTAAGCTGAACGAGTGATTTTGTTTTTGTTTCAGTTAGTGTACTTTCTAGTTCTAGACCTTTCATTTGCATCTTTTTGTAATTTCTGTTTGCTACCGAAGTTCCATGTCTGTTCACTCATTAATACATTTTCCTTTAATTATTTGAATTTTTTTTTTTTTTTACTTCTTTGAATGTAATAACTGCTAATAGCTACTTTAAAGTGTTTACTTACCAAGTCCACAATCTGGATCACGTTTCCCATTTTCTTTGTATGTGTCAGTGATTTTATTAATTGAATGCTGGACATTGTGGATAGTATATTTTGAGACTCTGGATTCTGTTATTTTGTTTGGGAAAGTATTAATTCTTCTTATATCTTACAGTTTAAATATTGACTGGTCACAGTGAGTTTGTGCAGACTTGGTTTTATGCTTTGTTATTAAATGTCTATTCAAAGCCTGTGGCTTTTCCCAAGCCCCTCTAATTTGGTGGAAATCAATCTCTAAATTTTATCTCCTTGTGGATCTTCTTGGGGTTTAGAATTAGTCTTTATTACAGTGAGACTAGAGTAAGTCTTATTTTAGGGTATGACCCTTGTTCCTAAAGGACTTCCCGGGTGGCACAGTGGTGAAGAATCCACCTGCCAATGCAGGAGACACTAGAGACTTGATTTGATCCCTGGGTCAGGAAGATCACCTGGAGAAGGAAATGGTAACCCACTCCAGTATTCTTGCCTGGGAAATCCCATGGACAGAGGAGCCTATCCATGGCTACAGTCCTTGGGGTTGCAAAGAGTTGGACACAGCCAAGCCACTGAACACCTTGTTCCTTAGGAGTGGTATTTCTGGAAATCTCCATTCAGGAAGGAACTCCAGCAGACTCCAGCACTTCCCTGTTCCCAATGGTGCTCAACCACTAGTATCTCTTTTACTTCCACCTTTGTAGGAAATTCTATCAAGAAAATTATGGATGTCTTGCCCAAGATATATACCCAGCCCTCACTTCTGAACTTATGGGGTCCCCTTTCTGCAAATTTCTCTCTGATACACTTCCCAACCTTTTCAGCTGCCAGGAACTCTGATCTCTGCCCCCTCAGCATGGTGTGACCACTGTGCTGTGTTTGGAAGTCAGCTGCCTTTACTTCTCCAGTCAGGAAACTGACTCTCTGCAAAAGGCCAGAGAAATCACAGACTTTTCTCATGAGTTTCCCTTTTCTCAGAAATTGAAATCTTACACAGCTTTTTGTCCACTGCCTGGGAACAGTTGCTTCGTGTATTTTGTCAGTTTTATACTTGTTTCCAGGAATGGACCGCCTATTCCTTCTGTCCTCTCTGCCTTAAAGTCCCAGAAACTTTTGGCTCTCCATCCTTAGACCCCTTGAGTTTCCTTTTAGAACACAAACGGGAATAAACATTTCATCCATTTAGGTGAGAGGAGAACAGAAGAAAGAAGGCATCAAGCTGCTGCTTGTGACTGGGTTTTGTTAGCTGGAGGCATGGGAGAGTCTTCCATGAGCAGGTGTTATTTTCTGGTTGCTGTTGACAGCAGCCTTGACAGATGACCAGGAGATGGGGTTGTGTGAGCACACGGGGCTTTGATTAGAGAGCTGGTGAGCCTCACTTGCAAGTGTGTGCAGCAGCAAGTGGAAGCCAAGATTTAGAGCTCAGCCATGTGTATGGGGGATGGGGGTCTTGGCTCTGCACCAGTGTTTCAGCCATGAGTTGTGACCAGATGCCCTGTTGTATCGCCCCATCATGATATGTTTGTTTGCTCATCTGCGGAGGAAGGAGTATTAACCTGGGACTGAGGGAGAGGTGAGCTCATAGAGAAGCAGTGTGGGGTCACACACAAAGACCTGGCTTCTAATTAGAATTAAAATCACTACAAGTGCTCTTGGGTAAGTTACTTAATTTTTTTGAGACTTGGTTTCATTAATTCTAAAATGGAAATCATAATGCCTGTTGGATCCAGTCTTAAAGATAATTGTGAGAAAATAAAAGAATGTATGAAACTGTTAGTCACTCAGCCTTGTCTGACTCTTTGGGACCCCATGGACTGTAGCCCGCCAGGCTCCTCCGTCCATGGGATTTTCCAGGCAAGACCACTGGAGTGGATAGGCATTCCCTTCTCCAGGGGATCTTCCTGACTGCAGAACTGAATCCAGGTCTCCCACATTGGGGGCAGATTCTTTACTGTCTGAGTAGTAGCCCCTAAAAGTATGTTCATGAAAACTATTTTATCTAACCCAGTTTCCAAATCATTTTCTGAGAGAAAGAGAGTCAACGGCATGAAACTTCTGGCAATTTCGTTATTGTTCATTTTCTGTGTTTTAGAAAAAAGTGTAGATGGAACCAGTTGGCTGGGGAGACTTAAGCATTCACAGAAGAAAGGAATATTAGGATTTGGGTCTGTGAGAGTAACCGAAGTAGACTGCTGAGATGAGGCGGTGAGTGACCAGGCCTTTTCTGAAGCCCTCAGCACTGTGCCAGAGGCTGCGGAGAACACAGCAGAAGAAAAGGTAGATTTATTTCCTACCCTCTGTGGGCCGTAGTGTCCTCAAGGAGTAAGACTGGGTCCTGCGAACTGATGCTTTAGCAGAAGCAGCCATTTGGGCAAGTTGGTGACTGGGCGATACTGAGAGATAAGAGGAAGGTCTGAGGATGAGGCAAATGCCCACTGTTGCCTTTCCCAGCCCTGTTCACCTTCAGGCAGGATGAGCCTCATTCTGTCAGCTTCGATCAGTTCCTCTCCCAGATCGGGCTTTACCAAGGCAGGTAGTTCTCTACCCTCCAGCTGGTAGGATCGTGACACAAATCAGGCTCCTCCAAGCGTGGGGTCTGGTAAACCGGGTAGACTTGGGCCACGTACCTGCAGTCTTCCCTTCAGCATATCCTGTGCAGTCCTGCCGTGGGTTTATTGATACTCTGCTTTCTTGATTTATCTTCCAGCATTCCCGTAGGGCAGGAGGCCATCTCTGAGCCCTAGTTGATTGGCTAAGCTGGACTTTCTCTGCAGAGGCGCAGCACCTCTTGAGCCATGACACAGAATGGATATGGTTGCATTTGGGAAGCCAGGGTCAGTGAAAGTTGAAATTAGGGTAGAATTATAAATGTAAAGCTGTTTGGGTGGAACTGTATCGGGTAGATGCCTGGGGAAATGGTGATGCAATGGGTAATTAGCTGGAAACAAAAGCATCTTGTTGTTAATCTGCTGGTCTTGGAGTTCAAGTAGTGGGCAACTAAAGAAGGGAATTGTCCTCACCTTAAGTTGATTGGCTAGAAAGCGCTGCCCCAAGTAAGAAGCCATCCTTCAGGCCTTGATGTTTTGGTCAGGGTCCTGGCTGGAAGGTGATGAATACTCAAAGGGTTTAATTGAAGAGAGCATGATAAAGGGACTGTTAACAGAAGTATGGGGAGAAATAAGAGACTCACCATGAACTGATGAATAAATTCAGAGGCTAGCAACAGCTGGGAGATGTTATTATACCTGACGGAGGGAAGGTGGAAGACCGATGTTTAAGAAGCCTGGTGAGGACTGTGGCTATGGGAGGGGCTGCCCGGCAGGAACTGTGGCTACATACACAGACACAGACACACAAAGTCCTTTTGAATGCAGACCCGCTTTAACTGTCCTCTTGGGGTACCGACAAACAAACGTCAATAGTTTTTATTTTTTATTATTTTTAATGACAAACATTTACTCTTAAAAAAATTTTTTTTTATTAGAGTATGGTTGATTTACAATGTTGTGTTAGTTTTAGGTGTGCAGCCAAGTGAACCAGTTATCCATGTACTTATATGCACACATTTTTAGATTCTTTTCCCGTATAGATCATTACAGAGTATTGAGTGGAGTTCCCTGTGCTGCAGAGCAGGTCTATTTCATATATAGTAGGGTGTATGTGTCAGTCTTAATCTCCCAATTTATCCCTCCCTCCCCACCCCCTGCTAACTATAAGTTAAACAAACGTCAGTAGGGGGCCAACAACAAGCATAAGTTCCCCCAAACAAGACCAATCCTGTCATGTTTGAGTGTAGCAAGAGGGTCACTGTGATTGGAATGTAATGAACATTTGAACGTTAAAAGATAAGACTGGAGCGATAGGGACAAAATCCTGTGGTGCCTTCTAGGCTATGGTAAGAAGCTTGGAGTTTTATTCTGTGTGATAGAGTCATTGGAGGACACTCTCTGATTTATATTTTAATCCAGCTACAGTGTTTCAAAATACAGGTGAGAAATGATGGGGATTAAAGTAGAAGCTGTGAAGGTGGTGGGCAGTGTTAGATTCTAGATATGTGTTCCTTATGGAGCTGACTTAACTTACATGTGGATTGCATGTGGATGGGGGTGAAGGAGCAAGAGGAATCCTGGGTGACTGCGGTTGGGAGATGTTGGTGTTATTATCTGAGACAGGGGAGACTTGAGGAGAGTGCAGAAAGAATGCAGTATTTTTGTATAAAGCAGCTTGAGGTATTTCTGATTTAGAAAGCTATTTGAGTCTTGAGTTTGGAAGAGGTCAGGACTGGAGGTATAAATTTGGGAGCCAGCATCACAGATAGTATTTAAAACTATGAACTTGCATGCAGTCACTTAGCAAGTGACCCTAGGTAGCCAGGGGAAAAAACCTTGGAGCATTTGTTATGAAACAAAGAGGCAGAGAAGAGACAGCAGAGACTGACCACTGAATTAGGAGGAAGCAAGGATCCTGCAGTGTTACTGAGGCCAGAATAGAAGTGTTTCACAAATCAGGGGCTAGTCTACACTGTTGAATGCACGTGAGAGATGTGACGGTAAACTGATCCTCGGATTTGGTGTTACGAGGACCATTGGGGACCTCTCCATAAGCAGTGTTAGTAGAATTAAAGAAGAATGGAATGTGAGCAAATGATGTTCTGCAACTAACTATTAGGAGGTGAATGCCTCAGTTTTCCTCTTCTTTTGTACCCACCGTATATGCTGTTTCTAACATGATATAATTTTTAGATTTTTCTTAAATTTTTTCCCAGTCAACCACCTCTAAATGAGCTCAGGTGTTTCTAAGTAATGCCCAGAACTAAATATAATACTCCACGTGTGATCTGTCCCACATGAAATATATCGGGGAAATGATTCCTTTCATTCTCAGTATTCTCTGTCTATGACTCCAGCCTAAGATAGATAGCATGTCTTTATTTTTTTATGACAGACAGATTGAACTTTTGATTGATATTTAGTTATCATCTAAGAGCTCTAAATCTTTAACACACTATTTCAAAGCCATTTCTCCATCCTGTTATTAAATGGATGGTGTTTTCTCTCGTTTGTTTGTTGTTGTTGTTGTTTTTTTTTTGGATTCAAGTGCTGTACTTGAAGCTTGTCACTGTTTCGCTTCATCTTATTTGTTGATTTGGCTTGTTGAAGTTTATTTTGGGTCTAGATTCTGTCACTCAGGGACATCCTTTTATAAACCAGTTCCTATGCCTTCATCCAAGTCATTAATAAACATGTTAATTGCTTCTCGTATTTTGTGAAAGTGGGTGGGCATAAACTGTCAATTACTGATGTATGTGCTGTGTTTAGTCGCTCAGTCATGTCTGACTCTTTGCGACCCTATGGACTGTAGCCTGCCAGGCTCCTCTGTCCATGGGGGAATTCTCCAGGCAAGAATACGGGAGTGGGTGGCCATACCCTCCTCCAGGAGATCTTACCAACCCAGGGATTGAACCCAGGTCTCCTGCAATGCAGGTGGATTCTTTACCATCTGAGCCACCAGGGAAGCCCAAGAATCCTGGAGTGGGTAGCCTATCCCTTCTCCAGGGGAACTTCCTGACCCAGGAATCGAACGTGGGTCTCCTGCATTGCAGGCAGATTCTTTACCAGCTGAGCTACAGGGAAGCCCTATAAATTACTGATAGATACACAGAGACAGGACAAATGCTGTTTAAACACAATTTAAGAGTGAGGAAGGCCCTGCAAAGTCAGAGGGTCTGGTTCTTACTTGCTCAAGATCATAGGTGGGAATGATGCTTCTGTCACCTGGATGTGTCTGGTCTGGTTCCCCAAAGCTCTTTCCGAGATGCGTTCTTCTCTCGTCATCCTTTCGTGAACCTCTCTGGCTGGGCTATTATCCTGCTCATCTTTCTCTGTCATATTCTCAAATGTCTCATGGGAAATTTGGCTTACTACCCCACTAAAATCAAGATTCTTTATACCTTTCTCTGAATCACATGTCCAGCAGCCTGATCAACAAAAGTTACAGTATGGTTCTAATTAAAAAAATAAGAAAATAACTTCTAGTTATTAATCTTTGTTTAGCACATTGTCGTCTTCAGAACGCTTTAATCTGTGTTTTCTCACTTAGCCGTCACACTGAGCCATCACAATAACCTAGTGACCTAGGATGCTTCATTTTGCAGATAAATTCATCATCAAAGAAGATAATAGCTTAGCCTAGGTTTCAGGACTGCTTATGAAGGGCCAAACTAGGGTCCAGACCACTGACATGGGAGCCTGGGAATGGGGACCTGGACAGGTGGTGGAGGTCACCATTGTTCACAGGTGATGGGGGGAGAGGAAAGCTGAAGCTTGGTGCTCCCCTGGTGCTCCCCAGGCTCTGTTGGACCAAGCGGAGTAGCACCAGGTATGTGGCAGAAGACTGTTCAGGTGTCCATCACTTATGAGGAACTCTTCTTTGGCACATCCGGGGGCCTGCCTTTCCCAGGCTCAGGATGGAGCTGGGCGGAGACCATATTGTTTGGATGTTATTATACTGGTGAGCACTGAAGAACTGATGCTTTTGAACTGTGGTGTTGGAGAAGACACTTGTGACTGAGTGACTGAACTGAACTGAACTGATACTGGTGGGTGGGTGGGGCCAGGGCAGAAAAGAACCAGCAGTGAACAAGTGCTCATTCCTGATGATCACATCTTTCTTTCTTTCTTTCTTTTTTTTTAATAGCAACCACACCACTGGTTTATCAGTCTGTTTTGGAGCTTTTCTATGAATCTGTGCAAGTTAGAGCTGGTCGTATGCCAGACCATATTGTTTGGATGTTATTATACTGGTGAGCACTGAAGAATTGATGCTTTTGAACTGTGGTGTTGGAGAAGACACTTGTGACTGAGTGACTGAACTGAACTGAACTGATACTGGTGGGTGGGTGGGGCCAGGGCAGAAAAGAACCAGCAGTGAACAAGTGCTCATTCCTGATGATCACATCTTTCTTTCTTTCTTTTTTTTTAATAGCAACCACACCACTGGTTTATCAGTCTGTTTTGGAGCTTTTCTATGAATCTGTGCAAGTTAGAGCTGGTCGTATGCCAGTCTTCCATTTAGGGGTCCAGTTCTATAAAGGATCAGTGATAGTGATTCTTGAACAAGTCTTCAGGTTACTGAAATGTCCTTAAAAGCAGGATTTTGATATTTAGGCAGACTTGAGTTCAGAACTACGTCTGTACTTACTGGGAACTTGGACACGTTTCTTAAACTCTTATTTATTCATCTGTAAAATGGGGGATAATGATAGTGCATATAGGCATACTTTGTTTTATTATGCTTCACTTTATTGTGTTTCCCAGATACTGTTTTTTTTTTTTTAACAAGTTGAGGATTTACGGTAACCCTGCATTGAGCAATCTGTCAGTGCCCTTTTATTCCAATAGCATTGCTGACTTCTCTCTGTGTCACATTTTGGTAATTCTACCAACATTTCAAACTTTTCATTGTTATTATATTTATTTGGTGACTTGTGATCAGTGATCTTTGGTGTTACTTTTGTGACTTGCTGATGTCTCGGATGATGGTTAGCATTTTTTAGCAACAAAATTCTTTTAAATTAAGGCATGTACATTTTTTAGACATCATGTTATCGCACACTTAATAGGTTATAGTATATTGTAAACACAGTTCCTTTTTTGGTTGTGCTCCAGGCTTGTGGGATGTCAGTTCCTTGTCCAAGGATTGAACCTGGGCCACTGCAGTGAAAGCCCAGAATCCTAACCACTCCCTAAGCGTAACTCTTACATGTACTGGAAAACCAAACAAACAAAAAAATGTGTGTGACTTGCTTTATTGCAATACTTGCTTTATTCCAATGGGCTTCCCTGATGGCTCAGTGGTAAAGAACCTGCCTGCCAGTGCTGGAGACGTGGGTTCAACTCTTGGGTTGGGAAGATCCCCTGGAGAAGGAAATGGCAACCCACTCCAGTATTCTTGCCTGGGAAATCCAATGGACAGAGGAGCCTGGTGGGCTACAGTCCATGGGGTCACACAGAGTCAGACACGATTCAGTGACTAAACAACAACCACCACCACAACAAATTGTCTGTAATGGAATCTGCAATATCTTTGAGGTCATATATAAATATATATATGTACTGTATATATTGAAGAAGGAAATGGCAACCCACTGCAATACTGTTGCTTGGAGAACTCCAAGGACAGAGGAGGCGGACAGGCTGTAGTCCATGAAATTGCAAAGAGTCGGACTGTGCAACTAACTTTCACTGTATATGTATGTATTATATGTATATGTACTGTGTATATATGTACTGTATATAGGTGTTATATGTATAGTTAGTGGGGACTAACGGAGAAGGCAATGGCACCCCACTCCAGTACTCTTGCCTGGAAAATCCCATGGACGGAGGAGCCTGGTGGGCTGCAGTCCATGGGGTCGCTATGAGTCGGACACGACTGAGCGACTTCACTTTCATTTTTCACTTTCACGCATTGGAGAAGGAAATGGCAACCCCTTCAAGGGTTCTTGTCTGGAGTATCCCAGGGACTGTGGAGCCTGGTGGGCTGCCGTCTATGGGGTCGCAAAGAGTTGGACACGACTGCAGCGACTTAGCAGCAGCAGCAGCATTGGGGACTAAGTTAATCATATCAAAGGCTTAACATAATACACTCAGAACTCAGTGAACACTGACCATTGTTGTTGAGTTGCCATCATATACGTGGTGTTAGTTTAAGAGACTGGCTTCTTCTTTACTGTTTCTTTTCCCCTATAAGGTTTGTTTCATCTTAGCCCCATTTGCCTTACCCTTTTCAGTTTGAGGATCACTCACCTTGGTGGAAGAGATGAAAAGCAAGAATAAAGTTGAGTACCTCTGCCTTCTCTCTGTCATCTTTTAACTTTCCATCATCCTACAAAGCTGTTTCTATCACTTCCTGGATCGTTTTCTTTTGAACCCAACTTTAACAAGTCTTTCAACCATTTTTTTCTTAGACTTGAGCCACTTTTCTTATAAGTTCATCCTCCTGTTTTCATAACTGTCCTGTTTTTATATATTAGAAGTGTATCCTACTTTTATGGGCTTCCCTGGTGGCTCAGATGGTAAAGAATCAGCCTGCAATGCAGGATACCTGGGTTTGATCCCTGGGTTTGATCCTTGGGTTTGGGAAGATCCTCTGGAGCAGGGCAGGGCAACCCATTCCAGTATTCTTGCCTAGAGAATCCCATGGACAGAGGAGCCTGGTGGGCTACAGTCCATGGGGTTGCAGAGAGTCACACATGACTGAGCGACTAAGCACACACATCTGACTTTTGTACATTTTCTGATATAATCTGATTTAATCACGGACTTCCTGGGTATCCATGGTGTCTCTTAAATGTCTGCATTGGGATTATTGCCCTTCCCAGGTGTCACAGTGGTAAAGAAGCAGCCTGCCAGTGCAGGATATGCAAAAGATGCGAGTTCAATCCCTGGGTCAGGAAGATTTCCTGAAGAAGGAAATGGCAGCACACTCCAGTATTCTTGCCTGGGAAATCCCATGGACAGAGGAGCCTGGCGGGCTACAGTCCATGGAGTCTCATAAGAGTCGGACAGGACTGAGCTACTGAGCATTGGATAATTAGCTATTAAGCAGCCAGAATCAAATCATTTAAAGCAGTGCGTTACATCTCTTTTGAATCACATTGCTGTTCTAGAAATGTCTGTAGACTCAAATGCATTATTTCCAAACTTTTAATTTAACCTCAGAAATCATCTTACTAAATGACACATCTTATTCTTCACTGCATCCCATTTCTTTAGTATAAATTCCAGGAGGATGTGGTCATTTTCTCATAGGGCTATCATTAATTCTACATATGACCCATCTAGGGCAAGCATTCTTCAACTATAGCCGGCAGACTAAATTGGGTCTGCTATTTGTTTTTGTAAAATAAAGTTTTATTGAAATACAGCCTTGTTCACTTGTTTACCTATTGTCTGTGGCCGCTTTTACATTACAAAGGCCAAGATCAATAGCTGTGTCAGAGCCTGTATAGCTCACAAAGTGTAAAATATTTCCCTCTACAGGGGAAAGAAAAATTGGCTGGCCCACTGCTAGGGCTTCCTGAGGGAGGAACCTTAACCCCTCCCTTGCAGCAGCTCTTCTCAAAGATTTCCTAGCCTTCTGGGAAATACTGCTGTCAAAAGGAAAAAATCAGATACCCTGTTTTAAAAGAATTAAACTTCTAGCATGTCTAAATAAATGAAATCTCATCTCACAAATCTCATCTCATATCTTGCCTCTCTGCCAGTTTTGTGATCTCTTTCAGGAAATATTTTCAATATCCTCTGTCAGGCTGAGATGCTCAGTGGTCTTACTGTGATACTATTTTCTGTCTTATTTGCCCTTTGATGCAAATGCTCTCAGCCGTGGATCCTGGTTCGTGAATTTCCAGACAAGTCGACAACACCTTAAATGCCTTCTTCCCATGTTTGCGTTTCATAATGCCAGCAGAGCCAGGTGGGAGCCAAGTCTTTTGACTTTGTTCATTTGTCACTTGCCAGCAGGGAGAAACACACTTGTCTGCTTCTTATGCTTTCATTGTGGGACAGACTCCCCTGCTCTCACCAGTTTCCAGCCACCGAGCAGAATGGTACTGGGGAGAAGCTGAAACCAGAGGGTCATTGTACAAGGTGGGCGTTATACGAGGTGGTCTCCACGTGGTGTTGTCAACTGAAGATAAGACCACACTGGCCAGGACAATAGCTGCTTCTGCCACTTGGCGAGAAAGGACTGGGTACCTTGTTTAGGGGTGGATTGTGGCTTCAGAGGACATAAGCCGGCAAGGAGCAGTGGCTCAGGCATTAAGTCAGGTCCAGAGCAAGAGAGATGAGCCTATTCATCAAACACATCAGGGTGGGATGCTGCTTTGTTGTTGTTGGGTGTGTATGACTGAAGCAGGTGCAACTCCTGGATGCTGATGGGTCCCTGCCCCTACCATTCCATCTCCATCACGATCACCCTCTCATTTCTGCCTTCAGACTGCTCTTCTCTTCTGCCCCCTTCTTGGTCTGATTGTGCCCCTGCTGGATTTACTTCCTTAATAAGCCACTACTGCATACAAACAGAAACTCAGAGTCCTCTTTTTCTTGGCTCTTTTCCTTTGCCTCCTCTGATTCCCAGTCGCCAAAATGTATTCTTTGTGCATGTCTCAGCTTTATTTATCCATGAACCCTTCAAATTGAAAGGAAAAAAGAATATTTCAGTTGGGATAGAGTTATGAGAAAAGAACAGTTAGTGGCTTCATGTAAAAGCCAGTTATTCTGTATTTTAACAATAGGTCATTCACAGGGCTTATTGCAAGAACCATTAAAATCATTAACAGGTCATTAATGCTGACTTTGAACTAGCTCATCAAAATCTCACTATTAATAGCTTTAAAAACTGTTTCGAATGCTTGAATTTTAACTGTCAGGGATTAAAAGTGGGACAGATGACTACGGGGCTCCCTTGATTTTAAGGTCCCAAGGGAACCTCAGGGTGTTTGGGGTCCTTCCTGAAAACCTGAGGCCAATGTCATGGAGGGCAGTGCATGAGTTCGCTCATAAACCATCTCCCGGTGCCCCTGTCAGAGCAGAGATGAAGCGCATGACGTACCAGTGATGCTGGCCTATAGAGCCGTGCACAAACTCCTGTCTAGCATGCATTGGGGTGGGGGTCGGAAAAGGAAGCTGTGCTTTGAAGATTCTGTCGGCAGATGCTCGAAAAGGACAGCCGCCCCACTTTCTAGTGCCGCCCTTTCATGACATAACACCTCTTATCTTGTGAGAGCCTCTTCCAACACCGCACTCCTAAATTACCCTGTAATTTCTTCCTGTTATCTTGGCCCCATCACGTGCTGTGAAGAGGGTTTTGTAGGAGTCGGAGTCCTGGATGGGTCAAGTCACACGGGAGGCTGGGACTTAGTCTATAGTTGGAGACAAGGAGGTGCCCAGAGCGGTCCCTAAGGTGGAGTCGGGCCGACAACGTGGGTGATGCCGGGGGGCGGGGGGCGGGGGGGGGGGGACAGTGCTGCCAGTCCTGCCACGAAAACAAAGAAACACAAGGCTGGCTTTCGTTCTGGGTGTACCTTAGAGGATACCTGGGTTCTGTGTTGTTAAAGCAAAGATTAGCAAAGATTTCCTTTTCCTTTGAGTTATTCGGTAGGATATTAGCATTTCTATCACCAACTTCCTTTTTCCTTTGTGATTAAGGAAGCTTTTGTTCCTTTTGATGTGTGGCAGGGTGGGGGGGATGATGAAGCAGGAGGAAATACTACTTTTGCATCCTTTCCCCTAAGTTTATTTTATATACTGAGAAAATTAAGGAAACTGTAGATTAGTATTTAGGGAGGGTTGGTGCGGTGGTAGACTTCCCTGGTGGCTCAGAGAGTAAAGCGTCTGCCTACAATGCAGGAGACCCGGGTTCAATCCCTGGGTCAGGAAGATCTCCTGGAGAAGGAAATGGCAACCCACTCCAGTATTCTTGCCTGGAAAATCCCATGGATGGAAGAGCCTGGTAGGCTACAGTCCATGGGGTCGCAAAGAGTTGGACACGACTGGTGCAGTGGTAAAGAATCTACCTGTGAATGCAGGCGATGCAAGAGAAGCAGGTTTGATCCCTGGGTTGGGAAGATCCCCTGGAGTAGGAAACGGCAACCCATTCCATCCAGTATTTTGCCTGGAAAATCCTATGGGGCAGAGGAGCCTGGCGGGCTACAGTCCACGGAGTTGCAAAGAGTTGGACATTACTGAGGACAGTAGACAGCACCGAAGATCTTACTGAGAGTAGAAGATTGAAATGAACATCACGTCCTTTGGAGGAAGATGCGAAAAGCTGCCAAGGTGTGAGATTCGAAAGCGATCTCAGTATAGACATGGAGATGAGTGTTGCTCGGTTTGTCCCTCCAGACCCGCTTTCCATCCTTCCACTCGTTTCTTCGTTGTTGACAAGGCAGCTCTTTCTGACCCCAGACCCGTGTAGGCGAGTCACCGTGGAGGCAGAGTAGGGTTTGCTGATGACGGAGAACAACAGCAGCAGCTGCTGGGCTGGCCTCACCCCTAGTCTTCACTTCCGCTTTGGAGCCTGGGTGCTGGGGTTTCCGTAATCAGCAGGTGTGGCACTTGAGCCTGGAGTGGCCTTTAGTCTCCAGCAAAGATGGAGGCCTCCTTATCGGTGCTCCACCCAGGAGAGCGGGGCTGTTGGAAAACAAAGCTGGTGTCTCCTTAGCATTCATCCGTTTACCCTGAATGACTTGATTTATTTTTATTATGCTGCTTCTCCAAACCCCACTGGGCTTCTTCTCTCCTTTCTCTCTCTCTTTAAAGAAAGTGTGTACCTAATGATTCAGACAATGTACCATAGAGGTCACTTACCGTGTTGTACTTTGCTAATGTCTGCTGGGTTGCATTTTATGCAATATAGAACTTTAGTGGCATTTAGAAGTGCCTCATCTCATTGAGATCGCCTGTCTGGTCCTCTGCTTTCACCTTAGTTGTAAGGTCAGGTGACTTGTTCTGGTGCGTGAATATTAGAATCATTTCTTTTACCCAGAAAAATGTCAACGTGAGTTTCTTTCAAGTCAAATCAAAATGCTCTGAGTTTTAGATCACTTGCATTGGTGCTTATGTTAATGTCTGAAAGGGTATTTTGAGAATTGCTGGAGGGTCAGATCCACAGATTTCCAGTTACTTCAGATGTCGTAGAAGCTGCACCTTTATTAGTAGGACTTTTTGGTTGCAGTCCACAGAAAGTGGTATTAACTCATATAAGATGTATTTTAGATCTGAAGGGAAAGGAAAGGGGAAAGTGTCACAGTGCTTCCAAGCATCTGGGTAGCAGGAATTAATAAATGCATTTTCTTTCTCTCAGAGACTATATTCCCAGAACAAATGATGTTGGATGGCTCTATGATTTCTTTCTTTCTTTTTTTTTTCCTACCCTGCCCCTCGGCTCTGTGATTTCTGAAGTCACTATGGTGCTGTACTTAAGATTCAGATTCCAGGGGGAGAGGATGTTTCTGGCCCGACATGGGGCATCTTGTTTGACAGTCTCATGGAAGTTTTATCCACTGGAGAGGGAGTTGTTTCCAGGTTGGGTGTTGTTACCACCAGCAGGAGAATGGGTGCCCGGCAGGCAGAGCCAACAGATGTCCAGTGCAGCATCTCTCTTTAGTCTTCTGTTTATCTCTCTTCCAGATCATTTAATAAGACATTAAATAAAACTGGACTTACCCCGGGTGCCACAGGCTCCCCACCAGGCATTCCTCTGACTCTTTACATTATCATTGATAATTGTTCATTTGCCTTTAGTCAGGTTTTAGCCTCTGTGATGAGCTTCACACTCCTGCCAGTTTAAATTTCATGTAAGGAGTAAAGCTTCCAAGAGCTGCTGTATCAGTTTTTTTTTTTTTTCTAGAGTCAAAATGTATGATTTCATTGACTGTGTGCTCCTCTCTACTAATCTTGTAATCCGACCCCAAATAACAATTCAGTATGGAAGACTGCCACGTGGCCAAAACATCAGCTTTCCCTAGCCAGCTTCCCTCGTGAGAGCGAGGGCCCGAGCTAGGACAACCAGGGCACTCTGCTGTCTGCCATTCTGGCTAATGAACTGGAGACATGATTTCTATCTCAGATGACCTGCCGAAGCGCTTTAATGCTCTCTGAACCATTGAGGAAAGATTGAATTAGCCTCGGTATAGCAGTATAATCCAAGCATATTTGAGGCTATTTCAAATCCAGGGGACATTGGTAATGTTAATAGCTAATAGTTATGGGGCGCTTACTATGTGTCAGACACCTTGCACTTGACCTGTATCATCTTTCTTGAACCTTCACCTGAACCTAAACAACCCTATGAAGAAGGTACAATTATCATCCTCCTTTTCCCAGTGCAGAAGCCAAGGCTTTGGGGCAAAATAACTTGCCCAAGGTTACACATTTACAAATACATATTTTATGTACTGTAACCTCTATGCTCTCAGTCACTCGGGCTAGGTAAATACTTACCCGTCCAGCCATCTCTTCCCTGATTCCTCAATTCAGTGACTAAGATATGAATCACGTGCTTAGGATGGGCCAGTAGTGTTGGAGGCGCCAGGCGTGGAGAGCAGAGCTGGTTAGACGCGATGTCTTCTCTGCCAGGAGGGAACTCGCATTCTAGTGGCTAATGTGTATGGAGACCCAGGGACTTCATCACTGCATGCCCTTCACCACTGCGTGCCCTGACTGTGCTGTTCATAGTGTATCCCCGAGGCTACCGTGCTGTCTAGAATCCCTTCTGGAATGAAAACATGGGAGAAGCTTCAGTAGGCAGATGGGTAGATAGAGAGATAGGCAGATAGATGGATAGACAGACAGATAGACATACGTGTGTCATGTCTATAACTCTTCCACCAAGATAGGCACGATTGCCGAGAGTGGAAACATGTTCTTCAGATTCTGAGTGTGTGGTAGAATGGCCTTCTGCAAGAGTTACATTCTTTGGTTTTGTATAGTGTCTTAAGAATTTAGTTCCTTTGTGAATTGAAGCATAGTTGATTTATAATGTTATGTTGTTGTTGTCCGGTCACTAAGTTGTGTCCTACTCTTTGTGACCCCGTGGACTGCAGCACTCCAGACTTCCCTGTCCTTCACTATCTCCTGGAGTTTGCTCAGACTCATGTCCATTGAGCCAGTGATGCCATCCAACCATTTCATCCTCTGTCGCCCCCTTCTCCTCTGGCCCTCAGTCTTTCTCAGCATCAGAGTTGTGTTACTTTAAGGTATATAGCAAATTGATTCAGTTTTATGTATAAATATACCTTTTCAGTGGAGAAGGCAATGGCAACCCACTCCAGTACTCTTGCCTGGAGACTCCCATGGATGGAGGAGCCTGGTAGGCTGCAGTCCATGGGGTATCTAAGAGTCGGACACGACTGAGCGACTTAATTTTCACTTTTTACTTTCGTGCATTGGAGAAGGGAATGGCAACCCACTCCAGGGTTCTTGCCTGGAGAATCCCAGGGATGGGGGAGCCTGGTAGGCTGCTGTCTGTGGGGTTGCACAGAGTCGGACACGACTGAAGCGACTTGGCAGCAGCATACCTTTTCAGATTCTTTTCCGTTATAGGTTATTACTACATATTGAATATAGTTTCCTGTGCCATACAGTAGGACCTTTACTGTTTATCTGTTTTATATACAGTAGTGTGTATCTGTTAATCCCAAACTCCTAATTTATCTCTCCTCCCCTTTCCCCTTTGTAACCATGTTTGTTTTCTCTGTGAGTCTTTTAAAATTGTATTTTAAAATGCCCCTTTCCCCCCATAATATTTCAATGATTATTTTAACATAAAAATAAATTCCTAAAAGTAGGCACTGCAGAGTAAGTCATGGCTCAAGGATATGTACTGTGTTTCTGGGCTATTTCTGTACCCCCAGTGTCCTCGGGGGCTGGTCCATGTACTCTGATTTGAGAAGCGTGCAAGAGTCTAATGTGTCAGCCAGGAGTCACAGAAGCCTCCACAGCAGTCTTGAATGGCAAGTGGTTTAGTACCAGAAATTCAGGGTTTTGGAAACTTTTGAAAGGCTGGTGGGGGGATGGAAGGCCAGGAAAGCTCTGTTCAGGGAAAAGGTGAGTGCAGGGACTAGACTGAATCTCGTGGGTTAATCTTAGGAGATGTCTGGTGTCCCAGGCCAGGTCCCCTTTGCCGGTGCCAGCACTGGGTCCTCACTTCCAAGTGTTCTGGGATCATAGTAGCTTCTCTTTCTTTTCTGCTTCCCCATCTCACTTTGCTTCTCAGTGGTGGAGTCTAACTGGAAACACACTGACCAGGGCACCTAGGAAAGGCAGTGTCTAAGTTCTGGAGAGCAAGTGTGCAAGGGAGAGCTTGGAGCCGTGAGGATGGTGCTGAACATCAATAGACAATATCCTTTTATTTTTCTGGCCACACTGCGAGGCATGTGGGATCTTGGTTCCCTGACCGTGATCTAACCCGTGTGCCCTGCAGTGGAAGCACTCAGTCTTAGCCACTGAACTGCCAGGGAGGTCCCCAGCAAATAATATATCCTTACTGCACAACCAAAAGTGACATTTGGCCTAGGGTAAGGCAGTAGCCATTCCTTTTTTTTCTCTACTACTGCAGTCTTATCCCTTTCAGCCTCCCCCTTGAGCAGCTTAAAGTGCCAAGGAATGAGGTTTCAGTAAGAAATGTAACTGTGGTGGGGAAATTTAGTTTTATTGACTCTGTTCCTTTTTTATTTCACTTTTCCACTTGCCGCCCTCTTGGTTCTCCCATCCTCTTCTTTTAGGAAAGAGAAGGGCTGTTAGTCTCGGGATCGTGTGTGGGTTCCTGCGGGGAATTTATCATCCGAACCCTGTTGAGAGAGAAGCTCTTTAGGGAGACACAGGGTAAAAAGCTGAATTGATTGAAAAGATTTGTGGGGTTTTCCTCTGAAGGAAGGGGTTTCCGTTTTGTCTCAGTCGGTAAAGAATCCGCCTGTAATGTAGGAGACCCAGGTTCGATCCTTGGGTTGGGAAGATCCCCTGGAGAAGGGAATGGCAACCCACTCCAGTATTCCTGTGTGGAGAATCGCCATGGACAGAGGAGCCCGGTGGGCTACAGCCCCTGGGGTCGCAGAGAGTGACTGAGCGCCTAACACACATACACACCTCTGAACGAATGTGACTTCCTCCTGTGGTAAAGAGAGTTAATGCTCCAGCCAGTTTATCTGCAGCATCGCTGATTGCATCTTCAGGATGCTTCCGAAATGAAGCTAAAGAAGAAGGTCTGTTTTCTTTTAGTCCCTGAGGTCCCAACCACCCTCAGAATGAGGAGCCTTTCCACTCCTTTTCAAGAAGACTTGCTCTTCTTCAGCTCCCAACTTCTAAGCAAGGTCTTGGCCAAAAGCTTTCGTTGGTTCATTTCGATGCTTCCCTACCTTTATGTAAATGAATACCACCATTTTTTTTTTTAACTCACACAAATTAAGTTGATCGACTGTCTTAAAAGACTGCATCACTTGGTTTTTTGTTTTTTGAATCATTGTTAGAGTTGTCATTAAGCCTGTAAGAAAAAGAAGCCATATGGCTTCTCCCTGGCATCGCTCATGTCAGACAGGGCCATTGTTTCCAAAATGTTGGGACCATTCCAAAAGCATGTATTAGAGAACACTAGCTTAGAAAAGAGTTTGAATTTTAGAAAAGTTGTGAGAGAAGCAAATGATTTAATTTATGAGTGAATGTTTCATTGGAAGAGTTTGAATAGAATCTATGAAGAATACTAATTTATAATCTTAAACTTGGCTTTATTTGCTTTCTGTATGGATTGTATATTGGGATTCCTATAACTCAAGGCTCTAAACCACATTCAGAAGGTCACCAAGAACATAGACACTCTGACTTAAGAGACTGAAGGTCTACATGCCTGTTTGTGGGAAGGTTTGATTCTGTGTGCATTAATACACTGAAATAAAGCAGGTAAATGTTGAGCTTTTGGGTTCTGCATGTGGAGGAAAAGAAGCTCAGGCTGTTGGTGGGAATTCCCCACAAAAGAGATTTGGAAGCAAGTGAATCTCTCTTTTTAGCTGAAGTTAGAAGTCTTTATTTCTTTTGAGAACAAGTGAGCTATTAAATAAGTGAAATAAATAAGTTAGTTGGACTGTCAATAGTTCTGAGTGGGTGGAAAAGATTGAGAAGGATTTGGACAAAGAAAGCTGACTTTCAAACTGATTGTTCCAAAAAGAGATCACAGGAGGAGGGGACTAAGGAATTCTTTTCCAGCTTTATTTGGGTAAAATCATTCATTTTTGGAGCTACAAACCCTGTATAAAGCAGGAGACCCCCACCTTCATAATGGGTAGTCTGTGAGTCAGTTGTCCACCGGCTTTTAGGGGAAGGGAGCAAATAACCACCCTTTTAATATATTTTCTTTTTCCTTAATCAAGGCCCCATTGCAGAATGTGAAACGGATAGAAAACGCTAGGAACTGGGATTCATGTTTTCAGTCTGCGACTGATCATTAGGCAAGTGAGGAGAAACCAGGACTGTTGATAGCTATGTGCACATTTTATTTAACATTCAGATTTCATAGAGACACAGACATTGAGGACAAATGTATGGATACCAATGGGGAATGGGGGTGGAGCGGTGAATTGGGAGATCGGGATTGACATAGACACACACGTATATACGTATATATGTATATTTTTATACACTATTGAGACCAAGTATACAATAGATGGGAACCTACTGTATAGTTCAGGGAACTCTATTTAAGTGCTCTGTGTTGACCTAAATGGGGAGGAAATCCAAAAAAGAGGGGATGTATGTATACATATAGTGGATTCACTTTGCTGTGCAGTAGAAACTAACACCATATTGTAAAGCAACTATACTCCAATAAAAATTTAAAAAAAACATAAAAACACCCCCCCAAACATCCAGACCATCAAACTCCTCTCATGAATCAAGACATGGTATTTATCAGAGTCAACTGAACCAAGATTTATTGTCTACTATTTTCTACTTATAACATTATCTTTAATCTTCCTAGCAATCCTGTGAGGTATTCCTACTATTCCCCTTTTACAGATTAGAAAATTGAGGTCCAGAGGAGTTGGGAGACTTGTCTTTTTAAATGTGCATAAGGAGAAAAGGATGGACCTGTCGTACCCGAAGCTAAATCTGATGGCTGTCTGATGGCGGGTCCAGGGCCATTGTCACAGTGTGCCCTACTGGGTCCCAGTTTCTGGGGACCTGAATTCTATCATTGATGTTGCCAGCTGACCACTGTGATGTCTTTATTTGGGAAAATCCACCCAGCATGTCCAAAAAGCCTGGTGAGGTGACCTAATTTATAAGACGATACAAAAAAAAAAAAAAAAACTCTACCCAAAATAATCCGACACTTTTCTAGCATCCGGAATAATAAGAAAGCAGAAAGAAACATTTTTTATATTCTGAAATTGTCACTTAAAATGAGATATTGTCATCTAATGGAACAAATATTTCTCATCTAACAATTATAGGCTAGTTTTGAGTATATGTTTATCTGCAATATTATATAGTTTCCTGTGAATATTCTAGCTTCTTCTGCAGTTTGGGGTAAATGTACCTTCTGAAAACTAGTGTCCTCAATAAGCATGGATTAGAAGATCAACTTTAGGAATCTAATATCATGCCAGAAAAAAGTCCAGCTAGCCCACACTTATATTGGTCATCGCTGTCTTTTTCTTCTTCTGCATCATTCTATTGTACTGTACTTTGCAGCCGTTTTTAACCTCCTGACATTCCTCTCATTAAATCAACTATCACTTAACATCTCTTCTCTCTTTTATAATAGTACTACAGCACTTCCCAACCCAGCCAGCCCACCCTCTTGGTCCTCAGCTCCCTCTAAAATTTTTGGATCATCATTCAAAGTGGCTACCTCCGGCGGCAGTGAGGGGTCTATTTTCAGAAAGAGCAAACACCATTCATAGGGATGGCCAGTTGCTGGGGCTTTGCATAAAGAAGCAGTATCCTTGATGTGGGATTTCGTTAGCAGGGCTCAACTTGGAGCCCTCCCATAATGGGCCATGACCTGAACGGGCAGGATGTTCTTGGACTGGTGGCTTCCATTTGGAAGAGGGCTCAGGTAGCCAGTGAAGACTGGGACGGCTGAGAGACTTCCGAAAACGGGCCAGTTCTGGAGCTCATCCCGGGTGTAGAAGACTCGTTCCCCTGCTGTGGTTTTGTCGTGTTGTGGAAGCGCAGCTCTTCCTCTTTCCCCTGTTGCCTGCTGTCCTTCTCTCCAGTCTTCAGTTCCAGCTCAAGGCTACCTCTTGGGAAAGCCTTCCTTGACTTTCCCTGTGGAGTGTCTGTGCTCCCAGGCAGCTTGTGTGGGCTGTGTACCTTTTGCATGGTTATCACTCATTTATAAATTTGTCTCTAACTGGACTTGGAGCCCTATTGTCTGTGTCTTCCTGGGCAGGTGGTAAAGGCTTGTTATTGTTGTTCAGTTGCTAAGTCGTGTCTGACTCTTTGTGACCCCATGGACTGCAACACGACCATCTTCCCTGTCCTTCACTGTTTCCCAGAGCTTGTTCAGACTCACGTCCACTGAGTAGATGATGGACATATAAATGGTAAAGGCTCGGTAGATTTTTATCAAATGAGCAGACGTACTTTCCCTTATTTCTCTCACTTGGACCGTGGTGTCTTGTTTCATTTTTGCCTAGAGTAAGTGACTGAGAACCATCTACAGGACACATTTAATACCCTGGATGAAGGCCATGACTCTATTCGAGGTTCACACATTCCAAGCAAGAGGACAAATCCTCTCTCTCTTTCAACCCCCTTAGGGCCAGTCTCAGTTTGGCAAAGATGATAATTTGTGTAGGATATGAACCCTAACAAGCTTTCTGATTTAAAGTAAAAGCTAACTTAATATTCTTTATTGCTTCCTGGAATCTGATCTTGGCAAGATTAATGTAAAAAATATTGTGAAGTAAGGTAATTCTTGTAGGCTTTTGACCGAGTGAAATTAAATTGCCAGAAATCTCATGTTTGAAAAGGTCCCCAGCCGTTTGCCTCTTATCTTCAGTCAGGGTACAGCCTTTTTATCACTGGCCTGAAAGCTCTGCCCTTTGGTGAGATTCCCCACAAAATAATCCCACTGCAAGCAAAACCCTTAGCAACAATTATTAACAAAAAGGTAGCTGAAATTTACATACATTCCCCCAAATACAGTGAACCAGGGAAATGTTGATTTGACCTGCATGTTAAAAACAAGTCTTCTGGCTGCCTCATGATCATGGAGGGCATTGGAAATAGCCATTGAGTGACCTCATTTTCTTGCTCCCCCAAACCAGTCCGGGTGGAAGTAGCAAAGTCCAAACACAGATACCAGCCAGCTGGTTGGAAGGGTTGGGATGTTTTGCTTGAAAGAGTGGCGGGAGTTAGCACTTTGGCAGCAACTGCGGGTCGTTCTAAGGCTGTGTTGTCCAGTATGGGATACAATACCCACAGACCATCTTTACATTTAAATGAATTAAAGTTAAATGAAATAACAGTTCCGTCTCTCAATTGCTGAGCTGTATTTCAAGGGCTGCATGTTGGCCCCTGCAGATAGAAATGGCCATCGCTGCAGGAAGTCCTCTTGGGCGGTGCTGCTCCAAGAGACCTGGACGCCTCCAGCGTTACATCCTCAAGATGCCTAACTGTTCCAGAATGGCCAGGAGCAGTCCCGGGAGGCACTGCTTAAAATAGAGAGAGAGGACAGCAAATGGTGTTGGTTTGCCTGTGGCCAGGACTTGGGTGATGCCCTTGGGTCCCACTAGCAGGTCTGAAACAGCTAGTGGAGAGTGAGGAAATGGAGTGGCTCAGATTCAAGTTGAAACCGACCTAAGTTACTGTGTGACTAACGCACAGCAGGGCCTGTGCTGGTTGCTTTCACCTCAGTTACCTTATTTCTGCCTCTAAGATGGTGGCTCCTTGCCTGCTTTTTACGGATGAGAAAACTGAGGCTCAGCGGCCTTAAGTAATGTGTAGAAGGCTGCATAGTGGCAGGGTCTGAGTTGGAACTTGGTGCTTCTAACTCAAGTTCAGTGGTTTTCTGGCTTTAGGGCTAGGGAGAGAGAAGGGGTATAGGTGGGCAAAGAACCAGTCCAGGTGCCATTTATTGAAGAATCCAACCCAGTGGCACCATCTGGTAGTCCCTCGGAGCCTGGTCAGAGGTTAGCCACTTGCTTGTGGCCTGTTGTCAGGGACTGATGCTGAGGTGGGTTTTCCTTCCATGAGAGGCTTAGTGAGTAGAATGAGGAATTTAGAATTGAAACTGAAAATACATCAGCGGTCATGACGATAAGAATAATTAGGTAGTCGATATTGTTCAGGGTGCCAGCTACTGTGCTGAGGGCTTTGCATAAGGTAACTAATTTAATCCTGTGACGACCCTAGGAAGTAGATGTTGTTTGTACCCCTGTTTTATAGATGAAGAAACCGAGGTTTGGAGAGAGAAAGTCAGTTTCCAAAGGTACAGGCAGTGAGGGGGTGGCATCTCAGAAGCCATTGTCTCCATCTGAGGCATCTCAGATGGCCCTGCAGTGGGTACGGGCAGGTAATGTCAGGGATAGTGGGGCAGGAGTGCGTGCCCAGCCCAGTGCTCTCTAGCCACATTAAATAGCGTCTGTAGCACCTCTGTGAGCCCTCTCCCCAGAGCTCACCTGCAGGCGGCATCTTGCAGACCATTCATTTTTTAGGTGTTGAATTGGAGGCCTAAAGAGTCGAAATGACTCTCCTGGTGCTTCAGAGAGTAAGTGGCAGCACTGGTATTCCAGGACCCCTTATAAATCTCTCCCTGCCTCTCAGACTCCAGTTCTGACCCCTTCTTGGGATAGCAGGTTCTTAAAGGCAGCACCGCATAGAAGTTTCTGGAGATTCTGTGTATGTCAGAGTATGCATCTGTCCTCCACCATCCATTTCACTCCAGCCATCCCCTGTGTGTCTTGGGTTGTGCTGAGTATTCAGGCCAATATGAGAAGGGCATAAGAGGTGTTGAACAGAAGATTCTAGTCTTAAAAACCATGTCTTAGTGCTATTTCTGCCTGTGCGCTAATGGATCTTCTCAGGTGGTGCTAGTGGTAAAGAACCCACCTGCCAATGCAAGAGATGCAAGAGATGCGGGTTTGATCCCTGGGTCAGGAAGAACCCCTGGAGGAGAACATGGCAACCCACTCCAGTATTCTTGCCTGGAGAATCCCGTGGACAGAGGAGCCTGGTGGTCTGTGGCCCATAGGGTTGCACAGAGTCGAAGTGACTTAGCATATAACACACGTACTGTAGTGGGACTTTTGTTTGAGAAAAGAAAAGGAAGTGTGATGAACGTGGCTTGTATAGAACTATAGATATAGGTGGGGTCTTCCATCTAGGCCATGTGGACTCTGGGGATTGGCTTTATATTCTTTCTACCTGGGCCCTGTGATGCTCACTGCCACTGTTACTCTTGGCTCAGGTGTAAGGAGGAGGGCACAGTCGTTTCTTTCGGGTGGGAAGATTGCGGAGTAAGGTGAGATGTTACCCAGCCCTCTGAGCCAAAGGGCTGGGATTCTTGCCTGCGGGACCAGGAGCCTGCCTACCTGCTCTTCTAAGCAGAGAACAGGAGGAGGAGCCCCAAGGGTTTGTAATGTGCATCCAGGCCCTCCTGCTCTTCTGCTTCCTGCTTTCCTATGTTTTTTTTTTGGGCCGTGTCTCACAGAATGCAGGATCTTAGTTCCCCGGCCAGGGATCGAACCCGTCACCCTGCACTGGAAGAGTACAGTCTTAACCACTGGACTGCCAGGGAAGTCTGTTGCTTCCCCAGGTTGGGAGGCATCCCAGAGCTGACACTTTATTGCATGTTGCAAAATACATATGCATGGACTCCTCCCAGACAAATCTGTGAAGGGTATTATATTCAGCCCCATCTTAAAGATAAGGAAACCGAGACTCATAGAGGCCAGTCATTCAGCAAAAGTAGTTTGAACCCAGCACCCCCAAATCCTCAGGCCGTGTTCCTTCTACACTGTAGTCACCTTGATTATTATGGTGTTAGTTGCTCAGTCGTGTCCAACTGTTTGCGACCCCTTGTACTGTAGCCTGCCAGGGTCCTTTGTCCATGGGATTTTCCAGGCAAGAATACTGGAGTGGGTTGCCATTTCCTTCTCCAGGGATCTTCTTGACCCAGGGATCGAACCTGGGTCTCTGGGATTTTAGGCAGATTCTTTACCATCTGAGCCACCAGGGAAGTCCTGATTCTTACAGAGGGCAGGGCAAATTCAGACACCACTTGAAACCCAGGCTGCCTTTACGTGGTCTCATCCTGACCCTGTGCCCACAGGTAAGTACCGAGGAGGCCCAGGGAGCCTGCTCGGCTCATGGATGTGCTGTGCTGTCTGAAACCCTCAAGGTGGTTTCCTGCCAGTCGTATTAAATACGCACTTGGACAGGAGCACAAAGTCCTTCCTAGTGTCGTTCATGAAGCATCTCCTTTACATGCGAGATGTCGTTCACTTTCTCCTATCTCTTTATGTCCCACTCATGTCCCCCTTCACCTCTGATCATCTCCCCTATCCTTTGCCCTCCTCTTTCTCCTGTTGCTCTGGGAATAGCAAGAGGGCCTGGTTGGCTGTTGTTCAGGGCATACAGTTGTTGAGTCTCACAGGAGAGAGCATCAGACTGTGATGAGGGGCAGTGGCATCAGCTCCATCCTAAGACCACCCTGTGCTGCCTGGGGTGGGAAGCCCCGAGGAGCCAGCAGCAGGACCCCCTCCCTACGGAAGGGGGAGGTGGCCCTGGGTTAGAGGGGACTCCCGTTAATCCCGCTCCTCATTATTCCCCGTGCCCTGCGCTGGGGGCTGTTCTAACTTCACCTGCTGGCCCGTGTGCACAGTGGGGCAAAACTGCCCCCTCCTGAGGGCTTGGGCGGTCAAGCCTGCTGTTCTCCAGCTAAAATCTTTCTTCAGGAGGGGGTGGGAAAAACTGGAGAAGGACGAGAGTGAAAGAGGCTGAAATGAACGGGTAACTGAGAAGTTCGTGTGTCCCGGCAGCTCAACCTTCTGCAAGGCGGGGACTGCGCTGACCCCGGCGTCCTGTGCTTGGGGGAGGGGGTGCTTGTGTGTGAGGGGATGCGGGGAGCCTCAGACCTAGATGGGGGTCCCAATAAGGGAGAGAGACTATTTTCCTGCAAAGCCACAGAAGGTAAGGGGCCTTCCAGAAAGCCAGCAGATTGGGAGTTTGATGTATGGCCTGTGGTGAGCAGCTCACCAAGGAGAACTGTGTAAAGAATAATAGATATTGACACAAAGTCTGCAGGGGTTGCAGGTTGGTTCCTGTTTCCCAGGCTGGGAGGTCAGAGCAGACCCCTGAGAGGAATTCGCTTCCTGGCTGGGCGCCCTTGTGCTCGTATCCCTTCCCTCCTTCTTCCCAATTCCAGCTTCTCCAGAACCTCGGAGTTCACACTAGGCATCCAGTCCTTTCCTAAAATCTCCTCGAGGCTGGACCGCCATTGATCCTTCATACATTCTTTTTTTTGGGTCTTCGTTGCTACATGTGGGCTTTCTCTAGTTGCAGCACGTGGGCTTCCCATTGTGGTGGCTTCTCTTGTTTGGGGAACACGGGCTCTAGGCGTGAGGGCTCCGTAGTTGTCAACGAGCTTCATTGTCCCATGACACGTGGAATCTTCCTGGAGCAGGGATCTAACCCGTGTCCCCTGCACTGGCAGGCGGATTCTTAACCATGGACAGCCCCTTCATTCATTTTTGTATTCAAAAGTATTGTTTTATTTTGCTTTAGATTTATTTGGTGTCATTTAGTCGCTAAGTCGTGTCCAACTCTTTGCGACCCCATGGACTGCATGCAGTATGCTCAGTAGCTCTTATTTTTTCTTGATAAATTCTGTGTCAGTGCTAGAGATATAGAAAGGAATGGGATCCAGTTGTTCTCTGGAGTTGTTCCTAGTCTAGTTGAGGAGATAGTCAAGGACTGACACGGTGCTGTCATAGGAGACGCACCTGTAGGGTCTTACCGGAGAACAGAAAGAGGCCTGGAGCAGGGCCATCCCAGGGAAATGCAGGAAGGCTTGGAAATGCCTTTCAAGAGAAGGTGATGCTTGAACTGCTCCATCAGGAGAGAAGGGCAAGGCAGTTCAGGCCCCTTTGGGCGTGAGTTAAGATGGGGAGATGTGTAAAGGTCCAGCAGATTCAGGAGCCCTCAAGTCTAGGACAGTAGGCTTGAGGAGCGGTAAGGCGAGAGTGAATATCTGAAAGATGCAATATCTGAAAGATGCAAACTGCAAAGATCATTTCTTGTCCTGCGAGGGGATTATATCCTGAGAGCTGCGGGAAGCCACTGAAGCATCTTTAAACAGAAGAGAGTGACATGGTGAAATTTACATTTTATTAAGAAAATTCCTTGAGAGACGGTGTGCAGGAGGATTGCTCAGAGCAGTGAGGCCTTTACAGTGATCCTGGCTGGAAAAGATGAAGGATTGAGCCTGAGCGGCAGCGGGAGACGAGATGGAGGGAGAACTAGGATGGAAAGATTAGCTACGGACAGGAGCGGGGTGCACCTTCTCTGGGGTGGAGGGAAGGGAGAGAGCAGGCTGCATATTGCTGGAATAATTATGTCCGAGCATTTCTCCCTTTTCATCAAATGAGACCAGTTCCGTTTTCTCCCCTGCACCCAGCACCAAGGCGTGGTGGTGACATTGATTCTTGTAAATACTCTCTGGCAGAAATTTGGAGGTGTTTATTTGTGTGTCCTATCGGTTTTATAAGACTCTTAAGCTCTTCAAAGGAGGGCACACGATGTATTTATCCATCTATTATGTGTGACATTCACACACCAGGGAGACTTAATAAGTATTTAATAATAATAAGATCTAAGCCCCAGGAGCTTTATTGTATTTGTCAGTGAAGGAAGGAGGAGGTTTGGAAGTACTTTGTCTAAGTTTAAATTTTATAAGAAGAATCTCAAGTATTTGAACTTCTGAACACATTAACATTCATTCCTGAAATATAATATAAATAGCTTCTGCTCTTGGTTTTCCAAGGTAAATAGTTTTAGTTGCCTTTTGGAGATTGTTTCTTAAAATGTAGGAGATGGTATTTCATTGCTGTTCCTTAATCTCTGACAGTCAATCAATCTATCTTGAGAAAGAAGAGGTTTTTACAAAGATGGCTGATGTTTTCTAATCTGGGTCCCTTTTCTCTTCTCTGATGTTTTATATAAATCAGAAAAAACACCATTTGTTTGTCTCTTAGTTGCAGCCTCCTCCTCTCTCTCATGTTTATTCCGTGTCACATTTATCTCCGTTACTCCTGGGTATACCTCCAACCTTACAGCCCTCTTGTTCGCATCCTTCTTTCTGAGTGTTTCTAATCTCTGTTCCAGTTTAGGGACCAGTCAGATATCAGCCATCAGGCTGCTGGATACGGTGTATTTTCCCAGTGCATCAGGTGCTAGACTTGCCTGTGCTTCTGTGTGTTGCGATGTATCTTGTTCATATCTTTCCCCGAGACTTTCCAGGAAGTTTTACTGGATTTAAGAACAAAGCTCTTTATTTCCTGCTTCCCTCCCCGCCTCCTGTTTGGACTGTCCATCGCTAGGATGCACAGCATGTATCTATTGGCCCTGTGGAGGGATATCATTACCAACCATCTCAGTAGGCTTCTGACCGCCCTGTGTTGAACCCCGGTGGTCCTGATCCAAGAAAGGCTTGCACAAGTGAGCACCACTCATCTTTATCTGCTTGGGTTGTCTCACAGCCAGCCATGAGTTTTCACAGGGACTTCTATGCATACGAGAGGTATTGGTTTGGGTGACAAGTTCGTTTGGGTTTTTCCTTAACATCTTATGGAAAAACCCGAATGAACTTGTTGACCAGTCCAGTAGCTATCCCACATGGCCTGCCTGTCTGTGCCATGAAATATGGAGCTACAAAATTTTGCTCAAGGATCAGTGGCTTTGATCAGGCTTTAGGAAAGTAGAAGGTGAGAAGGAAGTATCTTCACGTTGCTTTCCTGGAGACATTCCTTGTTGCAGGGATGTCTCTCCTGAGTGTGGTGTGTGTACAGTGTGGGGTAAGGGAGTTAGAGAAGGTGAGGTTCGGAAAAAGAACGAGACCAGCACTTTACAGGAGCAGATCATCTTTAATAAGGCGAGCAGGGGCAGCAGTCAAATTAGTGAGCTGCTGCACTAACCCAAGGAAAGAGTAGGTATATACAGGCATATATATGGAAATCCACTGTCTTAAGGGAGCTTGTTCTTCTCTAAGGTTGTTCAGAGTAGTTCTCTCTTAAATAGCTGGGGCAAGGAATTCTGGAGATCGGCCAGAGGCTGGACCGACTGGGAGTTGGGTGTAATCAACCTTAATGTCCTTTTTTTTTCCTTCCGGTGAGAGAGTTCTTTGTTTTGCATAGAATGGTGGAGAGGACCTGGAGGGGAGTTTTAACTCCAGGCTATTTTAAGGTGTGTAACTTTCCTTCACACAGTCCCAGAGTTCCTTCTTCTGACCACTTCTTCCACTACGTACGAATCATTTCTGGCTTCCGCTAAAGTGGTTCTTCTCTTCTGGAGCAGACTAGCAGTGTGCTTTATGTTGTATACATTTCAGACCACTTGGAACATCTTTTCTTCCATTTCCAGGCAATCACTGAATACACTGGGGTGCATTTTGTGTGAGGTTTTAAGCAAGCGGACATGACTTGAAACAAGTCATATTAAAAAAAAGGGGGGGGGGTACTATGGAAGGCGGTGGCCGTATTTAATCTGTAGGAGAGAAGATCGGGGCAGGAACTCGACAGTTTTCTTCAAGCATTTGAAATGTTGCCATTTGGAAGGGGATTAAAGATGTTCTATGTATCCCTCAGGAGCAGAACTAGGTGCAAAGTAGAGGGAGATAGAGTTCAGTCCACTATAAGGAAGAATTTTAGAGCTTGATGGTGAAGAATTTTTGTTTTAGAATCAAGCTTCTTGAATTTAAATCCACCATCTGCCAGTTACTAACCACACCTGGGTAATTTTTTTTTAACTCTTCTAATCTTTAGGTTCTTTTTTCATTCAATGTGGTTAATATTAGTATCTATCTCATGAATTTCTGTGGTTATCTGATAACATAATACCAGATAAATGCTCTTACCATGATTCATAGTGAGTACTTGATAATACTGGCAATTATTAACAGTCCAAACTGTCTCAAGATAGAATATGGGTTTAATGATAGTTTCCATCATTTCCATTGCAATTGAGCATTAAAATTTTTTCTTTTCACAATTGAAATTCTTTAGAATATTTATGTGTTTTTTTTTTTTTTGTAAGGTTCCCTTTCTTGCTTCTACATGAGTTAGCCTACACGGCAATGCCAGAGACCAAGCTCAAGCAGAAGCAAGAAAGGAGGCACAGATGTGTTGTTTTTAAATCTTTTTTTCCTTTGATGAAGGGGGTTGGTGGTGTCAGGGAGGAAGAAATTTTCTTCTACCCTTCTAGGTTCTTCTGGCTGATGTAAGAATGAAATCAATCTGAAACAGATTATTAGGAGAAAATCACATGTTTAATAATATGTATACATGAGGGAGACCCAGGAAAACAGAGTAACTTGCTAAAATGGCTAAAATCTTCACCTTCAATACTATCTTCAGCTAAAGACAAAAGAGGATATTGGGGGTAGTGGTTTGGTACTTCACAGGGGAGGAAGGCAATTTATATGAAGATGGAAATGCAAATGTTTCGTAAATAAATGTTTGCTGGGCCACAGACTATGAGACACAAAGTGGACTGAGATCTGTAAGGTCCTGCCTGGACTTTCCGCCACCACATCCAGCCCAGATTCTTTGCAGACATGTCTGGTGACAGCTCTATTCAGGGGAACAGGTCCTTAATCCAAACTCTTTTAGGCTATTAAGGGGAAGATCAAAGTTTTTTCCTGAGTCTTTTGAGCCTTGATTGTTTTCACCTTGAAATAAACTACATGCTAAAGAGACATTTTGGGGTAGCAAATTCTGCTCTCTACAATGGAGAACTGAGAAGCTTAGCCCCAGGAAAAGTTAAACTGCATAGATATTCCCATAATGTTTAGGAAATCAACCCTGAATATTCATTGGAAGGACTGATGCTGAAGCTGAATCTCCAGTACTCTGGCCACCTGATGGGAAGAGCTGACTCATTGGAAAAGCCCCTGATGCTGGGAAAGATTGAGGGCAGGAGGAGAAGGGGAGGGCAGAGGATGAATTGGTTGGATGGCATCACTGACTCAATGGACATGAGTTTGAGCAGGCTCCGGGAAATAGTGAAGGACAGGGAAGCCTCGCATGCTGCCGTCCGTGGGGTCACAGTCAGACATGACTGGGTGACTGAGCAGCAACAGTAACAGCGTCTTGAATTCAAAATAATGGGAGCATCAGGGAGAATGGATGAGGATGCCATTCTGACCTGGCGAAAGTTGAATGAGGATTTCTTTTTTAAATAAAAGAATTAAGCTTTAAGATTAAAAATATCATACGCATTTCTAACTAAGGCATTCATGGGCGGTAATAAGTAAAATGCCATTCATGCTCATCTTTTTTTAAAGAGAAAAGGATGAATTGTTTTTATCTTTTTTATCATTATTGATATAATAAAGTCTGTGGGCTTCCCTGGTAGCTCAGACAGTAAAGCGTCTGCCTACAATGCAGGAGACCCGGGTTCGACCCCTAGGTCGAGAAGATCCGCTGGAGAAGGAAATGGCAACCCACTCCAGTATTCATGCCTGGAAAATCCCATGGACTGAGGAGCCTGGTAGGCTACAGTCCATGGGGTCATAAAGAGTCGGACACGACTGAGCGACTTCACTATACTATATACTATGATAAAGTCTATAACTTTTGAGTCCTTGTTTATACACTTTAAAAAGCTGCGGTATAATATATACATAGTTAAGTAAATATCAAATATCACGATCGATGGATGTTTATGTATGTATATACTCACACAACCATCACAGATAAAGATAAAATATTATCATTGAGCCAGAAAGTTCCCTCATGCCCCTTTCCAATCAGTATCACCGCAGGTAGTGATGTAACCACTATTCAGACTTCTGTCAAGTGTTAGATAAGCTTTGCCTATTCTTGAAATGCATGTAAAGGAAATCAGGCAATATGTACTCTTGTGTCTAATGGCTTTTGCTTAACATCTTGTCTGTGAGATTCTTTCTTATTGTTGCATGTAAAAATATGCAAAAAAACTTATTTCTAGAATCTTTTTTCCATTTTTTGTATTTTATTTATTTAAAATTTTTTCATTGGAGTAGAACTGGTCTACAATGTTGGGTTAGTTTCTGCTGTGAAACGAAGTCGGTCAGTCTGCTGTACAATGAAGTAAATCAGTTGTATGCGTACAAATAGCCATACCCTAATCTTTGGAAGAAATGTGAGAGTAGAAAGAGTTTTACACAACTTCATGTCCAGGCCTGTGATTAACAAATGAAGCATCTGATTCTAAACTACGTTAAGTAACTTTCTTAGTTAACTCATGACCAACTGGCGTAGTATGCTGTATCTTCACCTCGATGCATCTATTGCAAGCTTTATTCTCAGTGAGAGGAATGTACACAGTGTCTGAATTACATACAGAATTTGAATTATTTAAAATTACAAATTACTTTGATACAAATCAAACCTCTTTGCTATTGGACTGGCTTCTCAGATTGTATACACACGTTTTGATAGTGACATTTTTTGAACAGCTTATTCTAATTGTCTAAATAAGGAAATCATTGTCATCGTGCCCATTCACAGTCATAAGGCTCTAGGTACAACAAAATGGAATTGATTGGTCTAAATCTTAACCCACTCATCCTCTCTCTTTTCTGTTCTCACTTTCTCTTGTGTATGTGCACACAACCACAAACACACACACATACATGCTCACAAACACACATATACCACCTTCAACAGACCCTGTGAAAACCACTTATTACTGGGATATAACCATTCATTGCTATGTGATTAAGTGGGTCACTGTCCCCCCACAATAGTATTGTCCCTGAGACTCAAAATGTTATTCTTGGAATTGATTGAATGTAGCAAAACTGTATAGTGAGAGGATGGGAGAAGATAGAAGTCTGGTTGAGAATTGCCCTGCAGTGGGCAGTGCCCTTTAGGCTTTGATACTGAAGGATTAGGGGTACGCTCTGAGCGCCTGTGGATTTGCTTGTAGTTAGGACGCCAGGTACAAGATGAAACACATTAAGTGACAGGAGTACAAATAAATGCCATTTCAGCTCCAGGAATATGGCAATCTGGCTATTCAGCCTAACCCTCTGGCTAAAAACAAATTAAAATACTGGACAAAAAGGATGTTGTCCTAAAAGCATTAAATTGCTATAAGAAAATGAGGAATCAGGGGGTTGAAATTCGAGAGAGAGAAAAGCAGTGGGAGCTCCTTTTACCCAGTGGTATTTGCTGATCTAGGAAATGGAGCTGCTGTTCTGATGGCCTGGCAGGAGAGGGCACAGAACAGTTAGCTTGGGACCCTAGGGAAACCCTCCCATATTAGAGCTGGAATCTCTGAACCAGAAATATGAGCATCACAGCCCCAGGTGAGTCTATGGAGCGCTGCCTTGAGACCGAGCAGAAGGGGTTTGGGGATGGGCAAGTGAAAGAAACCTGTGGCCGAGAAGTTGGAACCACAGCAGACCTTCACCCCAACAGGTACCTGTAACCATATTTGCATAAATGGACAGTCAGGAAATCTCCAGCAGTGAGAGGCGGTTCTGGGTTCCTAGTACTACTCTTGGGCACCTGACAGAACCAGTGCAAAATTTAGGGGGAACACACCTTCATCCTTCATAAGATTACTGGGAATACTTCCTTCCCTCAACTTTTAGTAAAGAGTGTGTAAGAAAAAGCAAAAAGGAAAGTGTTAGTCGCTCAGTCATGTCTGACTCTTTGGGACCCTATGAACTTGTAGCCTGCCAGGCTCCTCTGTTCATGAAATTCTCCAGGCAAGAATACCAGAGTGGGTTGCCATTTCCTTCTCCAGGGGATCTTTCCAATCTGGTCTTCTGCATTGCAGGTAGATTCTTTACCATCTGAGCCACCAGGGAAGCCTGCAACAAAACCAGCACCAACCAGAAGAAACACTGTGCAGAAAGGCCAGCAGCAAATAGCAGCATCTTCAGACTTTGTGATCATCAGTCACACTTTGTGAAACAGCCATATTTACTAGATTTAAATTGGTGGCAGGTTGCTGAAAGTCAGCAGCTTTCAGTTGGAAATGGCAACCCACTCCAGTATTCTTGCCTGGAGAATTCCATGGACAGAGGAGCCTGGCAGGCTATAGTCCATGAGGCCCCAAAGAGTCGGACACGCCTGAGCGACTAACACTTTGACTTTCATTTTTTGTTGCATGCTCTTTACTAAAAGTGGAGGGCAGGAAGTATTTCTGCAACTTGATGGGTGACACCTTCTTTTCACCCCAAAATAATTTTAAAATGGCAGAACTCCTTATGTAGAGAAGAGTTGGAACCATGGCGGAAGGGAGTAAAAGCATATGAGGATGGTAATGAGCCAGTCTTGGTCAGAGGGATGTCAAGTCAAAGTCAGCAATTTCAAATATTTTGAACACAGCTCTTATTCAAAGGAATAAAGAATAGTGCACTCAATCGATGTATTACTGCTGATTTCAAGACTACAAGACAGCACTAGGAGAACCCAGCATCAAATCCAGCTGTTGTTCAATTGCTCAGTCATGTCGGACTCTTTACGACCCCATGAAATGCAGCATACCAGGCTCCCAGTTCTTCCAATGAATATTCAGGGTTGACTTGCTTTAGGATTGACTGATTTGATAGCCTTGCAGTCCAAGGGACTCTCAAGAGTCTTCTCCAACACCACCATTCAAAGCATCGATTCTTCAGCACTCAGTCTTCTTTATGGTCCAGCTCACACATCCATACATGACTCCTGGAAAATCCAGTGGCAGCCTGTAAATTTTTATCCTGATTTTAGATCTTCAGGTAGTTCTGTTATTGTTCAGCCATTGTCTCAATCTGAAATGGAAGTGTTTCTGAAACTATGCAGCCAGCTCAGGGATACACTGGGCACTATTTGTCAGGATCAGCAATACCCAGTTGAGATTCTGGACTGTTATCAGTAGTCATCCAATAAAAGCATAATTGGCATCAGAGTATGTCACCATCTTTATGGTAGCTCTACCAGGAACTAACTACCCGTCCTGTTTGTAAATCAGGCAATATGCTTAAATTAAATAGATGCAGTGTTGAAAACTGTGCCATCGAAACATGATTTAAAATCAGGAATGGATAGTGCATAATGTTAAGCTATTTAAGATTATAAACTAGGCCAAGTGTTCTGAGTTCTTGATTGGGCAAATTGCTGAGGTTCTATTGTAGCTTTTATTTCTGAAAATATGCCTTCATATATTTAGTTAGTGAAAAAAAAACTCTAAAAAGTAATAGGTAGTGGTAATAGTTAATATTTATTGATCTGGCAATATTTATTAGGCTTTGTGCTAATTGCTATGCATAAATTAATCTCATTTAATTTTTAAAAATCTCTTTGAAGTAAGAGTTATTATTATTTTTCCTTTATAATTGAGGAAAGTGAGGCTCACAGAAGTGAAATAATTCACTTCATGTCACAGAGCTGGCAAATGTTAGTTCTGGGATTTTAATACAGACTAACACATATTTTATATATATCTGCATTTGAGTGTGTTGTATGTAAATGTATATTCTTAAAAAAATTGAACCATTGCCTTAATGTGGCAGTTTTCAAAGTGTAATTTTTAGTCTCCCAGAGTTTTCCTGAGAGTCTCAAGGGTTTGGGAGTCAATACAATTGTAATAACAAAATAGCTTATAGATACTATTTTCCTCTTTCACTATGATGACATTTGCACTGATAATTCTATGGCAGTGATGGGTAAACTGCGGGTGACTTCATATAAATCAAGACAGTGGTACCAAGCTATTCTAGTAATTTTTTTTTAAAAACACCACCATGCATTCACAATAAAGCAATTCCAGACATATTAAGTTTCTTTGATGAAATATTAAAATTTTATTAATTTTGTTAATGTTCTACCTTTGAATATGTGTTTTAAAAAATAGCTTCTGTGATGAAATGGGTATTATGCATAAAGCACATCTTTTTTTTAAGTATCATGGATATCTTGAAGAAAATTACTTGGTGATTGAGTTGTGAGCTAAACCACACACTTTTTAAAAATAGAAAACTATTTTCAGCTGAAAAAGAACAAATCAGAACTTTTAGAAGCAAAACAAAAACAAAAAAACCCTGAAAGTGAAAACTCATATGATTGATTTAGTAAGTTTACATACAGCTGAAGAGAGAATTAGTGAACTGGGAGAATAATCAGAAAAATTATCCAGAGGCGGCAGTGAGAGACCCTTCCCACTGTTCCCCTTGAACAAAAGAAAATGTGTAAGAGAGGTTAAAATACATGAAGGATAGGATGAGAAAATAAAGATCTTTTCTGCTTGTAATCGGAGTTATAGGAATGCTGAGAGAAGTTAGGTATACACAATCAGTTCAGTTTAGTTCAGTTGCTCAGTCGTGTCCAACTCTTTGTGACCCCATGGATTGCAGCTAGCCAGGCTTCCCTGTCCATCACCAACTCCCGAAGCTTGCTCAAACTCATGTCCATAGAGCTGGTGATGCTATCCAGCCATCTCATCCTCTGTCATCCCCTTCTCCTCCTGCCTTCAATCTTTCCCAGCATCAGGGTCTTTTCAAATGAGTCAGCTCTTCGCATCAGGTGGCCAAAGTATTGGAGTTTCAGCTTCAACATCAGTCCTTCCAATGAACACCCAGGACTGAACTCCTTTAGGATAGACTGGCTGGATCTCCTTGCAGTCCATGGGACTCTCAAGAGTCTTCTCCAACACCACAGTTCAAAAGCATCAATTCTTCAGCTCTGAGATTTCTTTATCGTCCAGCTCTCACATCCATACATGATTACTGGAAAAACCATAGCTATGATTAGACAGACCTTTGTTGACAAAGTAATGTCTCTGCTTTTTAATATGCTATCTGGGTTGGTCATACTTTTTCTTCCAAGGAGCAAGCCTCTTAATTTCATGGCTGCTCTCACCATCTGCAGTGATTTTGGAGCCCCCCAAAATAACATCTCTCACTGTTTCCACTGTTTCCCCATCTATTTGCCATGATCTTAGTTTTCTGAATGTTGAATTTTAAGCCAACTTTTTCACTCTCCTCTTTTACTTTGATCAAGAGGCTCTTTAGTTCTTCTTCATTTTTTGCCATAAAGATGGTGTCATCTGCGTATCTGAGGTTATTGTTAGTTCTCCCAGTAATATTGATTCCAGCTTGTGCTTCATCCAGCCTGGCATTTCGAATGATATACTCTGCATGTAAGTTAAATAAGCAGGGTGACAATATACAGCCTTGACGTACTCCTTTTCCTATTTGGAACCCCAGTCTGTTGTTCCATGTCCAGTTCTAACTGTTGCTTCTTGACCTGATAATCATACAGATTTTTCAGGAGGCAGGTCAGGTGGTCTGGTATTCCCATCTCTTGAAGAATTTTCCACAATTTGTTGTGATCCACACAGTCAAAGGCTTTGGTGTAGTCAAGAAAGCAGAAGTAGATATTCTTCTGGAACTCTCTTGATTTTTCGATGATCCAACAACGGAAGTTGGCAATTTGAGCTTTGATTCCTCTGCCTTTTCTAAATCCTGCTTGAACATCTGGAAGTTCTTGGTTCACATACGGTTGAAGCCTGGCTTCGAGAATTTTGAGCATTACTTTGCTAGCATGTGAGATGAGTGCAATTGTGCAGTAGTCTGAACATTCTTTAGCGTTGCCTTTTTTTGGGATTGAGATGAAAACTGACCTTTTCTAGTCCTGTGGCCACTGCTGAGTTTCCCATATTTGGTGGCATAATTGGGTAGAAGCAATATGTTTGAAGAAAGTGAAAAGTGAAGTGATGCAGTCGTGTCCGACTCTTTGTGACCCCATGGACTATAGCCTGCCAGGCTCCTCTGTTCATGGGATTTTCCAGGCAAGAATACTGGAGTGGGTTGCTGTTTCTTTCTCCAGCAGATCTTCCTGACCCAGGGATCAAACCCGGGTCTCCTGCACTGCAGGCATTCTCTTTATTGTCTGAGACACCAGGGAAGGCATAATTGGGTAGAAGCGATATATTTGAAGAAATAATGCCATATATCACAAGCATAGACCCCACGATTGCATCATAATGATAAAAAGTCCTACCAGAAATATATACCAATTTAAAATTTGTATATACCTAAAATAGCTATATATCTATCTTGATCTGTTTATACTTATAAATTAATAGTTTTCTAAGAGGAAAGAACAAAATATACCAATTCAAGAAGTATAATGAATACTAAAAAATATGAATATGTGTGTTTTAATTTATATTTCAAAATGACTTGTGCAGTAATCAACTGCACAGTGGTTTGTGCAGCAGAAAATCAAGTATATAAAGAATACTTTAAAAAGAAATCATAGAACAATGGTAGGATATTATGAAGAAATAACTAGCAAACTAACTCCTGATTTCTTAACAGCAACAGCAGAAGCCAGAAGATAACTAGAAACTTAATATGCTGAAATAAAGTAATGGGTACGTTAAAATTTTATGCCAGTGAAAATACCATCTAAGAATGAAAAAAGTTGTAGGCATTAAGCAAAATGAAAAGTAGAATTTTAGTCACTAAAGAACATTCTGGAGGTTATCCTTTAAGCAGAAGAAACATGAGCCTAAGAGGAAAGGTCTGAGATGCAAGATGAAGTGAAGGACAACTAATGAACATGTGAACCTAAATGAGTATTAACTATATACAACAATAATAGGAATAGCTAATAGTGAAAAAATAAAAAATGGTAAAAATGAAAACAAAAATGTAATAAGAAAGTAATGGCGTTAAAGTGTCTTTAGATTGTTATATTTTCTGAGAGAAGGGTAAAGAACTTTAAACTTCAGTAAATTATGTAGGTATGTTATAATTTCTAAGATAACCACTAAAACAATAGAACTGTATATAATTTAAAGTAGCAGATGGGAAATAGAATGATAAAAATATTTAATCATCCCAAAGAAGCCAGAGAAAGAGGAAATAAAAAAAGAGAAACATAAGTGAGGTGGAACAAATAGAAAATGCAAAATAAGATGATAAACTTAAGCTCATCAACTACAGAAACTAAAAATGAGCTAATTAAAGACAGTTATCAGATTGGATTAAAAATCTGATTATTTGCTATTTTTAAGTGACATGTCTAAAACATAAGGATAATGAAAGTATGACTATAAAAAGTTGGAAAGATATATACTTTATAATACTAACCAAAAGAATGCTGAAATAGAGTGTGGAGAAAATGGAACCCTCCTACACTGTTGGTGGGAATGTAAATTGGTGCAGCCATTAGGAAGAATAGTATGGTGGTTCCTCAAAAAAACTAAAAATAAAGCTACCCATATGATCCAGCAGTCCCACTCCTGAGCACATATCCTCAGAAAACTCTAACTCAAAAACATATACACACTCCAATGTTCATAGCAGCACTATTTACAATAGCCAAGACATGGAAGTGATGTAAGTGCCTATTGGCAGATGGATGGATAAAGAAGGTGTGGTATATATACACAATGGAATACAAAGAAGTAATGCTATTTGCAGCCACATGGATAGACTTAGAGATTATTATATTGAGTGAAGTAAGTCAGACGGAGAAAGATAAATGTATGATATTGCTTATATGTGGAATCTAAAAAAATGCTATTAATGCAAATGAACATATTTACAAAACAAAAATAAACTCT
The DNA here is from genome assembly GCF_019320065.1 of Cervus canadensis. NCBI lineage: Eukaryota > Metazoa > Chordata > Mammalia > Artiodactyla > Cervidae > Cervus > Cervus canadensis. Next base: position 23,397,001 of record NC_057406.1, on the reverse strand, counting down.
CAGGCCTAGAAAGCAAACTTATGTTTGCCATAGCAGAAAGGGGAGAGAGGGATAAATTAGGTGTTTGAGATTAAAACATACACACCACTATATATAAAATAGGTAACTGATAAAAACCTACTGTATAGCACAGGGAATTCTCCTCAGTATCTTTTAATAGTCTATAATGGAAAAGAACCTAAAAAAGAATATACATAAAACTGGATCACTGGTATACCTGAAGTTAATCCAACTTTGTAAATCAACTCTATTTCAGTACAAATTTAAAAAATAATTTAAAAACACTAAAAATAACCCCCAAAGAATGCTGATATTGGTATGTCAGTTTCATACAAAATAGACTTTATGCAGGTGGATCATTTTAATGATTAGAATTTTGGTCTACTAGGAAAATATAAAACTTTTAGATTATATGGACCTAGTAAGTGAACGTGAAAGTGGCTCAGTCGTGTCTGACCCCATGGACTGTGGCTCAGATGAACCTAGTAATACAACCCCAAAATATATGTTATAAAGTTTAACATTTGTAGAAGGAGAAATACAAACATTTGAAATTATCATAGGAGATTAAAACATACTTCTCTTAGTCACTATAGAAAAAGCAAACAAAAGATGCATATGGTTATATAAGATTTGATCAATATGATTAACAAACTTGACAGAACTGCTGCTGCTAAGTCGCTTCAGTCGTGTCGGACCCTGTGCGACCCCATAGACGGCAGCCCACCAGGCTCCCCCGTCCCTGGGATTCTCCAGGCAAGAACACTGGAGTGGGTTGCCATTTCCTTCTCCAGTGCGTGAAAGTGAAAAGTGAAAGTGAAGTCGCTCAGTTGTGTCCGACTCTTAGAGACCCCATGCACTGCAGCCCACCAGGCTCCTCTGTCCATGGGATTTTCCAGGCAAGAGTACTGGAAGGGGTGCCATCGCCTTCTCAGAACAAACTTGAGAGAACAGATATATGCAAAACACTGCAGTACAAATCTGTGGAATACTTTTTTTTCCAAGCACATAGAGAACATTTAAGATACTGTTTACCAGAACTTAAATCGCATCTCAGTAGATTTCAAAGGACTGAAATCAAGATAACCTTCTTTTTTCTGACCACAATTAAACTAGGAATCAAGAACAAAAGGATAGCTAGAAAAATCCCATATATGTGGGATAAAAACCTCATGCGTTAAAGGAAGAATCGAAGTAGAAGTTTAGAAAGTATTTTGAGTCGAAAATGACAAAAATGCTGGAGTTACCTGGTGATCCAGTGGTTAAGACTACATGCTCTCAATGCAGGGGGCCTGGGTTCAATCCCTGGTCAGGGAATTAGATTTTACATCTAATTCCACATCTAAGAGTTTGCCTGCCGCAACTAAGACCCGGTGCAGCCAAATAAATGAATTTTTAAAATACTGCATATTTATACATGGGTGATGCAGATAAAACAGACCTTAGGAGGAAGTTTATGGTTTTTATAGCTTGTATTATAAAAGAAAAAGACTAAAAATTAATAAGCTAGGTATTTCTTTCATGAACTTAGATAAAGAGAAATAAAATAATCTAGAAGAGTATAGAAGGAACTAAATAATCAAGAGTATAAATGAAAGAAATTGATAATATATGTGAAGTATTCACCTACTTACAAATGTCTGGTAAGGCTAGTCATGAAAAAAATGATAAAGGGCATGCATAAATAATCTAGGGAATGAAAAAGAATAAATTATAAATCTGCATAAAATAAAAAGAAAATTGTAATAAAATCTATATGCTGATGAATAAGAAAATTAAATTAAAATAGAAAAATTATTAGAAAATAGAGCTCACCAATTTGTTGTTGTTCAGTTGCCCAGTCATGTCTTTCAATGTATATTAAAGAAATATATAGCAACCTAGATGCCCATCAGCAGATGAATGGATAAGGAAGCTATGGTATATATACACTATGGAATATTACTCAGCCATTAAAAGGAATTCATTTGAATCAGTTCTAATGAGATGGATGAAACTGGAGCCCATTATATAGAGTGAAGTAAGCCAGAAAGATAAAGACCGATACAGTATACTAACGCATATATTTGGAATTTAAAAAGATGGTAACGATAACCCTATATGCAAAACAGAAAAAGAGACACAGATGTACAGAACAGACTTTTGGATTCTGTGGGAGAAAGCGAGGGTGGGATGTTCTGAAAGAATAGCATTGAAACAAGTATACTATCAAGGGTGTAACAGATCACCAGCCCAGGTTGGATGCATGAGACAAGTGCTCAGGGCTGGTGCACTGGGAAGACCCAGAGGGATGGGATGGGGAGGGAGGCGGGAGGGGGGATCAGGATGGGGAACACATGTAAATCCATGGCTGATTCCTGTCAATGTATGGCAAAAACCACTACAATATTGTAAAGTAATTAGCCTCCAACTAATAAAAATAAATGAAAAAAAAGAAATATATATCCAGATTATATAAAGGATAGTTCCATATATCTTCATAAGGTTTCCATAATTTGTAAAGAAGTGAATATTTTTGTATAATGAAGAAAACAATTTGGTAGTAAAAAGGCTTTAATAGGCCTTTCCTAGAAAAGGATACCTAAATGGTCAGTAAACATCTGAAAAGATATCAACCCCTTAAGGAAGCAGAGGAATACAAATTAAAAACATTATAGACTCTGGTTCAATCTCTGGATCAGAAAGATCCACTGGAGAAGGGAATGGCTACCCACTCTGATATTCTTGCCTGGAGAATTCCATGGACAGAGGAGCCTGGTGGACTATAGTCCATAGGGTCCCAAAAGTCAGACAGGACTGAGCAGTTAACACAAAAACATTACAAGTTGCCGCTGTATGCTCAGTGTATGCTCAGATGATTGACTAAAATATTTTGAACACCACCAAGTGTTGGAAACATCTACACTCCTTGTAGAAATGTAATAGCCCAAATTTGAAAAATAGTTTTGTATTACCTATTAAATCTAAAGTATATAGAGGATAAGTTTGAAGTTCATAGGGAAAAAATATATATGCATACATATATACACACCCATATTTATATATCCCTGCTCTAAATCACACATGTAGGTAAAAATTTAAGAGCGTTTTATACATTATCATACCAGGGTTTCTTGGATGAGAGTTTGCATGGCAGATTAGCTCCAAACTGCAATCAACCCAAAGGTCTTATCTGTATTCTAATGCAGAGAAGTATTGATATATTGAATGCAGCAGTGTATAGCAATTAAGGTAGGTGGATCACAGCTGCATGGCTAAATCTCACAGGTGTGATAGGAAAAGAAGCAGAATGTGAACTAACACACATGGTGTGATTCTATTTATATAACAATATAAAACAGCTAAACCATACTACCTAGGGATTTGCCATAAGGTGAAGTTTATGAAGAAAAGGGAGAGAATGATTAATATAATACTCAGTAGCCTGGTGGTTTCCTCAACTGGTGAGGGAGACGATCATAAAAAGGAAAGGGCTTACAGGGGCCTTTAGGGGGCAGTTATCACATGCTGTTCTTTGATCTGAGTGTTATAGGAGTGTTTGCTCTAGAATTACTTGGAAGATTGTACATAAATGTTTTTTCAACTTTTGCTATGTATATTCCACAATAAAAAAGGAAGCCCTAAGCTGGGCTTCCCAGATGGAGTAGTGGTAAAGTTGGCAGGAGACGCAAGAGATGCGGGTTTGATCCCTGGGTTGAGAAGATCCCCTGGAGGAGGAAATGGCAACCTGTTCCAGTATTCTTGCCTGGGAAATCCTATGGACAGAGGAGCCTAGTGGACTACAGTCCATGGGGTGACAAAGAGTCGGTCACAACTGAACAACTGAGCACACACAGGCCACTTATATTCTGGACTATATTTGAAAAGAAGTTATATATAGCAAGGATATTTAAGACTGATATGAATAGAGATGGGGAAAGATCAATCTAGGATCAGAACATCATGAAAACAGCATGGAGGTGGGAAGACATGCCTATCTGAGTCCTGTCAGTGGTCCCAGCATCCTTTATGGAAAGGTGGACATTGTTGGGAAATAAGGCTGTTACATATGTTAGAGATGTATTATGGGAGCTCCTCCTAGACTTGCAATTTTAAAATTTTTCTTCAATAAGAAAAAGCCCTTCATAGATAAATACATCATCTTCTGCAAAACATCTCTGTGGATTTCTTGAAAGAAAACATGACCACGGCCATAACCCTGTTGGCATCAGACAGAATAAGAAAAGTTTTCAACATCGTAACATGTTATTCTTTGTTTATACCACCTGACAGGAAGTGGACAGTTGGCAGTTTCCCCATTTGATTTATTTAATTACAGATGAATCATTTGCTTTAATTTATTATCTTGACGTAGAAAGCAATCGTATCTAGTATTTATAGATTTCCTAATGTGTTTGGCACTTTTAACTGCCGTGCTATGTTGAGTAGCAGAGCTCCTTGGGACAAATGTAGACACCCCTCTGGACATTCCTGCCTATGTTCATTTTCATTTGGATTGAACATGGCTTATGTAAGGCACCTGCCCAATTGCTTTGCAACTAAACCGCCTTCAACTTGGCACTGACCCACTTATAGTTGTCAGGTTATACTGTCTTATCTTATTTCTACTGAACGTTATCCAGTCTTTTTCTTTTTAAGGTCAGTTTTTCCATTTTAAAATTTTATATATATATGTGTGTGTATATATATATCTTTAAAATAGTTACATATACATATCTTTAAATATAGCTATATGTATTTAAATAAAGCTATATACCTCTTACGTGTAAAAATATTATATATAGTGGGTGTGTTAGTTGCTTAGTCGTGTCTGACTCTGGGCAACCCCATGGACTGTAGACTGCCAGGCCTCTCTGTCTATGCAATTCTCCAGGCAAGAATACTGCAGTGGGTTGCCATTCCCTTCTCCAGCGGATCTTTCTGACCCAGGGATCAAACCAAGGTCTCCTGCATTACAGGCAGATTCTTTATTATCTGAGTCACCAGGGAAGCCCAAGTATATATACATATACATGTATATATATCAGTTCAGTTCAGTTCAGTCGCTCAGTCGTGTCTGACTCCTTGTGACCCCATGACCGCAGCATGCCAGGCCTCCTTGTCCATCACCAACTCCCGGAGTCCACCCAAACCCATGTCCATCGAGTCAGTGATGCCACCCAACCATCTCATCCTCTGTTGTCCCCTTCTCCTCCTGCCTTCAATCTTTCCCAGCATCAGGGTCTTTTCAAATGAGTCGATTCTTCACATCAGGTGACCAAAATGTTGGAGTTTCAGCTTCAACATCACTCCTTCCAATGAACACCCAGGACTGATATCCTTTAGGATGGACTGGTTGGATCTCCTTGCAGTCCAAGGGACTCTCAAGTGTCTTCTCCAACACCACAGTTCAAAAGCATCAATTTTTTGGTGCTCAGCTTTCTTTATAGTCCAACTCTCACATCCACACATGACCACTGGAAAAACCATAGCCTTGACTAGATGGACCTTAATTGGCAAGGTAATGTCTCTGCTTTTTAATGTGCCATCTAGGTTGGTCATAACTTTCCTTGAAGGAGTAAGCATCTTTTAATTTCATGGCTGCAATCACCATCTGCAATGATTTTGGAGCCCCCCAAACTAAAGTCAGCCACTTTTTCCCCATCTATTTGCCATGAAGTAATGGGACCAGATGCAGTGATCTTAGTTTTCTGAATGTTGAGCTTTAAGCCAACTTTTTCACTCTCCTCTTTCACTTTCATCAAGAGGCTCTTTAGTTCTTCTTCACTTTCTGCCATGAGGGTGGTGTCATCTGCATAACTGAAGTTAATTGATATTTCTCCCAGCAATCTTGATTCCAGCTTGTGCTTCATCCAGCCCAGCATTGCTCATCATGTACTCTGCATATAAGTTTAATAAGCAAGGTGACAATATACAGCCTTGACATACTCCTTTTCCTATTTGGAACCAGTCTGTTGTTCCATGTCCAGTTCTAACTGTTGCTTCCTGACCTGCATACAGGTTTCTGAAGAGGCATGTCAGGTGGTCTGGTATTCCCATCTTTAAGAATTTTCCACAGATTATTGTGATCCACATAGTCAAAGGCTTTGGCATAGTTAATAAAGCAGAAATAGATGTTTTTCTGGGGCTCTCTTGCTTTTTCGATGATCCAGAGGATGTTGGCAATTTGATCTCTGGTTCCTCTGCCTTTTCTAAATCCAGCTTGAACATCTGGAAGGTCATGGTTCACATATTGCTGAAGCCTGACTTGGAGAATTTTGAGCATCAGTTTACTAGCGTGTGAGATGAGTGCAATTGTGCGGTAGTTTGAGCATTCTTTGGTATTGCCTTTCTTTGGGACTGGAATGAAAACGGACCTTTTCCAGTCCTGTGGCCACTGCTGAGTTTTCCAAATTTGCTGGCATATTGAGAGCAGCACTTTCACAGCATCATCTTTTAGGATTTGAAATATATATTTTATTTTTTTACTTTGAAAAAGTTAAGGACCTGCAAAGCTTAGTGTCATATGCCAATTTAATTAATGTGTTCTTAATTCCGTATCCAAATCTTTAATAATATATTTCAGGATGAGTCGGACAGTGTTGGGCTCTAAATTCATCTCCACTTTACAAGCTGTTTTGACCTGAGGCAAATTATTGGCTTCTCTAGATTTTAAGTTTTCTTATCTAAAAAATGAGGGAAATAATTCCCATGTAAGCCTAGGACGGTATCTGACAAAATGTAATTTTCAGTAAGCAATGGTAGTAGTACTGAGTAGTATTAATAGAAATAGTAGAAGTCGTCATTATTTGCACTGGAGAATGTGCCAGGAAATGCAATGGGCAGACAAGGCAGACAAGGGAGAGTTGCATTTGTGCTCTGTCTCTTGATTTCTCTCCACATCCAGCAAGAAGGATGCTCTGGCCACAAAGTGACCATTCAGTGGCAACAGGGTTCTCTCCTGTGCTTAAAGGCATCAGCCTGGGAATCATGCAGGCCTGGGTTTGTATCTTTACCCTGACTATATTAGCTGTGTGACTTTTGCTTCATAACATAACCTCTCTCTAAAAAGCTTTAAGTATTAAGTGCAATTCTGTACATAAATGTCACAGCATAGTGGCTAATACATAATTATTCAATAAATATTATTATTGTCATCTCTAGAAATAGTAATATTAATCAAGAATATAAGGCACTAGAAATAATGACTGGGAAAAAAAAAATCCCTCCATCTCAGACTCTGACCTGATGGGTCATGTGCAGCCTGTGGTCTTGGTTAGCTCAGAAGGAGAGGAACATGAGCAGCTCTTGTGGGTTTTTATTATCATTGTTTCCTTTCTATCTCTCTTTGTCTCACCATTAAAGCAAGCCTTGTTGGCAAAGCCAGAGGGGTTTTAAGATCTTTCTTTGTTTATTATGAAGAAGATGGCAGTGGGAGGTGGGAGGTAGGAGGATGGACAGTAAGGACCAAATTATTGATTTATTGTCATTGTGGTAAAAGGCACATAGCATAAAAGGTATCATTATAATCTTTTATAAGTGTGCCATACAATGGTGAGTGGCAATTGCATGGCGCTGGAGCAGCGGGCAGCTGGGCAGAGAGGGGATACCTCATGTCCAAGGTCAGGAACTGGGGCTGTGAGGAGATAGCCCCACGTCCAAGGTCAGGAGCGGGGGCCGTGAGGAGATACCCCACGTCCAAGGTCAGAGAAACCCCAGTAAGACGGTAGGCGCTGAGAGAGGGCATCAGAGGGCAGACAGACAGAAAGCACTATCACAGAAAACTAACCAATCTAATCACATGGACCACAGCCTTGTCTAACTCTATGAAACTATGAGCCATGCCGTGCAGGGCCCCCCAAGACAGATGGGTCATGGTGGACAGTTCTGACAAAATGTGGTCCACTGGGGAAGGGAATGGCAAACCACTTCAGTATTCTTGCCTTGAGAACCCCATGAACAGTATGAAAAGGCAGAAATATAAGACACTGAAAGATGAACTCCCCAGGTCGGCAGGTGCACAACATGCTACTGGAGATCAGTGGAGAAATAACTCCAGAAAGAATGAAGAGACAGAGACTAAACAAAAACAACACCCAGCTGTGGATGTGACTGGTGATGGAAGCAAGGTCTGATGCCATAAAGAGCAATATTAGATAGGAACCTGGAATGTTAGGTCCATGAATCAAGGCAAATTGGAAGTGGTCAAATGGGAGATGGCAAGAGTGAATGTCGACATTTTAGGAATCAGTGAACTAAAATGGACGGGAATGGGTGAATTTACCTCAGATGACCATCATATCTACTATTGTGGGCAAGAATGCCTTAGAAGAAATGGAGTAGCCATCATAGTCAACAAAACAGTCTGAAATGCAGTACTTGGATGCAGTCTCAAAAATGACAGAATGATCTCTGTTCATTTCCAAGGCAAACCATTCAGTATTATGGTAATCCACTCTATGCCCTGACCAGTAATGCTGAAGAAGCTGAAGTTGAACAGTTCTATGAAGACCTACAAGACCTTTTAGAACTAACATGCAAAAAGATATAATTTTCATTATAGGGGACTGGAATGCAAAAGTAGGAAGTCAAGAAATACCTGGAGTAATAGACAAGTTTGGCCTTGGAGTACAGAATGAAGCAGGGTACAGACTCATAGAGTTTTGCTAAGAGAATGCACTGATCATAGCAAACACCCTCTTCCAGCAACACAAGAGAAGACTCTACACATGGACATCACCAGATGGTCAACACCAAAATCAGATTGATTATATTCTCTGCAGCCAAAGATGGAGAAGCTCTATACAGTCAGCAAAAATACGACTGGGAGCTGACTGTGTCTCAGATCGTGAACTCCGTATTGCTAAATTCAGACTTAAATTGATGAAAGTGGGGAAAACCACTAGACCATTCAGGTATGACCTAAATCAAATCCCTTACAGTTATACAGTGGAAGTAGAAATAGATTTAAGGGACTAGATCTGATAGACAGAGTGCCTGATGAACTATGGATGGAGGTACCTGACATTGTACAGGAGACAGGAATCAAGACCATCCCCAAGAAAAAGAAATGGAAAAAAGCAAAATGGCTGTCTTAGGAGGCCTTACAAATAGCTGTGAAGAGAAGCCAAAAGCAAGGGAGAAAAGGAAAGATATACCCATTTGAATGCAAAGTTCCAAAGAATAGCAAGGAGAGATAAGAAAGCCTTCCTCAATGATCAATGCAAAGAAATAGAGGAAAACAATAGAATGGGAAAGACTAGAGATCTCTTCAAGAAAATCAGAGGTACCAAGGGAACATTTCGTGCAAAGATGGGCTCAATAAAGGACAGAAATGGTAGGGACCTAACAGAAGCAGAAGATATTAAGAAAAGATGGAACGAATACACAGAAGAACTGTACCAAAAAAATCTTCACGACCCAGATGATCACAGTGGTGTGATCACTCACCTAGAACCAGACATCCTGGAATGTGAAGTCAAGTGGGCCTTAGGAAGCATCACTACAAACAAAGCTAGTGGAGGTGATGGAATTCCAGTTGAGCTATTTCAAATCCTAAAAGATGATGCTGTGAAAGTACTGCATTCAATATGCTAGCAAATTTGGAAAACTCAGCAGTGGTCACAGGACTGGAAAAAGTCCGTTTTCATTTCAGTCCCAAAGAAAGGCAACGCCAAAGAATGCTCGAACTACCGCACAATTGCACTCATCTCACACGCTAGTAAAGTGATGCTCAAAATTCTCCAAGCCAGACTTCAGCAATACATGAACCATGAACTTCCAGATGTTCAAGCTGGATTTAGAAAAGGCATAGGAACCAAAGATCAAATTGCCAACATCTGCTGGATCATTGAAAAAGGAAGAGAGTTCTACAAAAACATCTATTTCTACTTTATTGACTATGCCAAAACCTTTGACTGTGTGGATCACAATAAACTGTGGAAAATTCTGAAAGAGATGGGAATACCAGACCACCTGATCTGCCTCTTGAGAAACCTGTATGCAGGTCAGGAAGCAACAGTTAGAACTGGACGTGGAACAACAGACTGGTTCTAAATAGGAAAAGGAGTATGTCAAGGCTGTATATTGTCACCATGCTTATTTAACTTATATGCAGAGTACATCATAAGAAACGCTGGGCTGGATGAAGCACAAGCTGGAATCAAGGTTCTTGGGAGAAATATCAATATCCTCAGATATGTAGATCACACCACCCTCATGGCAGAAAGTGAAGAAGAACTAAAGAGCCTCTTGATGAAAGTGAAAGAGGAGAGTGAAAAAGTTGGCTTAAAGCTCAACATTCAGAAAACTAAGATTATTGAGTCCGGTTCCATCACTTCATGGCAAATAGATGGGGAAACAGTGGCAGACTTTATTTTTCTGGGCTCCAAAATCACTGCAGATGGTGACTGCAGCCATGAAATTAAAAGATGCTTACTCCTTGGAAGGAAAGTTATGACCAACCTAGACAGAATATTAAAAAGCAGAGAAGTTCCATCTAGTCAAGGCTATGGTTTTTCCAGTAGTCATGTATGGATGTGAGAGTTGGACTATAAAGAAAGCTGAAAAAAAAAAAAAAAAAGAAAGCTGAACGCCGAAGAATTAATGCTTTTGAACTGTGGTGTTGGAGAAGACTCTTGAGAGTCCCGTGAACTGCAAGGAGATCCAACCGGTCTATCCTAAAGGAGTTCAGTCCTGGGTGTTCATTTGAAGGACTGATGTTGAAACTGAAACTCTAATACTTTGACCACTTGATGCGAAGAACTGACTTATTTGAAAAGACCCTGATGCTGGGACAGATTGAAGGTGGGAGGAGAAGGAGACGACATAGGATGAGATGGTTAGAGGGCATCACCGACTCAATGGACATGAGTTTGGGTAAACTCCGGGAGTTGGTGATGGACAGGGAGTCCTTGTGTGCTGCAGTCCATGGGGTTGCAGAGAGTCGGACATGACTGAGCAACTGAACTGAACTGATACAATATTGTTAACTTCATTGTATAGTTGTGCCACTGATATCTGGAATTTTTTCATATCATGAATCGAAATTCTGTACCCACTGAACAGCAAGTTTCCTTTCTTAAATTCCTCCAGCCCCTGGCAGCTACCTCCCTACTACTTTGACTACTTGAGATACCTCATATTAGTGGAATTGTGCAATATTTGTCATTTTGCATCTGGCTTATTTCATTTACATGATGTCCCTATAGTTTGTCTGTATGATAGGATTTTCTTAGTTTGGTAGGTCCATTTTTAATTTTTTGAGGAACTTCTATACTATTTTTCCATAGGAACTGTATCATTTTACATTCTCACTAACAGTGCACAGCATTGCACAGGGCTTCATATTATCCATATCCTTGCCAACACCAGTTATTTTTATTTTTCATAATGGCCATCCTATTGGGTGTTAGGTTATATCTTTTGTAGTTTTGATTTGTATTTCCCTGATGATTAGTGACATTAAGCATATTTTCATATGCTCGTTGTCTGCATATCTTCTTTGAAGAAATGTCTATTCAAGTCCTTTGTCCATTTTTAATTGGGTTATTAATTTTTTTGCTGTTGTTGAGTTCTATATATTCTTTATGTATTCTGGATGTTACCTCTCATCAGATATATATTAGTAAATATTTTCTGCCATTCCATACGTTGCTTACACTTTGTTGATTGTTTCCTTTGCTGCACAGAGTTTTCCAGTTTGATATAATCTCATATGTCCACATTTGCATTCATTGCCTTTCCTTTTGGTGGCATATCCAAGAAATTATCACCGAATCTAATGCCATGAAGCTTTCCCCCTGTGTTTTCCTCTAGAAATTTTATAATTTCATGTCTTAACATTTAGGTCTTTAATCCATTTTAAGTTAATTTTTGTATGTGGTGTAAGTTAAGGGTCCAGCTTCCTTCCTTCTGTGTGGTTATGCAGTTTTTTCCAGCCGCATGTATCAAAGAGACTACGCTTTCCTCATTGTGTAGCCTTGGTGCTCTTGTCAGAAACCATTTGGCCATATATATCAGGATTAACTTCTGGGCTCTCTTCTATTCCACTGGTCAATATGTCTGTCTTTATGCCAGTAACATACTGTTTTGGTTACCATAGCTTTGTAATATGTTTCACCATCAGGAAGTATGTGAGGCCTTGAGCTTTTTTTTTCCTGTCTCAAGATTTTTTGGCTATTCAGAGTCCTTTGAGATTGCATATGAATTTTAGGATGGTTTTCTATTTCTGCAAAAAAAAAACAAACAAACAAACAAACAGGCATTTGGAATTTTGATGGGGATTGCAGTGATTCTGTAGATCCCTTTGGATAGTATGAATATTTTAACAATATTAAATCTTCCAATCCATGAACATAGGATATCTTTTCATTTATTTGTATTTTCTTTAATTTCTTTGAGGATTATTTTGTTGTTTTCAGCGTGTAAGTCTTTTGCCTTCTTGGTTAAGTTTACTTCTAAATATTGTATTTTTGATAATAATATGAATGGGATTGTTTTTAAATTTCCTTTTCAGACTATTCATTGTCAGTGTTTAGAAACACAACTAACTTTGTGTATTGATTTTATATCCTGTAACTTTGCTGAATTCATTTGTTAATAATAACAGTTTTTCTGTGGAAACTTTAGAGTTTTCTATAAATAAGATTATGTTAAGTATGAACACAGATATTTTCATTTCTTCTTTTTCAATTTTCATGCTTTTTATTAAGTTTTCTTGTCTGGCTTTGGTTAGAACTTCCTGTATTATACTGAGTAGAAGTGGCAGGGGTAGGCATCCTTGCCTTGATCATGATCTTAGAGGAAAAGCTTTCAGTTTTTCAGCCTTTGGATATGATGTTAGCCATAGGTTTCTCATATGTTTTTCATTATGTTGAAGTAGTTTTCTTCTATCTGTAGTTTTTTGAGTGTTTTGATCAATGAAAGAGTGTTAAATTTTGTCAAATGTTTTTCTGCATCAGTTGAGATGATCATGTAATTTTTGTCCTTCATGCTGTTATCGTGGTGTATTACATGAATTGATTTTCATATGTGAACCATCCTTGCATTACAAGAATAATTCTCAGTTGGTCGTGGTATATAATTTTTTAATGTGTCATTTTGGTTTGCTAGTATTTTATGAAGAACTTTTGCATTAATGTTCATCAAGGATATTGATCCATAGTTTTCTTGCAGCATCTTTGTCTGACTTTTGGTGCCAGGGTAATGCTGGCCTGATAAATGAGTTTGGAAGTGCTCCTTTTTCAATTTTTCAGAAGAGTTTAAGAATTGGTGTTAATTTGTCTTTAAATGACAAATTGTCTTCACTGATTTTACACAAAATGTCTTCACTGATTTTACAGTGAAGCAGTCTGGCTTTTCTTTGTTCAGAGGTTGTGACTACTTGTTCATTCTCTTTACTAGTTACAGGTTTGTTCAGATTTTTAATTTCTTCATGATTCAGTCTTGGTAAGTTGCAGGTTTTGAGGAATTTGTCCATTTCTTATAGATTGTGTTATTTATTAGTGTGTAATTATTCATAGTAGTCTCTAGTGATCATTTTTATTTCTTTGACATCAGTCATAATGTCTCCTCTTTAATTCCAGATTTTTGTTAATTGAATCCACTCATTTTTCCTTTGTCTAGCTAAAGATTTGTCAATTTCAATGAGGTTTTCAAAAAACCAACTCTTCATAGATTTTTTTCTATTTTTTTATTTTGTATTTTGTTTATTTCTGATCTAGTCTTTATCTCCTGACTTTGAGTTTAGTTGCTTTTCTAGTTCCTTGAGGTATGAAGTTAGGTTGTTGATTTGAGATTTTTCTTCCTTTTTAATGTGTTTTGCACAATAAACTTCCCCCTTAGTACTCCTTTTATTTCAAACCATAAGTTTTGGTGTGTTGTGATTTTGTTCTCAATGAGGATCAAATTACTAAACATAATCTGGGTGCAGGACATAATTCTCCAGCCAGTAGAACTAAATAATTAAGCCATACTCAATTATTTGTATTTTCCAGTAAAAATGTATTCTTATTATGTATCTATCATCTTTTGATATTCTATCTAAATATAGTTGACCTTTGAATAACATGGATTTGAAGAGTGCCAGATTCACTTGTATGAAGATTTTTTCAATAAATAAGTGCTACAGTACCATACAATCAGCAGTTAAGTGGAGGTGCAGAATCGTGTCTATTGAGGGACAGTTGTAAAGTTCTTGGGCTCTGCAGGAGTCAGCGCTCCTAACCTCTGCATTGTTTGAGTCAATTGTATTTATCTATTAGTCTATCTATCTCTGAAATGGACTGTTAAGATTACCTAATACAGCATTTTTATTTTCCAGAGGGAGAATCCATGCTCAGAGAGACAAGTGTCTTGAATGAGATCCCATAGCCAGTTACCTCTGAAAGTCTAAGGACTCCTGACTCAGTGGGGAGCCTCTGCAGTCTATAGACTGAAAACAAAGTTAGCATGCATGCAGACACTCTGGAAAATTGTTTTGGGTAATGGTAGGTAAGGAGGTTAATAGTTTAATTTGAATTCTTGTCAAATATTAAAGATTTGGGAGTCTCTTACCAATCGTCTGATGCACTTTCGTTACACAGCAGTGTCTCTCTCTTCTGCACCTGCTCATTTGTAACTTTGGCTTTAGCAAGGCAGTGGGGCTTTAGCAAGGCAGAACTTTAGCATGTTCTTTTATTGAGAACATGCTGTCTATCAGAGAAGGTGGTGGAGTGATTTGGATAGTATCTGCAGCAAGGCTCTGGCTAGTCTGGGCCGTGGTTTCCCTGCATGAGAGAGGCATGAGTTTGGCTGACTAACACAAGAAGCTCTCAGTCAGTGAGAAACTTTCCTAAGATATCAGCTTTTCCATATTTTTTATGCTTTTCTCAGAGAGTTGTAGGGAGTTCAGGAGACAGTGGAATGATGCTTCTTTTTAGGGCAGTCAAAAAGAGCAAGAGAGGATGGGGAGGGAAATGGGAGGGAGATTCAAAAGGGAGATATATGTATATCTATGGCTGATTGATGTTGAGGTTTGACAGAAAAACAACAAAATTCTGTAAAGTAATTATCTTTCAATTAAAAAAATAGAGCAAGTGAAGGAGAATTTTAAATGTTTGCAGTATTTTAAGTAAGTAGCATTATTATCATAGCTCATCATAATTATTATCATAAGTAGTATCTGTTATGGGGGCCAATGTGATAGGCTTCTTTCTAGATACTTTACATACATGATCTCAGTGAATTCTCCCAGGAGTTCTTTAAGATGGATGTTATTATCTCAGTTACTGTTTTCTTTACAGATGAGAGAACTTGGCTCAGATAGTTTAAAGAGTTTACTCAAGACCACTCATGTCAAAGCCAGGTCAGCTCTGTCTATAGTCCTTGCTCGAGAGTTAAATATGTAGATAAGGCTTAACTTGCCCATAAAGTGATAATAGTCTTTATATATATGGATTTCTAAAGGCCACCCCCAAAGACATTTTATATTCTGGACTTTTCTTTTTCAAGGACTTCCCTTGTCTACAGAGCCATGAGATCACCATGTGAGTATGATAAAATAATGAAATGGATTTTCTAGGATGATTTATGGAAATCACCACCATGTAGTTGTGTATTACATTCATTTTGGAGATGTGTTGCAAATTTTACAAACACCACTATGGCCTCAATGATAAGCTTCTTACATCGCCTGTGTTTTTGTAACTCTGGATTCTTTGCATCCCCTCTCTGCCAGTGGTGATGCTGCAGACCTTTTGAAGGACTTACTGCATCACTTTGCTCTTTTCATTGGACACCCTCTCCCCTTCTGAATTCCATTCCAAATATCTGCCTTGATCTTTAATTGCAATCCCCTGTGTACTTGTCGTAGCCAAGCGCATCCTGCACCTTAGCTGCGTCAGCTCTGCGCTCCTGTCCAGCCCTCTCACTATTACTCATTCCCCTTGGCACCACGCTCCTGTCCTCAGCTCTGAGTTTAGTGCCAATTAAAGGAGCCTCCACGTTGGGTGAGCCCTCCACTACACTCCACCTCTTTTCTGAAAGCCCACTGTGATCCTCTACATACATTATTTTCTGTTGCATTATCAATAGCGAGTTTGTAAATGTAGAAGATGGGCTTCCCTGGTGGCTCAGTGGTAACGAATCTGCCTGCCAATGCAGGAGACGTGAGTTCGATTCCTGGGTAGGAAAGATCCCCTGGAGGAGGAAATTGCAACCTGCTCCAGTATTCTTGCCTGGAGAATCCCATAGACAAAGGAGCCTGGTGGGCTACAGTCCATGGAGTTGTGAAAGAGTCGGACATAACTTAGTGACTGAACAACAACAATGACAAATGTAGAAAATATTTGCAAATGGAATTTGCCAAAATAGCATAGACGAAATATATAAGGTATATGCACCAACTATAATATACACACATATATTTGGTAAAAGCCCACTGGGTATGAATAGAGTTGACAAGTTCTGCCAAAGTGGTTTAAATCCTGATTTAGTCAACCTCTGCTACATATAAGGATACCCTGATTAATATGCACAAGGACTCTTAAGCTGAAAGACACTTCCTTAGACCCCAAAGTTGGAAGAACTGATACAGCAAGAAAAGATCTAAAGATCCACATTCAAAAACTTTTTCTGAAGCCCTCAGATAACAAGCCTAATAAGTCACCTTGAAATACTTTACATATGCTAATCACAGCCACCAAGAATCACAAGGCAGGGCTGGCCAGCCTAACGTTGTACAGGAGCAGTGAAATATTTATTATCTGCAGAGTTCAGTTTACATTATTAACCCACTTTTCTGTCATTCCTCAAGAACGTCTCAAATTCTTGGCCTTTCAGATTTTGGAAAAAGCTATTTTGATCTTATAATACCCATAAAACAACCACTGTTTTAGCCTCCACTTTCAGTTCATTCTGCTAATTGAGCAATTAGTGACCACCCCAGACCATTACACACAGATCAAAGCTTCCAGTCATACGCCCCCAACAGCTTTTGAAGTCCCTTCAGTATACTGAATGGTTAAGGTGACATGCTCATTTTCTGGGTAGGGTAAGAGTAGGGTGTTACAGTAACTTTATTTCAACTCTGTAGTTTCTTAACAGCCACATTCCTGGGGTATATAAACTTGGCGACCAGGTCAGCGGAAAACCTCCAAACTGGTCGTCCAGCCGCACTGGCTTTGCCGCTGACAGTCAAGCGACCCTGAGCAAGGCTTTTTAGCTTCATGATTTCTTTGGGTCTCGGCTTCTTCCTCTGGCAAGAGAGAGAGTTGAAGTCCATCAGCCCGTACAACTCTTAGTTGCTCTTATATTCTTTAGTATGTGTCTACATGTTGCAGGCACATCCACATTATTTACACAGTATACGCATGCCTTTATAGGCACAAAAATAGGATCTGTATGCATGCTAAGTTGCTTCAGTTGTGTCTGACCCTTTGAGATGCTATGGACTCTAACCCACCAGGCTACTCTGTCTATGGGGATTCTCCAGGCAAGAAAACTGGAGTGGGTTGTCATGCCCTCCTCCAGGGCATCATCCTGTCCCAGGGATCGAACTGGCATCTCTTATGTCTCCTGCATTGGCAGGCAGGTTCTTTACCACTAGTGCCATCTGGGATACCCCCCAAAGAGGGTGCAACCCTTTAAATAAACTTGAAAGCTCAGAATTAGATCATGACTCTCATTCAACAGAAATGATTCTTTCCAAAATGATTCATTCTGTGATTCCTTTAGGTCAGAAATAGGAAATATGTGACCCTGAACAGATTTATTTATCCAAGTTAATTTTATTCAGCTAATGGGGTAAATATTTCATGTGCTTGCAGTTGCTAACACAACATGGCCTTAAAATATTTACAGGCAGTACCGAAAAGGGGACAGGAAGAGGCTCCATTAATCTGTGTCTCTGCCTTATTTCAGTTTTATCCATTTTCATCTTTATCTTTTTTAAAAAAATTAAATGGTTGGTGTGAATACTTGAAATGTAATATATAATTTCAGTGTTTTTTAATAGGTAAGTAATATATACTCACTGGTGAAATATTTGGGAAAAATGGAAAAGTTGTCAGAAAGAAAAAAAAATCTCTTAAATTCCAATAAAGTAATTGCTGTTAACATTTTGATACATTTCTTTGCAGCATTTGTGTATGAATCTTTATATAGATGGAATCATAACAGTATTTTTTTGTGCTAGATTTTTATTTAACATTGCAGCCATAAGGGATTTTTCTATGTTATTAAAAATTCTTGGTAAACATAATTTTTTAGGGTATTTAGCTTTCTGTCATACAGCTATAGCATAATTTGCTTAACCACCTTCTTACTGTCAGGCATTTAATTACTTTGAATTTTTCACTATTATAAATGATGTTGCAGTGAACATTTTGGTGTATGAAGCTTCTCTGTCTCTATTTTACATTATTTTTTTAGGATAGATTCCCAGAAATTAAATTACAGGGTCAAAGGTATGAACATTTTTAAGGCTCTTGATACATAATGCCAAATGGCTTTTCCAAAATTTTTTTTTATCAATTTATACTTCCTATAGCAATATGTGAGAGTGCCTTCTTCTTCTTTTTTTTTTTTTTTTAACCATATCCTTGGCTACTCCCCTGTAAAAATTAAATTAAAAATATCTTTATGATCTGTTGGGTAAAAATTATATTCCTTTGCTGGGTTAATTCTTATTTCTGTAATTACCAGTGACACTGAACAATTTTCCATGTTGGTTAATCATCCATAGCTTCTATTTTGTGAAATTTCTGCTCTTACCGGCAGTATTTTAAAAATTCTTTATTATAGTTATGAACATAATGGCTTTCAAATATCTATGTAATAAACACATAGAATTAAGTATAATTTGTAGCTTTCAGAAACATGTCTATTAAATAAAATGAGATGCACTTGTGTATATCTTTTCACAGACTTCCAGGTAGCTGGAACCTTAAGTTTTTGCAGTTCAATGTTAGTTATTATAGTAATGATTAAACAGAGAACTAAATGAATGTTTTTCATCCAATATTTTGGTATGTTTCTTCCTTTATTTCTATGTATTATTCTATTAATTTGAAATCTCAATTGTTTAATCTCTTTTCATTTGACATTACAAGTTTAGGATTTTTTTATGACTACCAAAAAATTCCTCAGGAAATAACATTCTCAAGGGTTTCTGTGACCCACTCCTAACTCACACCATCTGTCTTCTGCATCAGTCTTCACCAGCATGGGGAAAACCGAAGGCACATTTCTTCGGTACTTGGCCATATGATTAGAAATCAATGTGTGTACAAGCTCCATGAATATTTTATTGATAACAGTGGCGAAATAGAGTGTGCTCTCTATTTTAAAATATAGCTGCTCAGATGTAATTCAAAAGCTGTTCGAAGCAATTTAATCATCTTTATTTGTACACAAGCAGTTAGATATGGGCCAAGTGCCAGTCATTGATCAGCGTCAATCAAGTTATTTGCATAGCGAACAAAGCTGGGAACCAGCTGAATGGTTCTCAAGGGATGGAAGCAGTCAGGTCACCTGTCAGCTCTGACTCCAGGTCCTCCTCCTCCAGCATGTTGCTCTGAGCTTTGGATCTACTGCTTCTGCGGAAGAGAAGATATTTTCAGGATGTTAGGTGAATTCTTCTGGAGCAGGCTTCAGGATTCATTCTCTGAAACCTTCACAATATGATGTCTTCCTGGAGGGCTAACCAGATAACCCTCACTCCCCTGAAGTCCTCAGGAGAACTGTATGGTTAATGTGGACTGAGCTCTCATTGGAAGCCCCGGTGTCTTACAGTATTCTAGGCTTTTGAGAGTGTTTTATGTTCACAGGGAGGAACATCTTTATCCGAGGTGGCAGTCTTTGCCTCTCTGACCTCTGCAGAACCAAGAGGAATAAACAATTGGTTGAGGAATAGAGTCAGTGGGAGATAGAGCTTCATTTTTCACCAGTGTGACGTTTCGGCTCATGGTACCTGGAAATCTTGAGCCTTCCTCACCCTCTGAGACCCCTGCATTCACTCAGTGCCCGACTCTTTGCCACCGTGTGGACTGTAGCCTGCCAGGTTCCCCTGTCCATGGAATTATGCAGGCAAGAATACTAGAGCTGGTTACCATTTCCTACTCCAGGGGATCTTCCCGACCCAGGAATTGAACCTGCATTTCCTGTGTCTCCTGCATTGGCAGGCAGATTCTTTACCACTGAGCCACCTGGGAAGCCCTTGGGGAGTTTCATTTATTCCACTCCCAACATAGGAAGGATAAATCTAGACTGTGTGATATTCCATTATGAGAATTTGAAGTAGCTTTTTAAAAATGATATTCTTTATAAAGGCACTAGGACTAGAGAACCATGAGGCTATTTTATTGAATTTGACATGTAAGCATTAAATACAAATTAGAACTGGGCCACTGGGAAGTGGAACTTCTGATTTCTTTCTTCCCCTGTGTTATTATAGCCCTGAGTGAAAGCCTTTTCTGAGAGTTAATTTAAGGATCTTATCTTGGTTCTTTGGGATAGTTGTGTTTAGCCTATGAAATTTTAACTCAATTCATTTAACAATTATTATTTTTTAAACCCTTTTTTTTTTTTGACCACACCACAAGATGTGTGTGATACTAATTCCCAGACCAGGTCTCAAACCTGTGTTCCCCTGCATTGGAAGCATGAAGTCTTAACCACTGGACCACCAAACAATTATTTATATATGAGTCACCAGGATTGCTTTTTGGGGGGCTGAACCTGGCCTCTACCATTTTTAAACTGTATGATTGTACTGTAACCATACTGCAAGTTCTGTTGTCATAAGGAATCTATGAAACATTCCTGATGAGTGTCGAGTATGATGCAAAAATAAGTGCTAAGCGCATATTGGTCCCTGTCATTACTTTTATTAGATTGTACCCTTCTAAATGGCAAGGCTGATCTTAAGCTTGTGTTTTTAACAACTCAGAAAAGTGTCTTGTACATAATAGGCAAATAATTGCTTGACATGCTTCATCTCTTCAGTTGCATCTCCTGGGTCTGAGCAAGTCTTTTTCTCCTTGTAGCTTTGATGATGGCTGTGGTGATGATGATGGTGGTGGCTTAGGTCGCATGTGTGAGATACATGTAATTTACTTTGCTGTTGTTGTTCAGTCACTAGGTCATGTCAGACTCTTTGTGACCCATGGACTGCTAGCCTCCTCTGTCCGTGGAATTTGCTATTCTGAGGCTAAATAGAGGGTGCAGTTTTGCAGGTGCCAGTGTGACACCTTTTACCAGCCCCATTGTAAATACCACTTTAAAAATCTTTGTAAACTGCATCTTTTTTTTTTTCTTTAGAAAGGTTATGTGGCTGCATCTGTACAGTAGGTGAGAACATTTAAATTTAGAGTTACTAAGGAGACTGTCAGATTCCATGAGGTTAAGAATAAAATCCCAAATTGGCAGTGAAGGAGTGTGACCCTCATTGCATTTGTAGCACACCTATTGAAAGGCACTAAATAATGTCTTGGAATGACCATTATAGGTTTAAATGTAATTCAGTGGCACCTGTAATTTTCTCAGGGCTTTGAAGCTTAGTGAAATTACAAGCTGGTCAGGACCTTGAAGAGAAGAGCGGGAGAGCACTGATGCCGAGGGACACAGGGAAGATGCTCTTCCTTCTTGAATAAGAATCACAGCCCCATTAAAAGAAAAATGCCAGCATCTTGGCGGAAAACACAGATTTGCATATTATTCACGTGTATTTGCATATCGAGTTCAAGAGGCTCTATCTTCAAGTACGTAAAATAAATAGTGTAATCTGCTGCAGTTGTGTTCCAATCCAGGTTCCAGGGCACTGCACAGATGAAGTACATAATGCATTTAAAAGTCACATTCCAGGAGATGAAAGATGGCAGTCAGCAAAAGGCAGCTGTGCATCAGTGATGCTGACAGGGAGCAGAGATCGCTTAGCTTGGCTCAAGTGCACGAGTGGGACAGCCACGGCCCTAGAGCATCCTCACCTGCAGGGGATGCTTCTCGGATGGGTCCTGAACACTCTGGGATTTCCAGAATCAGAGACCGTGGTGCCCAGAGTGTTGCCTCTCTCCCAAAGTGAAAAGTCTGCACGGTGCCCAGTAGCACTGTTCTCCATGAAATCCTAGTTGAGCCGGGTGGAAGTTGCACCATTCATAGGGCTGTGGACCAGACACCCACCGTCCGCTAGATTTCACTGACTCTTCCAGCCTCAGAGACCTAAACACTCAAGATGGTTCAGATGACAGCAAGGAGTGAGGTGCGGGAAACATCATCCCATAGTGTCTACAAGCCTTCATACAGCACTCCTTTGCCTCAGTAAACACACACACCAAGTAACATAGGGCTTGCTATGTAAATGCTGGCTTACGACAAGTTCCTTAGCTTCATTTCTCACCAGACTGGTGCTTCTAAGCCTGTCTTAAATGAGCATTCTAGTACTGCCAGTGGTCACACTGAGGGGCACATACCCCAGCTTCCTTGGTGGCTCAAATGGTAAAGAATTTGCCTGTAATGCAGGAGCCCGGGGTTCGATCCCTAGGTTGGGAAGATCCCCTGGAGGAGGAAATGGCAACCCATTCCAGTATTCTTGCCTGGAGAATTCCATGGATAGAGGAGTCTGGTGGGATACAGTCCAGGGGGTCGCAAAGAGTCAGACATGACTCAGTAACTAACACTACCCCTAGTCAACAATAGACAGATGATAAGACTCAGTTGAGATGCGGTGGTTTACGGATCCATGTATGGCTTTCAGAATTTAGAGAATAACCTGGACTCTTCAGAGTCCAGAGGTCCCTGATGTAGATGGGCAAGTGGTTAGCAACCCAAAGGGTCCGAAAGAAGAGACAGATGGAGCACGAGGAAATTCCTGGAGGTGACAAGGAAGTAGTAGTAAGGAGTGGTAGTAAGGAGTGGCAAATATCTGGGAGAGAGGACGTCTGCATTGAAATAATGTCCTTCGTGTTTCACGTTTATAGTTCACGGAGATTTGACTTTAAGGATGTTGTGGGATCCTTGCAGTAGTCATTGGGGAAAAGGGAGGATGAACATGGTGGCAGAGGTCAGGGAAAGTAGAACTGATTCTGCAGTAGAGATAGCTTCAAAAAATTATTTCAAAAGAGCAAGACAGACAGACAGACACACAGGAGGAGGAAGCACCAATTGATAGAGTCTGAGTAGGTCCAACTTTCTGTTCACTTAGAAAGGAGAAACCATCAAGAGCCACGCAGAGGGTCAGGGCTCTTATTTTGTGACTGGAATTCAGAGCAAGCCTCCCGCTGTAACAGGAGGTTGTGGGGTGATCGAGGAGGCAAGGTGGATCCGCCATATGGGCAGGGTGAGACCCACAGCTGGGCAGCAGGGTCTCAGTTCCTCCCAGGCACCAGGAGAACAGAATTAAGATAGGAACACCCGCCTGCCAATGCAGGAGGTATAAGAGATGCAGGTTCGATCCCTGGGTTGGGACAATCCCCGGGAGGAGAGCATGGCAACCCACTCCAGTATTCTTGCCTGGAGAATCCCATGGACAGAGGAACCTGAAGGGCTACTACCATCCATGGGGTTGTACAGAGTCAGACCCGACTTAGCACACACGACCATTTCAGTCCCCACTAGTTGAAGGGACACAGGCGGATGCCTTGGCCAGGCTTTGCTCAGAAGCCTAAAAAAAGATGAAATCTGCTGATGGGCAAGGCGGTAGAGTGACAGTGACTGATGGTGAGCTTTTGTGCCCTGCTTACGCATCTCTGTTCCTGTTAGTACTGGGTGTTTTAGTTTTCCCAGGATCATATTTACTTGTGGGAAGTGTACCTCTCTTTGTCATTTGAATGAAAGCCAGGTGTATGTACCTTTTACTAGTGCAAAACTCCATCCCTGGTGCCATTCCATAAACGCCAGGAGGTTGAAAACACAAGCAGTTTGGAAAAATATGGGTTTGACATGGTCTTGGGGAACACAAATACTTCATTGCTGTTCCCACTCTGATTTCATGTGCCAGCTTCTCTTCCCTTTTAGGTAAGTTATGCAAACTCAGGCGCTTGGTTTGTCCACTTCCAGTGGGTGTTTAATACATTCAGACCTTGTGGAGGTTTGGTGAAAATTAATTAGGTAAAGGTTATGAAGTATTTGGAAGATGAAGCCCTCAGTGATATTAAGTTGGGTAATTAGATCGTGCTTACCAAAACTCCCTCAGCAGCTCAGATAGTAAAGGTTTTTTTATGTATATCCTGTGCTAATAATAGGTGATGGCAACCTTGTTTTCCTTGCCTAGAGATGTTATATATGTTAATTTCAGGGTTAAGTGCAACTGTCTCTCTGTCCCCTTTATTCTCATTTTGCTAGTTCCCTTTGCCTCTTATCTGTCTGCCTTCTCTTTCCAATGCCCATTCAGCTGTTCTGTTGTTTGCTCAACTGACTTGGAATTGAGACAAGGGAGCAAACAGGCTTATGAAAGTGGATGAAGGTGGACTGCAGACTGCATCAGTCCATGGCCACTAAGACAGAGGCATCGTCCCCCTGCATGTGAGGCCATGGCATGGTTTCCTTCACATTTCAGTGATACTGCTGTATAAAGGTATTAATAGTACTTACCCCCAGAGCAGGCTGTTGAAGTGAATACCTAAGAGCTTTTGGCCCTCTCTCCTTCTCAAGATTGTTTCAAAGAAATAAAATCCATGAGATCCAGAAACCGCCAGTCTTCATTACTCACTTTGTATAATTATTACGTGTCCTAGATGAGTGGGTAAGTGTAAGTAAGTCTGAAATAAATCCCCAAACTGTTTTGAAAGCAGGTCACTTTGACTAAGAATTGAATTATTCTTTTAGGAGTTGTGATTTCCTCTAGTTTATTTTTTCTCCTTCCATTCATGCTGTCTTTTGCTAATTTTTTTTTTGTAAGAGTCCTATTGAATTCTCTGCTTTATCTTCCTGCCCCTCTATATTAGTTTTTTTTTCTTGTTCCATTTTTCTTAGAGGATAATCGCTTTACAATGTTGTGTTGGTTTCTGCCATAAACAATGCAAATCAGTCGTAATTATTAATATATGTATATATATCCCCTCGCTCTTGAGCCTCCCTTCTACCGTCCCATCCCACCAATATCACACATTTTAACACATATATATGAAATCTAGAAAAATGGTTCTGTTGAACCTATAGGGATAGAATGGAGACTTAGATGTGGAGAATGGACTTGGGGACACAGCAGGGGAATGGGAGAATAAGACAAGTTGAGAAAGTAACACGGACATGTATACACTGTCCCGTGTGAAACAGATAACTGGTGGGAAGCTGATGTATAACCCAGGGAGCGCCGCTGGGTGTTCTCTGTTTTATTTATGTATTTATTTTTAAACTTTGTTTTAGGGGTAGAGAGAGCAAGCATCAAGCATCCCCCTGATAATTTCTCTGTATTTAATTACAAAGGCATTAAAAAACTTCAGTGGCAGTTTATTTGATAAAAATTCATTGAGCTCTGTGCAGACTTATAATGTATGCACTTGTCTGTGTAAATGTTATCGGTTAACGAACAGTGTTTTAAAAGTCACTTATGTTAGGGACTTCCCTGGTGGCCCAGTGGTTGCAAGGGGTATGGGTTTGGTTCCTGGCTGGGGAACTAAGATCCCTAATGCCTTGTGCCTGGAAAACCAAAATAGAAGACAATACCGTAAAGCAAATTTGCAAAGCAATATTGTAACAAATTCTTTAAAAAGTGGTCCACATTAAAAAAACCTTTAAAAAAGTCACTTATGTTATTCATGTTTTTGTAATCTGTTTTCTTCTTTGTGTTTTTGTTTCTCCTGTCTCACTGAAGGGTTTTTAAAAGCATTTCTGTTTATTTTTGTAATTATTTTCTAGCTTGAAATTGTATTTCTTTTCCTCTGCTGGCATCAGCTGTGAGTGTGCTGGTAGGTGAACGTGGGGACCCATTGGCTTTTCTGCACTCCTCTAATGGGGACTCCCTTACATACAGTGTGGGCTCCCCCAGAGTCTCAGTGGTAAAGAATCCACCTGCAAGGCAGGAGACGTGGGTTCGATTTCTAGGTCGGGAAGTCCCCTGGTAGAGGCCGTGGCAATCCACTCCAGTATTCTTGTTGGGAAAATCCCAAGGACAGAGCAACCTGGTGAGTTATGGTGCATAGGGTTGCAAAGAGTCGGACACTACTGAAGTGACTGAGCATGCACACGCGTATCTAGAGTACACAGCAGGATCACGTGGGGCACTTGTGAAAAATACAGATCTCCAGATTTTATCCTCAGAAATTCTGCGTCACCTTTTCTGATGTGAGGCTTGGCTATCTACACCTTTTGCCAAGTGCTCAAGCAGTTCTGAAGCAAGGTGCTTGCCGCTCATCTTTGGAGAAACACGGCATCGGAGGTGGGTTCTTTACTAAACAATAATCCTTGCCCTCTTCGTCCTCTCTGGGCGCGAATACTCTCTCTTATGAACAAGTTGTATTCAGAAAATTGGTTTCTGAGACTTTCATTCAAAAGAACTTAAGAATACACCTCTTTTGGGAAGGTTGGTAGATTCCTAAAGCCAACATGTAAAAGCCTAGTTAAGCTTTCTGGTTTGTTAGCAGCTTTCCCCAGACCCTGTTGCTGGCAGCGCTGGTTGTAAGTGAAGTAGGGGTTGGGATGGAATGTGGATCATAGTTAGGGACAGCGACGAAGGCCCCACCACAGTAGAAGAGCTTTTATATAAAGAGCCAAGTGGACGTGAAGGAATAGTGAAAATTCTTACATTAATAGGGAAGAAAAGTTCGTCTGGGGTAGTTTCTAACATACCAGGTAGACAGGAAGCTCTTCTCTTAAGGAAGTGTATTTGTACTTTCAATTTTGAGAGAGGTTTCATCTCCATTTAGTTGTCACTTAGATTAGTTTTTATGGGGCTCTGATTGCGTTTTCTCCCCGTGGTATAGTATTTATCCTTCATTATCTGTAATATTTTCTACAACACTATGTACTGCTGACACCTGGAAATTGAAATGGAATACACAGAACTTGTTCCCTAAATTGTCTTCCATCATGGACTTCGCCTTCCAAACATTGTTGTAGGGGACGGTTTTAGTACAATTTTAGTTTCCCACCTTCTCCACATCTTCGTTGTTCAGTCATTCAGTTGTGTCCAACTCTTTGTGACCCATGGACTGCAGCACACCAGGCTTCCCTGTCCTTTGCAATCTCCGGGTGTTTGCTCAAACTCATGTCCATTGAATCGGTGATGGTGAGTCATCTAAACATCTCATCCTCTGTAGTCCCCTTCTCCTTCTGCCCTCAATCGTTCCCAGCATCAGGGTTGTTTCCACTGAGTCGGCTCTTCGCATCAGATGGCCAAAGTACTAGGCCTTCGACTTCAGCATCAGTCCTTCCAGTGAGTATTCAAGGTTGATTTCCTTTAGGATTGACTGGTTTGAGCTCTTGGCTATCCAAGGGACTCTCCAGAGTCTTCTCCAGAACCACATCTTACTGTATTTTATTTCTTGATGAGGAGTTTCAGATCTGTTATCTCCTCTCCAGCAATTTTTTTATAGCCTGACTATCTTCTGAATGAAGATATATGAAGAATCATGAATAGCTATAACTTCCTTGGGGAGGCTTCTCACTTTCTGTTATACTTTGGTCAATATGATAAATTCTAACCAGAATAACCCACTCCATCTGCACCACTCTTTCTTTTCAAATCCCTGTGAGCAGCCAAGCTCATAGAAGGAATCTTGAAGCAAAGGCACCAAAAAAAAAAAAAAAAATTTTTTTTTTTCCAGTAAAGGAAACAAAACCTCCTAACTTTATATGCATACTTGTGACTTTAAAAATCCATCAAACTAAAACTAGAAGGAACGTCCTCAACCTGACAAAGGGCATCTGTGAAAATCCTTAGAGGTAATATCCCGCTGAAAGATTGGATGCTCTACCCTTAAGATTAGGAACAAGGCAAGGATGCTTCCTGAACCACTCCTCTGAGCAGTTGTATTGGAGGAAGTCCTAGCCAGTGTAACAAAAATAGAAAAAGAAGGGAAAGGGAAAAAGAAAACTGTGTTCATGATCATCTATGTGGGAAGTAGCAAAAAATAGACAAAAAAAAACTATGAAAATGAACCACTAAGTTTGGTAACTTAGTCACACGACCAATATACCAAAATTAATTGTATTTAAATGCTATCAATGAACAATTAGAAATGAAAATTTAGTAGTTTGCCTCTGCTAATCCCAAACTCCCGTTAAGTCTGTCCCCTAACCAGCCCCTTCATGCAACCACAAGTCTGTTCTCTGTATCTGTGAGTCTGTCTTTGTCTTGTAGATAGGTTGGTTTGTACTGTACTTTAGATTCCACATATAAGTGACTTACTCTACTTTCAGTTCAGTTCAGTTCAGTCACTCAGTCGTATCTGACTCTTTGAGACCCTGTGAACCGCAGCATGCCAGGCCTCCCTGTCCATCACCAACTCCCCGAGTCCACCCAAACCTCTGTCCATTGAGTCGGTGATGCCATCCAACCATCTCATCCTCTGTGGTCCCCTTCTCCTCCTGCCCTCAATCTTTCCCGAAATCAGGGTCTTGTCAAATGAGTCAGCTCTTCACATCAGGTGGCCAGAATATTGGAGTTTCAGCTTCAACATCAGTCCTTCCAATGAACACCCAGGACTGATAGCCTTTAGGATGGACTGGTTGGATCTCCTTGCAGTCCAAGGGACTCTCAAGAGTCTTCTCCAACACCACAGCTCAAAAGCATCAATTTTTCCGCGCTCAGCTTTCTTTATAGTCCAACTCTCACGTCCGTACATGACCACTGGAAAAACCATTGCCTTTACTAGACGGACCTTTGTTGACAAAGTAATGTCTCTGCTTTTTAGTATGCTGTCTAGGTTGGTCATAACTTTTCTTCCAAGGAGTAAGTGTCTTTTAATTTCATGGCTGCAATCACCATCTGCAGTGATTTTGAGCCCAGAAGAATAAAGTCAGCCACTGTTTCCCCATCTATTTGCCATGAAGTGATGGAACCGGACTCAATAATCTTAGTTTTCTGAATGTTGAGCTTTAAGCCAACTTTTTCACTCTCCTCTTTCGCTTTCATCAAGAGGCTCTTTAGTTCTTCTTCACTTTCTGCCATAAGGGTGGTGTCATCTGCGTATCTGAGGTTATTGATATTTCTTCTGGCAATCTTGATTCCAGCTTGTGCTTCCTCCAGCCCAGCGTTTCTCATGATATACTCTGCATATAAGTTAAATAAGCATGGTGACAATATACAGCCTTGATGTACTCCTTTTCCTATTTGGAACCAGTCTGTTGTTCCATGTCCAGTTCTAACTGTTGCTTCCTGACCTGCATACAGGTTTCTCAAGAGGCAGGTCAGGTGGTCTGGTATTCCCATCTCTTTCAGAATTTTCCACATTTTATTGTGATCCACACAGTCAAAGGCCTTGGCATAGTCAATAAAGCAGAAATAAATGTTTTTCTGGAACTCTCTTGCTTTTTTGATGATCCAGAGGATGTTGGCAATTTGATCTTTGGTTCCTCTGCCTTTTCTAAAACCAGCTTAAACATCTGGAAGTTCACGGTTCACGTATTGCTGAAGCCTGTCTTGGAGAATTTTAAGCATCACTTTACTAGCGTGTGAGATGAGTGCAATTGTGTGGTGGTTTGAGCATTCTTTGGGATTGCCTTTCTTTGCGATTGGAATGAAAACTGACCTTTTTCATTCCTCTGGCCACTGCTGAGTTTTCCAAATTTGTTGGCATATTGAATGCAGCACTTTCACAGCATCATCTTTCAGAATTTGAAATAGCGTAACTGGAATTCCATCACCTCCACTAGCTTTGTTCATAGTGATGCTTTCTAAAGCCCACTTGACTTCACATTCCAGGATGTCCGGCTCTAGGTGAGTGATCACACCATCGTGATTATCTGGGTCGTATGATAATATCCAGGTCCATCTGTGTTGCTGCAAATGGGATTAGCAGATGCAAACTATTATATACAGAATGGATAAACAAGGTTCTACTGTGTAGCACAGGGAGCTATATTCAAGATTCTGTGAAAAACATAATGGAAAAAATATGAAAAAAATATATATGTTATATATATATAATTAAATATATAGTATAACTGAGTCACTTTGCTGTACAAAAGAAAGAAACACATCACTGTAAACAAACTTTACTTCAATAAAATTTTAAAAAGAATTGGAGATACAGAAAACAAATTTATGACGTCAGAAACATTATACTCATAGGGATAAACGTTATAAAATTTCTGACTCGGTATTTTTTTTCCAAAAAAAAATTTACTTTATTTTTGGCCATGTGGGGTCTTTGTTGCTGTGAGGGCCTTCCTCTAGTTTCGGCAAGCGGGGGCTACTCTCTGGTTGTGGTGGGCAGGCGTCTCATTTTGGTCACTTCTCTTGTTTGGCAGCTTGGGCTCTAAAGTGTGTGGGCTTCAGTAGCTGTGGCTCCCGGGCTATAGAACACAGGCTCAATAGTTGTTACACATGGGCTTAGTTGCGCTGCGGTATGTGGGATCTTCCCGGATCAGGGATCAGACCTGTATCTCCTGCATTGGCAGGTGGATTCTTTACCACTGAATCATCAGGGAAGCCCAGTATTTTCTTTTTAATTTGTATCTTTATATTTAAAATTTTTTTCAAGACAACACAAAAATATACAACTCAGTGAATTATTATAAAATGGAAAATGAACACCCAGGAAGTCATTTCCACCATCAATTCAGTATTGTTAGGAAGTCAGTTCTTCTCAAAGTTTTGTTAAGATTCAACACAAGCCCCATAGAAATCCCAGCAGACTTTTTTTTGGGTAGAAATTGACAGATGATTCTAATATTTATATGGAAAAACAAAAAAGCCAAAAGAACGTTGGGATGAAAGAGTAAAAACTGGAGGACGTACACTGATTATGAGACTTACTATAAAGCAATGGTAATCAAGATAGTGCAGGAATGGCATAGGAATAGAGGTAGAGATCAGTCAGGCTGCAGAGAGAGTTCCGAAGTTGACTCACACATGTGGGCAGCTGATTTTTGACAAAAAAAAAAAAAGAACCTCTGCTCATATCTTTTGTCATGTAAAAAATTAACTTAAAATGTATCATAGAACTAGAACTGAAACTAAAACACTTTTGGAAGAAAACAGGAGAGACGTCTTTGGGTCTTTTGTTCAGGTAAATATTTCCTAGACGTACAAAAGCATGAACCATAAAAGAAAAAGCTGATAAATAAGATTTCATTAAAAAGAGAAACTTCTGTTCTTTGAAAGTCATTGTTAAGGAAATGATAAGATACATCACAGGGTGGAAGAAAATATGTGCAAAATGCTTGTCTTCTGTGAAGGACTTGTATCAATATGAAGAACCCTTACTACTCAATAGTATGACAAACACCCTAATTAAAATGTGGGCAAAAGACATTTTATGAAAATAGGGATACAGATAGCAAATAAACATTTGAAAAGATTCTCATCATCATTAGTTGGCAGGGAATTTAAATCAAAACTGTAGTAAGATACTGTTAAACATCCAGTGGCATGGATGAATTCTTTTTTTTTTTAATTTAAAAAAGAGGTAGAAGGAAGAAGGAAAAAGGAAATCTCACAAAATCTAGTGTTGCTAAGAATATGGAAGAACCGCTGGTGGGAACACAAAATGGTATAGCCACTTCGGAAAAGTTTGGCAATTTCTTATTAAATTAATATTACTCTTACCATATAACCCAGCAACTTCATTCCCAGGTACTTACTTAAGAAAAATGAAAACATATGTCTAAGAAGTGTATGTGAATGGTATAGTAGCTTTATTAAAAAAATCACGAAAAGTGGGTAGATAAATACATTCATACAATGAAATATCACTTGTCAGTAAAAACAACCAAGTACCAACATAAGCCCCAATACTGAGAAGTCTCTAAAGCCACTGTGTCAAGTGAATATATGGGCTCTAGAAAGATGGTGCTGATGAATTTATTTTCAGGGAAGCAATGGAGAAGCAGATATAGAAAACAGACTTATGGACACGGGGGGAAGGGAAGAAGGAGGGGGTGAGATTTATGGAGAGAGTAACATGGAAACTTACAATACCATATGTAAAATAGATAGCCAGTGGTAA
This sequence comes from Cervus canadensis, assembly GCF_019320065.1. Classification (NCBI taxonomy): domain Eukaryota; kingdom Metazoa; phylum Chordata; class Mammalia; order Artiodactyla; family Cervidae; genus Cervus; species Cervus canadensis. Next base: position 23,364,935 of record NC_057406.1, on the reverse strand, counting down.
TTTGCCGTATGATTTAGGGAACTTAAACAAGGGCTCTGTGACAATCTAGAAGGGTGAAATAGGGAGGGAGATAGGAGGGAGGTTCGGGAGGGAGGGGAGATGGGTGTACCTATGGCTGATTCTTGTTGATGTTTGACAGAAAACCACAAAATTCTGTAAAGCAATTATCCAAAAAGTGGCAAAAAAAAGAGAGAAAAAGTCAGACATACAGTACGACTGCATATAGCATGATTCCATTTATAAAACATTCTGAAAAAGGCAAAATTACAGAGACCAAATCAGATGAGTGGTTGCCAGGGGCTGGAGAGTGAAGTGATTGATTATAAAGAAGTATATACAGGGAACTTTTTGGGTGATGGAAATATTCTATAATTTGATAATAGCAATGGTTACTTACATGCTGTATAAGTTAGTAAAAACTTGTAGAACTGTACACTTAAAAGGGTGAATTTTAATATATGCATATAATACTCCAGTAAACTAGACCTAAAAAAAATTTGTTATTAGTTAAAATTTACATACTGATGTATGCATCAATGAATAATTTGTCAGTTCCATTTAGTAATAACAGACTTCCCCGTTTGCATGGTACTTTTCAATTTATGTGCTATATTCATACCTGTTTTCTCATGTAAGTCTCCTAACCCTGTGAAATTGTATTATTTTCACATCCTTGTTCACATTTAGAGAGGACCTCCTCTCTGACCTTCAGAGAGCCTAGGTGATATGCTTAATGTCACATGGTAAAATTTTTTCAAATTCTGGGCTTTTCCCACAATTTCTCAGTGCCTCTTTTTTAAAATTTTTAAAGATAATTGTTTATTTTTGGTTCTGCTGGGTCTTTGTTACTACGTTTCTCTATTTGTGGTGAGCAGGGTCTACTCTTCATTGCGGTCTACCAGCGTCTCACTGCAGGGGCTTCTCTTGTTTGGAGCTCGGGCTGTAGGCATGCAGCCTTCAGTAGTTGTGGCACTCGGGCTTAGGTGCTCTACGGCATGTTGGATTTTCCCGGACCAGGGGTCGAACCCATGTCCCCTGTATTGGCAGGAGGATTCCTATCCACTGAACCACCAGGGAAGTACTCAGTGCCCCTTTATTTATTATTTTTTGGCCATGCCTCGTGGCCTGCATGATCTAGTTCCCCAACCAGGGATTAAACATGAGCCACCTGCACCGGAAGCCTGAAGTCTCAATCGCTGGACCCCCAGGGAAGTCCCCAGTGCCTCTTTAAAAGTGGTTTTTCATTATGGGTTACTTGGATGCTCTTTCTTCCCCTGGACTAGCTGGGAATTCCTGCTTTGGTGCCTTGCACTCCAGGGAGCTTCCTGGTGCTTCACGCAGTCTCTTCCCCTCTCACACGCGCTCTGTCAGAGCTCTTCCATTTCCTCCAGACTCTAGTCCTCCTAGGAAAATGCTCTTGATGAGCTCAGTCACTTCAGGAACCCACCGTACCCTCTTCCTTTCGGCCAGTATGACACATACTGTCATTTGTGTTGGCTATAACTAGTGGATCGCTATGTTATTTCTTCATCTGTTGCTTGGAGAGATTTGTGTAAGAAAGAGCCTGTTGATTCTGGACAAGGAGACAGATGGAAATTTGGAGAACTGGCGTGGGAATGACCAAGTGCATGGCTGGGAGAAGAGGAAGTGAATTTCCAGACAGAATGATTAATCAGGTGCAGGGGTAAAGGCTCAGCAGACTGTTCACTAAACTCTGTGGAGTTCAGACTGGATCTGTTGCATTTTTGTCAAGCTACATCACTGAATGTCTATGTAGGCTCTTCGGGGAAGAAGAGACTAAGAAATGAGACGTCAGATTTTAAAGAAAAAACGTTTTTTTGGCAACCAGGAGGAGTTGATTCTGATGGGGATATTTTGATGTGGAGTGAGAGAAGTTGGAGGAAAGATGGTTGTATGAAGACAGTAAGAGCTCACATCAGGTGATGAGAAAAGACTTTGGTGCCAAAATAAAGTAGCAAAGTCTGACTTAGATCTGAATATAAATTAGACAAAGGAAAATGACAAGGTCATGCAAAGAGCTGTGAAAGCATTTCAGATATGTCGACCTTGAAGTGATGCTGGGCAACCAAACAGATGGAGAAAAGTATAAAATGAGGCCTTTCTTTAACAGGTTAGGACTGAGGAAGATTTGAGTCACCAGCTCAGTTGAGGGAGGGAAAAGGATTAAGTTCTGGGTAAAAATGGAGCTCTCTGGAGAGATGGGATGAGGAAAGAAAGAGTGGTCTGAGAAAGTAAGAGAGTGCAAGCAGGTCAAGGTAAGCAAGGCGGTTAGGCTTCCAGAGAGATGATGAGATAGGGGAGAAACAGAGGATGAATGCTGTCAAGCACAGTCAGGGAAAATAGAACAGCAGAAGCAAAGAGGCAACCGGAGTTTTTCATGAACATATTGTTAGTGACTCCTGTCAAGGTAGTTTTAGTCAAATGGAGGGGATGAAAGTGAGAAGATGCTCCAAAAGAACTTGGGACTAGAAAATTCTAAGAAAAAGGGAAAGCAGATTTGAAAAGCAAGGTGAGGAATGCCATGAAGAGGTTGGAGAAGGCGATACCAAATGAATGAGAATGAGATATTCCCTGTTGCTCTCTAATCTACACAGGTGTGCACACACACGCTGAACCTCATACATTTTTTCATCACCCACTATGAAGCCAGAGAGAATTTGCAGACTGAAAAAAAGCTGCCTGAGGATGAAGGGCTTCAATGAAACTATGAGACAGCCTTTGAATGAGCAAGTGAGGGTCCTAAGCTGGAGGAGCCGAGGGACTCACCTTAGGATGGAGATGAGAGGAGGAAAGAGACATCTGAGCCGAGGGGCAGTTTCAGACAGTGGTCCAAGGCCATGGTGGTAAAGTTCGTCTTACCAACAGGGAAATGTTCCTGTTGAGAAGAGCGCTGTTTCCATGAATAGAAGCTGAATTAAAAACACTTCAGTGAATTAGCGCCTCAGTTTCTTAATCATCACAAAATTGGGGTCTTCTCAATAGTGGCTTTTCCAGTAGCCATATATGGATGTGACAGTTGGACCATAAAGAAGGCTGAGCACTGAAGAATTGATGCTTTCAAACTGTGGTGCTGGAGAAGACTCTTGAGAGTCCCTTGGATAGCACGGAGATCAAACCAGTCAGTCCTGAAGGAAATCAACTGAATATTCATTGGAAGGACTGATGCTGAAGTTCCAAGACTTTGGCCACCTGATGCAAAGAGCTGAATCATTGAGGCTGGGAAAGACTGAGGGCAGGAGGAGAAGGGGTCGACAGTGGATGAGATGTTTGGATAGCATCACTGACTCAACGGACATGAATTTGAGCAAACTCCAGGAGATAGTGAAGGACAGAGAAGCCTGGTGTGCTGCAGTCCGTGAGGTTGCAAAGAGTCAGACACGATTTAGCAGCTGAACAATAGCAAGAACAGTGGCAGCTATTATCCCAAGCAGAGCAGGAACTGCCATGCTATCGTAGGCCAGCCTGGTTGATTTCCCAACCAGCACTGGAGTTTTATTCGCCTTGGCAGTTGAAAATAAACTGGATCTCGTGACCGGCTATCTGTTCCTCCCTTCCTGTTCTTCTATCGTGTCTTGTTGCCTCTCTAGCAGTAAGTAAAGCACCTTAACTGAGTACCCAGATTCCTCTGTGTCCTTTTTCAGCTTTTTCTCATGACCACTCTTTCCATGAACTTCTTCAGCCAGACCGCACTGTTTACCATCCCTGATAAACAGTTTCACCTCCTTAGTGCTGCCTGCCTTGTTCCTGTTCCTACCTCCAAACCCAGTTCCTCACCTCAGATACCGTCAGAGCAGCTTCTTGAGAAAGTTGTCCTCACTTAGCCAAGCCCAGAACCAGTCCCTCTCTGTTCATCTCTGTCCTCCTTTTCATCCTTCATGCCACCTGATAGTCCAGCGTTGGGGAGTCTGTGTTGTCTCCTTGCCGGGGTGGGCAGTCCTTATGAGCAGAAGCCCAGTCCTTGACTCCCTGGAACACTTCTCTCTGATCTGCAAAATGAGTCTTCAGTAAGGATGTGTTGATTCACTGGACTTTTGAGGGGAAAGGGGTAGGAGCTGGTGTGTGAGGTCAGGTTTTTTGCTTTCAGAATCTGTTTTTTCCCCAGTTTTATTGAGATATAATTGACATACAGCACTGACTAAGTTTAAGGCCTATAGCATAATGACTTAACTTATTGTGAAATGATTACCATGTAAGTTTAATTAACATCTGTTGTCTCCTATATCAAGTTCTGATTTTAATGGAAAAGTCACAGGTACCCTGAGTGCACTCCTGGTATTGGAAGCCCAGATCTTGGCAGGTGGATTCCAGCATGGCCTGTGGCTGAGTTGTATCAGAAAAGAGCTTAATTTGGCCTGGACCAGGCCTGGGAAGGGAGGTGCAGGCCTGACCAACTGGCCCTGTCCCTCCATCCCTATGGTGATGGAGGGCATGGTGATGCAGGCCTGATATATGTGCTATTTTAACAGTGCAAAAATGCTGGACTTAGGCAGAGAGAACAGCTTTGTTGATGTTCCGTTGTTAGGGTGTGTCTGACTCTTTGTGACCCCATGGATTGTAGCAGGCCAGTCTCCTCTGTCTTCCATTATCTCCCAGAGTGTGCTCAGACTCATGTCCCTTGAATTGGTGATACTATTTAACCATCTTATCCTCTGTTAACCCTACTCCTTTTGCCTTCAATCTTTCCCAGCATCAGGGTCTTTTCCAATGACTCTCTGCGTCAGGTGGTCAAAGTATTGGAGCTTTAACTTCAGTATCATTGTTTTTTCAAAACAGTATAAAATGTGAAGGGTGACCAGATTGCAACTATATTAATAGCATTACAGCATCTTTTCCATGTTAAGAAAAAAAGGAAAAGAATAAATACAGAGTTAACTGTCATGTTACCTTGAAATATCACCTTTATGGTTTCTTGTGTTGCTGTATTTCTTTGTTTACAAAGAAATTATTGGTTTACAATTTGACAATGAAAATTGACTCTAAAACTCATTTTTTCATGAAACAGATTCCATCCAAATCAAACCAAATGAATGAAAGTTAGTGTTTCCTTTCCCAGTTTGTTTCTTTGGTAACATAAATTCCCATTTAATGAGCGCATCTTCCTTCATGAAAAGAATCAGCCTTTCTCTGGGTTGTGCTTTGGAATCAGTCTGATAATTGCCTGGTGTATTTTTCTGATGTCCAGTGCTTTTACCGTCCTCACTCTCCAAATGCTACCTCCCGGCTATTCTCTTGACGTATTCTACAGACGCTTGTCCATCCTTTGCAAGGGAGCCAGTCACCCAGAGAATGTTACTGTTTATCATGCTGCTGATAAACCTGGGCCTGAAGATACTCAGGAAGCACTAGCAATAGAAAATACAGTCTAAAGGCAGTCACAGTCTCTACTTAAGCCCCCATTCTTTGGGTACAAGTGAAAGATAGTGAAAGTGAAGTCACTCAGTCGTGTCCGACTCTTTGTGACCCCATGGACTGTAGCCTACCGGGTTCCTCCAACCATGGGATTTTTCAGGCAGGAATAATGGAGTGGGTTGCCATTTCCTTCTCTAGGAGATCTTCCCGACCCAGGGATTGAACCCGGGTCTCCCGCATTGTAGGCAGACGCTTTACCGTCTGAGCCACCAGGGAAGTCCCTAGCAAGAGAGGCCATACCTTCAGGAGAGGCCATACCTTATTTAGTGGTGGCTGGGGTGGAGGTCAAGCCCTGCCTTTGCCTTTTCAAACCTGAGAGTTTTCTAGGCATTATACATGAAATGCAGGAGGAAGCTGTATCATTTATGGTCAGAGGAGGAAACAGATAGCAACCTTCAATTGATTTAATTTGGAGAGAATTTACCAAGATGTCGGCAATGCACAGAAACCACAAGAGGTGGTATAGTGTCCTGAACTAGAAGCGATTTCGTGAAGTTAGCACCACTTTTAGTCCTGAAGGAGGAAGTGGTGGAGGGATTTCTGGAATCTGGAGGGGGAATTGGGTGGAGAGTCATGTGGAGAAGGATGTTTCACGAACTCCATGACCTTCAGTCAAGTGATACAGCCAACCCACAGGAATGGAGGCACAGAAGGGAAACAGCCCCATCTTGGCTTTCTTATTCCCTTTCCTTTTGTCTGTGCTGTCTGTTGGGTCAAACCCAACCAAACACCAGGGGACTAGGATGTCCATTGATGTGCTCCAAGCAGGACTGCCTCCCAGGGCTCAGAGAAGAGTAGAGAGTTGAACTTGAGGGAGAAATGGAAGACAGAGGGATTCACAGAATTTTAAAGCTGGAAGAGACTTTGAGAACAACCAGTCCATTTCTCCTACTTCACAAATAAAGAACTAGAGTCACAGAGAGGCTGAGCCCGAGTCTTTCCGAGTCTCCTGGCTCATTCATAGCAGGATTGTAAGAGGGCCTGGGGGTTCCTAATCCTCAGTTCTGCGTTCCTTCTATTATGTGTTCTTTTCATACAGTTAAGTGGACAGGGAGAGGAGGAGGGGTGAGTGAAATTAGAGAGGAATGTTTCTCCTGAGTAGGTGCTCAGTTCCACATATAAGGTTAGAGAGAAATTTAAGTGAGCTCAGATTCAGTTATGATTGGTTGCATGGTTAACAAATATGAATATCGATGGCAAAAATAGAGACGGCATTATATATCAAGAAACATATGACTGCATCCGAAGTTGGCCTGAGAACCAGCCTGCTCAGATGGTGTGGCTTTTGTCCCCTGTTGATTCTGGCTTTGCCACCATGCTCTCTTTGGGATCTTTTATGGCCTCAGGGTCTTGTTTTAAACCTTTGAGTGAAGGCTGAATCATGTTTGGGTACCATGCTTCAGCAGCAGCAGCAGCATCTTACAACTCAGAGACAAGGGAAAGAGGGCTAATTTGTAAACATATTGTACATCGCCAGGATAGGCATTGATTTGTGCACACAGTGGTGGTTTAATCGCTAAGTTGTGTCCAACTCTTGCGACCCCATGGACTGTAGCCTGCCAGACTCCTCTGTTCATGAAATTCTCCAGGCAAGAATACTGGAGTGGGTTGCTATTTCCTTCTCCACGGATCTTCCCAACCCAGGAATTGAACCCAGGTCTCCTGAATTATAGACAGGTTCTTTGCCAACTGAGCCACAAGGGAACCCCTACGCACATAGGTACACGTGCAAATGAACACTCAGGTACATAGTCAATTATCAGCTAACAACACTGACCTAAGAATGACCCTGCAGAGTATCAAGAATTTGGAAATGGTATTGGTGTTTATGGGAAATATTCCCCTCATATGTCAGTAACCCTTGGGAGTTAAGGACCTAAACCTTCCTTTATGTGTCAGATGGAGAGAGTCAACTTATTATTGCCTTTCTTAGGTACTTATTCACTGTTTCATTACGTAATGCCATCAAGATTTATTATATACCAGACACTCCGCTAAGTACTGGAGATAGGTAAGGAAGACACATGTAATCCTTGACTCCACTTCATTAGGGTTTTCTAGAAAAGCTATTTTATTAGCCAAATTAGTGAGAATCGGGTTCCCCTTTCCTATATTCTACGTAGGGAGAATCACTATTAGTAAGTGAAGATCTGGTGATTAGTAAGTGAAGATATGTTGAGATGGTTGGATGGCATCACCAACTCAATGGACATGAGTTTGAGCAAACTCTGGGAGATAGTGAAGGATGGGGAAGGGGAAGCCTGGCGTGCTGCAGTTCATGGGGTTGCAGAGAGTTGGGCATGACTTGGCAGCTGAACAACAACAACAAAGTGAAGATATGGGTTCCAAAGATAATAAGTGACTGTTTTTATGTAGTTGAAGTTAGCACATTACTTGCCCCAAATTTGGTGGCTGTTTTGTGGCCACCAAAACAGAGATGGGGAGTGGGTTCTGCTGCTGGTTGGTTCTAGGGTTTAAAATCTGATTTAAATACTGTTTATATTGGATATCAGGTGGTTACTTATAGACTAACTTTTAAAAACAAGCTATGTCTAAGATTAGTAGAAATTGTACTAAAGCTGGAGAGAGGGGTGTGAAGGAAGCAGTCTTTGACTTCTAAGTAATTCAAGGCAAAACAAGTTCCTTATCTGTCTCTGAACAGAGTATTTTCATATTCAGTAAATAAATATCAGGTACCTGTTATTTGGGAGCTTCTCTGACGGCTCAACAGTAAAGAATCTACCTGCAATGCAGTCGCGACAGGAGCCATGAGTTCGATCTCTGGATGAGGATGTGGCAACCCCCTTGAGCATTCTTGCCTGGAGAATTCCATGGACAGAGGAGCCTGGCAGGTTGTAGTCCACAGGGTCACAGAGTCAAACATGACTAAAGCGACTTAGCACAGTGTAGCACCTGTTATTTGGGGCTTCCTTGGTGGCTCAGATGGTAAAGAATTCTGCAATGCAAGAAACCCAGGTTTGATCCCTGGGTCAGGAAGATCCCCTGGAGAAGGGACTAGCTATCCACTCCAGTCTTCTTGCCTGGAGAATTCCATAGACAGAGGAGCCAGGCATCCCTGACTCAGTGGACATGAGTTTGAGCACACTCTGGGAGATAGTGAAGGACAGAGAAGCCTGGCGTGCTGCAGTCCATGGGGTTGCACGGCATCGGACATGACTTAGTGACTGAACAACAACAACACCTGCTGTTTGCTGGGTTTAATTTTCCAGTAAATTGTTTATTATTCACAACAACTCTGTAAGGTGAAGTTAAGCATCTCCATTTTATTGGGTTGGCCAAAAAATATTTGTTCGAGTTCTCATGAAATAGGGTATGAAAATCCTGAATGAACTTTTTGGCCAACCCAATACAATCAAGAAAATGAGGTCCAGGTAATTGAAATTATTGCCTCCTCTGCACCTAAGGAGGAGTAAGTGTCAAAGCCAAGTGTCAGTTCTACATCTTTGACATCTAGTTCCTTGCTTTCTCCTCTGTATCATAATTTCCTTCTAACTAATATTTTATTCTCTGCAGTTGTAATATATTGTTTTCATTACTGTTTCCTGCTTTCTGTTGGTGAAGGAAATGACAACCCATTTCAGTACTCTTGCGTAGGAAATCCCATGGACAGCAGAGCGTGGTGGACTGCAGTCCATGGGGTTGCAAAAGAGTGGGACCAGCAAGCACGCTTACCTGTTAGTAATTAGTTTGTTAGTCTCTTGGTCTCCCAGGTGGATTAGGTGGCCTCATGGAGCACCGGGTATGCTCTTTGCTAACTCGTCACATTGTACTGTGGTTTATATTTATTTATTTGTCTTGGACACTGAACTAAAGGCTCTTTTGTAGACTGTATTCCATCCCATGTTGGGTCCCATCTCCTAGCGCGTTCTTTGGCACATGGAAAGTGAAATGAAAGTTGCTCAGTCTTGCCTGGCTGTTTGCAATCCCGTGGACTATACAGTCCATGGAATTCTCCAGGCCAGAATACTGGAGTGGGTAGCTGTTCCCTTCTCCAGGGGATCTTCCTAACCCAGGGATTGAACCCAGGTCTCCCACATTGCAGGAGGATTCTTTACCAACTGAGCCACCAGGGAAACCCATGGAAGGCATTTAATAAACATTTGTCAGATGAGTGAATCTTCACAGTTATCCTGTGAAAGCTGTTACTATCTCGAGTTTTACAGATGAGACAGCTGAGGGTCAGAGAGGTAAAGAAACTGATCTCAGATCACATAGCAAATTGAGAGTAAATGAAAAGTGTGTTCTTAACTCCAGAGTTTTGCTCTCTTTGCCACAACACAGCACAGTTATCATTGGTATTGCAAAAGAGCTTGGTAGAAGGTTGCAGTAGCTTGGGATATACTTAGGCAGTAGAGTGATCATAAGGGACACTTGGAAATGGCCCTTCTTAACACCCCATTTTTAAGTCTGTTTTAGCATAGGCTGTTTTCTTTAGCTCAGAATACCAGTGTTTTCTGGGTGAATGCATAAAGTTCTCGTGGTCCTTGCCCCATTCCTGGTTCACTGTTATCTTCCCAATGTCTTACTTTGACCTCCTTTCCCACAGATATTTTTCCTGCTACCCTGTTCCCATGATTGTTGTTCTTATCATCCATCACCCATTTTTACTGCTCATCACCCCTCTTAATAATCAGTGACAAGTCAATAATTTTTATTAACACTTGAAAATGCTGTTTTGCTGTTAAACCAATACATGCAATTGCCCTAATCTGCTGCCAAATGGTAATAATCAGAATCAGGTTTCAAAAGGTTTGGATTTCACCAAGGCTGCCCACACTGTCCTTGGAGGCATATAAATTAATTATAATTAAGAACTGTGTGTGGATGTTACAAGAGAAATTTTGAACAATTTTGGTGTCTGTTCTTGCAGAATATTAAAGAGAAAAAAACCTATGACTGGCTGTTGCTGGTGAGAGTATCGATCATCATCTATGATTATCATCTATGTTTGTATTACAAATTCTTATGAAAATGCACACCTGAAAAGTGACTTATAATCCTTTATTAGTTGCCTGTTCAACTCTTATGTCAAGAACTTGGGTGACAGAAGTGATACTTCTGCTTTGAGCATACAGAAGGAAAAAACAGGATTTATCTACTAAAGTATTGCAGAACAAGGTGGTAGGTTGTATTAATAGAAGAAGGCTGAGGTGGTATGTCTGCTTAGATTGAGTAAGAACAAGAAGGCTCTTCGGTGACAGAAGTCCTAGGAAAACAAATTTCCCTGCCGAGGAATTCATGCCAAACTGGCCCTTTCCAGTGTGGGGACCACCTTCTCATAGGGTCTTGGGGACTGGTGGTCTTTGGAAGGACATCCTTTCCTGCGTTTTGTAGGAGGACTTGATGGAGCCATCTACTCCATAGTTTCGTAGTTTAGATAAACTTTACCTGTATCATTTTCCTCTCTCCCATCAATCCGGCTCTTCCCTGATCGAGTCCTTTCCCAGAAGTGATTTAACTAAGGCTCTCTTTTCTTTGATTTTTATATTTACATCATTGGTTGTGGGTATGGTATGTTGAAATGGATTTGAGATTAGCTCTGCACAGAAGTGTTTTTAGATTAGCTAAATACCCCAGCAGGACCATTAAACTGTTGTTACCACGTCGGTCACTACATTAAAATTGGGTTCGGCATGTTTATAGGGTGTACAGGTAGACTTTTATTTTGTCGTTCATTTCATAGGCACAGTCTCAGCCCCCCAAACTCCAGACTACCAGGCTTTCTTTGTTCCTTTTGAACAAAGAGCAGGGGCAAGGGAACTCAGAAGCTCCAAGAGTTTGGATGATAATGACAGTATGAAAAGGATCAAGATGACAATAGAGAGAGAAGTTGTAGGTTCTGAGTACACTAAAATTAAAAGCGTGTGCATGCTCAGTCACCCAGTCGTGTCCGACTCTTTGCAACCCTGTGAACTATAGCCCACTAGGCTCCTCTGTCCATGGGATTATCCAGGCCAGAATACTGGAGTGGGTTGCCATTTGCTTCTCCAGGGGATCTTCCCGACCCAGGAATTGAACTCGTGTCTCCAGCTTGGCGGGCAGATTCTTTACCCCTGCACCACCTTTTATATGTTATTACTACAGATTGAGATGAAACTTAGATATGTTTAGCAGATCTTGAATGCATCTGGAGGATTGAAATTGGGTTTCCAAATGCCCTGAATATGTAGATGGCATTTGACTTCAGAATGGCACTGGGTAGTAGACGCGTGACATCAGTTATACTTTTTGCTTCAGATGATTGGTGAACACATTTGCCTAAGCTATTATTCTGACTCAAAAGCACCTCTTTGGTTCAACATTTGCTCTGCTCCTACAAATTTGAATTTAGGAAGTATAACTTAAAACCCAAAATTGACTTGGAATATAAACATTTAAAAAATGTTCTTAATAAAATTTAAAAAAAAATTTTGGATCTGTTCTGCAGTGTTAAGTTAATCATACTTCTCTGTTTATGGCACACTTTCATTATTGGTTCAGATAAGAATGTCTTGCTTAGTTAATTTGTTCTCTATGTACCTTTATTCTTGTGTATATCTCTTAGAATAAGATAATAAAATTCCTTTAAAAATCCTGCTGTTATTTTGATAGGAATTGCCTTGAAGTTATGGATTAATTTGAAAGAAAATAGAACTCTCTAAATATTATGTTATCCCCTCTGTGAATGTGGTGTATGATTGCATTGTTCAGAACTTCTTTCATATCCTTTAATAAGAGTTTCAGCTTTTCTCTGCAGAGGTCTTGTGCATTTTTTGTTAATTCCTAAATAATTTATAGTTGTTTTTGCTGTTATGACTGTTAACATTTTCTGGTTGGTTAAAAGAGCTATTGGTGTTTTCTCCGAATAGTGTTTATCTAGCAATCTCATTCTCCCCATGTTAATAGTTTTAAAATTCTGTTGGATTTTCTGCCCAGATAACCATATTATCTTATACTGCTATTTTTCTCTATCTTTTCTAGTCTTAAAACTTCTGTTTTCTTGACTTATTTACCAGGATGCTCAATAAACAATGATAGCACTAACCTTGCCTTTTTCTCATTGTAAAAAAAAAAATTTGTTTAAGAGATTTTGGAGGAGTAGGATGGGGAGGTAGGAGAGAGGCTCAAGAGGAAGTGGATATATGTGTACTTACAGCTGATTCATGTTGTGAAACCAACACAGCAGCATAAAGCAATTATCTTCCAATTGAGGAGAAGGGAAAGGCTACTCCAGTATTCTGGCCTGGAAAATTCCATGGACTGTATAGTCCTTGGGGCCACAAAGAGTCGGACACAACTGAGCAACTTTCACTTTCACTTTTTTCCCCCAATTAAAAATAAATTTTAAAAAAGTTTTGGGTATATACTCTACAGGTAGACTGATGATCTCCTTTATTTCCTGTCATCAAAAAGTTAAGAAAATATTCTAACATGTATTCATAAATAGGTGTTGCCCTTAATCAAATGTCTTCATTTTTTGAGATATTAATTTAAATGTCTCCTTTGGTCCATTAATGTGGTAATTATTTTTGATTTATATTCTGACATTAAACCATCCCTGCATTCCTTGTGTAAACCACACTTGAATATTATTATTACTATTATTAAATATATTATTTGTTTTGTTAGCTAATATTTTGTTTAGGATTTTTTTGCCTTTATGTTCATAAGTGAAAGAGACCTATGATAATCTTTTCTTGTACTATAATTATCTGGATTTATATTTAAACTTTTCTTCTTTCTCTTTTTGTTCAACTTGTATGAACAAGGCTCATTTCTTTCATATGTACCTATTTTATTTCCTTTTGTTTTGGCAAAGGTGGGGTGAGTGTATTTGGTGGATTTGGATTGGGGACCTTTGATAACCATTTTATTTTCTTTAGTGATTATTATTATATTCAAATTTCCTACATTGTTTTGAACATCTTTTTGCTTTTTAAAATTAGATTTTATGCATTAACTTTAAAAGCAGCTAGCTTTCATAATATTCTTTTGTTATCTTAAAATGTTTATTGTATATATTGCTATTGATTCTTTTTCAGTTTCATTTGCATTTTCTCTTCCGCTTCTCTGATCTTGTCAGAATTTTGTCTAATGTAGTGTTTAAAGGATCAGCTTATGGTTTTGTTTTTTCCTTGCTTTCTATCTTATTGATTCCTTTCTTATCTTTTCTTATTCAGTTCCTTCTTGGGGTTGACTCTGTTCATTGTTCAATAAGGGAAATTTTAATTATAATTAATTATATTTTATTTTCTTAAAAATGAATTTAAAGGTATAGATTTCTCTCTAAACTGTTTCAGTTATGCTCTAGAAATTTTGATATTTATTATTTTCATTGTCATTCTAGTCAAAGGATTTTTCATTTCTGTTATGATTTCCTCCATAACCTTAGTGTTATTTATTATTGTTTTTAAAAAGTTTTGGATGTGGGACTTCCTTGGTAGTCCAGTGGCTAAGACTCCGTGCTTCCAATGCAGTGGACCCAGGTGCCACAACTAAGACCCAGTGCAGCCAAATAAATAAATTAAAAAAAAATTTTGGATGTGTGATATCTTTAGCTACCTTTAAAATTTTATTTGTAAATTTAATCACATTATAGAAACTGCCAGTCATTCATATTAATTCTTTGGAATATACTGAGGCACGTTTGTACAGTTAATATTTTTCATGTGCTTAAAAATATATATTCTTTGTTGTATATATATTGCTAGATACCTGAAATAGTTCAAGCTGATTACTTATTCTTTGGATTGTTTTGGTTTGGTGTTTATTTTTTTGATCGTTTGTCTTATTTACATTTCTCTGTTGAATGTGTCTGTTATCCTTAGTGTAATTTTAGTTGCTGCTTTATACATGTTATACCTTTATTTTTAGATTCATATATATTCATGATGATGGTATCTTCTTGGACCTAGTATGTGACATCTCTCATTGTCACTTTTGATATTTTCATCTTCAATTTTATTTTGTCTTGATATTAAAATTTTGATGGACATTCTCACAGCCCTCCATAAAGGTTATACTTGTTTATATTTCACTTGACTTATACTGTGTGAGACTGCTTTCCCCCTGCCTTCTCCTGTGTAACAGATTTTAAGGCCTGTGCATCTTAGCTTTCTGTCTTTGTTGGTATCTCAGTAAACTGGACCTGATGCATGGTTCTGGCACTTTTAATCTTCAATTTATTCACTGTCTGTCATATTCTAATCACAGTCGCCTTAATTGGGTCACTCCGAACACTGTCCTGACTGCATTAAGGATGGTACTTGGAGAATTTGACTTAATCATTTATTAAATCACATTTTATCCTTCCTGTTGGGGTTGCCCTAGGACTCAGTTCTCTCTGAGGACAGGATTGATCCAGCTTCTCACTCAAGTATGTCTTCCCTTGGAGTCCACTGTGGGCAAAGTGTAGACTGGCTCTTGTTAGAGTTACCCGGCTCCGCTCATAGACATCAACGCAAGCTGCCGCGGTCTTCTGCTTGCTGTAAATCTAAGGGCCACTCACCTCGAGCCACAAGGAGGTGGAGGACCGGGAGGTGAACAGCTAACCCTCTAATCCTGCTGCTTTGCTGTTTGTGCTTGTGAACCCTCGTGTCTGAGTTGACAGCATCATTTGAGGGGATGCTGAGCTTCACTGATCCCCATTACTGTCCCTGGCCCGAATGACACTTGAATTCTGCTACACTTGACTGGTAAGCTGTCTGGGGAGTGTGCTGCTACCCTCAAGCCAGTAAGTGACATCGTCTTCAGAGAGTTAGAACATCAGGGAACTCGTATCTCCTACCACCCCTCCTGTCCCCACTGGGAGGCTCCTCTTAGCTTTCCGCTCAGGTTCTGCCAGCCATCTCACCCCCCACTTTCCATATGCTGACCTGGTGCTTTCATAAATAGCCAGGTTCCTTGAACAACTTCTACAGAAGCTGAAAGGTAACATCCTTTGCATCTATAGAGCATTTTATATTCTTCAAAGCACTTCCAGCTGCATATGACCATTTGATCCTCACCAAAAACTCTTTCAGGTATTTAGGTTAGGTATATTATCCAAATTTCACATGTGAGGAAATAGAGACAGTGATGAGGACTTGCCCATCCTCAGGTACTTAATTAATGTGGAACTGGTATGAGAACACAGCTTGTTTTGGTTAGTGAATTTGTTTATTTATTCATTAATTTACACACATACTGAGAGGCAGCAGGATGGAAAGAGCAAAGGTTTTGGAGACAAACTTTGGTTTGAAACTTGATGCCATCCCTTATTAGCTGTGTGATCCTGTTCGTGTACTTGACCCCTTTCTCAGAAGCGCAGTTTCCTGATTTGTGCATGTGCCATGTGCTCAATTGTGTCCGATTCTTTGTGACCCCATGACTGTAGCCCACCGGGTCCCTCTGTCCATGGAATTTTCCAGCAGGAATACTAGAGCTGGTTGCCTTTTCCTTCTCCAGGGGATCTTTCCCACCCAGGGATTGAACCCACATCTCCTGTGTCTCCTGCATTGCAGATGGATTCTTTACCTACTGAACCATCGGGGAAGCTAATGTAGGGGAAAATTATATAATTTTTATATGTGATTTAATAATCCATGAAAATTACCTGGCAATTATAGTGCCTGGCATAGGGTAGATTATAGGTAAAGTGTTACTGTAAATATATAATATGTAAAATAGGTTACTAATACAGGTAAAAAATGGCCAAATATTGATAGTTTCATAATGGTAGGAACTCAGTGGTTCAGTCCTTTCTTGTTGTATCCAAGGCCCTGCTAGGCCCCAGGAACTGCAAAAAAAGGTGAGGTTTTCTCGTGCGTCTCTGTCTTCTTCTAGACTGTGGTCCTGGAGGTTAGAACCTGCCTCCATTGCCTCCCTGACGACGGGAACAATGTTTGCTAGGGAGGAGGGGCCTAATAACTGTTTACTGAACTGAAAAGGTTCGTGCCCGCCAGGAGATGACCAAGCAGTGAAGATAGGCAGATGCATCATCACATAACCCTAATGCACCGTAATAGGTATTTAGATAGACACGCATAGGCCATGGCAAGAGCCCAAGAGACAGGATGCTCAGTTCTCCTGGGGGAGGGGGAGTGCAGTACAGAGGAGGGGGCTGCCGCTTCATAAAGCAGGTTCCTGAAGACTGACCATGATCTGTGGGTGGAAGGGAGAAAAACCAATTTGCTTATCTTGGACTACAAGCTTTCTCTCCCCCAACCCCCTTCTAATGTGTGAAATTGAGTTTGTATTCACGGCACTTCTTTGTTTGTCTCGCAGTCCCTCTGTTACTGGTATCTTCCATAATGTATTGCTTTGTAAGTGCTTTGCTAGATCCTGAGTATAAAAGAGACGCTCAGTAAAACCAGAGTCTATTCTTCGAGTGTCACCAGTCACCATCGCATAACAAAGTGTAATATATTGTGTGAGAAGAAATAGAGGAATGTAAGAGGTGTCTTTAAGAGAGCAAATAAAACATCAGAATGGGAGAGGGAAGTGCATTAAAGTTAATAAACTGTCATGACAGAGTGGACCACTTTTCAGTGTGAAAGGATCTGATGTAGTGACTGATGATGGTAGGATTAGAACCCCACTGGAATGAAGTTAGTTGCTACTTTTGCCAACTTCTAAATCTTTTGGTTCTCCTTGAGAGTCAGTCCTTGAAATGTAACAGATGTGATGCCAATAGCTCTTTGAGATGCTAAACCCATCTGTCTTCTTTTGAGAATTCGGTGCTGCTGGACTCTAAGTAGTGCTGCTTGGCTGGGAGCTCGGGGATGGAGAATTCAGGCCTCGGCTGCCCTGCCCTGCTGGGGACAGTTCAGCACACCGTTTGCCAGGGCCTCGTCGTCATTCCCTGTTTCCACAGTGACATAGCCAAGGAAGCCATCAGGAGCAAACTTTGCTCAGATGTGTACCACTGAGCCGCTCATCTTATTCGCGCGTGCGAGAGACAAGGCCATCGATACAAGGCACCTTCTTGGCAGTGTGGGAGGATGACCACGACAGCCAGGGTTCCAGAATGTTTTCTGCCAAGACCTGGGTTGGATTTTGTGCTTCTTCAGCCACAAAATGTCCCCAGCATCTTAGCCCCAAATCATTAATGCTCTTTGCAGCCAGTCTGCTCTGCCTGAATACTGCCTTATCTTTCTTTGCTCAACACCCTCATCATTATTGTTTTCTTTTTGTTAGCTAGACTCTCAAAGCTTTTAGATTCTTAATATCTTACTTCTCCTCCCCCCACTCCAAAGAAGCAGGAGATATGAAGCAGCATTTTCATCCTTGATTACACATCTCTCTCTTTGGAGAAGAATGAAAACCCTAGTTTTGGTTTGGGGTGCATTTTGTAGACTGTTTCCTTGGAGTATACAGATGCTATGTGTATGTATTGGCATGCTGTTGTAATATTATTGACCTTGACAATATCACATAAGTGTTTTGAGCTTCAGATTCTCCATTTGAAAAGTGGGGATAAAAGTTTATTGGGTTTCTAGGAAGACCAATGGAGAAGGCAGTGGCACCCCACTCCAGTACTCTTGCCTGGAAAATCCCATGGACGGAGGAGCCTGGTGGGCTGCAGTCCATGGGGTCGCTAAGAGTCGGACACGACTGAGCGACTTCACTTTCACTTTTCACTTTCATGCATTGCAGAAGGAAATGGCAACCCACTGCAGTGTTCTTGCCTGGAGAATCCCAGGGATGGGGGAGCCTGGTGGGCTGCTGTCTATGGGGTCACACAGAGTTGGACACGACTGAAGCGACTTAGCAGCAAAAGAGATTGCATGGGAAGACATGCTTAATAAGGTGCCTAGCACATCATGGATGCATAACAAATGATTATACGTCTCTGCGGAGAGCTGCACCCTCGTCTGGTGCCGAGTTTAATATTTAGGGGTATATGTGAAAGTAAAAAGGTAGGAGCGCGTTGTAAAAGGTAAAAGGTGATGAATCGTATGCAGACATGAAGTCGGTCATTTCAGGAAGGAGACTCTACCAGTAATTTAATAGCATTTGTCAAAATCACCATACTTCAATGCATAATCAAATGGGAATAAAACTATCCTCATAATAACTGATGATGTAAGAGGCAGTGTGATGTAAACTGGCCTGAAAGCTGGAAGATCTGGGTTGTTCATTTCACTTAATTGGTTCACGGTCTTGGACTTCTTAGGCTTTGCTTCAACATCCATAAAATGGTGATAATAATGTTTTTCTTATTTTCCCCCTGCTGGGTTATTGTAAGGATCAAAGGAGATGTTTTTTAAAAGTACTGCCCATGTATGGGTTGTTTTTCATTTAGTAATAAGAGCCAGATGGGTTGCTGAAGAATCTGCAGGCTCTTTTCCTCTTTGGGGTGAATACGAAGTACAGGTAGCAAGGATGGGGGCTTCAGTGTTTGCAGCTTCCTATATCTGGCTGCTCCAGGTCATGTTTTGTTGGTAGCCTCTGCTGAGCCCATTTTGCTGCTAATTTGCTGCCTGGCCTTTGCCATCCTTTGGCCTCAAGAGCCATTAAAGGATGGGTTGTGACTGGGGTACCAGGGATCTCACAACAGTTAGACCCCTTTTTGGAGAATCCTATGTTGGTGTACTTGGCATGATTGCCTGGACCACTTGCATCCTCTTTCCATGGCTTGTCGCTGCCTGTCTGCTGATGATGGCTAGAGCAATAGCATCTCTTACTGTCTTGCTCAAGGATTTCTGATGCTTTGGGAAAGTTTTTTTTTTTTCCCCTCTTACTCTGCTGCTCAAACATGAGAGATAAGAAACCAAGCTAGAAGATAAAAGTTGGGTTTGAGGATCAGGAAAAGGAGATAAGTTCCTTGACTTGGAGTATCCAGCCTCTCCCCAGACAGTGTGGGTTTTAATTTAACCTCTGTGTGTGTGTGTGTGTTTCCAGGGAGTCGACGAGTTGAAGATGAAGCCCAGAGCGGAGTGCTGTTCCCCCAAGTTCTGGTTGGTGCTGGCTGTCCTGGCCGTGTCCGGCAGCAGAGCTCGTTCTCAGAAGAGCCCACCCAGCATCGGCATTGCTGTCATCCTCGTGGGCACTTCAGACGAGGTGGCCATCAAGGACGCCCACGAGAAAGATGATTTCCACCATCTCTCCGTGGTGCCCCGCGTGGAGCTGGTGGCCATGAACGAGACGGACCCAAAGAGCATCATAACCCGCATCTGCGATCTCATGTCCGACCGGAAGATCCAGGGGGTGGTGTTTGCTGACGACACGGACCAGGAAGCCATTGCCCAGATCCTTGACTTCATTTCAGCCCAGACTCTCACCCCCATCCTGGGCATCCACGGGGGCTCCTCGATGATAATGGCGGACAAGGTAAAAGGGGGTCGTGGTGAGAAGAGCCTGAGGGCTGTGTATGAGAACTAAATGATCCATTTGTTTACATGCCAAATCTGGTTATGAAAGATGGAGGGTAACCAGAATGCACTGGGTGAGGGGATGGTCCAGGAACTAGTCTAACTGGAGATTAAAGTGAGGGCAAGGTGCTTGTGTCTAGCAGCTCCTTCTGTTTTGAACAGCTTGTGTGTCCATTTGTTTGTAAATGAATTTACCGAAATGGCTAAGAGATGTTGAAGCTGGTAGCTCGGTGATTTATTTTTTTCAAATACATGAATGAATAGCTCCTTCCAAACTTTAAAAAAGGTGTGCTCTATTCTTCCTTGATAATATCCTTTCTTTCCCCATACCAGTTTCTGGAATCTAAAAAGCAGAATCCCTTGAGGCAGGTAATTTATCTCCTTGGAGATACAGAAGTACTTCTTGCTAAGGTGTCCAGGCTCAACACACATCGATCTGCCCATGTGAATGGATTTTAATCCATAGAACCAGTCACATCTGTGTTTTTCCCCAGGCTGAGCTTTGAAAGGTGGTGGTTCTTAACCTTGTCTGCACCTTGGAATTTCCTAAGAGCTTTCTGCACAACCAGTGCCTGAGTCCTACGCCTAGAGGTTCTGGGGCACAGTCTGGGCTTCAGGAATTTTAAAAGCTCCCCAGGTCATTCTAGTGTGCAGTTAAGGCTGGGAACCACTGCCGTAAGGCCACAAATAAATTGTAGTCTCTGCTGCATTAATATTAGATTAATTGTCACATGATAAAGTAATTATCCTCTGACACTGATGCTTCCCCTCTAACTGCAGAAAAAGTGTTTTGTCTGTAGTTATGTTTTGTTTTTAGATTTTTCGCTTAGTTATTTTTCCTTGCTTTATACAATGGTTACTGCTTATTGCTTAAGTACAGTTATTTTCACATACATAGTGTCTTTGCAGTCATTCACATCATATCATTCATATCTTAGTCATTCATATCATCTTAGAATGATTCATTTCACAGATATGGTATTTGTTTTGTATCACTTTAGGTTTCTTAAAGTGTTTCTACTTCTGCATTGTCATTTTATACTTCTTAACATCATTTTCAAAACTGCCTTCAGTTTTGTACTTAAAAGACATCTTGTGGGGTTAATGATGTTTGCAAACGCCTCAAAACCTAGCGCAGACACCGTAAGCCCGCAACTTGGCAAGTGGAGAACCATCAGGGCGCAGGGCTTAACAGAGTGAAATAACCTTGCATGATCCCTATCGCCATCTGTTGGCAGCAGGCGGAGACGACTCATGTCTGTTTAGGAGCTTCCTTTATTCAGTCTAGGAAAGGTCAAGTGGAAAGTACTAACTGGAGGAACTTCAGTACCATATGAGAAAGATATTGTCCCATTCGCATGGATAAAGGCACAGGTAAGGATGTTAGGAAACCACTTCCACAAAGAGCCCATGTTAAGGGAAGTGGAATAAACTTGAACAGAATGGAAATTATAGACTGACTATAGCAAAAAGTTGCTTCCCTCATAGCTCAGTTGGTAAAGAATCTGCCTGCCATGCAGGAGACCCCAGTTGGATTCCTGGGTTGGGAAGATCCGCTGGAGAAGGGATAGGCTACCCACTCCAGTATTCTTGGGCTTCCTTTGTGGCCCAACTGATAAAGAATCCGGCTGTGATGTGGGGGACTTGTGTTCAGTCCCTGGGTTGGGAAGATCCCCTGGAGAAGGGAAAGGCTACCCAGTTCAGTGTTCTGGCCTGGAGAGTTCCATGGACTGTATAGTCCATGGGGTTGCAAAGAGGCGAACATGACTGAGTGACTTTCACTTTCACATAGCAAAAACTTCCCTAGTAGCTCAGCTGGTAAAGAATCCATGCAGGAGACCTGGGTTCGATTCCTGGATTGGGAAGATCCCCTGGAGAAGGGAATGGCAGCCCATACCAGTACTCTTGCCTGGAGAATTCCATGGACAGTGGAGCATGGTGGGCTCAGAGAGGTGGACACAACTGAGTGACTAACACTATACTATACTATAGCAAGAACTAGGGCTTCCCAGATGGTACTAGTGGTAAATAATCTGCTTGCCAATGCAGGAGACATAAGAGACGTGGGTTCAATCCCTAGGCTGGAAAGATGCCTGGATAAGGGCATGGCAATCCACTCTAGTAGTGTTGCCTGGAGAATCCTATGGACAGTGGAACCTGGTGGGCTCAGAGAGTTGGACACAACTGAATGACTAACACTATACTATACTATAGCAAGAACTAGGGCTTCCCAGATGGTCCTAGTGGTAAAGAATCTGCCTGCCAATGCAGGAGACGTAAGAGATGTGGGTTCAATCCCTGGGTTGGTAAGATGCCCTGGATGAGGGCATGGCAATCCACTCCAGTATTCTTGCCTGGAGAATCCCATGGACAGAGGAGCCTGGTGAGCTATATAGTCCGTAGGGTTGCAAAGAGTTGCATACAACTGAAGTGACTTTGTCATACATAATCACACATAGCAAAACTCACTGAGTTTTTACTTCAGGAAGATTTTGTTTGGTCCTTAGTAGATTATATTTTAGCAGTGGTATTTTGAGGGCACAATATGCATGAAAAGAATGCCAAGATGGATGAGACAAATTTTTGAGTTATAAATAAGTGCAAAGTTACTGTGAGAGCAAGACAGGTGAAAATGATTGATTGATTTAGCATCTCTGGGCTTTGGTGCAACCTATATTGTTTCAGGCTCACCCCTCCCCAGTATAAAAGGTTGTTGGCTAAACTGGTTGATTGTGTCTCTTTGTTGTAGTTACTTGTTATGTCTTTTACAAATGCATAATAGTAACAGTGTAATAATTTGAAGAATGGTGCAGGTGGTGTGGAGAGATTGGCCTCTTTTGTTCGTTGATGTATCCGAGGTGCTTTGAGTGTCTACCATGTGCTGGGCACATATTGCTTTGCCTGCATTATCTTATTTAACACTCTCAACAGCCCAGTGAGCTAAGTGGTATTATTCATTTCCATTTAGCAGATGAGAAAACAGGCTCAGAAAGGTTGAATAACCTCCCAAATGATGCTGCTAGTAAGTGACATCCAGGACTTTAACATTGGGGGCTGGCTCCATAGGCCATGTGTTTGATGACCTCTCAAGAGAATTCAGAGGCTGGCTAAGGTTTCACATACCATGATATTCTTTACTTCTTCCTCTGTTACCTAATGGTGGCAGATATCATCTGACGACAGGGGATCTATTGCTTGATTCGTTGTGGTAATATTGGAGTCTGACTAGAGGAGAGGATTAATGAGATATGAAATAGTGGAAGCTTAGGAGTAGCATAATTCCGTAGGGGGCTCATAGGCTACCAGCTCCAGGGGTAAAAACGCAAGATGGAAGCCAGTGAGGAGGCCTCTTCTGGGTCGTTGTAATGAGAATTCCCCTCTGATCTCAGCCCCCATACCCTCCCCCCACACCACAGCCACACCTCAAGATCCCATCTTACCTTTTTTCTCTCTTCATCAAAAAAAGGAGGTAGGTAATGACTTTAAGGCGGCTGCTGCTGCTGCTAAGTTGCTTTAGTTGTGCCCGACTCTGTGCGACCCCATAGATGGCAGCCTACCAGGCTCCTCCGTCCCTGGGATTCTCCAGGCAAGAACACTGGAGTGGGCTGCCATTTCCTTCTCCAATGCATGCATGCATGCTAAGTCGCTTCAGTCATGTCCGACTCTGTGCGACCCCATGGACAGCAGCCCACCAGGCTCCTCTGTCCACGGAATTCTCTAGGCAAGAGTACTGGAGTGGGTTGCCATTTCCTTCTCCAGATTTTTAGGCACTTTCCTCAAAATAGCCTACATAATATCTAGCTGACTTTGGACCTGAAAAGAAGTTTCTGAAAGGCAGGTATAAAGAAGAAAAAGGAGAAAGAAGCAAGCAGGAAGTCCTGGTGCCACAGAAGTGGGAGGGTTGAAGGTTCAGTCCCGGGGGTGAGAAGCCCCGATGGGCAGGGGGTGACTGCAGCGGCAGGCGTGGGGAGGGGCCCAAGGACCACCAGGACCCCAAGGGCAGCAACGCTGAGATTGTGGGCAGCTGTGAAAGAGGGGTGTTCATAGGCTGAAGAGGTTGACTGGAAGGCAAATGAAAAGAGGCCCCCAGATCTCTAAGAAATAAGCTTTGGGGACAAGTTTCAAAAATAAAATAACCTCAAATTCTGAGGCCAGCTTTTTTTTTTTTTTTTTTTTGATAGAAGTGTATTTTTGGTACCATGACCATATTTTATCAACATAGAATGGGGACATGGAGTTTGACAACACTGAATCAACTATGGGGGCAATAGGATAACACATTTGAAAGTGAAACTAATGCAGAAAAATCTAAAAAATACAGCTTTACTGTGTGTAAGGAGTAGTCTTGAAGGTGCAGTTGCCACCTGAAGGATGGTGACTAAGCCTTCTCTTTTGCTTTCTTCTTCTAAGAGATAGGAAATTGCCACTGTTTTGACTCAGTTTTTTGTTTGTTTGAAATAAAGCTCACTTATTATGTGTGTTTGTGGGAGATTGCTTTACAGGGATGAAATTCCCGATGCAGGGAGTCTGTGATGGAAGAAAGATAGCACATGGATTTATAAAGACTTTTTGGCACAAGTAGGGAGATGTGAGTTCAGCATCTGGTCAGCTCACTTTTTTGCATATGCTAATTAATCACAAATATTAATTAGTGCTGTACTTCCCCATTGAGGAAATGCTCTTGTACTGTGGCAGAAAGAAGCATGGGAGCTGGCGGAGCAGAGGTCTTCTAAGTTCAGAATTCAGAGTCAAAGCAGTTTTAACAATCGCTTGCTAGGCATGAGGATCTGGCCAACTTACCAACCACTTACTCTAAACCCTGGTTTTCTTGTCTGTATCATGGGGATTATAATGTATTCCATTACAGGGTTGTTGAAGATTAAATGAGGTCATACAGAGCAGGTTCTTCACTAAGTGTCTAGCAAAGCATTCAGTAGGCTAAGCTGAGGGCATATGGAGCAGGTTGAAGAAAGGGAGATGGCTTCATGATACAGGAGGAGAATTGATTAGAATCATAGCCAATTACAGAGACATTGCTGAACTGCAGACGGAGGCAGGTCAGGTGAAAACATGGGAATGGGCTCTGAGGTGTGGTGGGAGCTTCAGTCTCAGCCCACCAGGGAGGCTGAGACTCATCAGTGATATAGCCCCCCCAGGGCCAGCCAAAAAGGGGCACGTGCATTTAACGGAAAACTCTAACAAGGAAAGAACTGCTAGGTGCTTGTTGCAAGAGACTGTTTAGAATAGTAGCAGAACCCATTTAAAAATGTATGAGGTGATTTTTGGCAGTTCCCCACCTGAGTATAAAGTGTCTGTTTTATTTTGCCTTTGTTATAATTGCTTTTATTCTCCCTGAGATGCTGGATTTAGGATGCCCATCTGAATCCAAATAATGAACTGAAGCTAGACATAAACTTTCATTTCTTTCCAGGAGGTTTCTCTGCTGATTTGCTGAACTCTTTCTTGGGTTTTCAGATTTTAGCTCAGAGAAGTTAAGTAACTAGTCCAAGATATCACAGCTTATGAGCAATGGGACTGGGACTCAGATCCCAGAAGTACCTATTTTGAAGCCTGTGCTTCCTATTTATACAATTCCGCCCAACAGAGCTCTGCACTAAGAATTGTAAGTCGTGAGTTGTTTCAGCCTCCACTCTTACGAGCTTTGGGAATTGAGACAAACAAATTGCTTTAGCTTTATGATACTCACGGATACTCCATGATACTTCTGTTTTATAAGATTTAAATTTTGTTTTCTGCCTTACGCACTTTACAACATTTTGAAGATAAAATGAAATAAAATAGTTGGGAAAGTGCTGGGCAAACAGGTACTTTAAGTGAAGGAATTAGTGGCACTAGGGAATGACAGTCATTGACAGTTACTTTGTCACTATCATTAGGACCAATGAAAGAGCTTGGGAAGGTTGTAGGAAGGAACCCAGGGAGTGAGACTTGCAGTAGGATCAGGCAGAAGAATAGAAGATCCAAGCTCTAATGCTGCAAGAATGGAAGAGAGCAGGTGTGCCTCTGAGTAAAGGGTCAGGGTCTGAAAATAGATGCATTGATCAGATATAGAACAGTAGCTAGATGTGTGTCATGCTTCTTACCTTGTTCCTCCCTGAAGGACAGGTGAAAATATTCTTACTCTGGCTTCTGTTGCTGTGATTCCTTCATTTCTAAATTTCTTGGCTGAGAATTCATACTTTGACTAGCACTCTAATTTTCTGTGCAGAGAGCCACACTTTGGAATCCAGCTGGGGTGAGAAAGATGGCCCTTATTCTCCTTTGTCCCTGTCTCCTCCTCTCTATACTCCTTCCTTCTCCCCCTACCTAATGGAAATAGGTTTGGAGGGAGTTGAGCCAGTGGTGGTGTGTGACCCTGAAAATCAGTGGTCCCCAATCTTTTTGGCACAAGGGACAATTTTCCATGGAATCAGGGGCTGGGGCGGGGGATGGTTTAAGGATGATTCAAGTGCATTACTTTATTGTGCACTTTATTTCTATTATTATTACATCAGCTGCACCTTAGATCACCAGGTGTTAGACCCCAGAAGGTTGGAGACCCCTGCTGTAAATAGTCTTAACTGCTCCCATCTGCTGTTTAGGTTTCCCTCTCCAACAGAATCTTGAAAGGAAGATGGCCATGCTGTTCATAGCCCACTTCATGCTTCTTCCCTATGTTTCAGTGACTTTGAGGTTTTACCCTGCTGCTTAGTTGTTTGTGATACGGTATTTCCTGGGACAGCATTGGGTATTTCTTGCTCTTTCTTCAAGAGCAAATGGTGGTGTTAGAACACTCTTGGGGGATGAGCAAAATTAAGACATAGAGGTGGGAGGAACAAGATGGTAATGAAGCTGATACCATCAGATGCCAACTTTGTGCCAGGCATGATGTTAATGAGTATGCTATTTCTTAAGTAATCCTATGAAATACATAGTATTATTTCATTTGACAGGGAAAAGAAATCAGAGAGAGTTTATGTATTGTGGCCAAAGTCACATAGCTAGAAAAATTGTGGAACTGGAAGTTTTAACTTTTTTGGTTGAGTTTAAAACTCCCAGTCCATGCACTGAGGAAGTCAGGGCTCATCTCTGGGGTTCTCTTGACATTTTGATCATGGAAATGAGGAGGCTGCTCTAGCTTTAGGTATCTCACTCATACCCAAAAGCAGGGACAGGCAGAGGTGGCTAGTAAATCAGGAAAAGTCTTCCCCATATCCTGGATCTCACGACCCCATGTCTTATCACATGGCCACCCTGTGGGGGTTGCAGGCTCACTGAAAGAGTGGAAAGGGGACAAGTGTTGGGGCCAGCTTTGAGGCTCATCTGCAGTATCTCTCAAAGGAAGTTAAGTGATCACCTGGGAATACAACCAGTATTTGTGTAACTCTAAGGCTCAGCATCTCTCATCTGCCATTTCTCCTGCTTCATACCAAACGACTTTTGTGCCCTTGGTCTAGTCATGTGTCCTCCAGAACTTGGGCCTTGACTTGTCAACTATGTCCCATTTCCCTTTAATTATCCACTTCTTCCTCCTTGCTGGAATCTGCCACCTAGCTTAGTGGTGTGCATGTGCCCGTTACCAGTGCTTAGAACCCAGAGGCCAGGCATGCTGTATCTTGTGGTACATAGGACAGTACCCGCCAGTCAAGAATAGTCTTGCCCAAAATGTCGATTTTGCCCTCATTGAACCTGTCCAGATCACTCTCATATCAATAAGTAAACAAACCTGAAAGCTTTCCTTGACCCCAGTTTTTCCTCCCTTGCTCTTTCTTTTCATAGTTAAATTCCTTACATACTCATTTGAAATTGCTGTTTTCACTTCCTCATCTTTCCCTTTATCCAAAATGCCAAATCCAAATGGGCTTTTCAAGTCGCCGGTGACCTTCTGCGGCACTGAACACCGTTGACCCTTTTAGTGCTGTTACAAGCATGATGACAAGAGTCGTTAGATTTGTCACAGATTTGGTGACAGCAGGAATGAGGCTGAGTGGGACTGAAGCATGGTTAGGTCGCAGAAGGGGAAATGTCTGGGAAGCAGCTGGATTTGGGACTGGAGGTTAAAGAGAGTGGTTTGGGCTGGAAATTAAGAGATGAGCCTTGTTAGCAAGGAGAGGGTCGTTGAAAGTAGGAGGGTGGAGGAGAGGCTCAGAACCAACAAGGGGACTAGGAGGGAAGTGTGTCCAGAATAGAACCCCCATCTGAGGGATGGTCAGAGGAGGGGGAGATGGGAAAGAGCTAAAAAAACTTCCTAGATAAGAACAGGGACAAGGGGAAAGAGAGGCTTACATATAAAGTAGCAGGGAGCAATTGACCAATCTGGGAATCAACCTGGCCCCTCCGCTCCCATTAGGACAGTTCTGCCAACAAACAGTAAAGAAGCCTTACTTTTGGTTACTATGGAGGGAAGGATGAGGGGAAGGGATAGTTAGGGAGCTTGGGATCGACATGTACATGCTGCTTTTTAAAATGGATAACCAATAACATCCTAGCACAGGAAACTCTGCTCAATATGTGGCACCCTGGATGGGAGGGGAGTTTGCGCGGGGAGGATGTGTGAGTGCTTAGCTGTGTCCGACTCTGCCGCCCCATGGACTATAGCTCACCTGGCTCCTCTATCTATGGAATTTTCTGGGCAAGAATACTGGAGTGGGTTGCTATTTCCTCCTCCAGGGGATGTTCCCGACTCAGGGATTGAACCCGAGTCTCTTGCATCTCCTGCATTGACAGGCAGATTCTTTACTGCTAGTGCCAAGACACTCAGCATTTGAGAGGAGAATGGATACGTGTATATGTATGGCCGAGTCCCTCTGCTGTCCATCTGAAACTGTCACAACATTGCTGATTGACCATCCTCCAACATAAAATAAAAGTTTAAATAAATAAATAAAGCCTTGTTGTGGGTCCTCTGCCCTCTGAGCACTCCTGCCCTATTCCTCTCACCACATGGCAGATTACCTGCATGATTCTTTAGGAACTCAAATCCGACAGTGACAACTTTCACTGAAAACTTTCCCCTGGCTTCGCACAGCTGAGACTAGGACACCTTCTGGGATGTGGTCCCAGGCCACTCCTCCAGGGTTTCCTCTTCACCTCCCGGCCCTCCCGTGTCATGAAGAGACACGGAGTTAGTCACCGCTCCTTGGACTGGTCCTTGATGGTTTACATCTCTGGCCTGGTGCCTCCTCTTCTCCTCCGAATAACCTCCTCCTCGTCCACCCTGAAGAACCTATTCACTTTCCAAGAGAAATTATGGCATGTCTGTGCGCCCTTTTCTGACTCTGATCATCACAGAATTTCTTATTTCTTTTTATTTTTTTGTGCTTCACCTGTGCCCTATTTAAGGGCTTTTATGATAATCTATCTTGTTCCCTTATCTGTCTCATTTGCTGTACAATGGGCCCACTGTGGTGCAGGCCAGGCTTTACTAACTTTGTGTTCCCAGCACATGCCACATGTCTGGTGCATAGTCGTAGCCAACTTAGAAGAAAAGCTATGGCAAACCTAGACAGCGTATTAAAAAGCAGAGATACTGCTTTGCCAACAAAGGTCTGTAGAATCAAAGCTATGGTTTTTCCAGTAGTCATGTACAGATGTGAGAGTTGGACCATGCAGAAGACTGAGTTCCCAAAGAATTGATGCTTTCAAATTGTGGTACGGAGAAGACTCTTGAGAGTCCCTTGGACAGCAAAGAGATTCAACCAGTCAATCCTAAAGGAAATCAGCTTTGAATATTCATTGGAAGGACTGATGCTGAAGCTGAAGCTCTAATATTTTGGCCACATGATGCAAAGAGCTGACTTATTGGAAAAGTTCTGATGCTGGGAAAGATTTAGGGCAGGAGGAGAAGGGGGTGACAGAGGATGAGATGGTTAGATAACATCACTCTCTGTCAGATATGACTTAGTGACTGAATAACAACAGCCAACTGTCATTACACGATTAGCAGTTATAAAAATGGACACTCTCTATACAGACTCCAGTGGATTGAATGGTGGCCCCCAAAGATAGATCTGTGTGCTAACTCCTGGACCCTGTGAATGTGACCTCATTTGAAGAAAGGATCTTTAACGGATGTAAATTAGGTTCTTATGATGAGATCATCTTGGATTAGCCAGACAGGCCCTAAGTCCAGTGACACATGTCCTTCTAGGAGATGGAAGACGAGAAGGTGTGGTATGGAGTCTGGAGGTATTTAGCCACAAGCCAAGCAAACCACCAGAAGCTGGAAGAGGCCAGGGAACATTCTCCCTTGGATCCAATGCTGTTTTTAAAATGGATCATCAACAAAGACCTGATGTAGAGCACAGGGACCTCTACTTAGCCTGAATGGGAGGGAAGTTTGGGTGACAGTGGATACATGTATATGTATGGCTGAGTCCCTTCACTCAGGAGGGACTTAATAATAACAACATTATTAATTGGGTATACCTCAATACAAAATAAAGAGTTGTTTTTTTTTTTTAAGAAGTAACATGATCCCGCTGACAGTTCATTTTAGGCTCTGGCCTCTGGAACCATGAGAAAAAAATTTTCTGTTGTTTTAAGCTGCCAAGTGTGTGATGCATTTCTTAGGGCAGCCCTAGGAATCTGGTAACACCAACATCTCAGTGAAGAGGGGTGCCCTGGAGTCTCGTTGCCTGGATGTTTCCTGGCTCCACCATTTACTGTGTGACCCTCGGCAAGTAACTTGACTTCTCTGAATCTTGGATTCCTCGTCTATAAAATGGTGGTAAATATAGACCCTGTTTCTTAAGGTTATTAGGTAAAGCCATTAAAAAGCACTTAGAAAAGGCCTGATAAATAGCAGGAATCAGTAAGAGTGGGTCTGTGAGAGGTTTTCAGTAAGTCTACATTGAATACATGAATGAGTGAGTATAGTGATGTGAATATAAATGCAAGCCATCCACGATAGGATCAGAACTCACCAAGCTCCGTGGTAACTGGCTCATATATTCTGGATTACTGGGACCTGGGGCAGTGCTGAGAGGTGAGGTGATACAGTTAGGCAGCTCTTCTTTGATGGAGCTTCAGGGCAGTGAGGCTCATTTTTAGCATCCTTTTCTGTCCTCCTCTCTCCTTGGGTTTGGTTTTGCTTCTTTGTTTTGTGTGCATTCACATGTGTGTGCACACGAGCATGTGTGTGTGTTTTCCACTGTGGTTGGTTGCCTGTATCTTTCTCTTCTCAGCGCTCAGGATAGAGCATCTCACCTAGGCTCCCCTCTTCATCCAGTGTCCTGCTTTCAGATTTTTCTTTTTCTCTCCCCTGAAATAAAAATTGTTGTCTCTTTCCACTTTATTCTCTTTCATTTCATACTTTTCATCCATCCTCATCACAATTGTAATGAATCACCATCGTTTTTTATTAGCTGCCTGTCTTGCTTGACTACAGGCTTCATGAGGACAGGGACTACGTCATTTTCCTTTCCGTATCTGCAGATCCTAACATATAACCTGGTACAGGCTAAGTCCTTAATATACACTTATTTACATGTGTGGGTGGATTCATTATTTCAGTGCAGCAGCTGTCAGTAGCAATTAAAAATATTTTAAATCCAAATGAAAATGGATGCTAGGATTCATCTCTGGTTACTGGCAAGTTACCTTCCTTATCTCTGTCCAGGCTGCTGTCTCTCATCCTTCCATTCTTCACACCTGCCAGATGCCAGCAGTCAATATCTTGGCACTCACATCCACTTAATCTCCATCAGTCATGGCAAGAGGACAGTCTCAGATCAGGGAGCATTCTGGGGTGGCAGAGCAAAGCTTTTATCATGCAAAGCAGATGGGTGCCGATGATTATCTTGACTTTATTAGCCTCTTTCAAAGGGAGATGCAGAAAAAAACAAACATTTTCAAAAAGTTTTGAAAGATAAATGTATGCAATGCCTGCGACATGCAAATCAGCCAGGTAACATCAAGGAAATTTAATCAGTGCAATTAAGTTTCCAATGGTAGAAGGAAGGGATTTTGAAACTTGCTTTAGCAAACAACAGCCTTTCTCCTTGATTTATTCATTCATTCCAAAAATATTTATTAAGTGTCTTCTGGGTGTCAGGAACTGTTCAAGGTCTTAAAGATATAGTCCATAAGAGAGGTCTTGTCCTCATGGTACATTAAGTGACAATAAACAAACACATAAATGGAGCAGTGTTATTTCAGGCAGTGGCGAATGTTTTCATGAAAATAGCAGAAAGGGATGTTGTAGGCTGTTTTAGGGTTGTCAGGAAAGGTCTCTGAGGAGGTGGCACTGGAGATTTGTATGAGGAGAAGAGTGGATAACACGAGAATCTGAGTCTTAGCAGAAAGATGGGTACCTTTAATTCATTCTAAAATGTGTAAGAAGGGAGCAATATAACTTGACTTAGCATCTTTTCAGATGGAAGCAGTGGAGTGTGGTGGACGGGACATATACCCTGGTGCATTTTGAGCCCTGGCTCCATCTTTCAGAAGCTGAGTGACCTCTCCCTTGCTGTGCGACTTCTGTGATCTGTTTCTTCTCACCTCTGTGATGGGGTTAATATGCATCAACTTCAAAGAGCTATTATGAAAGAAAAGAAAATAACCTTTCCAGGACTCATTACTCTGTTAGGAACACTCCTGGTTTTAATAAGTTGATGCTATTATCATTTTGGTATGATTGAATACAAATTCCTCTGGAATTGGACATCCTTTACTCTTGATATACGTACCAGTGATGCGGTTTTGTTGTTTTTATAAAATTTGTTTACTGACTTGGGAACACAGTAGCTCTGCAATGGAAGAAGTTAGCAACATTGAGATTGGCTTTCCTCTCCCGAAGTAGTTTCCTATCCTTTTGAGTTCATAGAGTTCCCAGTGGCCAGTGGCCAGTTCCTGGACTTGCATCTACATCATTGCAGCCCAATAGAATGTCCCCCCTTTCCGAATGGGGCTTCTGGCACTGACAACAGTGCCTCAGGGAACAGAGCCCTCAGGGCAAGATTTGGGGGTGAAGGGTGTGAGCATTGAGGGTGGGAGGTAGTGTAATGGCACAGCCAGTGTAGCCTGTATCTGAGGATACAGGCTGAGGACTCCTGGCACACCCCCAAGACCTCATGTCTGGCCACCATGTGTCCTGGATGCATTCTGTTGCCTTGAGAACATGTGGTCCAGTGTTGTAAAGAGCAGCAGCCTTCAGTCTTTCAGCATCGTGTTGCCATGACAACAGACAACTGTAGCCAGACCTCACTGTAATTTCTCCACCATGCTGTCACCCACCCCTCCCACCTACCCCTGCCAACACCTGCCCCCTCCCCCTCACTCCTGTTCCCACCTGGCCTCCGTGTGCATTCTCCCACCTTCTGCCTCCATAAGTCCTTGTCTGCGTAGTCCTTCCGGTTCCCTCCAACCCCTTTGCCTTTCTTTTTCTTACCATTTCTGGGTTCTCATTGCTCATATGAAAGCAAATATAGTAAATTCTCAGGAAGCAAAGCCACATGGGCATTGTAAGTTGAGAGGGTGATGGGAATGAAGGAGGTAAAAAATCATCAAAGAAAAGAGGGGAAAGGAGCTTGATAGAGTTTTGCCGTTTAGTTGTACAGTCTATGGTAGTGGTTCTTAAACTGACTGGAACTTAGAAGCAACAGAGGAACTTTAAAATTTTATTGTCATTATTATTTAAAAGTAGAGCGTCTCTGATCCCGTACTCAAGGATTCTGATTTAATAGGCTTGGAATAAAGCCCACTCATGGCAATTTTCACAAACTTCACCCAAGGGACTGTGAGACACAGCCAGGTTTGGGTACCACTGAGGAGTAGAACATGGCATGTTTTTAGGTTGTAAAGTTTTGCGATGGGTTAAGATCTCTCCATTGAGTTTATTTTTTGTGGTCTCCAGTGCAGTGTGTTTGTGGGGCTGCTGTGTAACATTTAAGGAGGAGGAAGAGAGGTTGGAGAAGGATAAGAAGAAGCTAAAGGAGGTGAAAAGAGGAAAGAAAGTTTTGGAAGGGAGGGAGCAATGTGGAAATTATAAGGTGGAGCTGTGGATCAGGGGTGGGGACAATCAGCCATCAGACTCCAGGCTCCAATGCCCTTGCCCCCAACTTTCAGCTGAAGTGCAGGCTCTGTCTTGGTCTGGAAGTGATTAACATGCTTTTTTGGATGTATTTTGGTTCTAGATTTTCCCTGGTTATTGAGAGACTGGGGAGGACTAGATCTGGAGTTTCAGAAGTCAGCTTCATTCTCTTTCCCCCTTTGAATAAACCAAGTGCCTCCTACAATTTAGGGCTACACGTTATGTGAGATAGTGCCTACTTACATTTAACCAGTTTAGCTCTCAAAGGAACCCGGGGATTTAGACAGTAGGATGGTTCTCTTTCTTTACAGATGAAGAAATTGAGGGTCGGAAAGGAAAGTGACTGGCCACGGTCATGCCCTGGCAGTGGCAGGGTGGCAACGAGGACCCTTGTCTGATGAGAGTAATCTTCAGGGACTTCAGCGGGGGGCTGCACTTGCCCGGGGTCACTACCATGGACTTGGTTTTCCTGAAACATCCAGCTTAGCCTGTGAGGCGACTAGCCCAGTGGCCCAGAGAGCGACCAATTGGAGCTTGACCGTTAAAGTTGATTCTTTCCTCTTCCAGTCAGTCTTGATTAGGACCTAACTGTTTCAAACAAGATAACAGATCTGAAGGAGAGAAGAGCTTGAGATGAAAGACAAGAAACAGAACGGGCAGTCCAGTGGTTAAGACTTCCCCTTCCAGTGCAGGGGATGCGGGTTTGATCCCTGGTTGGGGAGATGAGATCCCACATGCCTCGCAGCCAAAAAGCCAAAACATGAAACAGAAGCAATATTATAACAAATTCAATAAAGACTTTTAAAAAAATGGTCCAAAAGAGGTTTTTGGTCTTTTTTTTAGAGAGAGGTCCATGAGGGTGGACAAAACTGCGGGTTGGTTCCCAGCGTGGGGGTGCCAGGGACTGAGGTCTCTGCTCTCCAGAGTAGACCTGCCCCCCACTCAAGCCCACCCACTTCCAAGTGGATATCCTCGGATTTGAGTCCTGGATCAGATCAGACTCCTCACTGACACTTTGGGGAATTGGAAAGATTATTTTTTCCTAGCTTGCTGTGTGTCTGGAGAAAGTGAAATCAGATATACATCGGTCTGAGATTCTATCTCAGCAGATGAGAAGTTGACAAAGAAGGAGGAATATTTTAGCTTTACTGCCCTGGATGGCTATAGGTCGTGGAGAAGATGGTCTCTTCCTACTTTCTGAATAGTCATAGAAAATCAGCTGTGACTGCTGTTGTGAGTGTGTTAGTCACTCAGTCGTGTCTGACTCTTTGCGACTCCATGGACTGTAGCCCGCCAGGCTCCTCTGACTGTTGCCACCTTGGACCAGTCTCAGAGGGTATCACCTTCCTTGGGGTGGTAATCAGAGGCCGCTTCAACCAGCTCCCTCCTCAGCCGCTTCGTGCTGTTTCCATTTGCTGGGCCTTCAACACCCACACTTTCCCTGTTAGTTTCCCTGATGATCAGAGACTGGTCTGTCTATGGGCAAGGGTGGTATTCAGGTGTGCCAGGGGTGTCTGTGTTGGGATGGAGGGACAGAGAAGGGAGGATGCAGGCAGCACCCAGGAGAGGCATGGTGTTCTTGAGATGAGACAGCCCTTTCCTGAAGCGGACAGTCCATTCGTCTCCGCCTCCCGTGGTTGGGGCAGCACCAATCATGCGTGGCGCACTCGGTACATACTTCATTGTAAGAAAGAGCCTTTTGCAATCAGACGGGAACAGGACATATGCTCCTGGAAAGGGGCCTACCTCGAAAGGTGGGATGGATGAGTGAGGTGTGTGTCTGCAAGTTCTTTTCGTCTCTAGCATCTGTGAGCCTGTGACTAATTCTCCTCCTCCTGGCCCAGACTGGCCGCTTGCCTGGAATCTCTCTGCCGCAGCTCTCCCCCTACAGCCCCTCTGAGTGGAAATGACAGAGGGTCTCCTACCCTGGATGGATGGTTCTGGAAGGCAGCGTTGATGCTGAGAGGAGGAAAGGTCTGGATGCCGGGGTTGGAGCCCAGAGACAAAGGAATTGGGGCAGGATGTGTGAACACATACTCCCCAAAACCAGGCAGGAGAGAAGTGGGGTGCATCAGTTGAAGTTGTCACTCGAAGCAGCTCTGGTTGCACTCCTGGGGGCCAGGAAGGGGCACAGGGCAAGCAGCAGGGCCCCACGACTGCTCAGCGAGGTGGGGAAAAGCAGTGGTGGCCGGAGTCCAGTCCTCATCCTGCCTGCCCCACGATCTTCCCAGAGACATCTAACCTGTCTGTACCAGAAGAATCTGTAGATTCAGATACTTTTCTTATGAAGTCTTGGTCTCTGATCATTGCTGCTGAGACTAATATTGATGGCTAATTTCCCCCAGGAAAGTAATGTGGCTTTTGGGGTTCTGGAACTTCATCCCTGGAGTTTCTGTGTCCAAGGACAAGTCTCCTTGGTCAGTGGAAGGGGACACCTGATAACACCTTGAAGAGTTACTGAGGTCATTTTGGTTTTGGATACCCGTGTCGTGATTAGGATGGACACCAGTCTGTTTGGCCAAGGAGGGA
Organism: Cervus canadensis; assembly: GCF_019320065.1. NCBI lineage: Eukaryota > Metazoa > Chordata > Mammalia > Artiodactyla > Cervidae > Cervus > Cervus canadensis. Next base: position 23,328,590 of record NC_057406.1, on the reverse strand, counting down.
CCGGGGGCGGTGTGTCTCCTCTCCCTTTGCTGTTTTCTACTCTTCTGCCCTTTGATCCAGTAGTGAGGCTCCCCCATCAATATGGTAAGGGCTTCTGTTTCTAAGAGTTGCAGATATCTGGAACTGGTTTCCTGTCCACTGGGAGGGAGCAGCAGGGCTTGAATAGGGTTCTTTTTTTTTTTTTTTTAATGTTTTTGGACTTTCAAGTAGCAACCAGGGCCACCTTTGTCATCCTGACCTCTGTGGTATGTCCTGAGAAAATGACGCAATTGGAAAATAATGTATTTTTAATCTTTTTTTTAAAACTCCCTTTTCCCATGCTCCTCTCTCCTCTTTTGACAGCTGCCACCTTGTTTAACCATCCTGTGTCCTTATTCTGCCTCTTGGCTGCCTAGAGGACTCCTCTCCCCCTGCCTCTAGCTCCCTGCTCCGCACACTGATGGGGCTTCCCCCAAGAAGCATCATATGATTCCGTCCTGGGTCTGTCCTCCAAGGAGTCCCCCCTCCCCCCAAGGATGTCCTTCTTGTGGGTCCCTGTTTCATTTCAACCTGGGAGACAATCTGATCAGCTAAGTCCTTGCCAGGTTTTAAATAGACAAAAGCAGCTGATGTGTGACCCTTTCCATGGGCATTTATTTATGTTTTAACTCAGAAGAAGGACTTGAACTCATGGAGTTTCAGACACCATATTGGGCCATAGGGGAAATGCATATTTAAAAGGGAAGGCACTTCCCTGACTCCCACAGATCCTGCCATTCCCTGGGAGGCTCTCTCTAGCCAGCATCAGCCTAGGCTCCACTAGGGGACCTGGTTGCAAACAGAAATGAAAGGGAAGCCACTGGAGAAGGATATCAGTTAACCCCGACTGGCACAGCACACAGCCTGCCTTGGGGAGCATCTTGGCCAAGAAGCCAGGAGGCATCTCAACTCACCCTGAGAAGTGGAAGAGAGTCCTGTAGAAGCGGAAGCCCAGACTCATCAATGGACTCTAGTTCTAGATGTTTTAATTTTTCAAACCACAGAGAAGGCTCAAATCCTGCTTTTTGCACTAAGAACCCGGAGCTGTCCTTTCACGCCCTGCTCCCCACCTGTCTGGATCTGGGTCCTTCTTTGCTTCTCTTGCTCTTAGACTCTCTGATTTCTGCTTCTCTCTGTCCTCCTTTCCCTCCTCTCCTCTCTGCTTCCTGCTCCCTCTCTCGTTTCAGTTCTGGTGTGTGTTCCTCTGTCCTTTTCTCCCCTTGTCCTCCCCTGTATTCTGTGACCCACTCTTCCATGTGACATACTCTGCGTGGCGCACGCAGCCACCTTCATGCTTCATCCTGTCAGACTCCGGGTCCCTCAGTGGCCCACCTTTGGACCTGGCATAGTTAAAAGTTCCCAGGTGGTCTGCTCGTGGCCATCAAACAGTACTTTTATAGGCTGTGGCAAGTGGGTGCAGTTGGTCAGAACTTGGTATTTAATGAGGCCAACCAAAGATGCGTCTCGTCTCTGTAGGACCCGCTCTACGAGCCGCCCCTTTCGTGTCCACAGCCTTGGTCACAGGGAGGTGGTGGCTGAAGGGCTCTGGTGGAATTCGTGCTAATTTATTGATAAAGGACATCAGTAATAATATTATGTATGTCTATTTTTTTAATTCTATTTTTACTTTGAGATTATTGTAGAGTCACATTTTATGTTGTTGAAGGTCTGAAAAAGATTTGAGCTCAATATTATGGGCAGAATTCAGGCCCAGACAGCCCTGGACTCAGATTCTGGCTCGCTGTGACCTTAGCCTGGTTGCTTAGCTTCTCTGTGCCTCAGTTTCCTTAGCAGTGAGACGAGGGTTGTGATGACAACAGGACACACTTGGCCTCCGGCAGCCTCCCTCTGCCTGCGCGCCTTCCCTGTCTCTTTTGTTACTAGGGTTCAATCACGCTGTTTCCCTCCTTAACTGTCCTTTTATTTTTTTAACCAAAGTCTCTAGAAAGTCTGCTTTTTCTCTCCCCTCCTCTTCTTTTCTCTTCTCCCTGTTTTGTGCTTCTCTTTCCATTTTCCTGACTCTTAGCTTGTCCCTCATCCTAGCTTCTTGCTGTCTCTCCATCAGCCCGTCTCTGAATTTTCACTTCCTTTCCAAGGCATGTGTCCTGATCCATTTCCCCCTGTCATTCACTCTTCCTAGGCCCTTTGTGGCTTCTGGCAGAACGTACAACCCTTAATTACTTATAAGCAGGAGAGAATAATTACAGAACTGATTTAATTACCTTTTCCACTTAGATCCTGGGCTGGATGATGGTGGAGTGGAACATATCAGCTGGCACTTTTTTTATGAGGAAAAAGGGTTGGTTTGAGTGGCTTTGAGGTGGAGATGCAGCTATAAGGAGTCTATAGGTGGTTCAGTGGTAAAGAATCCATCTGCCCATGCAGGAGACATGGGTTCGATCCCTGATCTGAGAAGATCCCACATGCTGTAGAGCAACTAAGCCCGTGCACCACAGCCTGTGCCCTAGAGCCTGAGATTGGTAAATGCTGAGCCCATGTGCTGCAACGACTGAAACCCTCCAACCCTAGAGCCTGTTCTCCGGAACAAAAGAAGCCTTGGCAATGAGAAGCCGGTGCACCACGACTAGAGAGGAGCCCCCACTCACCACAACTAGATGAAAGCCTGCACAGCAATGAAGACCCAATGCAGACAAAAAAAAAGTCTATAGCAGACTTAATCATGTTTGTCAAAGAACTGAAAAAAAAAAAAAAAGGTAGTTATACCCAGCTTGGACTATAAAAGATACATATCACCAATAACTGAATTGAGGGGCTAAATTTTTTTAGAAACCACTTTGAATCATAGAAGCCATGAAGTCGATGGAAGACTTCTGCTCATTTTTGGGGGGAAGATTGTATCCTGCTTCGGCTGCTCCATGGGGTTGGATAGAAATATGCACTTAGTAGTAGCTGGGGTTACTGTGGGAAGCTTAGACTGAACTACAGAGTCAGGAGACCTGGTTCTCAACCTTCCTTCATAACCAACCACAGCTGTTTGACTGGTCCTATCCCTTGATCTCTCTTAGTTTTAGTTTTGTTCATCTGCAAGATGGAGGGATGGGGATTTATAATGTGCAGAATGCTTCCCTAAAGGAGAGAATGGCACAGACATTAGAGGAGGAAGACCAAATTTGATCAACCAAGATTTGGGAGGCCCTCATGAAAAGTTCACAGCAATGAGCTACAAATGCCAGGCAGATAATTCATTCTAGAAGTTTCTGATAGGCTGTCCAGGAGAAACAGATGTTGAATGAAGGAGAGGTAGGCAATTACAGGGAAGCCACAAAAAAGAAGTCAGTGTGAGGAGAGAAAAGTAAACAAAGGCAGTGAGGGACAGTGGTAAATAAGGAAACGTGGTCAGACTATGAGTTTTCTAGCTGCATCCTCTGATAGATTTTGAGGGTTATAAAGGTTATTGAGGTTATAAAGGTTATTGAGGTTAAAAATACAGGGAGTTATAAAGAGAAGGTTGCAGCTCCTTTCACTCAGTGAAGAAGGGAGAGAGAATTTCTGAACAGAAGCTCTCTGTCTTCATCTTTACCCCATCCTAGTCCCCACCCTTCCGCAGAAGTCTGGGTGCCCATGTTATCTCGCATCCTGTGTGAGAGACCAGTTGGCCTGGAAGCAATCTCAGAGACAAGAGCATTGCCCTTATTTCACAGTAGAGGAAACTGAGGCCAAGGAAGATTAAGTGACTTGCCTGAGGCCACACCTCAGTTGTCTCCTGGAGTTGGCCTGATTTTCCAGATTACCAGGTCAGTCTCTGGTAGGACTTTTACATCCACAAATCACTAATCCTGTTTACTAGTTCACGCTCCAGCAGATAATGTGATGTAATGAATTGCAGTCTCTCCTCTTTCCTGACTAGAGGTGAAGGACAAGGGCAAATTGAAATTAGGATGAGGGGAAAACTTTTCTTTTTTTACCATTTTGTGCACTGAATGTGGTCTGAGATAATTGATTAAAAGTATTTTTTTAAACAAATCTGTCAGATATTGATAAAAGTAAATATTGAATGAATTTTTGAACTATGGTAGAAGACCTGTAACCCACTTCAGTATTCTTGCCTGGAGAATCCCTTGGACAGAAAAGCCCGGTGGGCTACCGTCCATGGAGTCACACAGGTCAGACACAACTGAAACGACTTAGCATACACGCAGGCGTGCATGCACACAAAAGACCTATATATTGGGGGTTGTATAAATTTATGATAATCAAGGTATGCAGATAGAAAGTAGGTTTGGATGAAGTAAATTCCATCTCGGTGAGACTCTTCAATGATCAAAGAAGCAGGTGTCTTCCAGCTACTTACAGGTGACAGATAAGAAAAAACACATTTTCTCCAAAAATGGTGCCTTGGGATTACCCCTCTTACTTTTCATCTTGAGCCATTCTTCTCACTGAGATGACTAGGAAAGCAGGACTTAAGTATGCATGGACATTCGTCTGCAAAGGGGGATTCCTCCTGGAAGGGCAGAGAAGCCTCCAGAAAGAAAGAGTGTAGGAGAGAGATGAAAAAGAAACTCCTTAGTATGTGTGGTTAGACTATAACCAAATGTTACATTTTATGATATTCTGCACAAAGACAATTTATGTACTTTGTCTTAATTTGATACAGCAGTCCTACAAGATGGGAAATGCAGCTTTACCTTGTCTCTCTGAAGAATGCAGGTAACCATAAGCATCATCTCCCTTCTCCCAGATATGGAAACAAAGAATCCAGGAAGTTAATGATACATCAGAGATGGGAAAATTATAGGCTCCCGGACTGGAATCTAAGCTGCTGGCTGTGAGAGGAGAGAACCAGGTCAACCACACTGAAGGGTGTTGAGTGTGGGGTCAGGTGGTACCATAGGGAGTCACACAGAATCCAGAGCAGGGAGCCACAGGAATTCTTGGTAGACCTTGGCTGATGAGATTTTAGTTGAATGAAGAACTCAGGTGGAATTAGAGAAGATCAAGAAGTTATTTGGAGGGGAGAAAAACAAGCCATGATATGTTAAATCTGTATGGACATATCAGAAAGGTCAGGCCGTATTGAGGATGGGGAGATGATGGGTAAAGCCCATACAAAGGAATTTTAAAATAAGGCCAAGGGTTAAACCTCAACGATCCTGAACAACAGACAACACCATTCAATCAAAAGGTAACAGAGCCAGGAGTACAACCTCTCACTTTATCTGTCCTCTCTTGGGGGAACAAAAGGAGCCACTGGTAGAGCTTTTTACCAGGGTACACTTAAACCTGTTCTGAACAAAGCTCAGTATGGTGGGGACATTTTCCCTTCATTAACACTTCATTAAGCTTTGTCAGATGTAAGCCTCCTAGCCAGATCCTGGCAAGGGACTCGTACTGAGGTGATAATGAGGAGAAAATGTACTAGGTTTTGGCCTACTCCAGAGCTGTTGAATGTAGGCTGAAATATATTTTGATAACATTGGCTTTAACATGGATATTAAGCACTATTTTACACTGGGTAGTGTAAATAGAATACATAGGCACAAGCAGAAAGAAGTGTGCATGCCAATGTGACATGACACATCTCAGAGAGATTTGGTGATTTGTTGCAAACGAATGGTAAAAATCTTAGTCGTGTCGGACCCAGAAAATGCTAGGATCTTGCGAGATCTGCAACTTTTACCAATTATTTAAAAACTGCCCCTTTCAAAAATAGACATAATAATCTTGTGTGACTCAGGATGTTGGTGCTTCTAGCCCTCATCGATGACTTCTGGCTATTTAATATTTATCAGCTACAGGTGCTCTTAGAATTAAATAGCACTCACTTTTCAGAAGTTTTCCCAGTGCTCCTAAAAGTCCTGTTACACTGCCTTAATATACCATGAAAGCCTGAATGTGCAGATGTTTTAAAAGAAAAAAGGTACATTTAATTTTTACTTTGAAGAAGCTTTTGATTTGATCATCCACAAAAAATTGGAAAAATTTAAAAACTGGATCAAGTGTGAATGGCCCTTAGAAGTATTTGATGTGGACACAGGTGTCTGGAAGATATTATATTTATGATAATTAGCAATGTGATGTCAACGAAGGGACTTCCCGGGTGTTCTAGTTGTTGAGACTCTGTACTCTGATATTAATTTCTCATTTAAGCTTTCTTCTCTGCAATCAACCGCTGTGTTTTTTCAGTCTTCTAAGTTTGTTAAGACTTTCAGTGGCTAAGTCAAAAATCTCTCTTGGTAAATGTCACGTTGTACTTGAAAATATGTGATTATTTTCAAATATGTTTGATATTGATTTGTAACACGGTTCCATAGTGATAAGAGAACAGTCTCTGCAGGATTTTAATACCTTTAGACCATGAAATTTTTGCACCTTGTTTTATGTTCCTGGATGTATTCCAGTGTCTCCTAGTTTATAATCTATAGGAATGTGAATAGAATTTGTACCCTACTGTTGCATGTAAATTATGTAAATCTTAATTATGTTGAATTGGTTCATAGTGCTTTTCAGGTCTACTGTGTCCTTCTACTTCTTCGTATATTCATTCTTTTAATTTTCGAGAGTTTGATATTGAAACTCCAGTTACACACCTTGATTTATCTGCTTAAAAAATAATTGTAATATATAGTGGGACTACATGTAACTTTGTTCTGTATTTAAAAAAAAAAAAAGCTCTATAATTCCAATGCAGGATGAGCAAGTTTGATCCTGCATGAGGAAATAAGATCCCACATCTGTGCAGCCAAAACAAAACAAAACAAAATCACTTAGACGATGTCAACCAAAATTTTGGAAGAGTGTGTGTGTGCGTGCGTGTGTGTGTATTCTGGAGAACATAACAAGTGGTGAAAGGGTGTTTTCAAGGTGTTTTTCCTTGACCTGGTGTTGATACTATAGTTTTTTTGAAAAGCAGTGTTGTAACTACAACAAAGCAGATTTTTCTAAAAAAGAAAAAATAAATCACCCTGGCTTTCCTACAACAAGAAAAGGGCTTGGAAAAGGAAGAAGATTTGTGGAATCCTTGCTGTGTACAAAACTTTACCTGTGTTATCTCATTATAATTATCTTAACTATTTTTGCAGGTGAAAACCCATCACTTCCCTGGACCTCACGTTCAACCTATTTCTATAATGAACTGTAGACGTTAACTTTCTTTTCAGGTCTATTTTCACAAAAAAATGTCAACATTTTGATAATTTCATTGAATGGTCTTATTAGCTTCTTGGAATGTGGTTTAGGATTAGTTATTTATTCATTCAGTAAATATAACTGAGCATTCATTATGTGTTAGATCTGGTGCTTGTCACTGGGAGCACCACAGTGAGGTTAGAGGAATAGATGGACAGAAATAGACTTTTAATCCATAGTAACATGCATAACACCTCACTAAAGGAGAAAATGGTTTGGAAATTAGATGAAGAAGACCTAATTTGAGAAACTAAAATCTGAGAGGTCAGCATGAGAAGTTTGTAGCCATGAGCTACAAAGACCCAGCATGATCACTGTGAATACTTTGAAGGCTTGCTCAGAAAAATGATGCCTGTAAGAGCTGCTGATAACCATGTTGGTGCTTGGGTAGGTCATTACCTACCAGTGTTAGTCGGATATGAAAAATGGAAGCAAAGAAATTAAAACCAAAATCCCAAATGTAACATGGTGAAAAACCTACGTAACTGAATTCAGAAGATATTGAGTGGTGCCTGTTGTGTTGGACTATGGTTTTATGTGCACTCAGTCACTCAGCCATGTCCGACTCTCTGCCACCCCATGGAAGGTAGCCTGCCAGGCCCCTCTGTCCATGGGATTTTCCAGGCAAGAATACTGGAGTGGGTTGCCATTTCCTTCTCCAGGGGTTCTTTCCAACCCAGGGAACGAAACTGCGTCTCTTGCCTCTGCTGCATTGGCAGATGGATTCTTTAGTGCCGTGCCACCTGGGAAGCCCATAGTTTTATGATGCCCAGGGAAGTCTTCTGAACGGGCCTCACTTCTGCTGGGAGTGCCCCAGCCTCAGGGGAGACTTTAGTGCTTCCTGACACACAGCCTGTGCTGCCTGCTGCTAAGAGGTGAGATTCCTGGTTTCCTGATCCACAGATTCTAATTATTTTGTAATCATGATGGCATTGGTGGCATGATAGAGCATGGTGAGTCTTCATTTTCCCAATTAAAGATGCATTTTGAAAACTCTATACCAAATTATTTTTTAAAAGAAAGGCCTTGGATACTTACTAAAAACAATACTAGGAACTACATGATCTCAGAATAAAGGAGAGTCCTTTAAACTGAATACATTTAGCTGTATCAACACACACTGCATTGTTCTTCTTTTTCTCATTTCTCTGGGCACCAAGGATAACTTTATCATGGACTGTCATTGATCCATGGACTAGTGTTTGGGAAGCACTGGTGTAGATATTATTGCTAGAGGCGGCGTTACCAAGGAAATTACTTCTAAGAGCAGCAGATCCAGATGCGTTCCCTGAACTGTTGGTCTGGAGTCTGACAGGTTAGGGGCTTCACTCATATCCTGTTTCTCTGCCAGAAATCACATCGCTTAATAAAGAGTGTTGCACCGAGATTCTCCCGGGTATATCATAATCTCCTTCAGTGACTGACTGATGAGGCTCGCGCCCTGGGGGGCAGTGATCAATGTACTCTGTCTCAACTTTAGTGAGGCTTTTATTTCTGTCCTGTGTGACATATTCATCAATAATCTGAGAAAATAATAAAATCTAGGCACAACTTTCTGGTGGGAAGGTTATCTCACAATTGTGGTGTCGAGGAAGGTGGGGGCTCATCTGAGAGTCCCGCGTCCTGGGTAGGTGTCCTGGCTCTGTCCTGGCCAGCTGAGTGACCTTGGACAGGTCACTTCATTCATTGGTCTCAGTTTCCTTATCCATAAGAGAAAAATTGTATCCCCTGGGGCCCACCACGTTGACTTCAGTGTCCAAAAAACCCAACAGTAACTTTATGTTTACCTACAACAAGGGCTTCCCTAGCAGCTCAGATGGTAAAGAATCCACCTGCAATGCAGGAGACCTGGGTTTGATCCCCGGCTCAGGAAGGTCCTCTGGAGAAGAGTTGGCAACCCATTTCAGTACTCTTGCCTATAGAATTCCATGGACAAAGGAGCCTGTCCATGGCAGGCTATAGTCCATGGGGTCGCAAAGAGTTGGACCCGACTAACACTTACACTTTCAGGCTATTTAAGCTAAGAAAAATAGTATGTTCCTTTGCTTTGAGTTACCAATATATAAGCTCACTGAGGTACGGTTATCTCATACTGCTCCAGTACCTATTCATTAAAAGAAGAAAAGTATGGTTACGCATGGATAAGGGTATTATGTCATCCCTGTAGTGAAGGATGAGTTGCCTTTACTTCTTGTTTCTGGCCCCTAGAGAATCAAGCTGAAGAAGAGATTCATACATTTACTCTTCATAAATGTGTTAAAAATGACAGGATAAACAATTCAAGGCTCAGAGTGGAAAGAAAAAAAGAAAAAAACAGAAGATGTAGCACATCAGAGATAACAATCAGTCGTGTAGTGTTATTTTAAAATTAAATCAACGAAGAAATACTCAGTGCTTTTGGACCTAGTTAGAAAAGGGATATAACTTGAACTGAAAAGGTACTTTGTTGAGTACCTGTTCAGCTCAAAATATATTTTATCAAATCTGATTTTATTGTTTACTTGTATATTTGGGCTTCCCTAGTGGCCCAGTGGTAATGAATTCACCTGCCAGTGCAGGAGACTTGGGTTTGGTCCCTGGGTTGGGAAGATCCCCTGGAGAAGAAATGGCAACCCACTCCATTCTTGCCTAGAGAACCCCTGGACAGAGGAGCCCCAGTCCACGGGATTGCAAAGAGTCAGACTTGACTTACCGACTGAACAACACCATTATGTTATTTACTCTATAATCTTACTGGTATCTTGGTTTCACTATAATCCTGTGAGGTAGATATTACCCCCATTTTATATAAATGAAAACTAAGGCCAAGAGATTTCAAGTGGTTGTCAAGGCTGCACATCAGGTAAGAGGCGCAGCCGGGAGTTAAACCAGGCATCTTGGCTCCAGATTGCAAGATATCCCTGCACTGATACACTCATTCATTGCCACTTCCTAATGCTGAGTGAGTGTCCAAGGCACTTTTCTCGGCATTGGAATCTCTTTGCCGGTCTCATTCTGCTGTGTTTCCTTTCCAGTGAGATGACCTTGAGGTCCTTTCCAGCTGTATCTTTCTAGAATGCCTGGATTCTTACCCAATAAACAAGTTCCGGGGGAGCAGAGCTGGCTCCAGTGATATGGAGGGGTGCACCGGGGCAGAACTGAGAGGCAGAGAATGAAATAGAGCAGTGCGTCGTCATGCACCGTGGTAGCATACATAATGTCCTCCTAGAGAGGATGGGAACACAGCTCACCATTTGAGTTATGAGTGGTTCGGTCCTTCATTACAGGATAAACTTTCTCTGGCGAGGTAGGGGAGAAAACGGCACATTTTATTCGGAAAGATTCTCAAGTGTAAAAATATTCCATGATTCCTATATAAATACACACATAGGCAGATTTTCTATTATGGAGATGCTTTATGTTCATTGAATGAGCTCTACTGGTCCATTCAATAAAATCAAAGCTTTGACCTGGTTATTACTCGCTAAAGAAGCTGCATTTTCAATAGCTAATTGATGCTGTTGGGTGGCTTTTCGTGAGCACATTATTCTTAGATCTTGGGCTTTTCTTGTGCCTGTCCTTGTTCCTCCCAGGACTGGGGCGACAGGGGCATAAATTTGTGGCGTGTAGTCACCAGACCTTTGTCCGACACGTGGGTCTTCCACTTGGCTCTGCTTCTTGCTGGCTGCGTGACCTTGGGCAGATTATTGAAGCTCTTTGAGCCAAAGTTTCTTTGTCCATGAAATGACATTGGATGATGTAACAATTAAAAATGAGATGATACACATAAGAGTGCTTTATTAAGCTATAAGCACTCTACAAGCATTAGGTGTAATTGTTAGTCCGATTAGAAGGAATTGAAAAGAATTGGGGGGTTTTCACCACGGTGATTGTATGTGTGGTTACATTTCACCACTTCTAAATTTCCATCATCCAGGAAAAGTTCTCGCCACAACCTTTCCTCTGTGTAAATAAACTGTGATAAAGCACCTCTTGGGCTCTGTCCCCTCACTCTGTTACTTCTTAGCCTTTATTCAAACTCTGCTCTTCTGTGGCTGTGTATGTGACGTCATACACGTAATTAGTTATAAATGAGGGGAAAGCAGCCCGCCAGACTACTGTGGAAATCACTGGATTCTTTGCTGTTCCTCGTAGACTCATTCACCTTTTTGCACGTGTGGGCTTCACAGCACCAGAGCTGACTTGACCACCAAGTGCCACCAGCACATGTTACAAGGGTCCGTGGTGGCACCTTTTCTGCCACATGTTGGCCAAGTGGATGGCTGCAAGGGTTGATCAAAAAGCAGCTCAGGTCCTGGGGGCCTTGCTCAATGATTGCAGATTCGGTGAGCTCCCCAGGGGCGTGCTTCCAAGTGAGTGAGTCAGTCAGGTTATCAAAGAGGGTGAGTAGTGAGTGCCTGGGATAACTTCGAAGCAGGGAGACTGGTTTTATGCCATCTTGCATCAGCGAGGAGCCAAGAGAAAGCTGCCAGTTCCCTCTGTACAACAACCCTGAAATATATGTATCTCTTGAGCAAAACGTCTGGTTTTTGTAACCACTCCCCCTGCCCACGTCTTGCCTGTTAAACAGCTCTGAGGCCATGTTAGAAATCCTCTTATGTCACACCTGATCATCAGTGACTACAGGTTGAACGAGTGGTTTGACTCTATTAGTCCTTGACTAGGTGCCAGGAGAGGGGATAGGTGAGAGGGAGGAGAGGCAGACTCGGACCTTACAGGAGGTAGAGGCCAGAGGGTTGGGAGTGTTGCCGCCACATGAAACATCTCGTGATGAAACAATACAGAGATAATTCAGTTGTTTTCAAATGCAGGTTAATTCGCAAGAGGAGTGGAGAGAGAAACAGGAAGGTCAGATAGAATAAGAGATTGGCAAGAAAAACAGTGCTAGAGTCTTTGAGTTCTAGGGGACTGGGGTACACAGACATGGGAGTTTCTGTGGATCAAATGAACTGAGTTAGACTAGGAGTTTTTTCCTTAGAGAGTGAGGCATCCAGGGAAATAGCAGGGGTTTTGAAGGGTGGGGAACGGAGCACTTTGGGTCACGTCTGGCTGTGTTCCAGGCATTGTCCTAAGTGGGATTTTAAGTGGTGAGTTTATTAAACACTTAACATTTTCCTCTCTCCTTTTTCCCATTTGCCATTTATCTCATTCTTTCCTAATCTCACCTCTCTAATAGGCAGCCTTTTACTTGTCTAAATTTTATAAAAACAAATGGCTTCACGTTTCCTCTTGTATCTCCTTCCTGAATCTTTAAACCCTTTGGTAATTCATGGAGCTCCAGTTGGGAAAATAAAAGCAGAATTGCTACCAAAGAATCCATGACATGGCATTTCCTATTAAACAGATATTGATTTGCATTTATCAGAAGGACAGTGTGCTCAGGGCAACACCGAGAGAGGTAGTGGGTAGGAGGTGGGGGTGGATGGGGGAGATACCTTCCCAGACTTCCATCAGCTATACCGCCTCACCCTGAGTTACCCCAAATAAACCCACATAATAATAAGTGCTGACTGTGCTATGAATTCGGAGAAGGCAGTGGCACCCCACTCCAGTACTCTTGCCTGGAAAACCCCATGGACGGAGGGGCCTGGTAGGCTGCAGTCCAAGGGGTCTCTAAGAGTCGGACACGACTGAGTGACTTCACTTTCATTTTTCACTTTCATGCATTGGAGAAGGAAATGGCAACCCACTCCAGTGTTCTTGCCTGGAGAATCCCAAGGACGGGGGAGCCTGCCGTCTATGGGGTCGCACAGAGTCGGACACGACTAAAGCGACTTAACAGCAGCAGCAGTGCTATGAATTACAGTGTTGGCCAACACCTGAAGCGCTACCTTCCAACTAGACCTCCAGCCCCAAGCCCTTCTGTGCAGAAACCCAGAGCCACCATTGAGAGTGGGGTGGCAGTCAAGTGCGGTGACTGTGAAAGTCAAAATCGGGGTCTGCCCACTCCTAGCTCTTTGAACACAGGGAGTTATATAACCTCTTAGAACCTCAGGCTCTCATTTTAAATTAAAATCATAATACCTTGTGGGGTCGACAGAGAAGGAAGTGTCTTGTGGTTCTTGGCATATACACATACACACACACTTGGGGACCCCTTCTCACTTTGGTCTGCATGGGCTTCACTCTTACACAGATACCTTATTCAGTTCCCCTGGCAATCCTAGGAGGTGGAGATTGTTGTACAGGTGAAGACATTTAGGACTCAGGGGGATTGTGGTTTGAGTCTGTGCAGAGGAAGTAAAGAGGAGGTGGAAGCTACAGTATAAGTGGAGGGTGCCGGCGAGGGAGAGGGTGTTGACGGAGGGGTAAGGCCTGGTTTTCTTTGGCTTGGGATCTCATGAGGCCTCTCGGGGGCCTGAGGTCTCTACCTGGAGGCGTGGCCACACAGAACTAGATGGGAGCCCCCCATTGGGCTGTGGGATGTTCACGGAACAGGACACTTTCTGAGAGCTCACAGCAGAGCAAGTGGAAGTTTCAGCTTCATGTGCCAAGAAGAAATCTATGGGGAAAATGATGTGATGTAAGCAGATGAGTGAAAAGAAAGGGAGACCAGGCCTGGGGAAACAATATACTTCTGCTTTTATTATTCTTGTTGTTGTTACTCCCCATTGGGTGGCCTGTGACACCTTTCCCTGCCACCCCTATCCCCCTTGGTCATCCACTGGAGCTGCTTTGTTCTTCTGTTCCATCGAGGGGCAACCTGAGGCCCCAACAGAGAAGTGCGGAAGGGCAGGTGGGCAGGGTCAGAAGGGACCAGGCGAGGGACATTCTAAGAGGAAAGGATACAAAGTAATGTGGAAGACAAAGACGGCTGAAGATGATTGAGAATTAGTTGCAAGGTAAAATGAATGCCGAACATTACGTGCATAATTCAAGCAATTAACATTCCAGATGGGAGAACAATTTTATATTCTTACTCAGATTTTCAAAAGGTTCAGAGCCACTCGGTAAACTGTTTCCTGAATTCCTGTCATCACTGGCTTGATCCCAGAGAACCACACATGGCATCACTTCATTTAGACATGGTTTCCGGGTGGATTAAACCTTTTTTTTTTTTTTTAATAAACAATTTTCCTTCCCTTAGGCCACAATTCCTGACCAGTGTGCCATGGATCGGTTACAGGTATGGTTCTCCCCAGTCCTTGTGCTGCTGGATTCCCTTCTCTTTTGGCACAAGACCACAGTCCCCTTGGGGTCCTAGCCCAGAGGGCAGCTTCAGTGTTGGGGCAACAGTTCACATGGAAGAGATTAAAGTACTGAGTTAATATCTTTATGCCTTCGAGAGAATCTTCCTTAAGGTACAGGTTGTGTGCATAAGTTGATTCAGTCGTGTCTGACTATTTTGTGACCAAATGGACTGTTGCCCGTCAGGCTCCTCTGTCCATGGGATTCTTCAGGCAAGAATACTGGAGGCGGTTGCCATGCCCTCCTCCAGGGGATCTTCCCAACCCAGGGATTGAACCCGGGTCTCTTGTGTCTCCTGCAGTAGCAGGCGGGTTCTTTACCTCCAGTGCCACCTGGGAAACCCAAGATACAGATTAACTCTAGGCAAATACAACCCCCAACCTGCCCAAGTCCCAGAGGAAAGATCCTTCTCAGAACCTGAGGCTTCACTTAGTAAACCTCCCTTGAAGAATAGCTGGGCCCTGGGTGGCATGGCCCTTTGGCCCACAGCGACTCCAGACCTCTTTCTTCTCTCTCAGACCCCCTACACTCTTCTCTCTCTTCTTCTTCATAGCTGAACTATTTAACATGCTGTTTAAAGATATGCCTGGCTGCCTCTTGGAGATTCAGAGTTGCCATGGCAATGTGGCCTGTTTCTCCAAATTAGGACATATTCCTTCTGCCTTTTTTTTTTTTTTTTTTAACGTGGTATGTTTTCTCTCTCACACAACTCCTTTGCGTCTTTAAATCCTTCCCTCTCTTTTTCCCCCAGAATGCTAATTTAAGTGCGTGTCCCCAGGACCAGCTAGGTCCCCAGCTTAAGGGGGCATTTTCCTGAGGTTCATCCTTACCCCTAACTCCCCACCCCTTCATCCCACTGCATGAGGCGTTGTGTCTGTTCCGGTCATTTCAGTGGCCTTCACACAGTCCTTTCTGCTGGGTTCACTCCTGCTTGGCTCCGGTTCTCTCTGGGCTGAGCTCATAGCAAATAAGTTTCTGTTTTACATCAAGGCTTCTGTGAATGTGAGACGGTAAGGTAAAGACAGCTGAAGCTGAGATGTTAAGTATTCATTCTCAGAAACGTCTCGCTAAGCACGTAATCACTTTAGGGGATGTTCACAAGATAACCAGGATTCTGGGTAAATGGGCATGCATGCATCTTTTCTCTTTCCTTACAACCCATTTTAGGATCCTGGGAAAATATGAGCTTCAAATCAAGAAAGCTCAATAATCTGAGAGTAAGGACAGAAGTTGGCCAGTACTTTAAAAAAGGGGCAGGGGGCGGTATTCCTTTCCTTCAGGATTATTTTTGGTCTGTAGATGGTAGAATCTCTTTGAGTCACTTGAATTACAGCCTGTGATGAAAATGGGGGAAGAGAGAGAATAAGGAACAGGTCACAGATTTAACTCTCCTTTTCCTCATTTCCATTGCTGGTGCTCTGTTCTCGGCACATAAATGTCAATTAGAGAAGGTTCCTTTGGTCCATGCTTGGAACAAAGGTGCCCAAACTCCACTGTACTTGGGAATCACTTGGAGAGTTAAAAAAATTAAAAAAAAAAAAAGAAATACAAGTGCCTGCATTGTTATGCAGGCCTGTCCCACCCTCAGGCTCTGATGTCATTGTTTTAGGGTGCACCCAAATGTCATTTTTGAAAGCCCTCCAGGTGATTCTAATATGTAACAGAGGTTGAGATTTACAAGCTTTGCTGGTGATTGTTTGGGAGGAAGTGATCCTGGCTTCTGTACCCTTAGCTATGAAGCAGCCATCTCTAAAATCTTTGGGGGAAAAAAGGCACAGAATTCTCAGATTTAGTTCAAACCTCCCCCTTCCTCTCTGCAGATCACTTTTAGAAGATGCAGGGTCCTCGTGAAACATGACCACTCTTTAACCTGTGAAGGCGGTGAAGGGAGAACACCGCGCAATTAGCCAGATAAACAGGCGGGAGCTGTCCCAGGGTGAAGGTCTTCCAGCTGATGGGGTGACAAGATGGGAACCCTGGCGGAGTCAGGGGTGCCTAATGTGAGGGCGCTGGGGGCGGGGAAATCGCGCACTCTGTCGGTCACTCAGGTCGAAAGATGATGCTCTTCGTGGTAAGCCTGAAAGAAACATGACTTCGCATTTTGATGTGCGTCTGGAACTTGACCTAAAGCTGCTGATGGAGCTTCCTCTGGAAGGGCGTCTTCTCATTCGAGACATTGTCAGATAGAAGAACTGTGTTTTCATCTTGCTGTTTTTTCTTGCCTTTGTCTGTAGGCAGTGGACATAAGCAAAAAGTAGCGAGCCTTCAGCTCACAAAATTTTGATCACATTCAGGAAGCATCACTAGAATGGCCATCAGCTTTCTTTCTTTCCTCTATGAGTTTCGTGGAGGAGGAACCATGGGGCCGTAGGAAGGACGTGACACCTCTTTTTCATCATAAGCTGTGATGCTGTGGACCAACCCCTTATCCCCTGGGACCTCATTTCCTAATCTGTAAAAGGAACGAGAATGAGAGTGAGACAGGACCGTTGGGGCCTGTTGGGTTCTAAGGGTGTTGTTCCCATTGGTCTCACACTGACACTTGTCACGTGCTCACAGTTGCCTAGCAGGTGGCCACACGGTGACAGCCCCGTCCTAGACCAGGACGAGAGATACACGAGGGGAATTCTGGATTTGGAGCATCTTGGGCTCAGGGTTCATTCAGAAAAACCAAGTCAGAAGACAACTGAATTTGTAACAGTTTTATAACAGGACTTATAGTTTACTCAACTAGTTTCATGAACAGGATTTAGAAATCAGGGACAAATCATAGAATAATTAGAAAAAGGCCAAGGTTCTGAGGAGACAGAAAGGAAGAGTGTTCTGAAGCCCATAGTGGCTGTCCTAAGGCAGGCTCTAGTGTGTTAATCCCCTTATAAAGACCAGGCCCAGACAGGGGGCCTAACGATTCTTACATTCAAATGCCTACAACCCTCTGAATGGTTAAAAATTGTAGAATATCTTAGTGGTCAGCCGTATTCCAAGGTCAGATTTATGGTATGTTCCTGGGTCAACGCAGATCCACAGCACCTGTCTACTTGCAATTCAAGAGATAATTGTTTTTAATACCATGTGTAAAAGAAAGTGTGTTAGTCACTCAGTTGTGTTTGACTCCGTGAGACCCCGTGGACTGTAGCCCACCAGGCTCCTCTGTCCATGGGATCCTCCAGGCAAGAATACTGGAGTGAGTAGCCATTCCCTTCTCCAGGTATCTTCCCAACTCAGGGATCAAATATGGGTTACCAGCATTCCAGGTGGATTCTTTTACCATCTGAACCACCATGGATTCCAAGTGCCAAATGCCATGCCAGGCTCTGTTTTCAAGAAGCATGCAAGCCCAGTAATAACTCCAACTTTAATAATAACCATCATGCCAGCCATTGTACTGTACCACTGTACTTTTCAAGGTACTGTACTGTAAGATTAAAAATGTTTTCTTTATTTTTTATGTTTGTCTTATATGTATTATTTGTGTGGAAGGTATTTCAAACCTATTACAGTACAGTATTATATGACTGATTGTGTTTGTTGGGTACCTAAGCTGTGTTGGACTTACCAAAAATTGGACTTACGCACACGTTCTCATTCGGAACTCATTCGTATGTAGGGGACGTACTGTATTGTTTTTGGAGAAGGGCTTGAAGGAAGGGTGGGTTTCCTGTAAGTGGAGATGGTGTGGAGGATGGAAATCAGACAGAGGAAGAGTAGGGCTACAGAGCACAGCCGGCCTGGGAGGAAGAGTGAATATCCATTTTGGCTTTTCTGTCAGTTAGATGAGGGGAAAATAACAGAAGATTAGGATGGTAAAAGGTGGAGAATTGACTTTATCTCTTTGGTAAGTAACATGGTTTTGAAACTTTGCTGAAGAACACAGGAAGCTCAATTTCACTGATATCAAGAAATTCAAATTCAGACTGTAATGAGATACTGTATTTTAGCCATCAGAGTGACAATTTTTTTCTTCATTAAAATACTTAGTTTTGGTGAGAGTATAGGGAAATAGACACTCTCATAAATTCATGGTAAAAATATAAACCAGAGTGACCTTTCAGGAAGACAGTTTGATAATTAATGCCTCAAAAATATGTGTACACATTACAGCTGCTGAACTTACAGAAAATGACCCTATGACAATGCAAAAAATATTTATCTGAAAGATGGTTATCAAAACATTATTTATCATAGTGATTTGAAACATTTTACATGTTCAGTGATGGCTACTTAAATTATGGTATGGAAGATAAACAACCATTAAAAATTGCATTAATGAAGACAAAAACTTAATGAAATGGTAAAATATTATATTTGATAAATACATGAACAAAGAAAGTTGTAATAATTAGTCAACAAATAATTATTGATTCCCTATTGTGTTCAGGACACAGTATTTACTGCGATATGCAGGGGATGGAGTGTAAATAAGAGAGACAGACAATGAGAGACAATTCCATCCACTGAGGATGGGCTGCATGCTGAAAGTTTTTCCTGATGGTGATGTGGTGGAGTGTACTCTGTGGAAGATGATGTGCAGTGTGGTGTGTGTTTTGCTGTGGTGGAAATTGATCTTAGGAGGAGGACGTGTTTGTAAAAATGAATACACTGTGATGCTATGAGCAATGAGAAAAAGACACCAAAAACAATGTTATGATTACCGAATGAAGATAATAGACATGGTTTCAATGTTCTTCTGTATGTTCTTTATAATTCCCCAATTTTCCACAATACTAGGTATAATAATACCCTTGCAATAAGGATACACATTTATGAAAAAGAAACAGGTCCTAGGAAATTTGCTAAATTTTCCTGAATTCCATGTTTGTGAACACTACCTGCCTGCCCTGGTAGGGTTTTTAGATCTATCTATATGGCTTATATTGTCCTATAGATTAGTTTCTTAGCCTGGGGGTGTGTGTGTGTGTATATAAATATGTGTGTGTGTGTATATATAAGTATATATATATAATATGTGTTATATATTTTAATTTTTCTTTATTCCTTTGATAAGGTGTGTTATAAAGATAAACTAACGCTAGTGTTTGTTCCAGAGAAGATGACAGTATTTGTCTTTATCTCCAATTATATTCTCTGTAATTTCTCCACAACTTCCTTTTTCATTAAGAAATGAAAGACACACTCTTTGGGTTTGTCTGTATAGGATCATAAAGCTGGAAGTCTTATATCAAAACCATGTCCTCCTCAGGTAGAAGCCTGAGTAAGTTAACCTGATTTGTTTCAGTTTTTGCAAGACTTATAGTTTTCTTATCTTAGTCTGCATTAATGAGTTATAATTCAAGTCACAAAAATAATAGAATTGGGTCATAACCCCAGGCATAAGAATGAGCTGACTAACTTGGTCCTGCCCTGGTTTGGCCTCTTCCTGGGCTGTAGTCCCTTACTTTCTATAACATAATGTCTTCTGGAAGGTTCCTTGCTTTTGTCGAGTATGTTTTGTGTGGGTGTCTTAAAGGACTTGGGCTTGTTGACAGACCTCAACCATTTTCTGATCACAGGGTAGCAGACTCACCATCTGTGTCTGCCAGGGAGTGGGTGGGTCTTGGGTGCTCTGAGTTCTTTGATCAGAACCTCCACACACGCTCTCCTGTCTCATTCCCTGCTGCAGCCCCTCTCCCGCCAGCACTCTGCACCCCTTCTCCATGCCTGTACCTCCTCACACATCTTGGAAAGAGGAGGAGGACACTTTCTTTGAGGTGGCCCCTTTTCTTGGAGACAGAGCCCTGGCATCACAAGGACTCCTTCATGTAAGCATGGGGCAGCTGCTTCTGTAAAGGAAGCCCTCCTTTCCTGCCCTGAATTCAGGAATAGCCTCATCTGAGACACAAAGAGAAAGGCTATTGAAACCTGACAGGTGGACTCACCATGGCTGGCGTTCTATTGCCTCCTACACCTCCCTCTTAGAGACTGGCATCCCAGAGGATTCTAATTTTAATTTGGATAAAGATAAATCTCAAACATTCAACCAGGATCCAGTGAAATCTGCATCATTCTTAGGTCTCAAATTTATCCTTTAGGCCAGGGCTGCAGATAATGAAGCGGGAGTGGGTGTGTTGAAAGAGCAATTGGAGAGAAAGGGTGTCAGCATCTCTGAGGGCTCAGTTCCTCACTGTGTTTTCTCTTCATTCTAGACCACAGTCTGTTATCCATGTTCTAAATTCTAATTAAAAGGGAATGATAGTATTTATTTAACATATACTTATTGAATACCCAGTATAGGCAGGTATTCTTGTAGGTGATGGATATTCAGGAATGAAGAGACTTGTCTCAGGTCTCATGGAGTTTACATGTCCTAATCTTGGGGGTACTCAGATAATACATCAATAAACAAGATAATTTCAGATAATGGTGAGTTTTATAAAGGAAATACAATGGAATCTTTTAATGCAGAGTAACTAGGAGAGTCGCTAGCTTAGATTGAGTACCCAGTGAAGATACTGAGGAGGTAAAGTTTGAATATTTAGTTTTTAAAAATTTATTTCTTTGACCATTCTGGGTCTTAGTTGCAGCACACAGGATCTGTTTTAGTTGTGGCATACAGAATCTTTCAGTTCTAACATGAGAACTCTTAGTTGTGACATGTGGGATCTAGTTCTCCAATCAGGGACCAAACCTGGGCCTCCTGCATTGGGAGTGCAGAGTATTCTTGGCCCCTGGACCATCACAGAAGCCCCCAAGGAGGTAAAGTTTGGACTGGAATTGAATGACAAGAGGTCACCTATGTGAAATCTATGGTAGACACACCCTAGTAAGAATTAGCAGCAAGGTAAAGGCTCTGATGAGGAATTACAGAGAATAAGGAAGGCAAATATGGCTGAAATGGAGTAAGCAGAGGATGATGGGTAGGCGTTGAAGTCAGAAAAAAAAAAAAAAGACAGGCACTAGATCATGTATATCCTTAGAGACCATGGTAAAGACTTTGGATTTAATTCCACTTGCCATATGAAGCTATTGAAGGTTTCTTAGCAGAGACAATATGATATAATTTAACAGCACTTTAATATCAAAAATGAAAAGTATGAGACTTCAACTCTCAGCCATGAAGGGATAAGACAATCTAGAATTAGTGCCGCACCCGCTCCGCCCCCCCCCCCCCCCCCCAACCATGAAGAACTAGAAAATTGAAAGGAAAAAAGAAAATGGCTAATTTTAAACCTTGGAAAATAAGCAGCTTAGGACCCATCTTCCTGGGAAAAGTGAAGTCAGGTTATCCTAGGCTGTTTACCTGGAGATAATTCCATGTCTGAGACACAAGGAAGGTTGACCTGAGTGAGTTCAACAGTCTGACTGAGGTAAGGAAACAGAAATCATGCTTTCGGGAGGCTGGGAAGGATTTTTGTGGGATTGAACACCTAAAATGAGGAAGAGCTCCAGAAATATGTATAGGGTTCCTCTTGAGTCTTTGTCCAAATATCAATCTGCATATTTCAAGAGAAACTCCCTAAGGTTGGAAAAGAGCAATTTCTGAGGAAATAACAATTATCACGGAGTCGTAAGAAGAACAATCTCATGATTGGTAGCCCTCATATTCATGAAGGGCTAGGGACCTTTCTAGTTCCTTTAAGCCAGAGTGGAAAGATTACTGAATTCAATAGAGATCTCAGAAGGACCATGTCTTAGAAGTGGGGTTAAATTCTTAAAATAAGGGTTATTCTAGAATGCCATCAAAAGGAATAAACTAACCTGTAAGAAACTCTGCCAGAAAAAAACTCACCTTTTTTTAAAGGAATTTTAAAATATAACACACACACACACCAGAAAAATATGACCTGTAAACAGGAAGAAGACTCCAACAAAACTTTAGAGGCAGAAATAACAAAGATATTCAAAGCATAAATAAAGGATACTGATAAATAAAAGAGCTATTATAAATATGTTCAAGAATATAAAGGAACATATGAATATGGTGAGGAAGAAAATGGATGATTCTTATATTGTCTGAATAGTGGTATAATATTACTTGAAGAAAGAGTAACATAGTTTAAAGATGAATATTGCAAATCCTAGAGAAACCCAAAATCCAAAACAATGACAGTCTAAGAAAAGGCAGAAAACAGAATAAAGGAACAAAGAATAGATGTAAAAAGTAGGAAGCAAAGAGCAAAATGGTAAATAGAGACCCAAACATTATTAATAATGCTAAATGAAAATGGCCTCAATACTTCATCGAAAGACATACGTTGTCAGATTGGAGAAAAACTGAGAGCTGTATTAAGAAACCCTCTTTAGATATAAAGACATAGATAAGTTAAAAAAAAAAAGATGAAACAAAATATACTATACAAATGCTAATCAAAAGAAATCTGACTAGGCTGTATTAATGTCAGATAAAAAAGAATTCAGGGCAAGAAATATTAAGAATATTACCAGGCATAAAAAGAGACATTTCGTGATGAAAAAATCTCCTTTTTTCCCAAGAAGATGTAACAATCTTAAACGTGTGTGCATCTAATCATTTAAAAATACATGAAATGACCACTGATGGAACACTACTGGTAAAGAGAAATAAACAAAAATACATTAGTAGTTTGAGGTTTCAGCACTTCTCTTTCATTCATTACAAAACAAGTAATGCCAAAACATATTAAGTATATAGATGACTTGGAGAACATTGTCCATCGTCTTGACCGGATTGACTTTTGTAGAACACTTTATTCAACAATGGGAGAATATACATTCTTTTCTAGTACTTATCTAACATCAAGACAGGTAATATTCTGGGCCATGAAACAAATATCAATAAACTTAAACTGATTGAAGTCTTACAGGATGTATTATGTGACCACATTAGAATTAAACAGAACTGTAGCTGGAAAATACTCAAATTTTGAAAATTAAGCAATAAACTTCTAAAAATAAATGGGTCCAAAAGAAATCACAAGGGTAATTAGGAAATACTTTGAACTGAATTAAAATGAAAAACAACACATTAAAATTTGTGCCATATGCTAATGAAGTGGTTAAAGGGAAATTTATAGAATTAAATGCTTATGTTAGAAAAGGAGCAAGGTCTTCAATCAATTAAGAATCGAGGAAAATAAGATCAATATAAATCCATAATAAACAGAAGAAATGAAATAATAAAATAAGAGGGGATATCAGTGAAATAGAAAATAGATAAATGAAAGAAAAAAAACAAGGTAATCCAAAAAGTGTATCTTCAAAAAGATCAATAAAATTGATAAGCCTCTAGCAAGACTGACTGAGAATTAAAGAGATTAAATATAATTGTCAATGTCAGTCATGAAACAGGGCCTATAGATCCTGCAGAAATTAAGAAATATTAAAGGAGTATCATAACCAATTTAATGCTAATAAATTTGACAACTTAGATAAGTGAGTGAATTCCTTGAAATGTACAAAACTGCCAAAATTCACTCTAGAAGAGAAGGTAACCTAAGTAACTCTATATCTATCAAAGAAATAGAATTCCTAGGTAAATCCTCTCATAAAGATAATGCTGGATCCAAGTGTCTTCACTGTTGAATTCCACTGAATTATTTGAGGAAAGAATAATATAAATTCTATACAAACTCTTCTAGGAAATAGAAAAGGAAGGAACATTTAAACACCAGTATTACCTTTGATAGACCCGGGAGACCCAGATTTGATCCCTGGGTCGGGAAGATCCCCTGGAGAAGGAAATGACTACCCACTCCAGTACTCTTGCCTGGAAAACTCCATGGACAGAGGAGCCTGGTAGGCTTCAGTCCTTGGGGTTGCAAAGAGTCGGACACAACTGAACGAATTCACTTATTACCTTTGGTACTTAAAATGAGATATTATAAGAATACTATATATATTAATATTCCTCATGAACACAGAAGCAAATATTTTCAACAAAATAATAGAAAGTGGAAATATAGCAAGAAATAAAAAGGATAATACATGATATCCAAGAGGTGTTTCTCTCAGGCATGCTATGATAGTATAAAATGTGAAAATTAATGTAATTTACTGTATTGACAGAAAAAGAAGAGAAAAACCATATGACCATCTTAATAGATGCAGAAAAACATTTTGGAAAAATTCAACTCTCATCTCTGATAAAAACTCTCAACAAACTGAGTATAGAAGGAAACTTCCTCAACCTGATAGACAAATTGTGAAAAACCTACAATTAGCATTGTGCTTCACAGTGGAAGAATGAATCTTTTATCTTAAGATTAGAAATAAGGCAAGAATGTTTGCTCTTGCTGCTTCCACTTAACGTTATACTAAGTCTTGTGACATATTGAAAAAGTCAAGAAAAAGAAAAACTATACAGATGAGAAAGGGAGAGATGAAAGTATCATGGCATGATCTTAGAAAATTCTAAGGAATAGGAATAAAATCACTAGAACAAGTGAATTTAGCAAGGTTATAGGATTCAAAATATGTAAGAATCATATTTTTATATATTATCAAAGAAGAATTGGAAATTTAAGAAATTTCAATAAAATACTATTTATAATAGCATTAAAAGTGTGAAATATTTATAGAAAATGTAACAAAACATTGATAAGACTTCTACATTGAAAACTGTGTATCATTACTGAGAGCAGTTGAAGACTTAAGTAAATGGAAAGATAGACTGTGATCAAAAGGTTTAATATTTCTTTTAAGATTCAGATTTTTTCACCCTAATCTTTAGATTCATCTAAACCTTCTATCGAATTTCCAGGGAATTTTTTGGTATAAACTGACAAGTTATTATAAAAAAGCTTATGAAAAATTGGAATTGCAAAGGACCTAGAATAGCCAGTAAAATTCTGAAAAAGGACAAGGTTGGGAGATTTAGACTTCTTGATTTCAAAACTTACTAATACATTACAGTAATAAAGAAAGTGTGGTGTTGGCATAAGGATGGATATATAGATCAATGGAATAGAATAGGGTTCTTAAATGGACCATATACTTATATGTTCAGTTGATTTTCATTAAAGATTCCAGAATAATTCAAGGAGAAAAAGGCTTTTCAATAAAAAGTGATGGAACAATTGGATATTCAAATCATAAAAGAAATGATTCTCAACCTTTGGCAGGTATCTTAAAGGGATTAAAACTAGTAATTGTAGATTATGGACTTTGTCATTTTTGTAAGAAAGATAGGAACTCTAGTCATCAAATCAACAGTCAATGAAAAAGCTTTGTCTCTGTATCAAAAGATTAGCAAATGGATGCTCATTTATATATTTTAGCTTAAAATAAGATATAAAAGGTATAAATATTACTTGCTTCAACCAGAGTTTTCTGTCTATCCTGATCTTGTCAGATAAGAAGACTTCTAGTGTAGTCACTTTGTATGGTTATTATGAGACTCAAGTGTTGTACATTACTTGACACATAGAGCTTCTCAATAAATAAAGGTTTAATACTACCCCATACTTTCATTTCTTTGCCATTCATATCATTAACCTTTATCTGATTGTCATATTTTAGTTACTTCTCCTCATAGCCATACTTTATCAAATAGTTTGTAAGTCCATGGGCTATGTGCTTTTTGTAACCCCTAAACCATCCATCCCCATGTGCCTGATACATTTTAGATTTTTGACTACTGCATTACAGACTGAGAGGACTAAACCGCTTTATGAATGTTTTTCAGAATCTGTTAGATTGTTTGGTTCCTTTTGACCAAATAAGTTAGAAGGGTGGTACCATTATTTTTCATTAAATATGTTGCAAGTGTGGTTCCATAATTTTTTCATAGAGTTCTCTCTCCTTTTTCATATCCAAATTCTCTTCTGAAGCTCCTGTGTTAGTAATTCATGAGACTTTAGGCCCAGCCCTTTAGGAAATACAGTACAGAAAAGAGAGTAGAGTGACAGACCAAATTAAACTGCTTTGCATCTCATTCCTTGAGTTGCATTTGACTTGTTATATGTGTTAAGAGTTAGGACATATTTCATGACTAGGATTGAGAATATTTATGGGCAGCTTCTTACTGCTTCATTGCCTCCCATATTTATTCTGTTTAACGGAGAAAGTTAGTAATGTTTGAAGTCTTAGAAACCTCCAAGGAGTCCAAAAGTCCAAGGAATATATTTCCTTCATTTTTCACTCAGTTGGTAGAAAACGTCTGGCCCTGGGTAGGAGGACAGGCTTGTAATTCTTGTGAATTCAATTATTCACTCGATTGTAAGCTGTTTGAGGATAGTGGCTGTGTCTTAATCATATATGGCTCCAAAGGAACATTTCACAGTGCCTGGTACTAAATTTTTCCTAAATGAATGATCAGGGTCTCTGCTACTCTTGGGTTGACCAAAAGGTTCGTTTGGGATTTTCTGTAAGATGGAAAAACTCAAACAAACCTTTTGGCCAGCCCATTACATGATCCAGTGTTGATCTGAGACAAATAGAAAAATAGGGAAAGTTTGTTTTATATTTCTTTCTACCTCTCTTAGTATGTAGCCCCTTCTTCCTCTCTGACTTCTCCTTCCTGGACACTCGATGCTTTCTATTGCTCAGCTGGTTATTAACTAATCCCTGATAACAATTAACTGATCATTGGGTTAGCCTTTGCTTGTGATATATCTTTTCGATATTAGCATTTTAACAGGATCTCCTTACACACAGAGGATTACATTTCCCAGTTTTGAGTTTGGGGCCAGAAATGACCTCTACCAAGTATATGTTATGTGTAGGGAAGGAAGTGATCCCTTCATTTTGGAACCTTCCCTGACTATATTGCTTGGTTTCAGGGGAAGAGAATGAGTTTGCCTGAAGAGTTGGAGAGGCTCCATATGAGAAATGATGTTTGAGCTGGGTGCTGAACAATCAACAGTGGGTTTTTTCTCATGGGGAGGTATTTGGAGATAGGAACAGAGGTGGGAAAGAGGAGCAGTAATTAAGCATTAAAAAAGAAAAAAGGAACAACAGCCTGGGGAGAGACACAGAGATGAAAGGGCAGGTGTATTTTAGGAACATGGAGCAGTCTTGGGTAATAGGTATATGTTGTATAGTAGGAAGTGCAAGGAGTGTGGAAAAAACAGAAAAGGAAACAAAACAAAAACCAGCTTGGGCTGGATTGTGCAGGGTCATGTTCGTGATTCAGAGGAATTTGATCTTTGTCAAAGGGCAGTGAAATGATCCAATTTCTGTTTTAGAAAGCTCTCTTTGGTAGCAACATGGAGTGTGAATTTTTGTGGGCACAGAGACCAGTTATCAGACTGTTGTAATTAGCCAAAAGTTAGTAAAGGCCCAGCTCTGGGAATAAAGAAAGAAGGATTGCCTTTTAGATAATTAAAAACATTTAGTGACCAAGTTCTCTATCATCCCTGTTCATTTGTTCATTAATCCAATCATTGTTTATCTGGACCTCTAATATAGGACAAGCATTATGAACTTGAGAACTAGAAAGGGCATGGCTTCTTTCCTGTAGCAAATTCAAAGTTTAGTAGGGAGGTTGGCATTTAACAGGTAAAATGCAGTGTGGTGAGCACTATAGCAGAGGTAAGCAATGTGTGCTATTGGTATACAGAGCGAAAAGGTTTCTAGGAAGTTCCATGAGGGTAAATTTAGTGTTTATTCATGTCTGTATCCCAAGCATTTGGTTGAGTTGAAGAATCTAACAGTTACTTAATATTTATTGAATAAATATTTGCACTTGGGTGTATGTGTAATGACAACTTTGTTGTAGGCTAGAGAGGGACCTTTCTCTTGGTTTTGAAAATGGAAGGGTCAAAATGGATAGGATCATGTCTGTAGGTGGTGGGCTTAGGAGAGCACTAGTTACTTGGCTTTGTATCTTGTTTTCTCTTTTCTCTTGGGGATGCATGTTATTTAGGGAGCCCTGTTAGCCACTGAGAGCTAGCTACCCAGAGTAGAGTCAGAGTAACTATTTGTTCCCCTTTGGTATTTAATAAAGTTTTTCTTTGGAAGTTCTCAAAAGGGAAACTAAAGGAAACCCTTTGTCCAGACTTTGCCAGAGATTTAAGGAGAGAAGTATTCACCCAGGTCCAGGAACCAAAGTAGGAGAATCCAGTGAGGAAGGCAAAACCTGAGCAAGAAGTTTATGTTGCTCATTGGTTGCTCCTCTTCACTAGAAGAACCTCCATTTAATTCTCAACTCTGGAAGTTCTGAATTTCATTTATTAAGGGAGATGGATTGAGTTCATGATCGCTTATTTTCTGGGGAGAAATCCAATATATTCTGAAAAACAAAGCATTTTGTTTGTGTAGTTCAATTATGGTTGAAGCCTGATCTAATATAAATTCATTTGGCAACAAAATCTGACCTAAAGTGATGTTAATCAATTTATAGTCTTCATTTAATCTTACAAGTGTTCAGTTTTTATGTTTTGTGGGGGGAAACATTTATGTGCTTGATTATAGGGTCTTGTCCTAGACAAGGGGGGCTGTTGCGTAATATTCGGGAGATGCACCACCATGTTACTTTTAGGATTTAAAAAAAATTTAAGTTATCGACCATACACTGCTCCTGGAGTCTTAGATATAAGGATTGTGGATTTAAAGCCTTTTGGACAAAATGAGTGTGAACTGGGTTTTGAAGATGTACAGAATCTTGTTTTGCTTCTCAACCGGAGGTGGTATTATCTCCTGTATTGGTTCGCTAGGGCTGCGATAATAAATGCCACAGACTGGGTGGCTTAACCAACAGAAATTATTTTATTAAAGTTTTGGAGGCTAGAAGTCCAGGATCTGGATGTCAGCAGGTTTGATTTCTCCTGTGGCCTCTCTCCTTGCCTTGCAGATGGCTGTCTTCTTGCTGTAGGTCCTCATGTGATCTTTTCTCTTATGAACATGTCCCTGGTGTCCTAATCTTCTCTTCTTATAAGAACACTGGTACTGGTCACTAGTGGCCCTAGTAATGACCCCACTCTCATGGCCCCATTTTAACTTAATCACCTCTTGAGAGGTCCTGTCTACAGTGCAGTCATATTGTGAAATTGTGGAGGGTGGGTTAGGGCTTCCACTACATGAACTTCAGAGGGACACAGTTCATCTTGTACTAAGCCCATGGGATGTTTTGAAATGTGTGACTGTAGATTAGAGGTTACAATGACTGTGACATTATTCTTACAGTGGAGGGAGCCAGAACTGCCAAACAGCCTGTAGTATAAAAGAGAGCCCCCCTCTCCACTGAATGCCGACCATGGAGGGAGGAGCCGAAGAAAGACCTGGACCCTGGGATGAGGTATGTCAGGATGGTCCTGCCTTTGCTGGGAAATTGAGGTCTTCTTCAGGGAATGGATATTCTCTTCTTCAATCCAATGTCCACTCTCCCCTCTTCAAGCCCTTTTTGACTGGTTCCCTTAGGCAGCATTTCTGGACTCTCTAAAGCAGATGTCATGAGGAAGTGGATTGAAGCATATGAGGTTTGGGCTGGAGTTTGGGCTCCTCAGTCTCTAGGAATAATGAGAAATAGACACTTTCTCTGTTTCCTCAACTCACCTGTGACTCTTAGACTGGAGTAACACCCCCCTTTGAAAATAAATCCTGCTTTGTCTGTAAGCTTGCAGTGGTATGAAATAAGACCGCATCCAGAGCTCAACACTGCGCTCAAGAGCCAGGGCAGGAATTAGTGCCTGGAAATGGGCCTCTGGCATGTGTGGGAGCCAGCGTCTTCCTGAAGTGGCCTTTGGTTCCAGAACATCCCAGGGCTTTCCCACTGGGTTCTGTGCTCCTTCCTGCCCTGTGGTGAAAATGAAGAGATTGAGACAGCTCAATCACGTTTAGAACATTGAAATGCTCTACAAATTTTATCACGTTCATTAACACCATTATAGGTTGCTAATTAAATTATAGACCAGGGCATCACACAAAAGCTAAGAAAAACAACAAAATGACCCTATTTCATAGGCATTCACTGCCCAGCCAGTACTCCACTTACGTTTTCTTGAGTCATGCTGAATTATTCAGTCTTCTTTTTACAATTTCAACATCCAGGAGAAACAAAAAACTGTAGCAATTGCCACTACAATACATAAATAAAAATGAATAATTCAGAACTCCAGTGTAATTTTACTCCCCCTTGTCTAACTCTGACTGATCTCGGCTTTGCTTTCCATTTCACAGTCCTCAGCAAGGCAGGCGGAGGAGACTTTTCAGGTGAAGCAATAAAGACATAGAGCATTTTAGTTGTTGGCCCCTGAAGATGCATTCCTGGGCTGCTGGAAACTCAGGGCCTGACTTTCATCTTCTCTGCTTATGTATGTGCAGCCTCTCTGCTCTGAACTCATCATCAGGTGATGCTGAAGGGGTTAAAAATCACAGCCCCATCTTTCCCCATCAGCAGTTTTCGAATCCCTCCTTTGCTCCCTTTCCTCACAACAGTTTTGCCAGGAACTGTAGCTTCAGGCTCTTCTGAAATGTAACGCTTTTGTTCATCTGTGCATTCCACGTGCGGAAAGGTCAGTGTCTCAAGTACATTTTATCAGGTGGGGAAAGATCTGAAGACAGGAAGGGGATTCTGAGGGTCCAAGCTGCAGTCC
This sequence comes from Cervus canadensis, assembly GCF_019320065.1. Lineage (NCBI taxonomy): Eukaryota > Metazoa > Chordata > Mammalia > Artiodactyla > Cervidae > Cervus > Cervus canadensis. The sequence continues at coordinate 23,297,787 of NC_057406.1, read as the reverse complement.
CCTGGCTTGGCCAGGAACTGTCCTGACCTGCTCTGTCTAGTTCGCGAGCATCTGCTGGTTACCAGTCCCTCTGAGCTGCTCCTGGCTGCTCCTGGTCCACGGGCATCGCTCCAGCTCGACCAGAGTGCATATCACCCAGCCAGATCCCAGTCCCGCGTGCCACTGGCCGGCTGTCACTCAGCCTTCAGGGTGGCCGGAGAGAGACACAAGGGACACAAACTTGTGCTGTCACCCACGCTTCCTTCTGTCGGAATTTTCTACCTAATTCTAGATGGCCCCTTCTGAACTTCCATTCTGTTTTCAGAATTCTGACCAAGGGATGGAGACTGAGAAAAAAATTCCTTCCAAAGCTCCAATTGATCACCCACACTAGCGATTAGGGGAGAGGTCGTAGACATTCTAGCAGTTAAATCCTTTATATTTGGACGCTGGCATTCCAGGCAGACAAAACAGGATCAGAGAACCAACTGCATGAGATTAGTAAGCACATCTTTAATCCACTACTTGATAAGATTTTTTTATATTTCTGCAACTTCAAGTTTCGAGGTTTGGATCTTTTGGTTTTTATTTTTCTCCTTTTTATCCACCACCTCCCTTTCACCCCCAATGAAAGAGGAAGAAACATCTGATTTTTTTTCTTCTTCTTTCAAGGATATTAATGTGTATTAATATCACCAGGCAGAAGCCCGGTTAGGGCCCCGCTTTCTCAAAATACCCTTTAATCATTTGTGAGGGGTTGGGGGCATGTGATAATGGGGGTGGGTGTGGGAGCAAAAAAAGGGAGAGATGTTTCAGTTTGAGAGGGCCCGGAGGCAGAGTCGCAGAGAGTTGTTTCCATGGCAGTGCTATGGAAACCAGGTTCTGCCGCTCACTCCTTCCCAGAGTAGAATTTCCATGCTTCATATAGCATGGAATCCAAAAAAGCATGCAGCCTCTTGCCCAAACTGTGACTTTTCATTGTAACCTCATTGTAACGTGTTGTTCTGGCCTCTTGTAAGTGGAGGAAGGTGGGGAGAAAAATAGGAACCTAGTCCAAATCACCGGTAGAGCCTCTACACCTTAAATCTTCTGTGAATTTTCCAATAGGATGGAGAGAAAAATTTTACCATATATTGGTTGTCTTACCCGTTTGCATCCACTTTTCTGGTTTCCATTTTATGGCATTGTCAAACCTCATAGTTTTCCAGGTGTTAGCTACTCGTATCTTTTTTTTTTTTTTTAAATAACCCATTGGAATAAGGGTGCAGGATCTGACTCTTTAGGGACCTGTTATCTCTTCTATCTGTGCACAGACGGTGGTCTTAGCCATCCTATGATATATATGTGTGAACTGATTTTCACAAATGGGGACCATGAGACAGACCATGCATGATTCTTTACTCTGCAAGCACCTCTCCTGTGTATGCACTGCTGGCCGTTGGTTTGTGGCATCATTTCATACACAGAGAACTGCAGCTATTTGTGTGTTTGTGTGTGTATGTGTGTGTTGGGTAAATCAACTCAGGGTATTGATTTACACTTGCAGTTATCACTTATTTGCATTCTTTTAATGGGAAGATTATTGTGTAAGGAATGACGTCAAATGAAGCCCATGAATACAAGTAGCAGAAGAAAGCCTAAAGTCTACAAGTCCATTTTTAGAAGGACAGGCGGAAAATGTATGTGCGTTTTAACTCATCTTTCCACTTCAAAGATAGGCACAATGGGCTTTCATGAACTACACCAAGCCAGATTGTTTGCAGTGAGAGCTTAGTTTGTTAGACTTTAAAAACTGGCAATCTTTTTTTTTTCACTTCTCCAGTTCTCATGTTACACAGATACATCCCCAAAGACCCATTATTAGACTGTGAACACATCTCTTCTACAGACTTTTCAAATGTCTCTGGTACATATCCCTAGATCTCCCTTTTCTAATGACTCCATTTCCCTCCTCAATAAGCAACTCACTCTTAATGATTTTTAATCATTTTCTGCTTCAGGAATTTGTGAATCCCTGGATTCTCCATGATTATTTTATTCTTATAGTGTCAGGATTTAATATATGTAGTCTGTTCTGAATGGTACCTAATACTAGATTCAGTTGAAATCTATTCCTGTTACATGTTTTTTGATTTGAGAGGGTTTTTGCCTCATGGCTTAACCTTAATATCAATTATGTTCGCCCATTGATTTGAAGAAAGTTACCTTGAGTAATGCTTAAGTTACTTGCTGGCCACCTAACTTCATCATTCATTTATTCAGTCAATATTCATTTGTTCCTTCACTCATTCATCCTTTCATTCATTTATTTAACCACAGATGGTTTCTATGTGTATAGCTTTCTTTGTGTCATATATCAATCATACCAAAGAAGCCCAGGACACATTATATAGAGTTGAACCATAGGAAACTGCCAATATTCCACTGTTTTTGACCTGTAAAAGGGCAATTTTAAGACTTTAACCGAAGATAAAGGTGCGGTATAAAAAGACCTTGAAAAACAAGATTGACATTTAAAGATAGATTTTAAAAAATCCGAGAGCTAAAAGTTAAGGGAAGAGTTGAAAATAGCTTTCAGAGACAGGAAGAATTAGGAAATAAGAGCCGAGCCTGCTCAAAGTTCTAAAGTTTCTGCCATGACCAACACAGTAATCATTCGCCACTTGTGGCTATTTAAATTTCAATTTAAGTTAGTTAAAACTAAATAAAATTAAAAATTCAGTTTCTTAATGGTATGAGCCACATTTCAAGTGCTCTATAGTCACATGTGGCTAGTGGTTCTTACACTGGACAGCAAAGGTAGGTAACATTCCTGTCGTCTCCAGAAACTCTGATGAACAGTGTTGCAAGGCAGAGAGGGTATTGGTCATGGCAGAAAATACAGGTTAAAGCAACTTAAACTTCCTAAAGAATATCTGTAATGATAGAGAACAGGTTTGGTGACTCGATGGAGGCTCAGGTTATTCACTGAAATTCTTTCATTCTCTTCTTGGGTACTAAGCTTTGTGGCTGTTTCATAACTCTTAGTGGTCCCAGTGGGACTGGTCCTAAATCCTAGAATACATAAAATAAGCATCACGTTCCAAAAATACTTGTAGTGATTCTCACCTTTGCTGGCCATCTCAGCCAACCCTAAATGTGACATGTGGGGTCTGACCTGGCTCTTCTTCTCTTGGGTCCGTGTGGCTGGGACTGCACACTGAGGAATACTCAGGAGAGGGAAGTTCTCATTAACCCGCCTGTATCTCTTTTGAGAGCATCTTGTACTTTAGATTCACGTTCCTAAATCCAAACACTTCCCACGTTACCTGGAAACCCAGGTCTTTGGTCCTCACTCTGAATCTTTGCTGTTTCCTTCCTTGTGACTTTTTAACATCCGTGGTAACTTTCTTATTGTGTCTAAAAGGAACCATTTAGGGAAATCCTGAAGTGGTGACACGTCCATGGTTTTTGCCTCTTGAGTCATTGTCCACGCTGATCTGAAGACTCAGTTGATGGAGTGTGAGAACACATGCACACAGAGGCATAAAAGCTGTCAGCCTTGAGATTTTCCAGTTTCCCCGAAGGTGGGACTGTACAACTTCATTAAAACAACAGTGAGAAAAAGAAAACATTTTGAGAAGGGGAATTTTGTTGCTTATTCTGTGATATTTCCTATTTTTATTACCCATTATTGACCTGTAGGTGCTCACTTCAGAAAAGGTATGTGTTCTAAATTCTTGAGTTCTTTTATGCTTCATTGAGCGAATTAACACTTAGGAGGCGGGCTCCCCCCCACCAAAAAAAAAGTGAAAGTGTTAGTCACTCAGTTGTGTCCAACTCTTTACAACCCTGTGGACTGTAGCCCGCCAGGCTCCTCTGTCCATGGGATTCTCCAGGCAAGAATACTGGAGTGGGTTGCCATTTCCATCTCTAGGGAATCTTCCCGACCCATGGATAGAACCCAGGCCTCCTGCATTGCAGGCAGATTTTTTACCACTGAGCCACCATGGAAGCCCAGGAGCCAGGCAAGCTTGGGTATAAATCCTTCATAAATGACTTCTGGCAAGTGCCTCCATCTTTCCTTCTGTTTCCTCATTTGTTACAGAACCTTGTAGAGTGGTCATTCGAATAAAATGAGAGTATGTGTCAAGCACTGGCATGTAGTAGGTTGCTCTTTACTTTTAGTTGTTGTTATTTTTGTGGCTATTGTTGTTATTGCTCTGCCTCCTCCCCCCAATTTTATCCTCCCCCTGTTTCCAACTTCCTGTAACCAAGTCCCGGAAGTGTAGTGTTTGGGATCCACAGCATTCTCACATGCTTGCCTCGCCATCTGGTTCTCATTTTTGCCCACTCTTATTCTAGCCTTCTATCATAATTCTGATGTTCAGTATTCAAATGGATGACTCTTTAAATAGCTTTATTGCTTGGTCTTTACTTTTCTTGAGTTCCAGTTTTACATAAAACTTCCCCAAACTTCTCAATTGCTTACCTCACTGTAGCCCGGATTCCAGTTTACCATGAAATGCCTTTACTGATTTCTACAGCGATCCTCTAAAGGCAAGTCCAGTGTCTTTTCATTCCCAATGCACATGGTTTCATGGTTTTCAACATCATGTGTCTAAGGCAGACACCTTGATCAACATCTCTATCTTACTATTAATTTTCTTATTTCTTTTCTTCACTTCCGTTTCTTTCAGACATTGCAATTTAATCTCTTGCAGCTGCCTCAGATTTAATAGAGTAAAACAGAATTTTTTTATTTCATTTGCAGTTTTTATTTGTTTCATTTTATACTGTTCTTCCTATATGAAATGCAAAGCACTGTGGCAGGATTTTGCTCATGGAAAATGTTCAAAGTTGAAACAGATTTGGTAGCAGATGAGAAGAGGAAAAATGAAAAAAAATATTATGTACAGATGAAAATCGAGGTTGGGGAGAGTCAATAGTGGGAAATGCAAATGTAATAGGTGAATCATATTCAGTCCAAATGCCTGATCCCAGAAGTTATTTCAGTCAACATTTTGCTAAGAACTTTATTCCGACATAAAAGAATACTAACATCTTCTCGAAATTTCTTCTGTCAGGCACACTCCCATGGACATGGTGCTACACAGTACCTTGCAAGTCTGGGGCTTCACAAATATTTGTTGAATTGATTTTTATGGTTGCATAGATTGATTAACTGAAAAATTGAACACTGCCTATGAACACCACTATATCTTATGAGTTACCAGACATCCTTCCTTTTCTCTTTGGAGACTTATGGACATGGCTAACAGAGTCTTTAAAGACCCTAAAGGAAGCTGTAGGCTCCCTTTTCAGGTAAATATCCACATACCCAATTCTACATGCAGTTTCAGGGGCTTCATGAATCCCTTGAGGGCCATTCAGAAACCCCAGATTTAGCATCCTTACTTTCTATTCATAGTTTACCCCTATTCATAGATCATAGATTCTTCCTCCTTCCTTATCTCCACTGGAAGGTGACCTCTGTGGCCAGTTCCAAACTGGAAGTCTTAGTGCCATCATCCACTCTCTGCCCTCCAAGCAGGCTAGTGTGTTAGTTGCCAGAGTTTGTAGCTTCATTGAGCCCAAGTTACTCTATTTTATGAAGAAGAAAAAAAAAAAAAGCCTGCTTAAGCATTTGTAAGTAATATTGTCCAGAAGGGCACCGTGCAGGCATAGAGGGGACGCTTCTGGATATCTGGCTATATTTTACAGCTGTAAAGAGGGTCTGTCCCTTGCAGAATGGGAATGGAATCATGGGGAGGGCTTGGTTTTCATACTGTAATCTCTGGTTTGATTTGACATCTTCCTCGTTATCTCCTTCCCCAGCTATGCGTGCCCAGAGTCCATTGACTGAAACAAGGTCACTGTTTCCTGCTAGTTACCATAGGTGGCAGTGGCTTGTGATTAGGTAAATGAATCTGGCTGCTGGATATGATAAATGAACCCTACTCAATGTGACAGGCGGCCAGTACTTTGTTGCTCACTGGTACATTAATTCCAGTCCACACAGTCAGATGTCCCTCCACAATAATTATTTGTGGAGATGCTTTAGGGGTGCTGGAAAGGAGAAGAGAGGCCTTCTGTGACCCCCTTCTTACTTTGAACAACTGGCCCAGTTTTGGGATGTCCTGACAGAGCAAAAAGGTGTATTATTCCTTATTCCTCTGTTTTCTCTGATAGTAGAAGCCATCCACATTTTTGGGTGTCTGCTGTGTGCCAGGCACAGTGCTGGGCATTAGGCAGAGGCATGCAAGCACCACTAAGACGGACACAGTGACTGTTCATTCAGGAGTGCCTGGGGTTACTCATTTCTCATGAGCCGGTGCTCAGGGAGGTGGGCTACTGGCTGCACTCACCAGTAAGAAAATCCTTGAGAATGAGCGTGCCTGCAACTCAGCTACGTTCATTTGACAAACAGGTGCAGAGTGCCGTGGCTGACTAGACTTTGGGGCTACTGAGTGAACAAGACAGAGTCCCTGCTTTGAACTTACATTATCATGAAGGAGACAGAAAACTGATAACACAAGATCTAGTTTGGGGCAGAAGTTAAGTCCCACAAAGAAAGGAAAGAAGGTAAGGGGATAAAGAACAGCCAACGATGGAGAGGGAGTTCATTTTGAAAAGATGGGTGAAATAGGTCTCTCAGAAGAGATGGCACCTGAACAGAAGCTTGAAGGATGGGAAGGAGGAGGCAGTTCTAGGTTAAGAGAAGAGCCAGTGGAGAAGGCTTGAAACAGGAAGGCATTTGGCAGTTGCAGAACGAGCTAGAAGCCTTCCTGGATGGAGCAGTGTGAACAGGGGAGGGAACAGCAGTTCAGGTTGGGAAGGGGCTAGGCTGGACCCTCAGGCCAGGTGGAGAAACCTGGGTGCTGTTTGAAGTGTGCAGAGAATAAATGGGAGGGCGTTAACGTATACAGAAGAGCGCTCTGAGTGCTGGGGGAAGATGAGGTGGGGGCATGGAAGTGGCCAGGAGGCTGGTTTAGGCAGTCATGCTTGCATTCCCGTTGTGCAGCTATATCCCAAATGTTCCCAGCCTCAAGGAGCCCAGATTCTGGGGGGTCTTCCTTATCTCTCTCTTCCTTTCCTTCCTTAAACCCTTTATAACAAAATTTCATGGTGACCAGCCAAAGTGGCTAATATTTCACTTTACAAGTTCTCTCCTTGTCTTTGGCATGTGATTCTCTGTCTCAGATTCTCTGTCTCAGAGTCTAAGATTTTGAGTGCTAATGATTGCCACTGTTGGGTTTTCTTTTCTTTTTTATTAGATTGTTGTAGTGTAGCATTTTTTAAGTCTTTATTAAATTTATTACAGCATTGCTTCTGTTTTATGCTCTGGTTTTTTGGCCACAAGGCATGTGGGATCTTAGCTGCCCGATCAGGGATCAAACCTGCACCACCTGCATTAGAAGGCGAAGCCTTAACCACTGAACTACCAGGGAAGTTCCACCACCGGTTTTTAATATCTCCTCTGTAACCACATGCCAGGCATATAGTAGTATATGTTTTAATCCTCATAAAAACTGTGCAGTGAAATTCTTCTCATCCTACTGAAGCTCAGAGAGATAATGTCCCTCAGCCACAATCACACACTAGCACACATGGTAACTGGGACTTGATCATGGGCCTATTGGCCTCCAAACCTCACAGTCTTCCCTGCCACACCATGATGTCTCTCAGCTGAAGGGCACAATGAACTTAACTGGGAAAATTTAGGAAATTGGTTTTTCTGAGATTGCTCTTATTCTAGAGCCGTGGTTCTCAAGGGAAAGGAGTTTTGACCCTCAGAGACATTGACAGTATCTGGTGACCTTTTGGGTTGTGGGTAGAGGGTGTTACTGCCATTTTATGGGTAGAGGCCAGGGAGACTGCTCAAGCATCTATGGGGCCCAGGGCAGCCCTGTGTAAAAGAATTATCTTGTCCAAAATGTCAATAGAACCAAGGTTCAGAGATCCAGTTCCAGAGTCATTTTTCTGCATTCCTGATTGGTTGGTCCCTTTGATCAGTACACATCCCCTATATCGCTCATCACCTTGATTGTATTTCTTTGCTCTGATTCTAAGGAGAAATTAGGATACACCTGAAAAACAGTGACCTCTGTTGTCAAGCTGCTTTTTGTTTTGCTTTGGTTAATGAGTAGTTGTCTCCTAGCACCACTTGATCTATTGGTTGCTGGTGACCTGGGCTCTGATTTCTAGGGCTTGGGAGCCCCTGAGCCATTCTAGTGAAATCCTGGGGCCCCTGCACTGAGCTGCCCCATTGTTCCACGCTGGACTTCCTTTGGAGTGGTGCACGTCACTGGAAAAAGTGCTTCTGCCAGAAAGTCATGCGAATTGGGAGCAGGTCAACTCTGACTCCCTCCCACAACCAGATTCAAAGTGACCCCAGCAGCTCTGAAATTGGGAACATGGTCTGGTAAGCAAATTGCCTTCTACCAGATAACGTGCACCTTCAAAGTTTAAAAATGCCGATGCACGGGCAATGGGAGAGACAGAGTAACCTCTGTGCTCCTCCCTGCAACAGGGCACACATGCGATCTTTATGGTTTTCTCAGTCTGGACACTAACACAATTCAGAGCTGCTACAGCAATGACCCTATAAAAGCAGCAACTTCTCCACATGTTGGATTTTATTTTATATTTATTGTGCACTTAGGAATTTATTAAGAAGATAGATCTCATGCTAAATGTTCTTACCACAATAAGTTTTTACAAAAGAGAATGGTTTATAAAATAGAATAAAACATTGCCATTTGAAGCAATATGGATGGACCTAGAGAATATTATACTTAGTGAAGTAAGTCAGCGGAAGATAAAGACTATATGATGTTATTTCTATGTGGACTCTAAAAATTAATACAGAAACTTTATACAGAACAGAAACAGACTCACAGACATAGCAAACAAATTAATGGTTACCAAAAGAGAGAGGAAGAGAGGGAGGGACAAATTATGAGCATGGGATTAACAGATACAAACTACTACATGTAAAATAGGTAAGCAACAAGGATGTACTGTATAGCAGAGGGGATCATAGTCAGTATCTTGTAATAACCTCTGGGTCTGTGTCCACACGTTGGATTTTAATTGTGCACTGCATGAAATAACCCGTCATCTGACTCTCTCTAGGGCACAAGGCTCGTTCCGTTACTTAAAAGGATCAAGGACTATGCATTATCTTGCTGCTTCTTAAATTCCCATGGAAGGCATGGTCCCCAGCTGGGCAGGCTGCTTGCGGCCCTGAAGCCATGACTGTCTTTTCCTGGGAGAAGCTGGGTGTGGAAGCCGGCGAGGGTCCTCGACTGGATGCCCTTCTCTCGGCAGCTCCTGGCACCTTTGCCTTCCCTCTGACTCGCCTGAGTACAAAAAACGCCTCCCGCTTAATAAACGGCAACTTGTAATATTCTGAAACAAGGAGGCTAATCAGAGGCCCTGTTCTGCAGAACAGGACGCTAAATGACAAGATTAATTTCCGTAATCAAGCAGCTTAATTTGGACACTTTCCCCTCTCTGCGGCTGATTGAAATTGAGGCGGATTTCGCTGTGGTGAGATTCTCCCCTGGCCTCGTAAAGCTTGCTTCCTGGGATGAGAAGGGGAGAGGCAAGGTGACTGTGGTCAGAGAGGAGATGGGAGGTGAGAGGGAGTGAAATGTGAACAGGTGCAGAGAAGCGGTTGGCGTTTTCTAGGGCCCTTTATTAGACACGATGTCAAGCCACTGGCGCAATTGTCCAGACGATAACCACCCACCTACCTGAAATGTTTCCGTCATTTCAACCAGTCAGCATGGCAGCCATGTAGATACACGCAATTATAGCTTATTTGGGCAGGAGAACATCATAGAAGGCTTCTCATGTGCCTGCCTCTTTCCCTAAAACAGCCCCAGAGACCTTAAGGAACTTGTGCCCTGTTCAAGCAAAAAGTCAAGACAGAAAGTAAAGAAACGAAGCAGTTTCATGGGGTTTGCAGGAAAATAAACATAGCACAGTGATAGATCTCACATTCATATAAAGTATCATCATTTGTGAAGCACTTCCAGGACATTTGAGTGGCAGGCTATGTTGCTCAAATTAGGGTTTGAACTGAATATTTTTAGATCTTTAATAACATACATAATAATAACCTACTTGCTTGTTGTTTCTTAGAAAAGTAAACACCTGCCAGGCAAGATGCAAGCAGCTTCCTTTCTCTGGTGCTGTAGTTAGCACTGAAGAGTGTTACTTTCAAGGAAGAAAAAAACACCAATCCTACAGTTTGGGATAACTGTTTGGATTTGTGACCTTCAGGTTTCTCTCAATCCAGTCTTATTTGGGTTAGGAGGTTCTTTTATGCTGAGCCCTAAGCCCTGATTTCTGGTGGGAAATGTGTGAGGTGGGAGAACCTGCAGGCAAGAAATTTCAGTGCTGTAGAGTTTAACATTGACATTATCTTTGCTCCTCCATGAGTCATAGACTTTTTCTGGGCTTCAGTTTCCTGATCATAAAAGAAGGATGACAATACTGATCTGTCTCACAGAAGAATAACTAATAAATGGTTACAAAGCTCTTCCCAAACATGAAGTACTAAATAAACACTAAAAGATGAAGTAAATTGACAGTCAAGGCCAGACTGAAATTAATAGTTAAACAGAAAGGCTATGTGTGCGCTGGGGGTGAGAGAGGAGCCACTTCTTGCCCGGGAAATCCATGAACTCTAGGTTCACTGTGCACATTGGCCTTCATCCTCATGGCCAGGATCTTGGAGAAACACAGTTAGGTTTATTTGTTCATTCATAAAATAATATTTGAGGACCTCTTAAGGGCAAGACATTATTGCTTCAAGACACTTTTCTAGACCTCATGGGGTTTAGAATTTATTGGAGGAGATAAGACATAGCCAAGGGAATATAATATATATCGCTATGAGAAGCTCTGCAGGAGCTGTAAAACTAAGTGTTATATATGAATGCAGAGGGAGGCTGTTTTAATTAGTGTGATCAGAAAAGGAGGTGGTATTTGAATTTCATGGATTTCCAAGGGCAAAGAGGGTGACAGTCTAGGCGAAGGAACCAACATGACCAAATGTGAATGAAAGTGGAATAATTGTCATGAATGAGAAGTTTGGATGACTTGCTTTTGGATTTGTGTTGAAGGACTGAAGAAAAAGGACTGAAAAATAAGTTGGATTAGAATGTGGAGAAGCCTATATGACTGTAAAGCACTTAAAGGCTTAAGAATATATGAATGGGGACTTTCCTGGTAGTCCAGTGGCTGAGACTCCACATTCCCAATGCAGGAGCCTGGGGTTTGATCCCTGGTCATGGAACTATATCCCGCATGCCACAACTAAGATCCAAATAAATAGAATAACTATTTAATAAAAAAAACATTTAAAGGAAGAATATACAAATTTACAGACTTTTAGGAATAACAACCTAAAATGTGAAGAAAGCTCTGATCTTCAGGAAGAGGAGAGTGAAAATCAATTCATTAAATCTAAGTAATGCACAGTGTAGGCTGGACAAAACAGACAATAGAGGATTGAAGCAGCAGTGAAAAGATTTGTTATCTCATACAGTATCTTGCTAACAGACTGTAAAAACCACAAGACACAGTGAGATCAGAAAGAAGAGGCAAAAGTTTGACAGGTTCATACTTGATCACGCAGGAATGCATATCACACCACAAAGATATAATTTGCCAGGTTCAGAGAAAGATGAAAATGGGTAAATAATGAATAAAGCACTTAGTGAAGTGACAGTTCCTACTGAGCACGATGTAATTCCATGCACTGTACTTTACACAGAAGCAGAGGGGCATAAAATGACCGGTTGGCAAAAACATAACTGCAGGTTCACAGGCAGAAAGACAAATACCCATCTGGTTGACTTTCTCCATCAGCTGAGACTTGGCTGTGGGTAATTCTGCATGAATTGTTGTTCCCACATGAATGTCTTCTTTTTTTGGCCTCCTACTGTTCCTACCCCCTCCCTGTCTCATCACAGGCTTTAGGGGGCTTAGCTATAAGCTCAAGTGAAAGAAATTTCTTTTAAAGGCACTTTTTTTTGCCTATTCACAATCCCCTAAATTTTATTTGAGGTATTGTGTTGGTTTAAAAAATGTTTTTGTTTGGCTTATATGAAAAACTCTTTGTAACATCATAGTGAAATCAATGAAAAAACATCTGATTTTAGGGAACAAGTAGTATGGACTCGCCAAGAGGGAGGGAAACAGGAGTTTGGGAACCTGATTTTTTAGCGCAGCTGTTGGTTTACCAGTTGTCTGACTAGGTGAGTCACTTAATCTCACTCATTGTCTGTAAGACTGTGACAATTAGAGATTGTGTATGCACAGACATCCCCCACACCCAGCACAAGATGTGCACTTAATTTTCTTCTAGAATGAAGTGTAACTTAATTTTTTTTTCTTATTACAAAAGCAATACATGCACATGGGAGAAAAATTGGAAGAGAAGGGAAAAATGAGAGCAGACATCGTCTCACCAGATAGCAGCACCGCAAACATCTCTCAGTGTGTTATGCAAAATAAAAATGAGGTCATACTATGCATATTGTTTTGTATCCAGCCTTTTCTTTTTATCAACATACAGTGATAATTCTTTCCTGTCAGAAGCATCCTATATCATTTCTAATGACTGCAAAGAATTCTGCAGTTTAACCAGTTCTCTATGGTTCAGCATTTTACTTTGCTTTCCAAATGAAGACTTTTGCAAATACCATAATGATGCATAGTCTTGTATATAAATCTTCTTGTCTGTCCTTAATTATTTCTTTAGTATAAGCTTGTAGAACTGGATTTACTTAAGGTCAAATAATATCAACATTTTGTGACTTTTGGTATATATATTATCAAATTGATGTCCAAAAATTTAAAACTATTATATATGTTTGTGTATGTTTGAGAATATCGAGTACTCTGACCTTTGCATTGAAGGCAAAAAAACCTTTTCATGTTTAAGAAGGTATAATGTTATTGCTTAAAACTCAGAAAATAAGATCAGACTTGTGGTTACCAGAGGTGAAGGGCAGGAGGAAGAGAAATTGGAGGAAGGTGGTTCAAAGGGTCAAACTTCCAGTTATAAGGTAAATAATTTTTTTGGGGGGGCTCACAATACTGTTGGACATGAGTTAGCGGCTGACCAGCAACAGCAGCACCATGATGACTATAGCTAGCACAGCTGAGTGATATATAGGGAGTTATTAAGAGTTAATCCTTAGAGTTCTCATCACAAGGAGAATTTTTTTCTTTCTTTTTTAAAAATTATATTTAGATGAGGAGATGGATATTAGCTAAACATGGTCATCATTTCACAATATGTATAAATCAAACCATCATACTGTGTGCCTTAATTTAACACAGGGATGTAGGTCAGTTATTTCTCAATATAACTGGGAAAATGTTTAAATTTCTATTTAGTTGATCTCTCAATGAGCTTGAATTTTAAAAATATCCTTTTTAGCCACTTGAGTTTTATTTCGCTTTTGTGAACTGTCTGTTATTCTGGTAGGGACTTTGAAGAGGAAGCTTTCTTCCCCTGGGTCTGTCTTCATGATTTCACTTCAATAAATTATTAGTCTTTGTTTACATGTTTATTACTTTGGTGACACTTCAGACTCCTTCAGGGCAGCATCGTATCTTATTTGTTTCTATCCCGAGCTCCAGCATAAGGACTCAGTAAACCTCTGGTGGGTGTGCGAATAGATGGGTCTCAAGTGAATGGAAAGATAGGAAGCAGTGTATGAGGCTGAGAGGCTTCCCAGGTGGTGCTAGTGGTAAAGAACCCGCCCACCAATGCAGGAGACATAAGAGACGCAGGCAGGTTCTCTGCCTGGGTTGGGAAGATCCCCTGAAATTGGGCATAGCAGCCCACTCCAGTGTTCTGCCTGGAGAATCCCATGGACAGAGGAGCCTGGAGGGCTGTAGTCCATAAGGGTCACAAGGAGTTGGACACAACTGAAGCCACTTAGCATGTGCACCCACACACACACGAAGCTGAACTGGATTGAATGCCCCCTGCCTGCTCTCCTAGACTTGCACTAAGCCAGTGTAGGTAGGCCTTCTTTACGCCATGCTGCTGAGCTGAGCTCTTAGCTGCTCCCAGGGACAGACTCAAAGGCTGAGTTTGACCACAGGTGGGTGACATGTAAGATAGTGAGTCAAGTGGCCAGGAATTCAGAGAAAGAACTGAGTGATCAGTACAGGTTCAAATGAGGCACTGCGTGTCCACAGGACTGCATTTCTTCTGTCAAGATTTTTCCCATCTGACACTTCGGAATTGTTATATCTGATTTCCTCAATTGATCGATCATGTCACCTGGAAGGAACTCTTTGGAGTATGAAGGTTCTTCGCTCTCTTTATTATTGAGAAGGTCATTTTCATTTGCCTTCATAGTGGATGGTGGAGCCTGGCTGGGACATTGTCATAAGGTTCTCTGTCCCCTCAACCTTTGGAAAGGCTGGTGGTGGTGAAGCTCCTGGAGGAATTCTTCTGGATTTCTCTCTCTGGAATCTTGTCTGTTTTGGATTTCTGGTATTTACAGGAATAGGTATAGAAATGAAAAGAAGGAAGGACATTGACAATAATAAATCATTGGTAGATTGTTACAGAGTTTTGACACAGAGGTCACAGATTGTCATTTGAACATACTGTGGCCAGAGTGTTTTATACAGTCTCTGTGCGTTGGTAATATTTGCACAATATATTCTGCATAATGTGCTTAATAAGCATTTACTCTCCCTACTATAGAGCTTAATTCTAAATCTATAGTTACTATCAATGAGTATATGTTGACATGACAGCTTTGGACTTATTACAAGTTGACTATTGTTTTCTGGTTGTTGCTTTAGTAGGGGCAGAGAGTTTTATAAATCTCCTGCTTATTAGGCATTCAACCAGAAGCAAAAGAAAAAAGAAGATAAAGCTCCTTGAGGAATGCATTTTTAATCTGTATAAACTGTTAGCAAATGCTGACCTACTAGAATATTCTATTTGAAATACATATATATATATATATAATATAGAGAGAGAACTTACATCTTACATAATTTACTTACATATTTATATCAGAATATGATATGACATTTAAACTATGTCTATGCAGTAGAAAGTGAATTTTTGATATTTACTTAGTTTATTGGATCACTGTGGACATCCAGGTCTTCTGAATTATGTTCATGGTAAGTATTCTTTTGAGCCTGTGACATCCAGTAGGTCATCCACAGAAGTAAAATCAATAAGGTAATAGCTGTTTTTCTCATTTTAAGTACATGCTTCCCAGGAATGCCACGTTGGTTTCATCTTGTAAATCTGCTTGTGGGACCAGAGGTGAAATTTATATCATACAGAAGCCACAGAGATGGGCACAGTGACCGTTTGGGCAGATAGAGGAGATTTAAGTAAACTTGCCCATGAAGAAAAATCATGAGAAGTGTTATTAACTTTGAAGCGACTTTAGTAAAGAATGATAAAACTGGTCAGGAGTTTGGATGACATGAGTCAAACCAAGGTTCACAAATATACCATGGATGAAGGAGGGGCTGGGAAAGGGAGATGAGCGTGGCTGTGCCCACAGTTCAGTGAACACCGTAAGTATCCCACTGTAGGAGAGGGCAAAGAGAGAGTAAAAACTACACCCAAACCTAGCAAAGGCAGCAGAAAGTGGGGTCAAAACGGAGCCTAACTGCAGGTATGCCCTTAGGTCCTGAAGCTGTTGCAATGGGGAACTTCCGGTAGGGGACCTTCACTTGACCCTCTACCAGGTACGATCCTGGATACTGAATCCAGGGACAGAGTGGCATGCCTCGGTCGGGCCCGAGGGAGTCACTCTGTACTCCTGATACCAGAACTCTTTATATTCTGGTGCTGATCTTCCATCAACATTGAACCGATGGCTCGTACTGTTCAGCAGGGTCCCCTGGGAGAAGTCGAGTGTTCTGGAGCTGGGACGTTTCCCAGGCAGGCAGCAAGTGTTCAGGTCTGGCAGAGTTTCATATTAGGATCCTACATTCCTTCCCTGGTGGCTCAGATGGTAAAGAATCTGCCTGCAATGCAGGAGATCTGGGTTCAATCCCTGGGTCGGGAAGATCCCCTGGAGAAGGAAATGGCAACCCGCTCCAGTATGCTTGCCTGGAGAGAGCAGACAGAAGAGCCTGGTGGGCTACAGTCCATGCGGTTGCAAAGAGTCAGACACGACTGAGCAACTAACACAGACACACAGGTTCCCTCCCAGCCCCTACTTAGCACATTCTCCTGAGGCTCTCTCTCTAGCACTCTCACTGCAGGGGGCATCTTTAACATACCCGCACCCCCCTGCCATCTTTTGACAGTACATTTCTCAGGGAAACAATCCAGGATGCTCCTGACCACCTCCCCTCCTCCTTCCCTACTCCTCCTCCCTCCCTCCCTCCCTCCCTCCCGCTGATTTGTTATTATGTACTGCAGCTGCCCGGAGGATCTTAAATAGACCCATAATGGCACAGCAGCGCCTCTTGGAAGTTTAAATATAACCTTCTTGTTAATCTTGTCTGTGGTGGCCGCGGGAACAGCACCTGGAGAAGAAGGCAAGGGGCAGGAGATGCCCTGGGGTTCTACCCTGAGATCGTGGCTTAGCCATCTCTCAGGTGTCCTGTGATCTGAAAGCCTTTGGCCTCAGCCTCATGGTGGCAGTGCCTCTGCTTAAGTGGATTCGGTGCTAGACTGACAGTCCCTGGAAATGGAAGCACAGTGTAATACCAGAGTGAAAGAGATGCAGCAAACGGCAGCGAAAACCCTGAAATTCTTCCCCACCCTGTGCCAATGTGTCACCCATCCTCCACCACCCTGAGAGGCTGACTGTGTTTGTGTCTCATTTAGCCTTTGGCCCGGCATGGGGGCCTGGAGTGGGAAGGGCTAATTGGTGTCAATTACATGAGTGGCCATGATTCTTAAAGAACAAGTGTATAAATCATAAGTGCTTCTAAGGCACAGCATCAAGGTCTCAGCTTTCAGGGGATGTGAGGGGTGGCTGCCCTGACATGGGGTGGTAAAATTGTTCATGAAGAGAAGGAGGGCTAAGGATCATGGCTCCAGTTCCCAAACATGTCAATATTTTCTTGGATTTAACAAATGTCGAGTGAAAGAAAGTGCAAGTTGCTCAGTCATGTTCGACTCTTTGTAACCCCATGGACCATACAGTCCATGGAATTCTCCAGGCCAGAGTACTGGAGTGGGTAGCCTTTCCCTTCTCCAGAGGATCTTCCCAACCCAGGGATCGAACCCAGGTCTCCTACATTGCAGGCGGATTCTTTACTGACTAAACCACCAGGGAAGCCCAAGAATACTGGAGTGGGTAGCCTATCCCATCTCCGGCGGATCTTCCTGACCCAGGAATTGAATCGGGGTCTCTGCATTGCAGGCAGATTCTTTACAAGCTGAGCTACCAGGGAAGCCCTAACAAATGTCAAGCCCTAATATCAATTCAGTCATTCAGTGAATGTTTTTTGAGTGCCAGTGGTTGTGGGGGATGTTCTGAGATCAGTGGAAGGAAGGGGCCATGGGGAAATGAAGTACCTTGTTAAATTCAAAGAAGAACTTAATGTTGGGATGAGAAATCATGCAGAGCAGAGATTTTTGGAGGCTGTGTCCTAGTATCCATCTGGTTCGATTTTTTTCTTGTGGAAATGTTCTAGGATGTACTGCTTATCCAATGACAGAAAAAAAAAAGAGATAAGACGTTCAATGAAAGAGAATTTAACTTGCATAACATGTAAAAAACTATGCTAAACTCTTAGTTTTGTAAGAAGGGAAAAAAATGATTTTTGTTAGCATCAGGCAGTTTACAGTATAAAAGGGGAGCCCAAAACAGATAGGAATGAACACATTACACGTTTTTATATTAATTATACATTTTGGAGTGTGTTTTGAGTTCTCATACATAGTTCTGTTTTATGCTTACACTTCCCTGTGAGGACATTGTTATTCTTATTTTATAGAAGAAAAAGCTAATACAAACAGATCAGGTAGTTTTCCCAGGGTCAATCATGTGGGATTGACATCTGTCTTCAAGTAAGGTCATGTGTTGTTCATCTCTGTCTTCTTAGGGTCTGCTATGATATGTGCCATATCCCTCATTCGTAAATATTTTTAACTGAACAAGTGACTCCATTGTTTAATTTTCATAACACCACAATCATAAATTCATTTTACAGTAAACACACACAGAGTATCTTAAACATTTCAGTAAAGAGGTTGCTGAGGAAAGGGGATGAGTCAGGAATAAGATGGGTCATTAGACAGACATAGCAGGCTGTGGTTGACAATACATGCTGCTAAGGAAGATCCCAGGTCACAGTAGAGACACCTTGGTAATTGGACATCTAAGGTCATAGAGTCATACCTGGGGAATTAGGGAGACATCGTTGGTCAGAGTAGACACGCTAGAAGTTTTAGAGAGATATCTGGGTCAGGGTAGACACACCTGGGAAAATAGGAAGACATCCCAGGTCAAGGCTGGGTTGGGTTGTTGGCTGCAGCATTCATATTTTCAGGGATCTTGTTAGAAGTGTAGACTTTTGGGCTGCGCCCCAGATCTTCTGAATCACAGCTGGGACTTAAAAGACAAGCCGGATATGATGGCGTACATGTGGAGGCTCTGCACAACCTGGACTAGGAGTTATTGGAGGTAGGAGATCAGTGGTGGTAAGGAATTAAGCATTGCTAGAACATCACTGTCATAAAACAGCAGAAAGTAAGAGAGGATGAAAAGGCTCACAGGAGGGCATATTCCAGCTCTGTCTTTGTATGGAAGAATGACTGGACCATTCAAGTTGGACAGCATTATTTTATTTAAAAAATTAAGAAAAAATTTTTAAAATTTGTTTTTATAGTTAAATTGCAATGTTGTGTTAATTACTGCTGTATAGCTGTAATATTATATTATAGTAGTATTACTCAGCTATAAAAAAAGAATGCATTTGAGTCAGTTCTAATGAGGTGGATGAAACTGGAGCCTATTATACAGAGTGAAGTAAGTCAGAAAGAGAAACACCAATTATTAACACATATATATGGAATTTAGAAAGATGGTAATGACAACCCTATATGCAAGACAGACCCTATATGCAAGACAGCAGAAAAGGCGCAGATGTAAAGAACAGACTTTTGGACTCTGTGGGAAAAGGGGAGGGTGGGATGATTTGAGAGAATAGCATTGAAACATGTATATTACCGTATGTAAAATAGATGACCAGTGCAAACTCGATGCATGAAGCAGGACACTCAGAGCTGGTGCTCTGGGACAACCCAGAGGGATGGGGTGGGGAGGGATGTGGGAGGGGCGTTCAGGATGTGGGGGGACACATGTACACCCTTGGCTGATTCATGCCGATGTATGGCAAAAACCACCACAGTATTGTAAAGTAATTAGCCTCCAGTTAAATTAATTAATTAAATTTTTTAAAATTTCTTTTTGCTTTTATAGTTGAATTACAATGTTATGTTAATCCCAGCTGTACAGTGAAGTGACTCAGTTATATGTATTTATACATACGTTCTTTTTTGTATTCTTTTCCATTATGGTTTATCACAGGATATTGAATATAGCTCCCTGTGCCATGCAGTAGGACCTTGTTTATCCGTTCTGTATGTATCAGTTTGCATCTCCTAATTCCAAACTCCCAAGTGGGTGGTGGATACAATGACTGTCTCCTACTCTCCTCCTTCCCCTTTGGCACTGCTAGTCTATTCCCTACATCCCTGATTCTGTTTCTCTTTTCATAGATAGGTTCATTTGTGTTGTATTTTAGATTCCACATATAAATGATATCCTATGGTATTTGTCTCTCTTTCTGATTTACTTCATTTAGTATGATAATCTTTAGGCCCATCCATGTTGCTGCAAATGGCATTATTTTATTCTGGTTTATGGCTGGGTAGCATTCCATTGTATATAGTACCAC
This sequence comes from Cervus canadensis, assembly GCF_019320065.1. Classification (NCBI taxonomy): domain Eukaryota; kingdom Metazoa; phylum Chordata; class Mammalia; order Artiodactyla; family Cervidae; genus Cervus; species Cervus canadensis. The sequence goes on along the minus strand of NC_057406.1, from coordinate 23,277,888 downwards.
ATCCTTCTTTATCTATTCATCTGTCAGTGAACATTTCGGTGGTTGTTCCCATGTTTTGGCTATTGTGAATAGTGCTGCGACCATAGAGGTGCATGTACCTTTTTGAATTACAGTTTTGCAGGATATATGTCTAGGAGTGAGGTCACAGGATCATATGATAATTCTGATTTTAGTTTTCTGAGGAACCTCCATACTGTTCTCCACAGTGACTGTACCAATTTACATTCCCACCAACAAGGTAGGAAGTTCCCTTTTCTCCACACCCTCTCTGTAGCATTTGTTATTTGTAGACTTTTTAAATGATAGCTATTGTGACTGATGTGAGGTGGTACCTCATTGTAGTCAATAATTTTGATTTATAGTTCTCCAATAATTAGTGAGATTGAGCATCTTTTCATGTGCCTATTGATCATCTGTATTTCTTCTTTGAAGAAATATCTTTTTAGGTTTTCTGACAAGATTATTTTATAAGATTTGTAAAAGCAAAGACCACACCACATTTTTTTTTTTTTAGTTTTATGCCCAGTGAATAAAAATATTATCTCTGCCTTATGTACCATGAAACTCTTGTTGCAGTTTTTTAAAATCCTGTATGAAAATGGAGAACAATCAGTTGTTACTGTAGTCAAAATGTATAGCTTTCCACCCACTTGCAGGAAGCTGGGCTAATTTGAAAATGGTAGTTTCTATCCGTATTCTGTGAACCTTGGGAATTTTTCAAAATTATTAGCACAATGAGGTCTGACATGAGTGAAGCAGAATAAATCAATCGTTGCCCAAATGGGTCTTGGTTCCTCTCTTCTGCACCATTATTTCGGTACAGGTACAATTGATTTGTATTTAAATTTCTCTTATTGGAGTACAGTTGATTTACAATGTTGTGTTAGTTCCTGCTGTACACCAAAGTGAATCAGTTACACATACACGTATCTCCACTCTTAGATTTTCCCATATAGGTCATCACAACATATTGAGTAGAGTTCCTTGTGTTGTACAGATTCTCCTTTTTTGTTATTTAGTTGCTCAGTTGCATCCAACTCTTTGCAACCCCATGAACTGCAACATGCCAGACTATCTCCTGGCATTACTATCTCCCGGAGCTTGCTCAAACTCATGTCCATTGAGTCACTGATGCCATCCAGCCATCTCATCCTCTGATATCCCCTTCTCCCCTTGCCCTCAATTTTTCCCAGCATCAGGGTCTTTCCAATAAGTCAGTCAGTTCTTCTCATCAGGTGGCCAAAATATTGCAGCTTCAGCCTCAGTCCTTCCAATGAATATTCAGGGTTGATTTCCTTTAGGATTGACTGGTTTGATCTCCTTGCTGTCCAAGGGACTCTCAAGAATGTTCTCTAGTAACACAGTTCAAAAATGTCAGTTCTTCAAACTGATTCTCATTAGTTATCTGTTTTATACACAGTAGTTTGTACGTGCCAATTTAATCATCTGTTTATGGTTGTGAGTGAGAAATACTAAAGTTGAATGCTTTACCTACCTTTAAGGACTTGCTGGGGCTTCCCCGATGGCTCAGTGGTAAAGCATCTGCCTGCGATGCAGGAGATATGGATTCAATCCCTGGGTCAGGAAGATCCTCTGGAGAAGGAAATGGCAGCCCACTCTAGTACTGTTGCCTGGGAAATCCCATGGACAGAGGAGCCTCATGAGCCAAGGGCTTCCAAACAGTCAGATACTACTGACTGAACAACAGCCACAACAGCAAAGGAGCTTGAAGTCTAAATAAAGAGAAGTGAAACCATCATATTCCTTGTCGTCATGAAATCTTTGAGGAGAATGAACAAGTCAGGCATGACGAGTAATCAGAAAAACCAGGCTATCATACCAGTTTTGCCACTAAATTGGCATTCTCGGAAAACACCTTCATTTCTCCTAGCCTCAGTTCCTCATCTGTTAAAATGAGGAGTTTGATCTGGGTGGACTTCAGGGTCTCCAACTTCAGGGTCTCCGCTGTTCTCCTCTCGAGCCTGCAGGGCAAGTGGCAAGTCCAGTGGTGGAATGATGATGGGAAGGTTTAGCACACCAGATGGGAGAGGCGGACGGCAGCAGGAAGCCGGTTTCTCTCACAAAGGTTTTTAAAAAATACGTGGATCCTTTTCCTTTTCCTTTATAAGGTGACAATATTTGCATTACTAATTGCCTGCTTTCAAGGTTAATGGACACTTCTATTTAAAATAGTCCTGAAAGCCTTTTGGAATTGGGGAAGGGCTTGGCTTGTCATTTGCAAGCCCAGCTGCAGTTGCTCCAGGTCTGTGCCCTGTGGTCACAATTATGTTCCTCTTTGGCGCTCTTCCTCCACTCACAAAGTGAGGTTAAATGGAGAGACTGCCAAGGAGTCTAGCAGTTTCTCTAGGCTGAACCTTGCAGAACGGGGCAGGGGCACGAAGTCTGAGGGCCCCACCTGGTCCTTAGCTTTGTAGGTCTGTGGTTGGTCATATTTCCAGGAGACAACATTTTTTTACGATATTTAAAGTGTGTAAGACTTCCCAAGAAACTTGTACAGTATTTTTCCACTCATCTTTCTTTGGCAATATCAGGAATAGGTGTTCCATGAACAGCTAACATTTACTGAACTCTTATCCTTGCCATGTACTTTAAAGCACTTTATATACATCACCTCACTGAATTCTTATAAAATCTAATGAATTATGTATTATTATTATGTCCATTTTATAGGTGAGAAAACTGAGGTTCAGAGAGCTTATGCCAGGTGGCATAGTGAAAACGCATAGTAAGGTCAAATCCAGTTCTTTTAAGTGCAAACCTGTATTTTATAGGATTGTTTTGTTTTTTTGTCACTGTCCAAACCTGACTTCTTTCTCTAGAAGAGACCTGTAAGGGAGCAAAATTTGCCACTCCAAAATTTTTCTTTGGCACGTGGATTACTTTGAGTTGAAATGACTCAGGAAGATGCCTTGACCTTCCCCCAACTACTTACAGGATGTATAGCATCTGGTCGAGGAAGGGAAATATCAGCTTAGATCACTATAGTATGAACTTGGTGTGGAGACAGGGAGGAACCCAGCAAAGTCTGTTAAGATTCCTCTCTGTGTCCCATGGTCTCTGCAAGATGCTGCCAACACTTGCCTTTCCATTTCCATGTCAACTGTCTTCCTCCCTTTTGTGGTCCCAAACCACTACCCTCAACATCGTCTTTTGGCTTTTGCTGAAGATGGTATTTAAGATGAATTTTTAGCCATTTTGGTGAGTCGACTTTCCTGGTGGCTCACTCGGTAAAGAATCTGCCTGCAATTCAGGAGGGCTGTGTGCTGTGCTTAATTGCTCAGTTATGTCCAACTCTTTGTGACCCCATGGACTGTAGCCCACCAGGCTCCTCTGTTCATAGGGATTCTCCAGACAAGAATACTGGAGTGGGTTGCCATGCCCTCCTCCAGGGGATCTTCCCAACCCAGAGATTGAACCCAGGTCTCCCACATTGCGGGTGGATTCTTTACAGTCTGAGCTAATAGGGAAGCCCAAAAACACTAGAGTGGATTGCCATGCCCTCCTCCAGGGGATCTTCCACCCAGGGATCAGACCCATGTCTCTTATGTCTCCTGCATTGGCAGGCGGTTTCTTTACCACTTGTGTGGTAGGAAGAGAGATCTGGGAGAGATTCAGGAGATCTGGGTTCAATCCCTGGGTTGGGGAGATCCCCTGGAGAGGGGAATGGCAATCCACTCCAGTATTCTTGCCTGAAGAATTCCATCAACAAAGGAGCCTGGTGGGCTACAGTCTATGGGGTTGCAAAGAACATGACTGGGTGACTAATGCTATACTACTATACTCTCATGCATACATGTTATTAACCTTTCACGTGGTTTTTCTCCTGTTAACCTGTCTTATGTCAATTTAGTTCTTAGACCAGCCAGAAGAACCTAGAAGGGCAGATGGAAGTCTTTTTCTCCCTGACAGATCTAACCATGTTTAAAGATAATAGATCCCTTCTTATGTCTGCCTTGCATTCTGAAATTTAGATATCCTGATCTAACTTGTTCTTACCTTGTTACATCACTAACTCATTTGGCTTATTGTCCACTAAATGTCCCTGGACTTGTTTTTTTTTTTTTCTCTCTCTGCTTAGTACAGACTGACTCAGCCTCTTGGTACCGAGCAGCACTTGTTCCTATTATTTTACTCCTTTGGTTCTGATCATGTCACGATTGTGTGCTACAGTAATTCCGAATTCTGGTGGGTGAGCCCAGCTGGGTTCTGATTGCTCCTTTAGGTCCTGAAACATCAGAGTTGCCTGAAGCCATCCTCAGGCTCTGTACCTTACCCAGCCTTCCTGGGGGCTGGCTATGGGCATGGTGAGTTCCTCTCCTGGCCAGGCTAGCTGGCAGCGGAGACTCGGAGCGCATACCTGCAGTGCAGTCTGGCTTCTGTGCCCAGGAAGACGAGATGGCTCAGTGTCCATCTGGACTCACCGATCACCTCCTGGGAGGACAAAACCTGAATTAGATTGTCATGGCTGAACAGAAAAGGGCATTTGTGTATTCTGAGGCTTGGCAATGAGAGAAGCGCTTGCCAGCATTTTGCTGAGCTACGTCTTCCCACTCCATGGCTAGCATTATTTTTAGCCTCATTTCTTCTGATTACTCAATTGTCTTCAACAACTTTGTGAGGAAAAATGATGTCTCTGTCAGACAGTCTTAGAGGAATTTCTTGCTGGAGCTGTGCTGATGTAAAAATATTCTATGTTCCTGTTGTCACTGACTCTCTGTGACCTCTTGGGTTTGGAGGGGGAAGGTGTGACTGTAATGGAATTAACTGAGGGATGATTGCTCTGGTGATAGCACATCCTAATTTAGTGTTTGATTTAGGGGAGAGGAACTTTTGCAGATGCACTGAAGTGGGCCTTCTGCTCTAGAATCATCTACTGGCCATGGCCATAGAAAATGGACGTGGTTTTTACTCGGGAACGTCTAAGTAAGTAAACCATTCCTTTGCATTAACTTTTTTCTACTTTCATAAAGGAGTTGAAGACATAAATGTCGGCAGAATTAAAATTTTGCCCCCTCCACTTCTATATCCCCCCAAAAGTATAATGTGTGTGTGTTAGTTGCTGAGTCTTGTCTGACCCTTTGTGACCCCATAGACTGTAGCCCGCCAGGCTCCTCTGTCCATGGAATTCTCCAGGCAAGAATACTGGAGTGGGTTGCTATTTCCTTCTCCAGGGGATCTTCCCAACACAGGGATCGAACCCAGGTCTCCTGCATTGCAGGCAGACGCTTTACCCTCTGAGCCACCATGGAAGCCCAAAAGGATGATGGTGAGGCAGAAATTGTTTATGTGCTTGGATGCTGAGACAGGGTTTAAAGAGCCCCACTGGAACACACTATTCAAATAGCGGCCAAACCATGGAGAAAGCCAAGGCCAAAAAGGGCTGATCCACCTCGCGGTTGTCAGTGAGGAGAGGTGCTGGGGCAAGGTTACTGAAGCCCTTTGGGGAATTGATGAAGAATGGATTCAAATAAGGAAACACAAGCCACAGAGGAGGAAGAGGAAAAATGACCACATTCTGCAGCATCCTGGGTTCCCCGTTCCTTCTGCTTGGAAAGGAGGGAGGGTGCTGAACACATTTTTGGTTGGAAAACAAAGTGTGTCCTGAAATTTCCTCAAAGACTTCAGATTTATGAGTCTCATCACTTTATCCAGAAGACTGAGGTTCACACTGGGCTTAGTTTGAATGGCGGACATTACAAATGCAGCAGAAATTAACACAACATTGTAAATAAACTCTAGTTTCCAAAAAAAATGCAGTTAGGAGTGCAACAGGTAGCACTGATTTCCCCAGGCCTCTGCACTCTGTGTGTGTACATCAGTAACAGTTCCAGTCGCATCTGTTTTTGAAAGTGGAAGGGGTTGGGAGTGTAGCATTGACATATACACTACCAGGTGTAAAATAGATAGCTAGTGGGCACGTGCTCGCCAGCCCAGGGAGCTCAGCCCAGTGCTTTCTGATGACCTCTAGGGGTGGGGTGGGGTGGATGGGAGGGAGGTCCAAGAGGGAGGGAATATATGGTTACATTATAGCTGATTCATGATGTTGTACAGCAGAAACTAATAAAACATCGTAAAGCCATTATTCTTCAATGAAGAAATAGCATCTGTTCTTGCTTCATGTAAGACCACAGTCCCCACAAAGCCATTATCTGCTGGGGTGGCTTGGGCAGCCCCCAGGAGGGCATGTCACAGGTTCACAACTGGTTCTGATACCAGATTTGCTGGGAATGGCTGCCATTTTCCATCGGTTTCCTGGATTCCCCTTTGGCGATGCTGCCGTTTCCTCTTGTTTCATGTGCACGGCCGTGGAATTCTGTGGCATCTGCTTTGCACGTCGGCCTCTTTCCGACCCTGCTGCCTCCTCCCTTGGGGACCACAGTCTCCCTGTGGATATGATGCTTTCCCACTGCACACCTCCTCAAGTGCACTGGGGCCTTCCTCATGCCAAGGCGTCAGCATGGGCTGTGGAGAAGTGTCTGGTGAGAGCTCTCGTCCCCCGTTGTGTTATAAGCTATTACTAAGGCCGCAGGCACGCTTGTGACATAATTTCTTCTAAGGTTTTAATGAAACAGCTTTTCAGTGTTTACTTACATCTCCTTCTTTCTCATTCCCTGAGGACCTGCAGTCAGGCTGGGGGAGCTTAAGCAATAACCATTACGATGGCTTCCAAGCTGCTCCTCCCACCCTGTGACTATAGCCTTGTGAGTGGATAGCATTTATTTGGTTCCTTCTTAAGGAAAATTTTCCCTCAGGGTGCTCCTTCATTTCTCGTGAAAATAGACTTTTTTTAAAACATATAATAAAATTCATTTATTCTAAGAACACAATTAAATGACTTTAGTAAATGTGTACAGTTACAATTTATTACTACATTTCAGTCTTAATATTTTCATCAGCCCCCAAATGTTTTCTTGATCCAGTTTTCTTTTCTTAAAAAAATGTTATTGGAGTATAGTTAATTTATGATGCTGGGTTTATTTCTGCGTACAGCAAAGTGAATCAATTATACATATACATATATCTGCTCTTTTTTGGATCCTTTTCCTATATAGGTCATTACAGAGTAGTGAGTCGGGTTCTCTGTGCTATATAGGAGATTCTTAGACAGCAAGGAGATCAAACCAGTCAATCCTAAAGGAAATCAACTCTGAATATTCATTGGAAAGACTGATGCTGAAGCTGAAGCTCCCAATACTTTGGCCACCTGGTATGAAGAGCCAACTCACTAGAATAGACCTGAATGCTGGGAAAGATTGAGGGCAGGAGGAGAAGGGGGCAACAGAGGAGATGAGGTGTTTGGATGGCATCACCGACTCAATGGACATGAGTTTGAGCAAACTCTGGAAGATGGTGAATGACAGGGAAGTCTGGCATGCTGCAGTCCATGGGATCTCAAAGAGTTGGAGATGACTTAGTGACCAAACAACAACAACAAAATTTTATATATAGTAGTGTGTATGGGCAGAGAAGGCAATGGCAACCCACTCCAGTACTCTTGCCTGAAGAATCCCATGGATGGAGGAGCCTGGTAGGCTACAGTCCATGGGGTCGCTAAGAGTCAGACATGACTGAGCAACTTCACTTTCATTTTTCACTTTCATGCATTGGAGAAGGAAATGGCAGCCCACTCCAGTATTCTTGCCTGGAGAATCCCAGGGACGGGGGAGCCTAGTGGGCTGCCGTCTATGGGGTCGCACAGAGTCAGACACGACTGAAGTGACTTAGCAGCAGCAACAGCAGTGTGTATGGGTGAATTCCAATTTCTCAGTTTATCCCTCCCCTTCCCCTTACACCCCCCACCCCCCGCCCCAGCCCCAACTTTCCCCCCTGGTAACCGTAGGCTTGTTTTCTACATCTCTATTCCTGTTTTGTAAATAAGTTCATTTGTACCATCTTTCTTAGATTCCACATATAATACATCTTGGTCTTTCTGTGTCTGACCTCTTCACTCCGTATGACAATCTCTGAGTCCATCCCTGTTGCCACAAATGGCATTATTTCAAAATTGAAGGAGATTTTTTCAGAAATCTCTTTTCATTCAGTCATGAAAGAATGAAAACAGTCTTCCTCAGAGCCCACCCTCCAGTTTCCAAGACCTGCCTGAACATTGAAAACACTCATGATGGCTGAGGCTGAGACAGGACCTTCATGGGTTCCAGGCCAGCTGCTGCCCTTTAAGGCATGAGAGACTGTCCTCACTTACGGTTGGCAGCTGAGGCTGATTGGAAAGAGCACGGTATATGGAGTTAGACTTCGTGCCCCTATCCCACCTCTGACACCCACCCACTTCATGCCCTTGGGGCAAGTCCTTTAGTATCCCTGAGCTTCAATTTCCTTATCTCCATATGTGAGTTAGACATTCCTACCCACGAGTCTGTTGAGAAAATGAAAAAGTTCGTAATGAGTGGTCTTCTTAGGGTGAGATCAGAGAATTGTAAGAAAATGATAACCTGTTAGCTCAGGTGATAAAGAATGTGCCCTGCAATGCAGGAGACTTGGGTTCAATCCCTGGGTTGGGAAGATCCCCTGTAGAAGAAAATGGCAACCCACTCCAGTATTCTTGCCGGGAGAATCCCATGGACAGAGGAGCCTGGTGGGCTGCAGTCCATGGCGTGGCAAAAAGTCAGACATGACTGAAGCAGCTAAGACTTTCACTTTCAATCCTAACTCTGCTTAGTGCTCTGTGGTCACCTAAATGGGAAGGAAATCCAAAAGAGAAGGAATGTGTATATGCATATATGCATGTCCAGCTGATTCACTTTGCTGTACCACAGAAACTAGCACAACACTAGACGCCAATGAAAATTAATTTAAAAAACAAGAACACACTCCCCTGAGGATGGAGCAATTCTGTCTGTGGCATACTCTACACTCCTGCGGTTCTTTTTGCTCTTAACATTCTGTGACTCTTTCACAAGAGGTGGAACGTTAACCCTGTTGTCAGGAACATATTCCAGTGAAGCCCCTTCATTGTCTCCGCATTGCCGTTCTTTTCTGTAGTTATTATACAGTGACCTGTGCTGAAATTAGTAAGGACCACGTGGGGGGCCCCCTGAGCACCTTCTTCTTTGCCTGAGTTGGGGCCGGGGCTCTGACCCCCCTGTCCTCCAGGCCCCCCGGTGGGGCAGAGCTCTGGCCTCCTCTCTCTGGCCCCAGGGGCAGCCCCGGTCTTGCTTGACCTTTCATTCCTGGCCCCGCTCTCTGGGTCCTTATTGCAACCTCAGTCTTGCACAAACCAAACTGCCCACCTTGGGCCCTCTTTCAGCACTGGCTTGGGTCCTAATAGTGGTGCTTATTTCACTTTCACATCTTCAACAACAGGGGCGTGTGTCTTCTCTGGACCTACGGTCCCTACTACAAATTTTATAAAATCGCTGCCAACAGGTACTGTCCACTGCGCACGGCCCTACCACTATTACCCCTGCCAGAAACAGGATAGAAAAAAGGAATAGAGAAGAGAAATGATTTTCCACAGAGTGTTCCTGCGAGATGGCCATTATAATATGCAGTGACCCCTAAAGTTACGGAAAACTTGAAAGGAGACCTCTGGGAGCTGCCGATGCTGGCTTTAACTGTCCGTAACAATTTGCACCTCTTGAACAGGAAAATAAAAACATTTTCATCTGGGTCAGGTGGATGTATGATTAGGGAATAGTGTAATAAAAAGAAGGGATATGTGCATACATATAGCTGAGTGACTTTTCTGCATAGCAGAAAGTAACATGGCATTGTCAAGCAACTCTATACTCCAATAAAATTTTTTAAAAATAAGTTTTTTTCCTTTATAAATGAAATCTATGTATTCAAGGATTTGACTCTTCCCAGATGGCGCTAGTTGTAAAGAACCCACCTGCCAATGCAGGAGACCTGGGTTTGAGACTTGGGTTCGATTCCTGGGTTGGAAAGATCCCCTGGAGGAGGACATGGCAACCCATTCTAATATTCTTTCCTGGAGGATCCCATGAACAGAGGAGCCTGGCGGGCTACAGTCCATGGGGTCCCAAAGAGTCAGACACGACTAAAGCAACTTAGCACAGTACATATATTCAAGGAAAGCAGAGATAATGAGCTCAAAGAGAGATGATTCAGATCAGAAGGGCTTGGGGATGAGTGGGATCGGGGAAGCCTGAGGAGCCGAGTGTTTGGCTAAGGAGGTCGCTCCCTGCGGTAATATTACACAAGGGACCGAAGGCCCTACAGGTTGAAGCTTAGAGATGTTTACTACAGACGGACTATGTCTGTGATGGACAGACAGGTGGAGGCCGGGAGAGCACAGGGCAGATTCACACCTAGACCAGGTAGTGCTTGCTCACCCAGTTGCATAGGAGTTCAGAAGTTTGAAAGCTGGGTGGACATCTCGAAGGAGGAGCGGTCCCCCACTGATACATCAAGTATCAGGCGGTGAGTCAGAGCCTGTGGAGCGAGGGTGCTGAGGGTGTGTTTCTGCTTTAAATTCATGCCAGACTAGCTGAGTAGAATCTGCTTCTGATTCGCCTCGCCTCTGTGGTCATGGGACCCCTCCACATGTCAATAAAAGCCACTTGTGTGAAATCACCGCATGGCCTCAGAAACTCTGTGGTCTGAAGATGGATGGAGCACTGTAGAACAAGCCAAAGATTGTCCTCCCACTCCCAGCCTCCTGGCCAGCAGCGTGATCCCATCCCCCATTACACTTCTGGGTGATGGTACTAGCAAGTTACCACTATTCGATACCAGTGGTAATGTGGAACATTGAAAGAAACCTTATTTCAACAGATTTAAAAAGCAATGGCAGCTATTATTTATTGAGCCCTTACTTCTTGTACGCATTCCATTTCCCGATCATTTCATCTTTCCAGCAGTTCTTCTACAAGGAAAGGGACCATTATTATCACCTTTGCAATTGAGGGAACTCAGTCTAATAGTGGTCAGGCAATATTCAGAGTCACTAACAAGCTGACCTTGGTCTGGCTCTCAGGTCTAACAGCAGGATGTTTACCATCAAAATAGTCTTCTTCATTTTAGGGTGTCTTGAGGTTTGAAAAGGCCTGGCCCAGGGGATACCTTGAGAAGCAGAGCACCCTCAGCTATCGCCCCTTTTGTCCTCCTCCAGCTACTTTCAGCCTCAGCCATCTTCTAAAACCTGTTGCTGGAATATGATGGCATACCCACTTAGTTTAATAGTAACATTCTTTTGCAGTTATTGCCGCTTAAGATCTCAACTGGTGACAGGAAACCATTATTGCACTGTTGCCTTGGTTTATCATTGTGCTGCCCTGGCACCCATCCTGTCGAGGCAGTTGTTGAATATAAGACTCTATAACCTCCGGCATGCAAAGCTATGGATAAAACACTATTTGACTGTTTTAAAAACATTCTCGCTTGCTTAATGAGGTTTTTCAGTGTATACAGGGGGGAAAAAATCAAGACTCTTTAAGAAGCCTTTGGCAAGAAGCTCCAGAGGTTTAGCTGGGGCTGATTTGAAATGTGGAGAGGAGCCATTGATCAGTTGGTTAGCAAATTAAGTGAGCTGGACACTTGCAGGAGTTTTATTGCTCTCTCACCAGTGGCTTCCACTTGTTTGGGAGGTAGCGAGTGCAGAAGGCCTGATGCTCAGGGCCAAGGATGGCCTGCCTTGGAGAAAAAGGAAAAAGAGTCTCTCCTGGCTGCAGAGAGAGTTCCAACGGAGTCCTCAGAGTTCAAAGGGAGATGCCTTGGGTGAAGCTATTAATACCTTCCCTCAGATAAACAACCTCTCTGGCTGGGAGCAGCATTTAACTTCCAGGGGGAGCGTCAAGGCAGAGAAATGAAAGGCTCCTGAAAGAAGAGAAACCAAAGTTTATATAAGAGGTACATGTAGTAGTGTCCCCAGTGGACACCAGGTGATTTCTGTGTCTAAGTAACTGGAGTACTTTCTGGAGATCACTCAAGTTTTCCATCTTTGATGACCTTGTTTTTAAAATGAAGGTCTTGAGGTAGATGACCTCCAAGGCTCCATTAAGTGCAAAACGTCTATGATTCTCTAAAATTCTTGGCAAGAGTTGAGTATATTGAGAAGATCCTTATACCTAGATTTTTTTTAAACTGTATCTTTCTATAATTAGTATGTGTGTGTTAGTTGCTCAGTCATGTCTGACTCTTTGCAACCCCATGGACTATAGCCCATTGGATCCTTTGTCCATGGGGATTCTCCAGGCAAGAATATTGGAGTGGGTAGCCAGCCATTCCCTTGCCAAGAGTTGAGTCTATGGATAAGATCATTATAGCTAGATTTTTAAAACAGTACCTTTGTATAGTTAGTATATAATGGTTAAAATCAGTATTATGAGAGAAATGTGGTTATTTTATGAGTGATAGTTGCTGGAAAAGTTAGACCTGTGCTCAGTATTCTGTTGAAAGGCTACAGTGACCTCCCTGATGTTCCAGGAGTCTAGTTCTGTCCCTACACTCAGCATCTTTTCTTAGGATCCAGGTGGAAAGCGTCATCACAAACTGTCTCCCTTCCTCTGATGTTCCCTCACTTCAGGAGGAATATTATATCTTTCCACCTCTCCCACCAGAGTCTCTGTCTCCAGCTACCACAGTGATGGAACTTGATATGTTTTTCACTTTCTCCACCATACTTTGCACTGAGATGTCAGGATACTGATCCCAAAGGGGCTTTAAGACTTGAGGGGCCTCCATGGGCTGAGGCTCAGAGAGGCCAGGGGCTCTTAGGAAGACTCTTCCCAGTGTTGTTTAGTCACCAAGTTGTGTCCGACTCTTTGCAACCCCACAGACTGCAGCATGCCGAGCTTCCCTGTCCTTCAGTGTCTCCCAGAGCTTGCTCAGATTCATGTCCATTGAGTTGGTGATGCTATCTAACCATCTCATCCTCTGCTGCCCTCTTCTCCTTTTGCCTTCGATCTTTCCCAGCATCAGGGTCTTTTGCGATGAATTGGTGCTTGCAGGCTGGCCTGAGTTTGCAGTCACCATCTATTACATTGGGCCAGTGGGAGGATGCTTTGGAGTTTCTAAGAGAAACTTTCTGGAGTTAATTTTTGGAATGTGGTGGATCTGTATATTGGGGAATGACCAGTCTAGTTAGAGAGATAAAGAAAGTGAGATCTGACAAAGACATTGTCATACTGAATGAAGTAAGTCAAACGGAAAAAGATACTGTGTGCTATCACTTGCATGTGGAATTTAAAAAGATACAAGCGAACTCATTTACAAAACAGAAACAGACTCACAGACATAGAAAACAAGCTTATGGTTATCAAAGGAGAAAGGGGGAGGGAGGGATAAATTGGGAGCTTGGAATTAACAGATGCACACTACTACATATGAAATAGATAAATAAGGACCTACAGTACAACACAGGAAACTACAATATATTCAATATCTTGTAATAACCTATAATGGAAAAGATCTGAAAATGAATATTTATATGTGTATATGTATTTATATATGTATAATTGAATCCCTGTGCTATACACCTGAAACTAACACAACATTGTAAATCAACTATATTTCAATTTAAAAATAAGGTGGGCTCTTTTTCTTAGAAATGTAGATTACATGTTTATGCTGATTGTTCACCTTCCCTTTTCTCTACCATACCTGGAGTGAATAAAAGGAGATTAGACACTTTATTTACAAAAGATTGCTCCCACTGGCCTAAACCGTGTCTTCCAGTGTGTTGAAGAGTCTGTTACTGGAGTTAATCTTAGTTATAGGCCTTAGGAGAACAACAGGTTACATGAAATCCTTAGATAATTCAGAAACATTATGAAAGCTCATATTTCTTGCTCTTTCCGCCCCCCGCCCCCCATGAGGTATTTTTCCAGCTGAATTGGCTGTTATTTGTATGTCATTTCACTGGGACTGCCCACCCTTTGGCAGAGGTGCTCATAAGCTTGCAGAGTGGGAGGAGCTGGGGGAGAATCAATGGTTCTGTTAAGTCAGACTTTGAGGAAAGAATGACTGAACTAATGCACATCAGTCTGAGAATCTGGAAACTTCTCTTTCAAGGGCATTCCCAGCATCAAAGACCCATCTTATCTGCTATTACCTCCCTCTCTCCTGGACTGAATAGAATAGCATTCACCTTTTCTTATGATGCATGTGAGATAAGGAATGAACAACCAAAGACATCCGGAATTCAACTGAAGTTCCTCTTTAATACAGGTGTGTACCTGCATGCTAAGTTGCTTTAGGCGTGTCCGACTCTTTGCGATCCTATGGGCTGTCGCCCACCAGGATCCTCTGTCCTTGGGATTCTCCAGGCAAGAATACTGGAGGGGGTTGCCATGCCCTCCTCCAGGGGATCTTCCTGACCCAGGGATTGAACCTACATCTCTTACATCTCTTGCATTGGCAGATGGGTTCTTTACCAGTAGCGCCACCAACGTAAGGGCTTCTCATAAACTTAAGAAAGTTTTCAAATAATACTGAGTGGATACTTTTCCCGGCCTAGGTGAAATCTGACCCTCTGTTTCATCCAGTCAGTTGTTATGCCTATTTTATAGGTCTTAAGGAAAAAAAAAAAAAAAAACCCTCTTACATGAGCCGGAAATGGGGGATGCAGAGGATGGACATAAAACCCCAGGAAGAGCTGTCGATCAAAGGTTCCTTGGGGGAGGTGGATCAGTGTAACATTTTCTGTTCTCCTTTGAGGCTTGCATTTGTTGTCTGTCTTTTGTGGAGAGCCTCAAACCGGGAGGACTAAGCGCTCTTGAATAGACCCTTTCTCCCGAGCCCTCGGCAGCCCCTGCCGCTCGCGGAGGCAGCTCGCACCCGCTGGGCAGCTGCGTGGACAAAGAAAGGAATGGACGCCAGGCACAGCGGCCAAACAAGCTGTGTCAGTTTCCCTTCCTTCCCCTTTGAGTTAGTAAAAGAGCTATTTCTAAACGTACATGGTTCACCTGAGCTTGTAGTCAGCGCTTTTTTCTTTTTTTCAACCCTGATTCTTGTGGTCAAAATGTGCTATATTCTTGGTTAGCGTTCTGCTATAGTCTTGGTTCATATTGCTTTCTTTGGCTCTAGCCAAAGCTAGCAGCCTCTAGCCAGAGGCTCTAGCCTCTGGAGACTAATAATGACCGGCCAACTGCGGGCCTGCTTTCTTAAAAGTGCAAGTGTATGCCTCAGGACCAGAGACTACCCTGGCTGACATTCTCTGTAATAAAAGGGAACACAGTTCTTGAAAAGCAAGTCTTGATATAGTCAGCTATGGGGTGCTCTTTGGGAGACCAGTAACTAAAGCAGGGGGTTCTTCCCTGATGGCTCGGAAATAAAGGATCTGCCTGCACTGCCAGACTCGTTGTTCAGTCGCTTAAGTCATGTCTCTGTGACCCCATGGACTGCAGCACACCAGGCTTCCCTGTTCTTCACCATCTCCTGGAGTTTGCTCAAACTCATGTCCATTGAGTTGGTGATGCCATCCAACCATCTCATCCTCTGTCGTCCCCTTCTCCTCCTGCCCTCAATCTTTCCCAGCATCAGGGTCTTTTCCAATGACTCGGCTCCTCGCATCAGGTGGCCTTAGTATTAGAGCTTCAACTTCAGAGACTCAACTTCAGTTCCTAGGTTGGGAAGATTCCCTGGAGGAGGACATGGCAACCCACTCCAGTATTCTTGCCTGGAAAATTCCATGGACAGAGGAGCCTGGCGGGCTGCAGTTCACGGGGTCACAAGAGTCAGACAGGACTGACTGACTGAGTACAGCACACCTAAAGCAAGACAGAATGAGGTTAGCGTGTTTAAGGCATCAGTGTGACCTGTGTGGTCCCAACAGAACGAGAGCCAATTGGGAGCATGGGAAACTTAGTTCATTTATGTACTGAGAGTGTTACTGGGTGGACTATTCGTCACATGTGAATCAGATGAAGCCAAAATTTAGTTTGGTTTTTGGTTCAGTTTCTTCTTCTAACTTGGCAATCTTGGCTAAAGTGCAAAGGATGAGTACCGCAGGAGGAGAAAATAAAATCTACATGTTTAGTTCAGTTGAAGCATTCTAACTGAAAAAAAAAAACATGGGCAAAGGCAAAAATGCTCATGATCTGCTGGGGAGACCACACAGCAGATATATTTTCCCTGGTGGCACAAAATTAGCATTAGATTGGAGGATTTGGGAGTCCTTAATTCATGATCTGGTTCTGCTGATGACTCTGAGGCCTTTGGGCAGGTCATTAAACTCCTTGGTGCTCTCATTTATTACAATAAATATGGGAAGTTCAAATGAAACCATGATGTAGCTTAGTGTTTTTACTCCTGGAGTCCGTGATCTATATTTTAGTTCTGCCACTTAGTAGATATTTGACGTTGGACTGATCAGCCTCCTGAGTCTCATCTGCTTGTCTATAGCATACAGAAAGCGTTAAGAAGAGCCATGCCCTAGAATTGATATGCTGGTTAAAAGAGAAGGCATTTGGAGTGCTTAACACAGGGCGAGTTCATAGTGTATGTTTACTAAATATTGCTACTGGCATTGTTATTATTATGTCACTTTTATTACATAAAGATACGGTTGGAGATTAGGATAGCGTCTTTGAGTGGGTGACCTGGGTGGGGAGATTTGATTTTTAGAAAATTGCAAGTCTGTGAAACAAGTTGGACATGTGAAACATGAAGGTGGAGAAGGTGGGAATATGGAGAAAGACAGGCGTCCTGGGACATGAGGCACTGTGGGAGTTGCAGTCTGAGGCCAGCCTGGGAAGAGGTGTTGGGACAAAAATGTGAGAGACGTGACTTGTGCTGTGTAGTTCACACTCGGTTCCGTGCACGATGTGAAAGGCTTAAACTTTTTGATGACAGGCCTCACTTGATCAAACACATGTTTTGTGGTGATAATTCTTATGTGTTAAGATGGGATTAGAGCAAAGATGGGGACCTGGGGGCCAGCTAGGGACTGATTTTAGAAAAACAGACATAAGTGAGGACTTCCAGAAGTTAGAGGCAAGTAGATGGGAAAGAAAATGGACGTTTAGAGATAAGTTCTTATTGAATGGATGATAGGGATTCTTTTTTATTTTTCTTTTGAATTAAATGATTAGAAGTGAAAATATTTCACAAGGATTTAAAGGCAAGGTCAGTGATAAAAGCAACATTTAGTGAGCTATGTCAGTTTGCTACTGTTGGATAAAAGCCACTATCCAAAACTTGCTGGCTTGAAACCACAACCATTTATTAATTCTCATGAACCTAGGAGTCAACTGGTTAGGTTTTCTGGTCTCAGCTGGACTCAGGCATGCATCTGTGGGGAGCTTTGTGTTGGGTTGAGCATCTCGGCCGAGTTCCCTCATCTGTGAGTGTTGGCTGGCTTTAGGCTGGTCTAGGATGACCTCAGTTGGGACAGCTGGGCTCTTCACTATGTGATCTCTCATCCTCCATTAGGCTAGCCTGGGCTTATTCTCAAATCATGGCAGGTCCCCAAGAGAGAAAGCAAAAGTATGCAGAGCCTCTTGAGGCCTAAAGTTGGAACTCTCACATTGACACTTCTCCTGTATCATATGCACTGAAATGAGTCATTAGGCAAGTTTATTTCAAGGGATTAAGAGCTTGACTATTCCTCTCAATGGGAGGAACTTCAGAGTCATGGTGCAAGGGGTGGATCCATGTAAGCCATTGATGAAAGCCATTAGTACATTCATTCTGCCACATAGGGACAGCTCAAATTGAGCTCTTGTAGTCAAGTAACAAACATGTTTTAAGCACTTACTATATTCTAGTCACTACCCAAGGCATTTCCTGCCTTCAGGAAGCTTCCTATTGAGCGGGGATGCAAAGGGATGCATTGATGCTAGGATGCAAAGGGATATGTTCTGTGTTAGTTATGCATTCATTCTTGTGTTCCTCCGACCTACTAAAGTGCAGATTCTGAAGACATTGAACCCTCCGGCCCAGCATCCCCTAGTTCTTGAGTTGGTTTACACCAAGTCCAGCCAAAAGGTTCTAGAGCTTTGCTGCTGGGAGTGGGCTTTTTTGTTTATTCAGAATAAATTTATTTCATGTCTTTTCTGAGATCATTTGCTTCATAACAGAGAGATACAATTTGTCCCATGGAAGAACCCAAAGTCCTTCATCTTGCTGGGAGTTCATAGACCTCAGTCAAACTCCCTTTATTCATATGCCCCAGATTTTTGTGCCTAGATCATCATGTCTTCATTATTAATGTCATGGTGTTTTAGCCTTTGAAATACTTTCTCTGTTAACACCCACCCAACTCTGCCTGTTGCTTGGAATAAAGGGCTGCATTTCCCCCTACTACCTGTGGTTTTCTAAAAATCCATTCATGTTAGTATTTCTCTTGTCTCATATTTTAGACATCGGTAGAATGTCCATAGCTTATTATGTAGGGAATCCTGTCGTTTATAAGCTGAACGTAGGTATTGTGCATGGAATGACTAACTTACTCCCCTCTTTCTCCCTAGGGCATGAATCCTTCTGTGTGTGTGTGTGTGTGTTTTCCCCCCAGTATCCTGCTCCTTTGATTACTGAGGTGGGAGAAGGATGAACTGACGTAGAGGAGACCTAAATAAATTTTTAGTGAAAGCATTGAGTAAAGTGAAGCTTTTCCTATTTTTTTGTAGCGTATTATAAACTTGTTGGATCTTTCTGTTATTTAATGTTGACATTGAGAGTACAAATTGTAGCTTTTTATACTAAATAGTATTTAAAAGATCTCCCACTCAGTCTTTGAAAATTTTGATTTCTTTTGGGCATGATGGTAGACTTGTGTCAAATCATTGATTCTCTCTAAATGTGAGAGAGCTCTGGGTGCTCATACAGTATATGCCTCTTTCTATGAAGACTGGAAAGATCTGTTTTTCCCATCTTCATAGACTAAAGGATGGACTCCTTCCATATCACTACCTTCTGAGTTCCTAGTGTGCTGATGAGCTGCAGCTTTGACCTTTAGTGGGGAGTTACAGAGAAACCAGGAATGTGATGCAGAGATAAAAATATATGGGTGACTCGGGTCTGGAACAAAGAACCTCCCAAGCTTGATTCACCAAAGTGAAAGCTAGCTCCAGGATGACGTGCAAAGTGGAACTATAAAGTAGTGAGAGATCTTTTCTCAAAGCTGCGAGAAATGAGCCTCATTATCTTACTTTAAGAAAGGGAGCCATATTGAATCATCAGTTTTAAAACTGGAAGGGCTGAGAGATGATATAGAATTCTTTCTGTATTTCATTGAAGCCTCCACTCCAAGACAAAAATGATATCTGACAATCTGACAAATTCATCCTTTGAGAGAAGGAAAAATATAATACTATTCTTAACCTCAATGGCAAAGATCATCTGGATATAGAAGGGGAACGTTCGCTCTCAAGCTGCTTAGAAATGTTGAGAGTCGCAGAAGCCTAGTCCTTGGATGCTACCGGGAGAGTGATTGTGTGTGTGTGTGTGTGTGTGTGTGAGAGAGAGAGAGAGAGAGAGAGAAAGAGAGAGAGAGAGAAACAGCCCCCTCCCTTCCTTTCCCCTGTGTTGCTAACATAGGCAGGAGAAATGATCACTATTCCTTTTCCTCTGTACCCTGTTTCCTTCCCTTGACAAGCCTGCTGACTGACCTCTGCTTTCTAATTATGGAAAAGTGAAGACTATTTCATCAACTCAGATAAATTCTGATCCTGTTCTACATTCAACCTCACTAGCTCAAAGTCCAGCACATAACTGTTGACATAATTGATCTACAGATACAGAAGAGCTAAGGTTTGATTCTAGTAATAACATATGTCCCCAGGCAGCGCTAGTGGTAAAGAGCCCACCGGCCAGTGGAGGTTAGTTGTAAGAGACTCAGGTTCGATCCCTGGGTTGGAAAGATCCCCAGGAGGAGGGACCAGCAATCCATTCCAGTGTTCTTGGCTGAAGAATCCGATGGACAGAGAAACCTGGTGGGTTACAATCCATAGGTCGCAAAGAATCAGTAGCGACTTGGCAGCAGTACAATACTCTGTAATACGGGTGAAAGTGTTAGTCGGTCAGTTGTGTCTAACTCTTTGCGACTCCATTAACTGTAGCCCATCAGCCTCCTCTGTCCATGGAATTCTCTAGGCAAGAATACTGGCGTGGGTTACCATTTCCTTCTCCAGGGGGAAGGAATCTTCCTGACTCAGGGATCTGACGCAGGTCTCCTGTGTCTCCTGCATTGCAGGCAGATTCTTTCCCATGTGAGTTACCAGGGAAGCCATATGTGTAATTACCTCACAGTTTGATGTTATAGATTCAGACAGAGCTGACTCAGTTTGTCCACATTTCACTACATAAATACCATACTAGCAGAGTCTCACAAGGAACCCTAAATATCATTTGGTTCAACCTCTTACTCAGTGTAGGAATCTCTGAGATGGAGGTGGTCCTGAGACTCTTTTTGTTGGAATGTCTCTAGTGGCAGGGAACTTACCTGAATGGTCAAGAGCGTCTATTCGATTCAGGTTGTGCAACATTTTCTTTATATAGAGGCAATATCTACTGTGTTATAACTGCCATTTGGAGGGTTGTATTCTATCTGCTGGGGCTTCCCGGTGACTCAGTGGTTAAGAATCCACCTGCCAAAGCAGGAGGCTCATGTTTGATCCAAGGGTCAGGAAGATCCCCTGGAGAAGGAAATGGCAACCCACTCCGGTATTCTTGACTGGGAAATCCCGTGGACCGAGGAGCCTGGTGGTCACCAGTCCATGGGGTTGCAAAAGAGTTGGACATGACTTAGCAACTAAATACAACAATAATATTTGGAAGGGTAAATAAATCATGGTGAATGCTTTCCTCTGACTAAACATTCATGAAATACTGGCAAGAATTCAAGCGTAGAGATAGAAGTTGCTTACGTAAATTAGGAGACTGGTTTAAAAAATAGTTCAATGGTGAATAAATAAAACTTCAGATAAATTCACCAGGTAAATAAAAATTCTATTTTCACTGTGTCTGTACTTGGACTGTACTTGGCTGAATTCACTTTATGTTACATTCAATCTATTTCGGTCAAGATAGGCACCCTCTAATTAGCTGAACATGTAAGACTGTTCTAGGTCATTATTTCTTCAACCGAAAAAAAGGCAGAGGCTGGACAACAAGTTCCTAGCAAGAGAAGTTATTCATGCTTAAGGGAAACTGTAGCCTGTAAGTTCTCTAATTTTATATAATTTGCACCATCATGTAATATGCCTAGAGGAAGTTGTATTCTCCAGAATACCTTTCAGAGAGATTAATTCATATTCTTCAGAAGAAGCAACTTGAAAAATTTGCCTGGGGGTAGAACTGAGTTTGAGGGACTTCAGGGTATGAGAAACAGTTCTGCTTGGTATACGAAGAATTATATGAGGAAGGTATAAATATATATATAAAGAGATAGAGAGTGAGAGGAGAGAGCCAGATGCGGACCAGCTTGGAAAGGGTGCTGGTCTATTCCAGCAGTACTGTGGCCCTTCCCTAGGTCTACCAAGATCTTATGTCAAATTACTGAGTTCACAAAATGGATGAAACAAGTGGGTTTTCCCGTCCTTTGTGTAGATTTCAATTAAGGCTGGACTTCAGATTTCAGTTGGTCTCGGTGGAACAGCAGTGGGCAAACAGGGCAGACATGGGAACTCGAGGCCTCAGGAGCTGGTAGAAATTCAGGAAAGACTGAGCATGCCAGTGTAAGAACTGATACTTGGGCCAACATCAATAAGACTGTCCCAGAGGAGGGAGGCATCTGCTGAGAGGTTCGGCATAAGCACACCCTTTAAATATGTGCATATCTTCTGAATGTCAGTGTTCTTTGAGAGGGAGGAACAAAGGAGAAAGGCTTATGAATAACAAGGCTTTGGAGGAGAAATCATTCTAGGTGCTGGTGGTAAGTGCATGCTTGCTAAGTTGCTTCAGTCATGTCTAACCCTTTGCAACCCTGTGGGCTGTAGCTCACCAGGCTCCACTGTCCATGGATTCTCCAGGCAAGAATACTGGAGTGGGTTGCCGTTCCCTCCTCCAGGGTATCTTCCCAACCCAGGGATCGAACCCCATCTCTTATGTCTCCTGCATTGGCAGATGGGTGCTTTACCACTAGCCTCACCTGGGGAGCCCCACCGGTGATAGGAAGACACCAAATGATGTGGGGTCTTCTCTCCTTTGGGGACCTTTCATCCCAGTCACTGTGGATCTTGTAGCTCCTGTTGCTCTCATTCTGCAGTGGTCTGTGGGGTACTGCAGAGAACCTCAGGGCAGTGAGGGTATAGCCCTCCTTGAACTCCTCTCCCAGCTGATTTACCTTTCCTGCGGTTTCCTGGCATAAGTGAGGTGAGCTGAATTTGGCATAGAAAAGATGAGGTTCAGAGGAGGCTGGAAACTCTTGCATGATCAGGTTGTAGATGAGAGTTTGGTTAGGTGATCACTCTTGAGTAGAAGTGTCCTTAAGGAAGTTGGCGAGAGGAAGCCCTTGGCTCCAGTTCACTCCTATTCTTGGCCTCCGTCTTAACTCCATTTTCTGTCTTGACCTTCTGTTCTTGGAACCAAAAGGGGCCATTGCAAAGAGGACTTGGGCGGAAGGATCCACATCCAGAAGCTGTTCTTATTCAGGTTCTTCTTTTTTTTGCTTCCAGGTCAGGACAGAGACAGGGCCACTGGGTTAATGGAATGGGGCTCGGGATTACCTTGGCTTTGAGAACAGTGCACCTTGGGGACTCCCATTAGCATGTCCTTGCTCTCTCCTTCCAGCTTACTCTCCCCGCCCTCTCCTCCACATCATTGCGCAGCTCCAGTCATAGAGATAAAGCTTATTTGTTCAAGTACAAACCTGGGGGATGAAAAGAAGCAAACTATATGAAAATTTTCTTACTGTATTTATTTTTAAGTTGATTTTTTAAAATTGGAGTACAGTTGATTTACAATGTTGTTTTGGCTTCAGGTGTATAGCCAAGTGAATCAGTTATACGTATCCATATACCCACTCTTTTTTAGATTCTTTTCCCATGTAGGTCATGACAGAGTATTGGGTGGAGTGCCCTGTGCTGAACAGCAGGTCCTCATTAGTTACCTATTTCATGCATAATAGTGTGTGTATGTTAACCCCAGACCCCCAGTGTATCCCTTTCCCTGTATGTAAATTTTAATTTGGGGGCTTATTTCTCATCTACTTCCTTTCTTTGCCTACTTTTGGTAATCACATTGTGCTCACTGTCTCTTTTCTCTTTATTTTGTTCCCTATTCCTCTTTCTGTCTTAAAGTCTTCAATGTATTCTCTTGTCCTTTTCTACTCCGTTCCTGCTCCATAACTCCCATAAACTTTCCTTAATATTAATTTAGTTTATTTCTGTTCTTTCCCAATAATATGATAAGAAAGGAACTAGCCCGTGCGCACTATAGTATAAAATCATATCATTTGTTCCCCTCTCAGTAATGTTCAAGCACATCCCATCTTCGCTCTCTTTGAGTCCAATCTCTGCAACCAAAATTCCCATTTTTCTCACCTGTAAAATGGTAATGCCATTTTATGTGAAGAAAAATATGCACGTCTCATACATATGAAAAATGTTTGCCTCACCATAATGAGAAATACAGAAATGAAAAAAACAATGATATATCATTTTCATCTACTAAATTGGCAAAATTTTAAAGAATAATTAACTGTGGAGTATAGTGAGGTCAGCACTTTCCTACACTGCTTATAAGAGTGTGAAATGATACAACATTTTTGGAAAACAGTGTGTAAAAAATACATTAGTGACTTAAAATTAGTATCCTTGACTGAGTCTTCTCAAGTTTTACTTCTAAAGAGACTCTCTTTATGACTACAGATATTCTCATAGAAGTACAAAGAAATATATTCTTTTTTAAACCAATTTAGTTTGTGGATGTATAGTTGACTTACAGTGTTGTCTAAATTTTTACTGTACAGCAAAATAATTCAGTGATTCACACACATACACACACATATACATTCTTTTTCATATTCTTTTCAATTATGGTTTATCATAGGATAGCAAATGTAGTTCCATGTGCGATACAGTAGGTCCTTGTTGTTTATCCATTTTATATGTAATAGTTTGTGTCTGCTAAACCCAAACTCCCAATCGGTCCTTCTCCCCCCTCCTGCCTTGCAACCATAAGTCTGTTCTCTGTGTCTGTGAGTCTGTTTCTGTTTTGAAGATAAGTTCACTTGTGTCATATTTTAGATTCCACATGTCAGTGCTATCACATGGTATTCATCTTTCCCTTTCTGACTTATTTCACTTGCTATAATAATCTCAAGATCCATCCATTTTGCTGCAAATGGCATGATTTCATTCTTTTTTATGACTGAGTAGTATTCCATCATATATATATATATATATATGTGTGTGTGTGTGTGTGTGTGTGTGTGTGTGTGTGTGTATGTATGTATATATGTATGTGTGTATATATATATATATGTACTCCATTTTGTTTATCTACTCATCTGTTGATGAGCACAAAGATACTCTTTATAGTACTAGTCACTGAGCAGTTACTCTGTGTCTATCACCATACCAGGTGCTTGACAGGTATCATCTCATCTACCCTATGAGGCAAGCACATTACTGACTGATTTTACACATGAGGAAACCATGGCAAGAGAGGCTGAATGACTTGCCTACATTAACAGCTTGTTGGTGATAGAGTCCTGTTCCCACCTACACGGTCGTACCACAGACCTCCTGCTCTTAACCTCCAAGCTGTAATACAATAAGACTGTTTACCTTTTGCTCTCTGCTCAGCCCCATGAAAGCTGAGGCAAGAAGCTCCTGTCTCCGTCCCCAGCCTCCAACCCAATGTTTGGCATTTATTAGGCACTTGATGAATATCTGCTGAAGGGATAGTTTAACTGAACCTTTATTGTCCTCAGAACCAAATTCTCTCCTATGCTTGAACTGCTCCCACCACTAGAATCGGCTTCTCACCCTCTTGGTACCTGTTGTTATCAACACTGCCACCATAGTCTTACTTCTCCACTGTGAAAATTTTCCCCCTTCCTGATCATGTGTTATCCTTTTCTCTTCTAAACTCCTTAACATTTGTTTTAATTCACCTTGTGATAATTGCATTATTATCATTAGTGCATTCCAGGTGTCAGAACTGTAAATTCTTTTTGATCAGGGCTAATTTCCCTCAGCTTATTGTATCCTCCTTAGTGCTTAGTATGGGATCCTTCATGTAGTGTATGCTCAGGAATGATTAAATGCATGTTATGTCTTTAATAGTAAATAGACAAGGTCAGATTATTCATAAAATACATCCTCCAACTACAGCTCTTGATTCAAAAAGAACTTTAGGAAAGCACTGTAATATTATGGCAGTGTTTTGGAAAATGATATTTACTCCAACTTTGTACGTTAGACTCAGCAAAGTTAGTAACCCAGTAGGTGTTAGCCCCTTCTTTGATGCCCTTGTACCTCAGGGAAGGCCTGTAAGATAAGATTAAATACCTGCTCTAGACTAAGAATTTCACTAGTCCAATTCTCATGAGTCTTATTTTCTCTCCCAGGGATGAACATTCTCCAATAAAGTTGGCTTGGAACCACACTGGTTTCAGAGTATCAGGCAAATGAGCTATAATTAGCCATCTGGATGTTCACCTTTCCCCTCATTATACGTCTTCTTTTTCACATTTTGATATAAACCTACTAGCAAAATTAACTAAATTGAACCCAAAGTGGTTCTATCTTTATCTAATATGTGTAACTAGTTTTATGTCCATATTTGTACTAGTCATCAGCTTGGGTTAAAAAAAGGGTCACATTTTTTTTTTAATTTTTAAATTTACTGTTAAAATTCCCTCATATCCATATTGTCAGGAAAAACAATTTCACCCTCTGAAGGTCTCACTAATAACCATGCCAGGTTATTCAAGAACCCAAGGAATTTACTAGACCTCAGGAGGAGAGAGAACTGGACTGTCTGGGCAGTCTACATAGTACATCCCATTTTGGTTTGGCTTGCTTTTTTTTTTTTTTTCTGATTTGTCTTAGGCTTGCAGTGCTTCAAGTTACATTAATTTGCTCATCCACTGTTCCCAAGCAGGGTCATTGTCCTGGGATGTCTGTATCTGAAGGACTTCCAGCTTCAGCCTTATGTTGTATTGAAACTGGTCCTCCTGCGTGAACTTATAGTCCCTTTTAAGTTGAGCAGGGTTCATGTTGCAGACTCCTCATTGCTTCATGGGGAGCTCCACCATTTTTCTTTCCTGTCAGTGGTCTCAGTCTGAACTATATCCATCTACAGAAGAATGTCTTGTAATTCTGCAGGAGTTTGGTGATACCAATCTCTTTTCTCCCAACTGAATCCTTGACCTGTTTTACTTTCTCCACCTCTTCTCTAGAGATCACGGTTTTCCATACCAAGAGGGATACTTTGGGATGCCCCAAAGCCTTCATTTACTTCTCCTCCAGGAAAGAAGCTGTTTGTTTGCCTTAGGGAACTTCTGGGAGGATGCAGACTTCTTTCCCGAGGTCCACCTTAATGAAGAAGCAGCCAGTGGCTTCTTTCATTAAGCAGTGTTACCTTCCATCTCACCATGACCCTGCCTCATGTGTATTTAACATGAGATACTTTGTTGTTGTTCAGTCTCTCAGTTATGTCCAACTCTTTGTGACCCCATGGACTGCAGCACACCAGGCTCCTCTGTCCACCATTTTCTCCCAGGGTTTGCTTAAATTCATGGCCATTGAGTTTGGTGATGCTATCTAATCATCTCATCCTCTGACACCCCTTTCTCCTTTTGCCTTCAGTCTTTCCCAGCATCAGGGTGTTTTCCAGTGAATCTGCTCTTCTCATCAGGTGGCTAAAGTATTGGAACGTCAGCATCAGGACCAGTCCTTCCAATGAATATTCAGGGTTGATTTCCTTTAGGATTGACTGGTTTGATCTCCTTGCAGTCCAAGGGACTCTCAAGAGTCTTCTCCAGCAGCACAGTTCAATTCAAAAGCATCAATTCTTCAGTGCTCAGCCTTCTTTATAGACCAACTCTCACATCCATACATGACTACTGCTAAAACCATAGCTTTGATTATGTAGACTTTTGTCGGCAAAATGATGTCTCTGCTTTTTAATACACTAAGTTTGTCAGAAACCGTGTCCTCTGCATTGGCAGGCAGATTCTTATCCACAGCATCACCAGGGAAGTCCAACAGATATGTACTCTCTCTATATAGATCTTTCTGTATTGACTTCCTTCTTCTTATTTTGCACATGCACACACAATATTGTGCAGTTGTGTGTGTACACAGACTTACAACTGAGAGAACATTAACTCTTCCAGAGAATGTAGAAATTGAATTTGAGAAAAACAAGGAAAAGTGGACCTTTAAGTAGAGGGGGAAAAATGCCTCTTTCTTCAGCCTTGCAGTTTCTACATGACTGGATGGGAAAGAACTTGCCAAGCCTGTGTTATGAGTCACTAAGTGGGCACATGGTAACACCGGTCCCTTCTGCAGTTCTAACCATCATCTCCAACCCAACACCTTAGCCAACTGCAGTTGTTCAAGAGTTCCCACTCTGCTAGTGTTTCAGTGTGAGATTCACAACTGTAATCAGTGACCTCTCTGGACCCTCCCAGAGAATGGACCCTAGAGCACTTACTTCACCACTGAGGATATGGGTAAGAATAAAGGTTCAGGCTTTGCTCACTGAGAATACATTCATTAGAGAGCCGGGGCTGATTTTGATAATGACTAAGAGCATTGAAAAGTGTGATTGTTTTTATAGACCTGTGAAGATATTTAGAAATTAGTTGATCTGTGAAAGAAAAAAAAAAAAACTGTTACAGGGCTACTATGTTGCCTGTGATAGAAATGTATTTTGTCTTAAGGGATTCAGATATTTAGAATTTCAATTTATTGTTTCTGCCTTCTCTCTTCTTGCTCTTAGTTCAGGTATTTACTCCATGAGGGCATGATTTAAATACTGCTTCTTTTTCTCAGAATTATTTTGCACACTTTATGTGTGTGCTAGAGAGTTTTATAGTCTAGAACTTTGACCAGCAGACATGAGATGGTTATTTCATTGCATACATGCTGGCTGGTGAGTCATGAAAGAGAACCAAGGGATTAAGGTGCATTCTGAACCATGGGCATGAATTGGAGTGAGAGGTGGGGAGGGTTAGTCTTTTTTTTTAATGTAAATTGTATTTTTCTTTTATATGGAAGAGGACTGAAGGTCGGAATTCAGAGCTTCTATGAAGGTTCCTTGGTCATCGGGTTTTTGTTGTTCTTTTGTGTGTGTTTTGCTTGGTTGTTTTGGATCACACAAGCATGTAGGATTTTAGTTCCCCCACCAGGGATCAAACTGGAGCCTCCTGTGGTGGAAGTGCCGAGTCTTAATCACTAGACCACCAGGGAAGTCCCTAGTCTTTCTTTATGCTCAGGGCAAACTGGTCTGCAAATGAGCCCGAAGCTAACAGTATTCTTCAGACTGGGGACAGAACTTGGATTGGAGCAAGCTGAGAGGAAATCTGTGATTTTCACACAGGAAGAGAGGGACAGTTTTCCTTATGATAGTGAAGAGGAATTGTGTCTGGTAAAATAAGGTAACCTGTTGGTAAAGAGCCACCAAAGTGGCACCTGCCAATCAGACCCAGTGGAAGCTCTTCCAACTGAGATCCAGCACTGGGAACAATGGCTGAAAAAGATGACTTTTATGAAACTATAGGGTGACTATCATCCATAGGCTGGCGAATGTTGTTGACTGGACAGTGAGAAGCAGGAAAAAGGCAAGAGTATGTCTCTTGGGCTGGAAATCAGCAGCCATTCAGTTGAGTGAATGAATGAAGTCATGGAAAGAATCAGTAGGACCTATTTCAAGATATGAGAAGATGGAGTGTTCTCACACACTCAGAAAAGGACAAAGTGGGAACCCAGCTCTTATGGGTTGTATTGGAGGTCCAGTCAAACTTGGAAGCTGTGTTTAGTCAATTATAATCGATGCCTGGGCTCCAGTGGCCAAATGGCACTAGTGGTAAAGAACTCCTGCCAATGCAGGAGACTTAAGAGATGTGGGTTCTATCCCTGGGTCTGGAAGATCCCCTGAAGGAGGGCATGGCAACCCACTCTACTATTCTTGCCTGGAGAATCCCATAGACAGAGGAGCCTGGTGGGCTACTGTCCATGGGTTTGCAAAGAGTCGGACACAACTGAAAAGTTAGCACACAGGCACACAACTGATGCTTAGGCTAGAAGGACAATAAAAATGATGATGGATTTATCAACTTAACCAATTTGTAGCTATATAAATATGTGTGAAATAAACCTCTTCCTTGACTGTGTTGTTGGTCATAATATATGCTAAATAGATTCACACTTACCGAATCTGAGAATTTAATCTGTGCCAGGCATTGTAGTAGCCACTTTCATATGTGTTATCTCATTTGATCCTCTTTACAATTCTATAAATGAAGAACTCACCCTGTTGTTTTGTAAAGGAAAATAAAGCTTGGAGAAGTTAAATTACAATCAAGATCACAAAGAAGTATGCAGATTTGGATCTGAATTTCAGATTTTTACCATAGCCCTCATATGCGTCTTCTTTTTTTGTACTTACTGCTTTGTTATGTTGATTTCTTCCTTTTAAAACCACGTACATTTTTAAAGGGGCTTCCCTGATAAAGAACCCACCTACAGTTAGTAAAGAACCCACCTACAGTGCAGGAGACCTGAGTTCGATCCCTGGGTCAGAAAGATCCCCTGGAGAAAGAAATGGCAACCCACTCCAGTATTCTTGCCTGGAAAATCCTATGGATAGAAGAGCCTGGTGGGCTATAGTTCATGGGGTTGAAAGAGTCGGACATGACCTAGTGTCTGCACCACCACCACCACCACCACCAAAGTTTATAAAGAGCAAAATCTAAATTTTAGATGTTCACTTGGGGGTCTTTATGAAGTGGTGGCTATGGGAAACCAGTTATCAAAATCACGAAGAAGGTTGAGGCATCTGGGATTGAAACCAGAGAGTTAATGTTTGCAGAAATCTCAGAGAGCAGGACCAGCTGTTCTTGTCAGACAGAATTCATCACAGAATATCTTTAGACCATTATTCTCAGGGATAGACAATACATATCTGTCTTTAAGTGTGGTTAAAATGGACCAAGTTTGCAGTTTGTACATCAGGGGTGTTGAGATGCTAATGCCAAGGGCTAAATTCATGTTTTTTGTAGTTTGCTGTTCAGTCATGTCCAACTCTTTTGCAATCCCATGGACTACAGCCCACCAGGTTCCTCCATCCATGGGATTCTCCAGGCAAGAATATTGGAGGGGTTTGCCATTTCCTTCTCCAGGGGATCGCCATTTCCTTCTCCAGGGGATCATCCCAACCTAGGAATCAAATCCTTATCTCCTGCATAGCAGGCAGATTCTTTACCCAGAGACAATGGTTTGTTTTAAACTTTAATCTCAATGCCAGCAAATAACTCTGGAAACTCCTCCCATATACCAAATTTCAATGAATTCTATTAAATATTCTGGAAACTAGCCTTTTTGACAGCTACTGAGCTACCATTTCACAAAGGGTTATACCCTCAGAATGAGCCAAATTTGGTCAAAGTCAGTGCACATTAAGTTTATTGACTTGAAGGTGGGCAGATAGGCCACTGTGAAATGCCCTGTAATTCAGAAGAAACAGAACACTAACTTTCTCTCATCCTAAATGTATAGGGATGTAGGAAATGACTTGTTGTGAACAGAGTACACGCTAGCTTTATGTTCCTTGAGAAAAAGTCAAGGACTGGCATGGATTTGGCTTCATTCAGGGTGTATGGATACAGAACTTAAGTTAGCAAGGCAAGATGGAAGAAATTTCATTTTTTTGTAATGGTGGAGAATGGGATATATTAAAATTTCAGAAGCAAGGAGCTATGTTCAGATTTGCAGAAATCTTTTAAAAAATAGAAGTTCAGGTGACACATGGAGCTTACTTTCTCAGCTGTTAGATGTTGGCCTGATATTGCAGGGGCAACCTTCCCCAATGCCCGACAGTGGCTCGTGTGGGTCCCCGTGGCCTTGGAGCATGTGGAACCACTGTCTTATTGCTGGATTATGTGCCTGTGCTCCTCTTTTTCATTTTGCGTGTACAATCTGTGCACAATAATCTGAGTTACCTGACATCATCGACTGACTTGCTTTATTTCTTTGGGAGCCTGTTTGCAAGCAACTTAAGGTTAACCCTTTCAGTGCCTGTGAAAGGTTGTGGTTTTGTGAACATCCAACAGATCAAAGAAGCTTAACTGCTTCTGCCTCTAGACGTCACTCACTGAATGACCCAGAAACCCTCTTCTAGTACATGTTTAATACAAACTAAAAAATAAAGCAAAAAACAATTAGGTATCCAAGGCCACATCGGGAGGATCTTTGCCTTTATGAAAAGGAGATGAGAGGGGAATCTGGGGCGTTATTCTCCTCATGGAAGAAAAGGAGAGAAGTTGAGAGACAATACCCAGAGCTGCTCACCGAGTTCAGGCCAGCTGTTCTAAGAAGCAGTTTTCTGTCTGGGGGTGGTATGAGTGGGGATAGAAAAGGTACATGTAAGCAGTAAAACTGAGATGATTTGAGCTCATGCAGGGAAAATGGTCTCATATCCTAGGAGACTGGAGAAGAATTTAGCTTATCTCTCAAGCCTCAAATTTAAATTTTAAAGATAATGCAAGTGTAAAAGATACCAGATACACATTTCTAATAAGTCTTTTATTTTACTGTGAAGGACCTTAGTAAAGAACAGTGGAATGCTGAGGCTTGGAATGGGCGCATTTTCAAGAATCTGTCTGGGAAACTTGAATTTCCAGATTTCCCTGTAGGCTGTAAACTGGCAGAAGTTTTCATACTTGCTAAAGAAGAACCCTTCTCTTGCTTTTCCTGATGAATTTAGAGGAGTACAGGCACGATCCACTTTAAAAGATGCATTTGGACTTCAGATTTAAAATGTCTGTTCTTTGAAAGATATTGCTATAGAATAAAAAGATGCCAAAAAAAAAAAGAAGAAGAAGTTGAGAGAGATGAGCTTATTCTTTGTCACCAAAGATTTTAATATTAAGAATTTAGTATAACCAAGCAACTGATTCCATGGAGGTCCTTGGTAGGAGGTATTTTGAAAACTCTGTCTAGATAACTTAGATAATCTTTGCATCTTTGTGGTACTCAGGAAGACAAATACAAGGAGATGTTTTCTTATGAGCCAAGACATGTTTCCTTTTTGTGTGAAGCATAACTTGCAAACTAAACTGATTATTTCTAGTAACTTTGCTAATAAATGGTTGTATATGTAACCAATATAAGCCTCAACACACAAACAAGGACATTGTCTTTCACACCAGTTACACCTGAAAGCATCTCTGGTTCAGATGTGTCCTTTTTAAACATTTTGTTTTATTTTTGCAAAAGGTGAGAAATTGTGTCACTGTGTGAATACTCAAGGATGCTATTGCTACTATGCATTCTTTTAATTTCATGGAACCAAGAATAAAAGCAGATCTTGAAATACACCCTTTCTTCATCAGTAGGCAAATAAGATTAAAAAGAACCCTATGTTAATTTAAGAGACATGGTGGGAGCTTTGAAAATTGATAGTGTTCGGGTAGTTGTCTATGCGTTTTTGAATGAAGGAGACATAGAGACTAATAAATTGAACTAAAGAAAATTTGATGTCAGGCTACTTTTGTGAGTGGCTTGGATTTAATTTTGCCATCATAGGTCATCTTTATGCAAGGAGCACTAAGATAAGTGATTGATCTCCTGATTGATACACACAATTATCAAACTCTGTTGGAGGGTCAGAGGGAAAAGGCCAAAGTAGAGAAAAAATTCATGGAGAGAAAGGAAAGACTAGAAAGTATCATTCCCCTAGCTCTTCTGAAGGAACTCTGAAAAGAAATCTTAACAAAATCAATTTGCAGTCATTTGAAGAGAGAGGGTTTTTTAACTGAGTAGCTTGACTTCATAAAGGACAAGTCCTGTCATACTAATCTAATCTTCTGAGATGAAAATGAAAGGCTGGGTAGATCAAGGAGAAAGATTTATATATAATTCATTTAGACGGTGGAATGCTTTGGGTATGATACTGTACGGTATGTCTATCAGCCCTTACATCGCTGCCTGAGAGAGTGGACATCAGAGGCCCGTTGTCCACCTGAGGACAAATTGTCTAAAACTGAATTCAAGGCCAGTTCTGCTTATATTTCTGTCCATAGTCTGGTGTTTGGATTAAAATGCATAGGCATTTAATTTGCTCACAGCACAGAGCTGTGAGAGAACTGGCAAAGAAAAAGATAAGTAAAAAGAAGCTTAAAAAATAGAACTGTCCAGCCACACTGAATCTATGACAAATATTCTAAGCCTCATGTTATCACTTAGCTTAAGAAGTCATCAATTCTTCTGTATATTTTGATCTTATTGTCCAGTTGGCTCACTCTGAGGATGAGGAAAAGACTTATACCTTATCTCTACTTGTTATAGCACGTGATGGGTATTTAATAAATATTTGATTGATTAGCAAACAACTAATAAGATCATAAAGAACCAGTTGTATGATGTTCAATAAAAGAGAAAAGGCAATGCCAAAGAATGTCCAAACTACCACATGATTGCATTCATCTCACACACTAGCAAAGTAATGCTCAAAACTCTCCAAACTAGGTTTCAACAGTACGTGAACCGAGAACTTCCAGATGTTCAAGCTGGATTTAGATAAGGCAGAGAAACCAGAGATCAAATTGCCAACATCTGTTGGATCATAGAAAAAGCAGGAGAATTCTAGAAAAACATCTACTTCTGCTTCATTGGCTATACTAAAGCCTTTGACTGTGTGGATTGCAACAAACTGTGGGAAATTCTTAAAGAGATGGGAATACTAGAGTACCTTACCTGCCTCCTGAGAAATCTGTATGCAGGTCAAGAAGCAACAGTTAGAACTGGACATGGAAAAACAGACTGGTTCCAAACCGGGAAAAGAGTATGTCAAGGCTATATATTGTCACCTTGTTTATTTAACTTATATGCAGAGTGCATCATGTGAAATGCTGGACTGAATGAAGCACAAGCTGGAATTAAGATTGCCGGGAGAAATATCAATAACCTCAGATATGCAGATGACACCATGCTTATGGCAGAAAGCGAAGAGGAACTAAAGAGCCTCTTGATGAAAGTGAAAGAGGAGAGTGAAAAAGCTGACTTAAAATTCAGTATTCAAAAAGTGAAGATTATGGCATCCAGTCCCATCACTTCATGGCAAATAGATGAGGAAACAGTGAAAACAGTGAGAGACTTTATTTTCTTGGGTTCCAAAATCACTGCAGATGGTGACTACAGCCATGAAATTACTCTATTCAGTTCAGCTTAGTTCAGTCCTTCCACGTTTGCTCCTTGGAAGAAAAACTATGACCACCCTAGACAGCATATTAAAAAGCAGAGACATTACTCTGCCATCAAAGGGCTGTCTAGTCAAAGCTATGGTTTTCCCAGTAGTCATGCATGGATGTGAGAGTTGAACCATAAAGAAAGCTGAGCACCAAAGAATTGATGGTTTTGAACTATGGTATTGGAGAAGACTCTTGAGAGTCCCTTGGACTGTAAGGAGATCCAACCAGTCCATCCTAAAGGGAATCAGGTCTGAATATTCATTGAAAGAACTGATGCTGAAGCTGAAACTCCAGTATTTTGGCTACCTGATGTGAAGAACTGACTCATTGGAAAAGACCCTATTGCTGGGAAAGATTGAAGGCAGGAGGAGAAGGGGATGACAGAGGATGAGATGGTTGGATGGCATCACCGACTCAATGGACGTGAGTTTGAGCAAGCTCTGGGAGTTGGTGATGGACAGAGAACCCTGGCATGCTACAGTCCATGGGGTTGCAAAGAGTTGGACACGACTGAGCAACTGAACTGAATAGGGTGATAACATGTACCAGGTCCATCATTAGTTAGTAGTACAACTTTGCTAGTGGATGGATACATAGGCGTGAAGCTTAAGGACTCATGAAAATAGTCTGTGTACTATACTAGGCTGGGATTAGACCTTCAGTAGGTGACTGTGATCATTCTGTGGTTCACAATTAAAACAGGAGGTGTAAATTGTTCAGATAGGAGCCACAAAGATGATTTACAGAAGCTTGAGGCTGTGTGGGTGTGGTGGTTGAATAAGTACACTCTGTAGTCAGACCCAGCTAGATTCTCAAACTAGCAGTGACCTTGGGTGCGTTACTTCTCAAAAGCTTACTTTCTCTTTTGCCGAAACTGAGAGAGTAATAGGGCTTACTGCATAGAAATATGAGAATTAATGAACATAATAAATGTATAAAACACCTAATACACTTTAAACTCAATAAATATTGTATTAAGAACCATAATTGCTGAGACATAAAGGGATCAGTTTAGTCTAAGGAAGAAAAGTTTGAGAGTAAGTATAATAATCTTTACACACAAAGCAAATCTCAAACCATCTTCTAAGTTGACATTGCCTTAATTTAGTTTGATAAAATTTTTGAGGACTTTTTATCAAGGAAGGACTTCCCGGGTGGCGCTGGTAGTAAAGAACCCACCTGACAATGCAGGAGACGTAAGAGACACGGGTTTGATTCCTGGGTTGGGAAGTTCCCTTGGAGAAGGCAATAGCAACCCACTCCAGTATTCTTGCCTGGAGAACTCCATGGACAGAGGAGCCTGGTGGGCTACAGTCCGTAGGGTCATAAAGAGTCAGACACAACTGAAGTGACTTAGCATGCACACACCAAGGAAAATATGAGAGCCAAAGGCTTCATCTGCAGCATGATGGAAACGAGACAGACATAGGGAAGAATTTCTGACAGTCAGGATTTCTGAACTCACTGGCCTGTGTAACTTAGGAGGAATGTGGAATTTTCTTTGAAGGCTTGGGAAATAGTCTAGTTCCTCCTCCCATTTTCCTGAACTGGTTTAATTGTGTGTGAACTGGATTAGTGTCTTCTCAAGCCGCTTAGGTTAACGTGTCTTCTTTGAGATCCCAGGCTAGCATTTATTTAATAGAGCATTTAGGAAATGGCAACCCACTCCAGTATCCTTGCCTGGAAAATATCATGGACAGAGGAGCCTGGTGGGCTGCCGTCCATGGGGTCGTAAAGAGTTAGACACGACTGAACGACTAACACTTACACTTAAGCTGTGCTTACCCAAGGTCAATGTGTTGGCACCTTTCAAGCAGTACTGAATTAACATCAAAATGTCGTCATGGACCATCAGGATCCGCCATTTTGTTTTTTTCAGCCTGGATCAGAATTCACAGCCAGCTGATAAGAGCCTGATAGGTGAGTGCCTTTTCTGCCAAGTCTAAAGATAATGAGACTATGTAAGAATCATACTCGTCTGGGATGATTCATCTGTAGGCAGAGGCCCCACTGTGAAGAACCTAGATGAGAGATTAATAAGTGCCAACATCTGATTGTAACCATGGCTCTGTACTACAGAGACTCTGATGAGGATGGGTGAAAGGCTAAGCTCTGAGTTTCTTTCTGTTTGAAATGCCAGTTGGCATTTTCTTTTAAAGAACTCTTTTTCTGCTCACATGCTTCCATGAAAGGAAACATATTTAGGTGAAGTATATGAACTATAGAAAAGTAGGAGACCATTAAATGTGGTTTAAAAACAAAAAAATCTACAAACTTGAAAAGGACAATGAATATATTGGCCGTTCCTTTACTCATCCAGTTATTTTTAGAAGCGATCTTGCCACCTTTGATACTGCCCTTGTGTGATGGCCACTGCCAATCTTTCAGAATCAAATTGAGATACTGACAGCATTTCAGCTACCCGTGGCCCCAGAGAGGAGAATGGAAATGCTGGGCTAAAGGTGTAGGCCAGTTGTGGGTGTATTAATTGCTTCAGTCATGTCAGACGCTTTGTGATGCCATGGACTGTGTGACCTACCAGGCTTCTCGGTCCATGGAATTCTCTAGGCAAGAATAGTGGAGTGGGTTGCCATTTCCTTCTCCAGGGGATCTTCCCAACCCAGGGATAGAACCCGGGTCTCCTGCTTTGCAGGCAGATTCTTAGTGTCTGAGCCACCAGGGAAATCTTCCAGTGGGGTCTTCATCTGTGGAACTAACACTGTGGGGAAAGAGAGTCAACAAAGGAAGAAGCCTCAGCCTGGGTTGCAGTGCTCAAGACACCAGTGCCCAGGATACCAGCGACAAGATGGCTGGGATATTGGCAGAGTTGGTACTGCTCCATTGGTGGGGGGGAGGGGCAGGCTGGACCAGAGACAGTGACCCTGGACAGCTTTGGAAACTGGATCTGTTAGCATTCTGTACCTTCTCAGCCAAGTATTCCTTCTGTGTGTGGATAGAGAAATAGACAGGTGTTTTCGGACAGGATCCTGTGGTTCTCCGTTTGTCCGGTGGGGCACTAGATGTTAGTTCCAGCCGATGAAGCTGTGTACTCGGCAAGACTTCATACACCCACTCGTCCCAGAGCTGGAGGGAAAGAAAATGAAGGGTAAGCAGTTAGGACTTCTGAACTCTTAAAGAGTGATTTATGCTATTAACCCATAGACACAAAGGAGGCATAGCCAAAGTGAAAGTTGAGTAATTCTGGCAAAGGAGAGTGATTTTCAGCATGAAGTGAAGAGACAAAATTTCAGAGAAACTTAGGTGTAACCAATCCAGCACTGGACACCACTTTCACGTTTTCACAAGCCAGGCATTCTGGGGTCTAAACGAGTCTAAGGAGAGGCCAAGGGCGGGGAGAGAGTGGACCTCACTTTGTACACTGCCTGCCGCAAGGGAGGAGCCAGCAAGCTCCAAAAAACATGTGTACCTGCATGCAAAGTCCCTTCAGTCTTTGTAACCCCGTGGACTGAAGCCCTCCAGGATCCTCTGTCCATGGGATTCTCCAGGCAAGAATACTGAAGTGGGTTGCCATGCCCTCCTCCAGGGCATCTTCCCAACCCAGGGTGCAAACCCATGTCTCTTACGCCTCCTGCATTGTCAAGTGGGTTCTTTACCACTAGCACCACCAGCCCTCCAAAAAACATATTTCGAATCAAATAACCCACACTTGGTGTGATTCAGGCTGGTGTGGGGATGCAGGAGTTTGATACAGTAGTGGACAAAGCAACATAAACTTCTTATCGTTGAGAGCAGGAAAGGGTGTCCAGTCTCTGTTGGCACTTGGATATAGGGAGCAGGGAGTGTCCAGCATCCAGGGTGTTGGCAGGGCCTGTGCAGAAAAGTGGGAAGGTCTGAGTAGGGATGTTCATCTGGTAGGAAGTGAAAGTCGCTCAGTTGTGTCCGACTCTTTGTGACCCCATGGACTATGCAGTCCATGGAATTCTCCAGGCTGGAATACTGGAGTGGGTAGCCTTTCCCTTCTCCAGGGGATCTTCCCAACCCAGGGATTAAACCCAGGTCTCCTAAATTGCAGGTGGATTCTTTACCAGCTGAGCCACAAGGGAAGCCCAGTCTCATCCGGTAGAGACAGGAATAAAAGTCACGCAGAAGAAGTTTGGGTGGGCACATAGTGGGTCTGTGAAGGGGGAAGCCTTCTTTTTCTGCACCTAGCCAGGGTCACATCATGTGCTCTAAATTCTGGAGTTGGAACAGCCCAGTCAGCTCTAGAAGATGTTCTGGTTGAGCATGGGACTCAACCAGTCCTGCTTTAAAGGGTGGAAGCCACAACTAGTGGCTAAAATTCTAAGTCCACAGTCAAGTAAGGCAGAGCCAGGCAGGTGATGACAAGCTGTTGAAGATGTATATGTATATTTAATTTGCTTGTATGCAATTTTCTTTTCATTTCTGGAGCCCTTCAAAATGTGTTGACTTTTTTAGACAGAGGACCAAATTGGTTTGGAAAAGTGAAAGTTTCGAAGCCATGTTAATTGTGAACAGGCATCCTTGGCTTTCTGTGAGGAAGTAGTGATCAGTTTCTCAGTGCAGGGACCTGGGGAAACAGATCACTGGATATTTGTTGGGAAAAACTTTTCCAGGAAACTTCTTTCTCCCCCTGGAGGCAATGGCTTGTTCAGTCAGTTCAGTCGCTCAGTTGTGTCTGACTCTTTGCAACCCCATGGACTGCAGCACACCAGGCTTCCCTGTCCATCACCATCTCCCAGACCTTGCTCACATTCATTTCCATTGAGTCGGTGATGCCATGCAACCATCTCATCCTCTGTCGTCCTCTTCTCCTACCTTCAATCTTTCCCAGCATCAGGGCTTTTTCCAGTCAGTCAGTTCTTCATGTCAGTTGGCCAAAATATTGGAGCTTCAGCTTCAGCATCAGTCCTTCCCATGAATATTCAGGACTGATTTCTTTGAGGATTGATTGGTCTGATCTCCTTGCAGTCCAAGGGACTGTCAAGAGTTTTCTCCAACACCACAATTCAAAACCATCAATTCTTTGGTGCTCAGCTTTCTTTATAGTCTGATTCTCACATCCATACATGACTACTGGGAAAACCATAGCTTTGACTATATGGAGCTTTGTAGGCAAAGTAATGTCTCTGCTTTTTAATATGCTGTCTAGGTTGGTATAACCTTTCTTCCAAGGAGCAAGTGTCTTTCAATTTCACGACTGCAGTCACCATCTGCAGTGATTTTAGAGCCCAAGAAAATAAAGTCTCTCACTGTTTCTGTTGTTTCCTCATCTATTTGCCATGAAGTGGTGGGACCGGATGCCATGATCTTTGCTTTTTGAATGTTGAGTTTTAAGCCAGCTTTTTCACTCTCCTCTTTCACTTTCATCAAGAGGCTCTTTAGTTCCTCTTCCCTTTTTGCCGTAAGTGTGGTGTCATCTGCATATCTGAGGTTATTGCTATTTCTCCTGGCAATGGCTTGTTGACCTGTGCAAAAGAGCACGATTGGTCCAGATTCTCAATTCAGCAATGTTTCATCTTTCTCTATAGAGCAGGGACAGAAGGAGAGAGAACTTTTTGTTTTCCAGGAATCTTTTTGAAGAGACCCATGTGCATGAACATAGCTACTGTATTTAGAACCAGTGCTTTGTTATTTTCAGCAACATATAACGTACCAGCACTCTTAGCTTTGTCAAGTATAAAATGCCTTTCCTCCTCATCTCCTCTTGTGAGCACCTCCCCAATTCTTTACTCCCATTGGTATATGAATGTGATGCTCTGAGCAAATACATATTAAGAGATGGGAGCATTAATGTTTTTGAGACAAATGTCTACATCTTCACTCTGAAAAATGCTGCTGATGCATCCAGTACCATCACTGGTCTATATTTCGCCCTGTTCTTTGTTAATGATCATATTTCTTCCGTAAACTCCACCCTCTTGGCTTAAGTGAAATAGAAAGATTTTGATGGTGTAAGCAGTTTTGGATTTTGGATTTCGCTCCTAGTAAAATTTTTTTTTTCTTTTCTCTTGGTTCTGTGGTTTAGTTTTACCATGCCCTTCTTTTTATCTATGAAATGCT
This sequence comes from Cervus canadensis, assembly GCF_019320065.1. Taxonomy (NCBI): domain Eukaryota; kingdom Metazoa; phylum Chordata; class Mammalia; order Artiodactyla; family Cervidae; genus Cervus; species Cervus canadensis. The sequence goes on along the minus strand of NC_057406.1, from coordinate 23,237,540 downwards.
TTTTTTTTTTTAAATCCATGAAAATGCCCAGATCTATATTTGTGTTGAGCACACTTGATTTTGTAAACTTGTCTAAATAAATTTAGTCTGATATTGATAATCCTAATTAATACTGTTGGTTTGATGTTTATACTATTTTTCTCTATTTCATTCCCCCCCCCAAACTTTTCCTATTCCCCTGCTTTCTTCATTTGCATTTATTTAAAAGAATGTTTATTCAGTCACAGAATCTGGTGATTGTTGAATATGTCAGCTTGTTCTTTTATAGAAAAGGACCTCTTAATAAAAATACAAGTCAGTTCATCAGAGACTTGTTTTGATGTGCAGAAGACACTGGCCATAGTGAAGAATTTTAATTTAAGATGAAATGCAGTAGCCTTGTTAGGATTTTGGTGTCCTGATACCTTACAGCAAAGCCCAAGCACATTCTGAAAGTCCTCTTGGCATTCTCTAGGCCTTTTGCTTCCTGACTTAATTCTTTAATTCACTCGAGTATATTAGTGAGAGGGAATTGGCCTTTTTATTCTTCTCCTCTTATTGCCCTGTCTGTTGCTGGTAAGCTTTCTTCTTGCTAAAAAATTGTCCCTGAGACCTAGAATAAGAAGGACCTTGTAGACATTCTCAAAGTGAATACTTTTAGTTTGTTTCTCAGCTGTGGCTTAAATTCAGCGATTGAAGCACATCCAAGAGGGAGATTCAGGGAGGAAACTAGGACACAATTCAAGGAGAAAGCAAAATTATCTTCTGAAAGAACAAATAAGAAAAAGAATGCCGGCTTCTGGGGGAGTTGTTTAGCTATCCAGAATGGCTGTTAGACTAGCTCAATCTGCTTGAATGTCTGTTCATGGGCTTTTGAAAACCCAGAGCGTTCTCTTTGTGTGCAAGGGTTTACTGAGAATGAATCTGGCATTTAACTGGCAGGAAAGATCATGCTTCTCCACCAGTGAGCTTCCTTTGTGTGTTTCACTCATGATATTTCTGATTAATGGCAAGAACATCGGGTGTTTTTTTTCTTTCTTGCAGGGCTCACAAAATTGACACTAACCAAACCCACTCTAAATAGCTTCACCAGCCTTAGTCACCTGAAAAAAAATGATGGTTGGTATCAGAGTTTATAGTCACCAAAAAGGGGATCTCTTGGAGTTGGGGGAGTAGAGAAAAGCCTCCCCTTGTGTTGGGAGAGGAGAGATTTTTGTCCCCATATTCTGCTTCTACTTTGTGCTCGGTGTGGAAGAAGTAGAGAGGAAATACCCAGGACTAACCCAGCTTGGAGGAACCTGACCTCTCAGCCTGTCATTTCTACACTTGCCTTCTAAATCTGATGGGTAGTGGAGATTTTCAGCAAAAGCCTAGAGGTTCTAGCCTTTTTTCAAACACAGATCCTTCTTAAGAACTGAATTTAGAAGGAAAACAGAAGGAGGAGAAAGGTCAGATTTATTTAATCTGAAATTGCTTTAATGTCCTAGCAGGCTTGTAATCCCTAGGATGTGATACATTGCTAAGATTTGTGTAGTCTGAGGTACTTCGGGGGACATATGTATACCTATGGCTGATTCATGTTGATGTTTGGCAGAAACCAGCAAAATTCTATAAAGCAATTATCCTTCAATTAAAAAATAAATAAAATGCTGGAAAATGTTATCAGTTCAATAGACAATAAAAATAAACTAGATTTGAAAATTATCTATGGCTTCCCAGGTGGTACTAGTGGTTAAAGAACCTGCCTGCTAATACAGGAGACATAAGAAAGGTGGGTTTGATCTCTGGGCTGGGAAGATATCCTGGAGGAGGGCATGACAACCCACTCCAGTATTCTTGCCTAGGAAATCCCATGAACAGAGGAGGGCTACAGTCCATGGGGTCGCAAAGAGTCGGACTTGACTGAAGTGACTTAGCATGCATGCATGACAATTATCTGGATGCAACATCAATTGCCACTTTTGTAATTGAGGTGTAATTGATACGTAATATATTTTGAGCATGCAATATAATGATTCCATATTTGTAAACACTGTGAAATGATCACAGCAATTCTTGTTACCATTCATCACCGAACATGTTACAAGAGTTATTTTCCTTGTCATGAGAACTTTTAAGGTTTACTGTCTTAGCAGTTTTCAAATATGTAGTACAGTATTTTTAACTATAGTCATCATGTGGTACATTACATCCCAATGACGTATTTATTTTATAACTGGAAGTTTGAACCATTGACTTCCTTCACCCATTTCACCTACTCCCCATCCGTTGCCTCTGGCAACCACCAGTCTGTTCTCTGTATCTATGAGCTTAGCTTTTTTTTTTTTTGGTTTGTTTGTTTTCATTTGATTTGTTTGCTTTTTTCTTTTTTTTTTAAAGAATCCACATATAAGTGAAATCATATGGTATTTGTCTTTCTCTGCCTGATTTATTTCACTTAGCATAATGCCCTCAAGGTTCAACCATGTTGTCACAAATGGCAAGATTCCATTCTTTTTTATGGCTGAGTAATACAGAGGCAAAAATAAACAAGTGGTACTACATCAAACTCAAAAGCTTCTGCACAGCAAAGGAAACCATGAACAAAATGAAAAGGCAACCTACTGAATGGGAGAAATATTTGTAAATCATATATCTGATAAGGTTTTAATATATAAAATACATAAAGAACTCATAAAGCTCAATAGCAGAAAGGCAAACAATTATGATTAAAAAATGGGCAGAGGACTTGGATAGATGTTTTTCCTGAAGACATGCAGATGGCTGACAGGCACATGAAAAGATGTTCAGCATCACAAATCTTCAGGGAGATGCAAACCAAAATTATAGTAAGGTAGGAGCCCATACCTATTAGAATGGCTATTATTAAAAAGACAAGAAATGACAAGCGTTGGTGAGGATATGCAGAAAAGGGAGCCTTTGGGTACTATTGGTGGGAATGTAAACTGATGCAGCCAGTGTGGAGAACAGTATGGCAGTTCCTCAAAAAATTGAACACAGATCTATCATATGATCCAGCAGTTCTACTTCTGGGTGTTTATCTGAAGAAAGTGAACACACTAACTAGAAAAGATTCTTGAACCCCACACCCCCATGTTCATTACCGTATCATTTACAATAGCCAAGATATGAAAACAACATAAGTGCCCATCAAAGGATAAATGGACCCAGAAAAATATGAATACATACAAACACAAACAATGGCAAATTACTATTTTTTTAAAAATTCAACAGCTATTTCCTGAGAGTCCACTTTGGACCAGGGCCCATTCTAGGTGCTGAGTTGCAGCAATAAACAAATAAATTGATCCTGGCCTTCATGGTGTTTACATTCTATTTGGGAAGAGGCATACATTCATAATAAATACATCGTGTTATCTGTTTGATGGTGATAAATGAATGCTGTGGCAAAAATCAAAAGTGGATTCATAATTAAAAGTAGGTTTCATATGTTGGCAGGATAAGAGGGCTCAGGCCTGCCTTTGATGGGAGAGAGGCTGACTGTTTTATCATATTGCAGGCTCAGGATTGAGCTTTGTTGAGAAGGTGAGGTTTTAGTAAAGACTTGTACCGGGTGTGTGTGTTAGCCCTGTGGGTACCTGGGAAGCTGGAGGAACTGTTTCAGGCAGAGGCTATAGCTTGAATAAAGGTCTGGGGTGGGAATTAGTATATTTAAGAGCAATCAGTATGCTTGGAGGAAAGTGAGAGGTAGAGTTGGAGAAGGCAGGATCTGAGGGCCAGTGGGGTTCCAATCACGGGTGTCAGTTCTTTCCTTTTAGTGAGTTGGGAAGTCATTGAGGGTTTGGGATAGAAGATAACATCTTATGATTTAAGTTTTCAAAAGATCATCTTGCTTCTTTGTTGTACATGAGACTGGGCCAGAGGCAAGGAGGCCAGTTAGCAGGCCTTTCAATGACAGGTGAAGGATGAGAGTGGCTTAAACAACATGGGTGGTAAAAGGCTCTGTATGGACAGCCTTTTGAAGGTAAGGCAGTCAAGGTGTCCTGAATGATTGGACATAGAAGTCCAAAGAAAGAGAGGAGTTGGCAGTGGGAGGAGAGAATTGCCTTGAAGTGAAATGGGAAACATTTCCATTTTGGAAATGTTGGAGATGGTTCAGAGATATCCAAACGGGTATGTAGAATAGGCAGTTTGATGTGTCAGTTTGAAGTTTTGGAGAAAGAAGTGTGAGAGCAATCGGCATTGAAATGGGATTTAAATCAGGAAACTGAGTGAGATTTCTGAGAAGGGAAAGAAAATGAGGATCAAGGATTGACTCTAGGGCACTCCATCTTCAAAAGATCAGAAGAAAGAGGAGGAACCAGCAAAGGAGACAGAAGAACAGCTACCAGTAAGTTAGGAGGAAAGTCAAGTGAATATGAAGCCCTGGAAACCAAGGAACAAAAGCATATCTAGGAGCCTGTGATGACCCAACTCAAAGGCTACCATTGGACATTAGAGATGGCAACTCAAATGTCACCACTGCCTTTCACAGGATGATCTTTTGGCGGGGAGGAGTGGGGTTGGAAGTCTGATTTGAATTAGTACAAGAAAGAATGGTAGAAGAGGAGTTGGAAGAAGTGTAGATGATGTTTCATGGAATTTGCTGTAGAGAAGAATGAAGAAATGACTGGTACACTTCCTGCCTCTCGGGCTGGCTCCAAGGTGGATCCACCTCACTTTTTGTAAAAGTGCACCACCATTCAGGCATAACTGTGGACATGTGCCATCAGCATAGAAATTTGGAACCAGCTGAGACCGTCAAGGTCATTTCAGTTCATCTCCTACCCAACAAAGGAATGCCCTTTGTAATATTAATACAAATTTAAATTTTTTCACATGCCACCTGGAGATGCAGAGATGAATAAGGTGCAATTCCTGCTCTTGAGAAATGCACATTTTTAAATGGAATGAAGCATGCCTATATGCTTCCCATCAGAAAAGGGAATCCTCAAACACCGTTGGGGAATGTAAATCGATGTAGTCACAATGAAAAACAGTATGGAGTTTCCTTAAAAAAAATAAAAATAGAACTACTATTGTTATTGTTCTTCTTCTTCAATCCCTAAGCCATGTCTGACTCTCTGTGACTCTATGGACTTCTACATGCCAGGCTTCCCTGTCCTTCACTGTCTCCTGGAGTTTGCTCAGACTGGTGTCCATTGACTTGGTGATGCTATCTAATCATCTTGTCCTCTGCTACCCTCTTCTCCTTTTTCCTTCAGTCTTTCTCAGCATCAGGGTCTTTTCCAGTAAGTCGGCTCTTCACATCAGGTGGATGAAAGTATTGGAGCTTCTGCTTCAGCACCAGTCCTTCCAATGAATATTCAGGGTTGATTTCCTTTAGGAATGGTTGATCTCCTTGCAGTCCAAGGGACTCTCAAGAGTCTTCTCCAACACCACAGTTCAAAAGCATCAATTCTTCAAGTGCTCAGCTTTCTTTATGGTCCAGCTCTCACATCCATACATGACCACTGGAAAAACCATAGCTCTGGAGGACGAAATGACAAACCACTCTAGTAAGCTTGCTGCAAGAACACCAGGAACATTATCAAAAGGCACAAAGAACTACCATATGACCCAGCAATTCTACTCCTGGGTATATATTTGAAAAAACCCAAAACACTAATTTAAAAAGATACATGTATCCCAGTGTTCATGGCGGCCTCATTTACACTTGCTAAGGTATAGAAGCAACCTAAGTGTCCATCAACAGATGAATGGATAAATAAGATGTAGTCTGTGTGTATACACACACACACACACACACACAATGGAATACTATTCAGCCATAAAAATGAATAAAATTTGCCATTTGCAGCAACAGGAATGGACTTGAAGAGTATTATGTTAAATGAGATGTCAGACAAAGAAAGATAAATATTGAATAATATGACTTATATGTGGAATCTAAAAAAAAATACAGCAAGCTAGTGAATATAACAACAACAAAAAAGAAACAGATTCACAGATACAGAGAAGAAAGTAGTGATTACCACTGGGGAGAGGGAAGTAGGGAAGGGCAATATAGGGGTAGGGGAGTAACAGCTACAAACTATGAGATATAAAATAAGCCAGCAGGAAACATTGTACAACACGGGGAATATAGCCAGTATTTTATAATAACTATAGGTAGAGTATAACTTTTAAAGTTGTTAGTCACTGTATTGCACACCTATAATTTATATCATATTGTACATCAATTATACTTCATTAAAATTTTTAAAATAAATATATATGGTGATAGGGACATGTATAAAATATTGTTAAAGCACAGAGAAAAGAGAACTAACCTGACTTAGGAAAGTCAGAAAAGACAATATGCATAAAAAAAAGCTGACTTTTGAAATAGGCCTGAGAGATGAGCATGACTTTTTCCACATGGAGTGCTGGGGAGAATCCCTTTATCTGTTAATAATCCAACTCCTTTTTGAATGTTCATAACGACAGCAAGCTCCTTACCTTATGAGGCCCATTTCATTTTAAACAGCTATAATTGTTGCAAATGTACTTTCTCCATTGTGCCCAATGGTGCCTTTTACTATTTCTGCTCATGGGTCCCAGTTTTCTCCTCTGGAGCCAATGGGCAGAGACTTATCTTTCTACCATATAAGTCATTTTTATATTTGAAAATAGATACCATGTTCACTTTCAAGTTGTCTCTTTTCCACATTGGAAAAGGGAAATGGATAAAGTCTCCAGGTGGGTTCCCCGAAAGGTGATCTGAGATGAAGTTGGTGCATAGGAGGTTTAAGAGGGGATGCTGTCCAGTCCCACACACCCTGAATGGAAGGGTAGGAGTAGACAGAGGGAGAAATACAGTGTGAGACATGATTTTCTTTCTTTAGTTTTGACTTTGCTGGGTCTTCGTTGATGTGCCAGGCTTTCTCTAGTTACTGCGAGCAAGGGCTGTCTATGCTCTGCTTGCGGTGTGCAGGCTTCTTATTGCGGGGACTTCTCTTGCGGCAGAGCATGGGCTCCCGGGCTCGCTGGCTTCACCCATTGTGGTGCGCTGGCTTAGCTGCCCTGCAGCATGTGGGATCTTCCAGGACCAGGAATGGACCCTGTGTCCCCTGCATTGGCAAGCAGGCTCTTAACCACTGTACCACCAAGGAAGTCCTTTGATGCAGTTTTAATGGAACCTTGTGGGAAGTTCTAAAGACAGACACATCCTTCAGAGTTGCCCAGAATTAAGGCAGGAGGACCAGGTCTTTAGACTCCGTCACCGCCGGTCACGCCGTGCACTCTATCCACTTTGGGTGAGGGGGTTCTCTTCAGCTGATGCAGCCCCCAAGGTGAACTGGGAGCTGAACCCCATTGCTAGTATATCCTTTATGTCTGAAGTGGACCTGTAAGGGATCTCAGTGATGCAGAAGAAGAATCTCATGTACTGCTGATTTTCTAGGCAGCTATTTTTCTGAGACAGTTAATAGAATGAGAACAGTACCTGTTTTTGTTTCTTCTTATTAGCTAATAAACACCATGAACACCAACGTGATGGGGTTCACCATAACAGTTCCAGACTGACAGGCTCTAATGTCCCATCGTAGCTTCCCTGTGCTGACTGCACCTATCAGTCATGGCAACCCTTTATTTGGACTGCTTTAAAGGTGCTCTGGAGGCAAGTTGAAGAAGTACATTCATATATAAATTTGACTGAGAATCTGAGGAGACTGCTCCAAGGACTCATGCACATAACATTTTGTAATGACACCAGGAGATAAAAATGTTAGTGGGGAAGCATAGTGAACTGAGTTATATCCCTGTCCTTCATCCTAGAAGATGCTACTTCTTGCAGTGATCACAATGCATGCTGGGAGCCTGCCAAGATGGATGCATGGCCACAGTCCTTTCCACTGCATGCACACATGAAGATTGCTCTTTGATTTGTGGCTGTGACCATAATTTGCAAAGGCTGTCACTGCTTACAACTTATAGTTAGCCCAAAGCTTTGTTGAAAAAGAGCTGTTCCGTTCCCGACTGCTATGTACCAGATTGATGTGTCAACTAAATTAATAATGCTGGACCAGTCATTATACCAGGAAACATTTGCCCAAGCTATAACTTTGTCTCTTGATTCCCATTTGGTTTCATTAACCTCCTCTTGGTGCCCCAGATAAAATCGCCTTGTAAGGCCTCCTTATTTAATGAAGGATTGGCAAGATAAGATGGTTGAACTGGGCATTGACAGGAGTGGAGAAAATCAGAAAAGGATGATCATGGAAGATGATAGAATTAGTAGGCAAGATGAGGATGTGGTGGAGGTAGCTTGAAACCATATTAATTTTTCCTTTTTTTTTTTACTTTCACTGTTTATTGGCTTTCTTCACATAATAGCTGGCAGTTTCTTTAAGAGCTCATTTATTTTTGTGAGGGAGTTTTAAGAGAAGACTAAAAAGGAGAGGGTCAGATTGGTATACAGTAGATTGGCTTTCTTTTAAATTCAGTCTCATTAGCATGGGCTCATTTGCTATGGATGCCCATGGGTTTTCTTTCAAGGCTATCTCTAACTGTGTTTTGGAATCAGCTGTGGCTTCACTGTGGCTGGAGCTTTGTGGGTGTTCAAGAACCTCCTTGTGATAAGATATGTTCATTTGTCATAGAATGGGTAGTAGTTTTACCCATCTCTTCCTAAGCCTGTGCATTTTAAGGGATATTTGGATGCATCTGTCCGTTTGTCATGTCCACTGGGCTAGTGGAAACTCAAGTGATAATACATCTCATTTGAGAATCCCCCAAACTCCCCAGTTTAGCTGAAAGTAACAAGGAAAACAAATGGCTGTCACTTTAAAGTGATCACAACCATTCTGGGTAAGTTGTTCTGTCACGGGCCTTCCTTTCCTGTTACTATGGTTCTCTGTGGGCCCCTGACAAGTCTTGTCATAATTAAGCTTTGCTGTCTTGGATTCCCACTCTATATTGTAACCCAAGAACAAGGTCAGTATCACCTGAAGAGCAGTCCATACTTGGCATTGAAGTAGAAGACCAGGAGCAGGAGCTGGCCAAATTAAAAAAAAAAAATCACTACTACTGTTCTGTGTAGGAATGCAAGGGATTTCTGAGTATTAATTTTATATCTTGCAACTTTGCTATAGTCCTTAGAGGCTCCTCTTTGACTGTATGTTTAAGCCAGGGGAGGGAGCCATTATAAGCACCATTCTACCCTTTGCTCCAGTAATTTTCTGGTGGCATTTTTAGGGTTTTCTATATGTAGTGTCAGTCATCTGCAAACAGTGAGAGTTTTACTTTTTCTTTTCCAATCTGGATTCTTTTTATTTCTTTTTCTTCTCTTACTGCTGTGGCAAGGACTGCCAAAACTAGGTTGAATAACATAGATGAGAGTGAGCACCCTTGTCTTGCTCCCGATCTTAGAGGAGATGCTTTTAGTTTTTCCCCACTGAGAATAATGTTTGCCGTGAGTTTGCCATGTATGGCCTTTATTATGTTGAGGTAGATTCCTTCAATGCCTACTTTCTGGAGAGTTTGTTTTTTTTTTAATCATAAATGGGTGTTTATTTTTGTCCAAAGTTTTCTCTGTATCTATTGAGATAATCATGTGGTTTTTATCTTTCAATTTGTTAATTTTGTGTATCACATTAATTGATTTGCATATATCAAAGAATCCTTGCATCCCTGGGATAAAGCCCACTTGATGATGATGTATGATCTTTTTAATGTGTTGTTGGATTCTGTTTGCTAGAATTTTGTTGAAGATGTTTGCATCTATGTTTATTGGTGAGATTGGCCTGTGATTTTTTTGTATGTGTGTGGCATCTTTGTTTGTTTTTGGTATCAGGGTGATGATGGCCTTGTAGAATGAGTTTGAGAGTTTTCCTTTCTCTGAAATTTTCTGGAAGAGTTTGAGCAGGATAGGTGTTAGCTTTTCTCTTAACTTTTGGTAGAATTCACCTGTGAAGCCATCTGGCCCTGGGCTTTCTTTTATTCTGAAATAATTTCCATTCCCTCCCCATGCATTCTTGGTGCCCCATCTTCTCTGTATCCCTGAGTTCCATGGTCTTAAGAGGCTCCTTTTGGACTGTATGTTTAAGCCAGGAGAGGGAGCTGTTATAAGCACCATTTTACCTTTAGCAGAAGGAATTAACTCCAGATGCCTGAGCAGCTCCTGTGTCATTTGGATCACTTGTGAGAAAATGTGAAGAGTTCAAGGCACGTGAAGCACACACAGCCCTGGCAGAGACTTGGGCTGGCAGCTCTCGCTGCCGAATCAGGGTCTTTGGATACCAGCTGGATATCTCCCAGCTTGCATTTTTTTTTTTTTCAATAGCGAGTGCCCAAAAAATACTCAGCAATTTCTCAGCTGTACAACAATGTGTTTCTGAACTAACAAATCACTGCATCATTTTGTTTAAAAGCCTGATCTCTTGTAACCATGCTTCAAAGCTCTGGTTTCGGGGGTAAAAAAGCACTGCCCCCTTTGAATTAAAGACACACTTTTGTTAGCTTGGATAGTTATAAAATGGAGATAAACCATCAGATAGGAGACAGGGGCCGTTGACCAAGAAAAGAGACGCCATTACCCAGGAGGAACTCAGGGGAAAATAGACTGAAACGGAAGGATGAGGCTGAGAGGGTCTTCATTTTGTGGTTTCAGATTCTTCTAGCTGTAAGATGGAGATAAAACACAGGGCCTGACATGTCCAAATGGCAGGTGGAATACAGCTTCAAATGGGAGAAATGTAAAAGGGCTTCTCCCTCACAAAGTGTGAGACAACATAAGATAAGATGCTTAGAATTGACAGAGGTTGTGTGTAATACACAGGTCAGACGGAGACCCCTGGCATTATAGAGGTGAGAGAAAGAGCTATTTTGTATATGCTCTTCTTGAATACAGGCTTAATCACAGATGACCTTGCAGACAAGTCATTGTAACTTGTAGCTTACATAGACTGTCTGTGCCTCCTTCTAACCTATATGCCTCATTACCAGAGTAGAAGACAGAGAGAAAACTCCATGTGCTATTCATTTAACGGTTGTGTCTTTATAGACAATGCACTGATCAAATCTTGTGCTACAGTGCACTTCCCGGCTCGCCATACCTGAGTGCCACTCACCTGCTGGACCACTCACCTGCCCCTTCCCTACTTGAGGTAGATTTAAGGGCAGATTGAGGGCATTTTGGATTATTCCCTGGATTGAATGAAACATACCCACAGTGAATGAATCCAAAAGTCTCAAAAATTGGAAAGAGCAAGTTTGTGTTTATATGACTCATTTGACAGCAAAACCTGACCTCAACTGACATGAGACCATTTAGTCTGTATCCTTTTTGTGACTCTCCCTACATTTTGCTCTAGAAATACTAACATATTTGATTCTAGGAGACTGCCTGGGGCTCTGCAGTAGCCTCGAGGACTTCGGACAAAGAGAGCATAGACCCAGGTTGGTTTTCTCCAGGGGAAGGTTTTAAGAAGGAGAGTGTTACAGATGTTTGCAGTTCAAACATATCCCTCTTTAAAGGCATTAACGTGGAAAGAGTAATTGACACAAGCAAATCTCTGTGTCCAGCTAGTTCAGACTCTCCCTCACCATCTTTGTTTTGACTTTGTCTCTTTCTCTTTCTTGATGTTTCCCGCTCTAGGATGAATCCTCCATGTTCTTCCAGTTCGGCCCATCGATTGAACAGCAGGCTTCCGTGATGCTCAACATCATGGAGGAGTATGACTGGTACATCTTTTCTATCGTCACCACCTACTTCCCCGGCTACCAGGACTTTGTCAACAAGATTCGCAGCACCATCGAGAACAGCTTTGTGGGCTGGGAGCTGGAGGAGGTCCTTCTGCTGGACATGTCCTTGGACGATGGGGATTCTAAGATCCAGAACCAGCTCAAGAAACTTCAGAGCCCCATTATTCTTCTTTACTGTACTAAGGAAGAGGCCACCTACATCTTCGAAGTGGCTAACTCAGTAGGGCTGACCGGCTACGGCTACACATGGATTGTGCCTAGTCTGGTGGCGGGGGACACGGACACAGTGCCCTCGGAGTTCCCCACCGGCCTGGTCTCTGTGTCCTATGATGAGTGGGACTACGGCCTCCCTGCCAGAGTGAGGGACGGGATCGCCATCATCACCACCGCGGCCTCCGACATGCTCTCCGAGCACAGCTTCATCCCCGAGCCCAAGAGCAGCTGCTACAACACCCACGAGAAGAGGATCTACCAGTCCAATATGCTGAACAGGTGAGCGTGTGGCAGAGGGTGCACCGATGGTGGAGGTCGGAGGGGAGCTTCCAAGACTGGGTCGGAGGTTCACATACCGGCAGGAGCAGTTCGCGGTGTCTGAGGTTGAAGGCTGGCCACTGGGAGGGCCAGTGACAGTGGGGGCGACCCAGCATCAGAGCTCGCTGTGCGATGTTCTTGTTTTAAGAAATACAGAACAGCTCCCTTCCTTCTTGATCACTTCCCACATGCCTGGTCTTCCTCTTAAGAGTTTCGTGTGTTCAACCTTTTTTAATCCTCAAGGCAACAAACCCTACTAGGCAGCTTTTGAAAATTGCTTGTGTTTTATGCTATAAGAGAATAGGCTTGTAGGTGTAAGCTGTCTCAGGTCAGGCTGAAACTAAGAGGTTCAGTTTGGAGTTGAACGCAGATGTCTCCGATGGCTACACCCCTGATCACTGGGAAAGACGAGACAAGCTTAGATGTGAAAGAGGACTGGCTCCTTACCTTCGGGATGATGCTGTACGGAAAAGGAACAGGGAATGAGGTACCTGAGTCTGTAGGCACGTGAAGAGGGGTCGTCCCTTGGTTTATTTCTGTTTTTTAATAAATACTCTTGATTTTATTGAAAAAAGTTAAAAACTAGTAAACCCAAAGAATTTTACAACAAATTGCAGTGTGCTCACCATCAAGGATTAGTTATTAATAGTTTGTCCTTACAGATATGATGTTACAAATATGACAGAAGTAGATATTACATGTATGGTGATGTCTTTTTCTTTTTGGCTCATTGAACATTTATTGTTTTTATTATTATTACTTAAAAATTTTTTTAATTAAAAAATTTTGCTTCTCCTCTCTCTGCCTTTGAGATTAAGTGAGAGCACCATTGTAGAAACAACTTTTATGGTTGCCCTTGTTCTGGTTTATTGAATGAGAAGATATGGGTGGAATTCTGCTTCCCTGGCCTCACCCCTCTCCATGGACAGAGAAGCCTGGCGGGTTATAGTCAGAATCCAACTTTGATGGCAGGACATCCTCATAGGGACCATTGTGTAAACAAGTCAGGTACAGGTTCTGTACTCTGCTCCTGTGGTTTTGTTATTTGTATAAAGCTGCTACATGTGGTGACCTAGATAGGTGGGATGGTGCGGGGCGGGAGAGGGGTCCAAGAGGGATACCTTTCTCCAGGGGATCTTCCTGACTCAGGGATGGAACCTGCATCTCCTGCATCTTCTGCATTGGCAGGCAGATTCTTTACCACCCAGCCACCTGGGAAGCCCAATAGCTGATTCATTTCATTGTACAGCAGAAACCAACACAGCTTTGTAAAGCAATTATACTCCAATAAAAATTCAAATAATATAGAAGAGGCCCCCCCAAAAGTAAAAAAGACCTTAAATCTGAAGAGACAATCATTGTTGAAATAATCAATGACTGTCTTTCTAACTAGCTCCCTATGCATGTGTACTTGTGTGGAGATGAATCTACAGTTTTACATAAATGAAACTCTAACCAGACATACTGTTCGATAACCTTACTTTCTTTCACTCAACAATGTGTTTTGGGTATCCATTTCACCTTTATTATGAACTATATCAGACATATAGAAATGTATTCAGAAAAACTTAACTCATACTCAGGTACCCTCCACCCAGCTTAAAAAATAAAATATTAGAAAGTATACTCTGGAGAGGTTCAAGTATATTGCATTCACAGGAGGTTGAATGTGTACTGACTAATGCTTGTTTAACTTCTGGAAGGGACTTGAACTCCATAGCCTCTTGACTACATTCCCAGTTCAGAGTTGAACCTAAAAGTAGTTTCTCTGTGACTGGACCTGGGATCCAGCCCTGACGTTCCCCACCTTGAACTCCCTGCCCTCTCTGTCATCCCTCGTTATTCCCACTTGTTGGTAAAGACTATCTTGGTTTTCTTCCTGCTTTCCTGGCAGATCTGTCCTGACCTCCCAGCTTACTTGTTCCTTTACACATCTCTTAAATATTGGTGCCTCTCAGGGTTCTGTCCTAGACCCTCTGCTAGATGTCTCATCCATTGCTGAGAGTGCAGTGTCTGTAAATTCGCCCAAATTGATGTCTCTGGCTGCAGTGTCTCCCTTGAGCCCCACGTGTATCCCTCTATGACCACATCTGTTCTCCTTTGGAGGCTGTGGGCCCTAGAGCACACCATATCCAGAGCTCAACTGCTGTCTCATCTCCCATCAACCCTCCCCATGCTCTTCTAGTGAAATTGGCACCTCTTATAAAAGGATGTTGTTAGTCATTCAGTTGTGTCTTAACTTTTTGCGACCCCATGGACTATAGCCTGCCAGGCTCTTCTGTCCATAGAATTTCCCAGGCAAGACTACTGCAGTGGGTGGCCATTTCCTTCTCCAAGGGATCTCCCCAACCCAGGGATTGAACCTGTATCTCTTGGGTCTCCTGCACTGGCAGGCAGATTCTTTACCACTGAGCCACCCAGGAAGCCCCTTATAAAGAGAACCTCTTGTTACCCGGTGCCTACAATAAAAATGTCCAAGATGTCCTTGATGCCCCAGCCAACCATGACCTTGTCTGTGGATTCTCCCCGGAGAGCCTTCTCTTACTTTGACCCGTATGCTGCATCCCAGGCCACGTCTTCTGATTCGCATTGCTACAGGGCCTCTTAAACACCTTCTGGCTCCCAGTTCTGCTTCTTTTCAATCTCCTCTGCAGTCAGAGTGATCTAAAATGAAAATGTGATTTCATCACTCTCGTGCTTAATACCTATCAGCGGCTTTTCATTGCTCCTGTAATAAAGTCCCAGCTCCTTAATATGGTTTATAGAGTCTTCCACAGCGTGAGCCTTCTTGGCTTTCCAAAATTGTCTTGTGCACCTCTCTCTCTTCAATGCCACCTTCCTGCCAGGCTGAACCTACCATGTCCTCGCTCCCTTCCAGCCCCTACTGCTGCCTCAGTGTGCTCCCCAGGTGCCCCTGCCCGGTGGTACACAGATGCTCGTGCCCTCTTCTCCTGCCCCCTTTTTATCATCCCTCAGGATTCAGTCTTGGCATCCCTTCCTCTGCAAGCCGAGCCCTGGGCTGACATCACTCTGTTATACACTTGCCCTGCATTCTCTGCCTTTCCAATAAAGACGATCGTCATTATGTGCTTTATTACCTTTCTTCCCTGTACGTTCTGTGAAATCAGGGACACTTCTGTCTGCCTTGTTCAGGCAGCATGAGAGAGATTCTTGGATCGAATGCAGGACGTATCTCTGAGATGCCCATGGCTCAGTGCCTCCCTGCCCCGCAGGAGCATCTCTGCTCTGCTCCTCTTTTCAAGACAAGGGACCTTTCCTTTAAAAACTATATGTTCAGTTCTGTACATTCATGTTTTCTCCTCATTGTTAGTGTTAAATTCAAATCTGATTCAGATGATTTTTCCAAATATTTGTTCATTAAAACCAAAACTAACAATGAAGGAATATCGAGATGAAAGCCTCTGCCAAACAACCCAAGGAAGTCAAGTGGGTATTACCTTAGGGTACATAAATATGACTCGGGAATGCCTGCTTATATCTTAAAACTTCCTCTGGGTAAGCTGCCATCTGAAGATAGTACCTCTCATCTGGCTGACTTCATGTTGGACTGTAAATGTTATCTGTGAAGCCTGGTCTCCAGTCACCGTATCTTTGAAACTATAATTGGTCTTAACCTTGTTGCCATCTCTTCTGGCCACTCAGGAAGGCAGCCTCCTTCATTCTCTGTGCTCCTTTTTTTTTTTTTTTGTCCACAAAATGGGATCTTAGTACCCCTACCAGGGATTGAACTTGGGCTCTAGGCAGTGAAAGCTCAGAGTCCTAACCACTGGACCACCAGGGAGGTCCCAGTCCTCCACACTTCTTGCTTACAGCTTATTGTCAAGAGGACCACAAATGTTCACAAAAAAACCTTCTTGTGCACAGTGGTCCTAAATAGAACAAAGATGGCACAGTCCAGGTTATTCATACTTTCCTTGAGACCAGTGCAGAGCAGAGAGACAGTCCGTCTTCCCTCGATTTGCTACATGCTCCATGTAAAGGGCTCACCAGGCTTACCAGAGCGCCTCTCCACTGTTTCCTCCATGAAGGTTCTCTTCTGCTCCTGTTCCCTGACTCTTCCAGGCTTCTGTCTCTGACTGTCTGCTGGGCATCTCCCCTGGACAGGACATCTCCCCTGTCCGTGGACTCGCATCCCGCATGCTTCTCCGTTAGTTGCCTTTTCCTTCCCCTTCTCCCCAGTGCAGCTACCCCTGGTTCTAGAATCCACTGCCTAGCCTCTCTTAGTGTTTGAACACTAGTATTCGAATAGTCTTTCTATTAGGATCCGGAAAGGATTGGGATTGACTAAAAGGGACTCTTTCAGTTCATCAGTGGAATTCAGTGAGGCATCTTCAGTGCTCCTCCTCCTCCTGATCTGAAATCAGCCTCTCCCCATTCCCATCAGAGCTCCGGTCTCACTAGGGTCACTCTTTTAAATAACAAACCAAGCAGCCAACGCATTTAGCCACAGCAGGAAATCTTGCAAATGGAATTGTTGCAGATGCCGAGCTGTTTCCCAAGGAGGACTTTTCCTTTGGCCTGATGCTTAGCTCCCAGCAACAGCAGCAGCCCCAGGAAGGCTCCTCAGGACATATCCAGGGGGCCCCCGGCCCCCGGTTGGCACCAGGAATACAGAGTCAGGAAATGGCTTCTTGCCTCACCTTCTGAAAACCCAGGAGCATTCACAGACCCAGCAGTATTGCAAGGGGAGGGAAGGCCCTCAGTCATACCTGACGAGACCATGGCATTCTTTCCACATGAGGGACGTTCCTAAGTCTTGACTTGGGGAACACAGACAGGAGGCTCTATGCTCTCCCTGAATCCCAAACAGAAACTCATATTTGAAGGGATTTACTTGTTAGTTGGGCTCCCCAGGTGGCTCAGTGGTAAAGAATTCTCCTGCCAGTGCAGGAGACACTAGAGACTCTGGTTCACTCCCTTCATCAGGACACTCCCTTGAAGGAGGAAGTGGCAACCGAAGTATTCTTGTCTGGAAAATTCCATGGACAGAGGAGCCTAGCGAGCTACAGTCCATGGGGTCGTAAAGAGTCGGACATGACTGACTGGCTGAACATGCACGCACTTGTTAGCTGCAGGAGGGGAAAAAAAATTAATGATATATAAGTATTCTCAGAAAGGATCCTTAAAATGAGCTATTTCCTTCACTGTCAAATGAATGTTATTTATCCCCCATCAATCCAAATTCCTTATTGATAACTTCTTAGCTCTTGGAAGCCTGTTACCTATATCTAGACAGACTTCTGGACAAAGCTGTTTACCAGGATTGCAAGGAAAGTTTAACAGAAACCCAACTAAATTTGAACTTCAGATAAATGACGAATTTTTTTAAGCATAAGTCTGACTCAATTATGGCACCCATGCCATACTGATATTAAAAGATAATTTGTTGTTTATCTGAAATTCAAATGTAACAGGGCTCCTGTATTATCTTTTCTTTTTTGGCCAAGTATGACAATCCTACTTGGTATACTGATAGAAATTCATTTTCTGTTGGAACTTTATAGCATTCATCTATGCCTTATTAGTAAATGTAGTACAGCGCCCTTATACCAAGACATGCTGAGAACATTTTGTTCCAACTGGGAGCTTTATTTGGTTGAAAGGGTTGGATAATTTCTTATGCCATACATTCTTGAAGTGAAGGATCTTAGTTGCCCAGAAAAGCCTGAAAACTTTTTGCTACCAGATGATCTGGAAGTGTTTAGGAAGTGATCAGGCAAGTTGTCTAAAGCCTCTCTTATCCCCCTGAGCTAGAGAAGATTGGTAGCTTTTGGTAGGCATGAAGAGCCAACTCTTTGGAAAAGACCCTGATGCTGGGAAAGATTGAGGGTAGGAGGAGAAGGGGGTGACAGAGGATGAGATGGTTGGATGGCATCATCGACTCAATGGGCATGAGTTTGAGCAAACTCTGGGAGATGATGAGGGACAAGGAACGTGGAGTGCTGCAGTCCATGGGGTCCCAAAGAGTCAGACATGATTGAGCCACTGAACAGCAACAAGAAATAGGCACGTATCTGCATGTGTCCTTTATCATTTCCCTAGGGGAACAGGTGACGGTGAATTTCTTTCTCAGTGTACTTGGCCAGCATATTTCTGAAACTTGATGGTGTGCCTGTTGCTCACCTCTGGGCTCCCTTTCTGTCTTGAGGACACAGTACTCTTGTTCTTCATCCATAGCAACTTTGGGGACGTGTAGAAAGAGCAGTTGCTCTTTGATATCTCAACATAGCAAATCTCTTATCTTGTTGTTGTTTTTGTTGTGCTCACATGTGTCCAGCTCTTTGCAATCCTATGTTCTATAGCCCACCAGGCTCCTCTGCCCCTGGAATTTTCCAGGCAAGAATACTGGAGTGGGTTGCCATTTCCTTCTCCAGGGGAATCTTCCTGACCCAGGGATCAAACCCTTGTCTCTTGCATCTCCTGCATTGGCAGGCAGATTCTTTACCACTGGCACCACCTGAATCTTGCTTATTTTCCCCTGGTGTCCTCAGCTTTCCTACTCAACAAATGTTTTGTGTTAACCCCTGCCACCCCCACATTCTTCCTTCCCCATGAAAGTTGCCATCTCAAAAGGCCAGAATCCTCCTCTGGTGAGGTCTTTGAGGGATGAGGATGACCGATGTGGGAAGGAAGGTGTTTTGTTAGGTTTTTTTTAAAAGGGCTGTGATGAATACGATCTTCCTGTAACCTTGGGGCAGATGCCACATCCTCGAAACCATTATGTTAGCGGGATCATTCCCACGGGATGCCTCCTTGACTCTCTTGGCCTGAAAAATGCTGAGAGGTTAAGAAATAAACTAGGAATTGAGTCAGTTAGTTTTTAGGCATTGTGGGCAAGACCAGCTTGGTCATTCCTATCTCTTACGTGCATGATAAGTCACTTCAGTTGTGTCCGACTCTTTGAGACCCTATGAACTATAGCCCACAAGGCTCCTCTGCCCACGGGATTCTCCAGGCAAGAATACTGGAGTGGGTTGCCATACCCTCCTCCAGGGGATCTGCCTGACCCAGGGATGGAACCTGCATCTCTTGAGTCTCCTGCCTTGGCATGTGGGTTCTTTACCACTAGTGCCACCTGGGAAGCCCCACCCATCTCTTATTGTTGTTCAATATTAGTGGAGTGCCAAGCACAGGCAGACTGAAGGTAAGGCAAATAGTTATTATAGGTTCACTTCGTAGAATTTATATGTGAGTCAAAAGTTTCCACAAATGCATTGTTCTAAGTGGACTGTTAGGCATGGTGGCCTTTACCTGATTGAAGAAGTCTACTAGAACCTAAGGAAAGCTCCATTTTTCACATGAAATGTTTAGTAAAGCAAGACACAATCTGTGTATAGAGAGACTTTAGCTGCTCAGTGGTGTAGCAGGAAATAGAAATTTGGGAAAATAACGGAAGAATCTGATAATCCTAAAAGATACATTCATTGCTGATTGTAATTCAGGCACAGCGAGCTTTAACTATTCATGGAGGAATGGCTTGAATGTGAGGATTATTCAAGCTCTGCTGTTTTTCTGTAGTTTTCTCCTTCCTCATGTCAGATATATAGATGGTCATTTCAGTGAGTCTGATTCTTTCCCTTAAATACAGTGAAGAGCATTCTGAACTGCTTAACACTGAGACCCCTGCCCAATTCCTTCCTTAGTCACTGTTGACTTCTATGGCTGACTTGACTTAGCAGTGACATAGTTGGGGCTTCCCTGGTGGCTCAAACGGTAAAGAATCTGCCTGCAATGTGGGAAGCCTGGGTTCAGTCCCTGGGTTAGGAAGGGCCCTTGGAGAAGGGAATCAGTCTTGTGCCATGCTGAGTTGCTTCAGTCACGTCTAGCTCTTTGCAACACTCTGGACTGTACACCACTGGGCTTCTCTGTCTGTGGAATCTCCAGGCAAGAATACTGGAGTTGGTAGCCCTTCCCTTGAGAAGGGCACGGGGTCTCACAGAGCCGGACATGACTTGAGTGGCTAACACATTTCATTACACACTGTCATGGTTGGTGTTTCTTTCCTCTTTCTTCTCTTTTGTTTTCCTCCTCCTCTGCCCCCTCACTCTCTTCTTTCCTCCTCTGAAAAATTATTTACAATTTGGAAGAGAAGGCAGGAAATAGAGAGGGGGGAGAGAGTGGGAAGAGAATTCCATTCCATTGAGGACAGTTTGGGGAGGGGGTGGGATGCCCACTTGCTCTGGGCGAGAAGACATAGGTGGTCCAGGATCTGTGGGAAGGAATAGGATGGTCTCAGGAGAAAGGGAGCAAGAGCAGTGCAGGGCTGTGGCTTTCCATGAAGGAAGCAGACAGACTCATCCTCAGAGCACGCTTAGCCTCAGAAAGCATGTGGGTTGGTGGTGATGGCCAGGGTTAAGAAGGGGGTCATAAGTACAGGCTCAAAAGCAGCCACAAGTCAGCCAGGCTAGCAAAGTTAATAACTCCGGTGTTGACTGCCTTTCTGAATGCGTTCTGCATACCCGGCATAGTGCGGTTATCTAACTGGATCCCTGCAAAAATCCTGATCCATGCAAATGTCCTTGGGAAACGTTCTCTTATCACCCTTTTAAGGGCAGCTTGTCCTTCCCACCCTCCCAAGCTCCCTGTCCCCTTCTCCTGCTTTTTTTCTCTCTGTAGCACTTATCTGACATGTTGTATATATTTTAGTTTAAAATATCTTGTTGTCTGCATTGTAGGCACTTGATAAATATTTGTGCATAAAAGCATGAATGAAGGCAGGAACCATTATGCCCATTTTATATGTTTGAAAGAAGCCCGAGGCCCAGGCTTGGGCAGCGTGATGCCTGGATCTGTCTGGGTTACCTGGATTTCAGCCCCTCACCCTGCTGCATAGTAATCAAGCTTTAAAGAAGCCCTGGCTGCCCTTAAAATCAGAGCATTGCAGCTGTGAGAGGCTTCAGTGCTCATCTCATCCAACCCTTTCAACATACGTATTCTCGAGGGAGAGAGAGAGAGTAGGCAGGATGGTGAATGGATTTCACAAATGTGAGGACAGAATCTCAGAGCTGTCCCTTGGCTGTCGGAGGCAGGGCAGCGGCAGAACCCAGGGGTCCCACTGGGAGGAGCCACGCTCTGCGGAGAACACACCCCTCTTGGCCGCCTGACCACAGCCTTGGAGGAGCGGGCAGGCAGTCAGGGCTCCCCAGGTAACCTTCGGCCAGCTCTGGCAACGTCCGCATGATACTTGCTCCCTTGTTCTTACCCAGACAAGGGTGCAAATTCACAGTTAATGGGAATCGAAGTTGGTGTTATTTAGGAATTGAGTGGGAGTCATTTCTCCATCTGCTCTCTCTTCCCACCAGAGGATAAAGGCTGGCTGGGTGGCAGTAAGGACGGAGGCGAGTTGCCAGAAAGCGCGAGTGCTGTCATTTATGGTTACAGACATGGGCTGGAAGCCCGAGTGAGGGCTGGACCACGGCCGGCCAAGGTCAGCTTAACGAACACAAGCTTCTTGAGAGTAGAGAGGCTTCTGTGGCTTTGGCATCTCTGTAAGACCTCGCACGTTTTAAATAAGTAATGGTTTGAGCCTTTCTCCGTTTCCTCTCCAGTGGAGCTGTCGTGGATGCATAGAAGGTCATCTCTCGGAAAGAATCCTCCAGGACCTGATGTAGCCGATAAGGATCGGGAGGAAGTGGGGTGTTGGGCCTGGCTGACCTTGAGAAGGGCTTGCTGAGGGAAGTGACCCCATGTTGCAGACAGGCGCACCCAGACAGGTGGAGGAGGAGGGCAGTGGCTAGGGCTGGGGGTCAGGGAGCCCTCCCCGGCCCTTCAGGGTTTCATCAGTGGCGCATTCTCTTCTGGGAGGGCCCAGCGGGGTCAGTGCGCCCAGACTGGCACCGGTCCCCAAGCTGGGCCGGCCGATCACACATGAAGGGACTGCTGCTGACAGATTAGAGCCCCTGCTGCTGGAATCTGTTCCCTCTTGTCCGGCTGCCAGCGGCAGCAGCAGGCCGGGGGCTGCCGACTGACTGCCTCCCTCGCTGCTCAGGCTTCACTGTCCCTCATTCATTTTTGCCTCACACCACTCCCCACCTTCCTGCTTATTCTTCTCCATCTTTCTCCATAGGGTGTTCCGTTCATTGATCTCTTGCTGCCCCTCTCTCTTTCTCCCTAGCTTTCCTGTCCGATCTTTGAAGGCTTTCTTACATTTAGCTTTCTGTGGTCATACGTGACCCCGTGGAGTTCTTGCACACGCACACACAGGCACACACATCCATGTGCATGTGCATTAGATATCCATACGGCATGGACTTCTGTGTGTACCCTGCCCTGGTGGCTCAGACAGTACAGAATCTGCCTGCAATGCAGGAGACCTGGGTTCGATCCTTGAGTCTGGGAGATCCCCTGGAGAAGGAAATGGCAACCCATTCCGCTCTTCTTGCCTGGAGAATTTCATGGACAGAGGAGCCTGGCAGGCTACAGTCCATGGGGGTCTCAAAGAGCCTGACACGACTTAGCAACTTTCACTTTTGGCATCTCTCAGGTGAATAGAGAATTATTCAAAGAACTGGATGAAAATATTTCACATAGAAAATCTCTCCACTTCTTCCTGTCCCTGAGACCATGTTGTTGATTGTCCGCAAAGGGCTATAGATGGGACAGAAGTTGGGAAGAATCTTTCTATGTGACTTGCCTGCAGTTAGCTCTGGTGAATATCAACAAGGTATTTCCATCCACTCTGATTTCATTTATAAAGTCCTGGTGGCTGTAAGACTGGTTGCTAAGTAACCCTACATTTACTCTTTAGGTAAAAGAGGTAGACATAGTAGGCCAGTGGGTCTATATCGTGTGAAGAAGTCCATAGATATCTTCTTTTTTCTGAAGGAAAGATCTTCCCTGATGAAGCAGCAGAAATAGCCATGGAAGCCACACTGTGACCATATCATATTCATTCTAAGCGGTCCTTTTCATCACTCCTTGAAAGAGGTCAGGGTGGCATCCAGGTGAGGATGTGTGGTCCAGGTGAGGATGTATGTCAAAGTCCATTTAGTGTTTAACATCAAACCTGAGGATCAGTACCTTCAATTCATTCATGATCATGGCTGATAATGATCAAAGTGACCATTTTCATACACGGAATCTTCATGTCCATCATCTCACCGATTCATTACAACAGAGCTGTGAGGGCTTTGTCTGCTCACTGCACAGATCAATGGTGGGGTGATCAACAGAGAAAACTCTGATACTTACTTTCTTTTAATTTTCCCACCAGCATTTCCAGACATTCCTATGTACTTTTCTTGGTCATTGAACAAAAATCTATCAGAAACTTTTGTTCAAGCGAAAATAGCACAATAGAATGGCATTATAATATAGTTCATTATTACATAGATTACACTAATAAGTCAAATTTCTCTCATTTTGAGTAGGCAGAGAAAAAGCTAGGTATCTGAGTGTGTGTTATAGATTATGACTCAAAATGGTGAGTGATCCCACAGGCTGTGTGTGTGTGTGTGCACATGCGCGCGTGCGTGCGTGCTCAGTCATGTCCAACTCTTGGTGACCCCATAGACTGTAGCCCACCAGGCTCCGCTGTTCATAGGATTCTCCAGGCAAGAATACTGGAGTGGGTTGCCATTTCCTTCTCTAGGGGATCTTCCTGACCCAGGGATTGAACCCACATCTCCTGCATTGCATGTAGATTCTTTACCACTGAGGCACCTGGAAAGCCCCCCACAGGCTATGTTTTGTTCCCACATCTCACATGTGTTCACATATAGACTTACCTCCTTTACCTGGGAGAGAAGGGGTCATAAATTCAGCAATAGGGTGCACTGAACATAACCAAGAATCCCAAAGAAAGCAGAAAAGGGTTTTGAGCTCAAACCACTGACACAAAATCTTACCATAAAATGAATGTGACCGATTTTATCTAAAGAGCTCATTTGCTGTAATTTTATACATATTTCTAAGAAGCTTGTGGGGCAGTTGGTTTAAATGTGGCATAGAGTATCTGTAACCCAGTTTAAACAAGATTCATGACATATTTTAGGTGGTTTGTCCAGAACTGGTATGGTGGCTACCTAGTCATCAGGTCCCAGACTCCTCCTGTTAGCTTTCTAGTCTTTTGTTTATAGGGTGTGGCCTTTATCCCCATGCTAAAGACGCCTCTTTCAAGCAGCAGAGTGAACTTAGGAAGGAAAGAGGGCAAGTTCTTTCCCTTTCAAGGAGAACACCCAGAAGGCCCTTACTTTACTTCTAGCCCATCTGTCAGAAATCAGTCAATGGCCGCTGCTAGCTGCAAGAGAAGCTGGCAGTTCAGCTTAGTCTAGTTTAATTTAGTTTATGACCTGGGCAGTAATAGGCCCAGTTAAAAATCCAAGTTCTCTTAACTAGAAAGAGAAAGTCAAGGCCCTACATTTGGTAGGTGACCATTTGTGTCTGGTGATAACTGGCTTCTCTGATTTCCCAGATGACAACAGCTTAGAAATAATAAACAGGATGGGAGTTGGGTAGGTGAGCTGATGGCATTAAGAAATAAATACAATTATAAGGTGCAGAAAATATTAGGAAAACCCAGTGAAAGACCTTGAAAGGAACATTTGTCTAAGATCATTTGGGGGCAGACTGCCTTATACTCCTTAGAAAACATATACCCCCTTTAAAAGCATCCCTGTAGAGCAAAACAGCATAGACATTGTTAAGTCATCAATAAAAGCTTAAATTATATTGATTATCTTTTGTTTAAGGCATCAGTGAACTCTATACTACCTTTCTGAAATTTTCCATTTGAAAATGCTTCCTATAATCAAGAAAAAGCTTGATACTTAAAAACACACAGCTTCAGCAATTTAGAAAATTTACTTAAAAAAAGATTATTGAGTGACTACTTTGTGCCAAGTGTTTTATATAGCCTTATTTCATTTTAAAAGTACTGCTCAGAGGCATTATTACTTTCATTTTTCAGAGAAAGAAACTGAGATCTCGAAAGGTTCCATCACTTGCCTACTCCACATACAGATAAACTTGAGTTTCAAACCCAAGTCTTGATGGGTTCCAGGTGTACTTTGCCCCACACTGTCCATCTTTCCATGACTGAGGAGGTCAGGTCAGTTAGGCATGACTGTGATGTAGGTGAACACATGATTAACCTCGGGACAGAGTAGTTTTATAATAATATCCTTTCTTGACTGATGTACTGAATTCTTGTCCTGAAACGATGATCAATCCGGAAACAGTCCAGGAATAGTCCAGATATCTGTGCACATGTGTTGAGGATGTTCCAGACTGAGTCTGTTTCTTTTCCTCCCCATCCCAAAGTGTGTCACATCTCTGTTTACCCAGCCTTGCTGTGGTCTGTCTTATACCTTCCTTTTCAATGAGAAAGGTTTATTTTCCCCCCATATTCCTGTATACTCCAAAGTCCTTTAAGTCCGCATATGAAGAAACAACCACTTGTAGTGTTCTTGGACCTGAAAGTCCTTTGAACTGAAGTGAGAGCTGACTTTCGTTCTGAGATCCAGCAAGGCCCCTAGAGGTGACATACATGTGGAAAAACACTGTCAGGGGCTTGTAATAAAACAAAACAAGACCTTGGCCCCTGCCATGATTTACAGATGTCCTCCACGGCTGCTATTCATTTTTGACAGGTCAGATAAGTTTGGATTTGCTTAAGGGTAATACTTGGCTAGAGACTGGCTAAGAGTAAAAGCAGCGCTTTGAGAGTGAAAGAAACATGATTTGAAGAGGGTAGCTTTCTCTACTTCTCAATATCATATTCACTGTTCTTTTTTGACCCCTTTTTATGCCCTGCACATGTTCTGGGCCCTGGGTGCTAGGCATACAAATGACACACCATCCATTTGCTTGGCATCACTAGCATTGGCGCATCCACAGCAAGTTCTTTCAGTCTCCTTGTTTAGACTGATTTTTCTTCTGACACAGAATGAATGAATTGCTGAAGAGGCTAGAGGAATGAGCCTCAGAAACCAAGATCAAAATTTCAGCATACATTTGTTAAACGTTTCCAGAGTTGCCTGATACTTCTGACACAAGACTGTGATGGATCTCCTCTGATAGAGAACGAGATAGTGGAGTTGAGGAGGAGAAAAGAATCCTTCTAATATAGCTGATACCAGCTGAATTCTTTGATCTCATGGTCACAGGTTATTAGCCACCTGCAAACTCAGAACCTCTTAAAAGAATATTCTTTGGACAGGAATCAGACTCCCCTCCTCCCCCATGCATGCACGTCGTGTGCTCACTCACCAGCAAGTTTAAAAATAGGAGCCATACTGCTGCCATGACTCCCAGGCTACTAGCAGCCTTCAGTTCCCTGTGATTTTACTTTGGTGCCCAGTTGACCAAGGCTCTGGCTCAGAGCGACCTCTAGCGGCTGGCTCAGTCCTCGGGGAAGCGCTTCCTTCCTGGAACAGAAGCACTCAGCAGATTCCAAAATTCACCCAGCAACCATCATCAGTTCCTTCTCTAAGTCTGTGAGTCTGTTTCTGTTTTGTGACTTCATTTGTATCATTTCTTTTTATTTCCTTCATAAAAGGGATGCCATATGATATTTCTCCTTCTCTCTCTGACTTGCTTTACTCAGTATGGTTGCCCCAGGGAAAGGATAGGAGGAAGGGAGAGTTAGGGAGTTTGGGATGGACATGTACACATAGCTATATTTAAAATACATAAGCTCCAAGGACCTAATGTAGAGCACAGGTCTCTGTTCAATGTTATGTGGCAGCCTGGATGGGAGGAGTGGTTTGGGGGAGAATGAATACATGTATATGTATCACTGAGTCCCTTTGCTATTTATGAAACTATCACGACATTTTTAATTGGCTATACCCCAATACAAAATAAAACGTTAAAAAAGAAATTAACCCAGACTAGCCAAGTGGAACACTTGTGTGTTCTGAATCATCCTCCATGTGATCGGCTTCTTACAGATTCTTTGATCAGTCGGTACCTACTATGTGCTCAAAACCATGGGGACCCATCCAGAAACTGAGTCTTGCTGGGGAATGAATCCTGAGTCCCACAAACATTTCCCGAGAGCAGGGGCGGGGTGTCTGGGGTAGAAGTAGTAACAGAGAGTGAGGTAATGCAAATAAGCTGTGTTTGCTGTGATTATCAGAAGTTAACCTTATCCCTTTCCAAACAAAGGAGGCTTCTCAAATGTACCACCTGATGCTGACTCAACAGCCTCGGGGAAGTACTGATGTGCTGACTTGCCAGCATGCTGCCTTCAGTTCCTTGTGTTTGGAGTTTTCCATGTCAGTGTTTCTCAGTCCTAACTATGTGTTAGAATTTCCCTGAAAGATTTAAGAAACTGTGTACAGATCCCAGGGTCCCCCACAGCAAAATTCCAATTTAGGTGTACAGGATGGGGTAAGAGCCTGGGAATGCATGCTAACTTGGTTCAGTCGTGTCTGACTCCTTGCAACCCTATGTACTGTAGCTAGCCAGGCTCCTCTGTCCATGAGATTCTTCAGGCAAGAATACTAAAGTGCGTTGCCATGCCCTCCTCCAGGGGATCTTCCCGACCCAGGGATTGAACCTGTGCCTCTTATGTCTCCTGCATTGGCAGGCAGGTTCTTTACCACCAGCGCCGCCTGGGAAGTCCAAGGGCCTGGGAATGTATGTATATTAAAAGCTCCTAAGTTGATTCTCAGAGGCAACCAGGATTGCAAGTCATTGTTCTCAGTTCAGCTGCCATTTTTATAGCCCCCCAAACCAGAAGGCTTCCCAGGTGGCACAGAGGTAAAAGAATCTGCCTGCCAATACAGGAGACTCGGGTTCAGTCCCTGGGTTAGGAAGATCCCCTGGAGGAGGAAACGGCAGCCCACTCCAGTATTCTTGCTTGGAAAATTCCATGGACAGTGGAGCCTGGTGTGTTACAGTCCATGGGAGTCACAAAGAGTCAAACATGAGCACACACAAGAGAGAATGAACAGAATAGGGTGAAAGGCAATGATAGCATTTGCAGAGATTTGAACTTGGTGCTAATGGGAGAGTTTTCTTTTGATTCTCTCCTGATGACCAGTCTAAAAATTGTGATCCCTGTCAGTGCTGTGAAATTTTAATTCCATAAATTTATATTTTGGTTCAGAAAGGGTAAATACAAGAAATGGTAGGATGGATACAGAGGGTACATAAGTTGGTGGTCTATAGGAAATTCTAGAAAGGGTACCTAGAGGGTCATATACTGCTGGTCCTCTTGCAAGTGGTCATACTTTCCTTATATAGCTTTGGGTCCCTTTGCTGGCGCTCTGTGTGTCTATTTTATGCACAGAAATGAGTCTCCATCAGGAAAGCCGGCAACATGAGCATCAAAGCAAATCTGACTTTAAATGGCATTTCAATTCCCCTGTACTTAGATTACCTACGCCGGAGAGACAGAACTTGAATGCTTTGAATTTGATGTCTGCTGGCCTTGATGAGAAATGGAGGCTTTACTAAATTTTGGAGCACACAAGTGGTTTTAAAATTAAAGTTATTAGCACTAGAAAATGATGTTCTTTGTATTACTACACTGTTATTACATTTAATGGAATTGCTCCCTAAAGTGTTAGAGAATGAAGGGGAAAGCAGTTTAGAATGAGGAAGACACGGGGTAAGAGGTAAGAGGAGAAAAAAACCAGTGGGCTGTCTTGGTCTTACAGCTCTACCCCTGGAGGCCAGGGGAGCTCTCCTTCATGGCAACCCACTGAGTTGGGCTTGAGAATGTTCTGGTTGGGGGTGGGGGGCAGATTGCAGGTGGTTTCATAATATGTGGTATTCTGATTGCTGTGAGCAAGCAAGAAAGCTAGGCCAAGACACAGCTTTGAAATTGTATATTAAGGAGGACAGAATTTTTCAAAATAGAGTGGTACCATCCATCTTATTAAAGACACTGCAGGGCAGAAGAAACTGTATGTTTGTCCAGAGGAATAAGAAGAAGAGAAAGAAATGCTGCTTTATTATTGTTAAGGCTTTTTGTGGTTTGTGAGGGAGAACTGTGACAGTCGCCAAACATACTTCCCAGGCAGGTGATTATGAGGTGACTGTGATCACTGGCCTTGATGCCCCTGTCTTCCACCCACCCTGCCATCTCTCCTACATTTGTCACAGAGGTGCCTGGCTGAACACATGGCATTTCGCAGTGGACCCTTAAGGCCACTGGACTTGGGCTTTGTTGAATGAACAGGAGGGAATGAGTGCAGAACCCTTGTGCTCCCCATCTCCAGGTTTCAGATCTGGGCTCTTACATGGAGGCTTCTGGTGTCTCTACACCAAGAGCATAACAGGAGGGAGGAACTAATCACTACTAAGAAGAGTTTATTAATTGCCACACAACATGTGTACCTCTCATGGGCTCGACCAGGCATGTTCTAATAGAAAGCTGGCTCCTAAGGTTGATTGAGAATATCTCATGCATGCAGTCAAATTTTTATTTTGCATTTGCCCAGTGACTGGTGATGTGAGTAGGATCATGTATTTAGCTGTTTGTTTCTAAGTATTTAGAGTGTTTTTTTTCCAGATTTCATGGCAGGGATGCACAGGACAATGTTGGGTTCTGCACTGGAGGTGAATGGCAGGTAAAGGGAGGCGTAGTTACTGCTCCGCACTGCAGACCTCAAACAGTTAGGGATCCGTGGCTCTTCGTGGCCGAGAACCCATGGCCTTTTTTTTTTTTTCCATTTATTTTTATTAGTTGGAGCATTCTTAATGTTTCTTGGGCTTTACAGCAGTTTCCTTTTCCTTGCAGCTGTTGTTTTTGTATCAACTTTATTTCATCCCGGCTGTTTGGTGGTGTCTTCAGAACCAGGCAGCGACCAGAAGGGCCATCAGGGCTAATCCCCCTAGAACAGTCCACTGTCCTGTCTTACCTGAGTCCAAAAGGTGACCTAGAGATTACCAAACACAGTGAATTAAGTCAGACAAAGGCAGAAACCATATGATATCACTTATATGTGGATCTAAAATATTACAGAAAATAACTTATCTACAAAATAAAACAGATGGATGTAGAAGACAGACTTGTGGTTGACAGGAGAGAGGTGGGTGGGGGAGAGACGGATTGGGAGTTTGGGGTTAGCAGATACAAACTATTATATATAGGGTGGGTAAACAACAGGGTCCTACTGTATAGCATAGGAAACTATGTTTAATACCCTGTGATAAACTGGGATGGAAAAGAACATGAAAAAAAATGTATGTATTACTGAATCACTTTGCTCTCCAGCAGAAATTAACACAACATTGTAAGTCAACTATACTTCAATAAAATAAAATTTTAAAAAATAGTAAATTAGAGAACTTGCAAAACAAAAAGGGTGACCTGTAAGTTCCAAATGCTCTCCTGGAGGAGCTGGGGATACATTGGGAGTTGAATGGTCACCTGATCCTTCTTTTTCCTCTTTTTCTGTGGGAGGTGATAGTTCATGCATCTCGGTGTCAGGAAAACTGAGACATGCTTCTTTTTCCACTGAAAAGGTAAAATTGGAAAGTAGGCAAAGAAAGCAAGTACAGCATTGACTCAGGCCTCGAAATCTTTTGGGTCCCGTGTAAAGAACACACATGCTACATTTGTCAGCCCTACCAGTGACATGTGCTTCAGATTGTGAGGTTTTTTTTTCTTTTGAAAAAAATAAAAAATAAAAAAACCTGTCTTCCATTCCTTCTGAGCCTGGGAAAGGATCCTGCTTTCTGCACACTTGGTCGTACCAGCTGTTGAATCAGTCACTCTGGTTATTAGTAAGCAGCAGGGAAATATGTCTATTAAAAAAAGAAATTGACAGGAGATGTAAAGAAGGAACAGGACATATCTGAGGGGGAAGAGACATTTCAGAAATAAATTAGACTGGGGCATGATCTTATAATGACTGGGTACTGAGAGCCTGATCACAGAGCCCACAGATCTTATCATTGCTCCAGCCTTCGCTGGCCCACCCTGATGGTGTGGAGAGGAATAGCATTATGGCAGGGAAGCAGTCTGTTCAATGCAGCAGCATCATGCCTTCGTGAATTCAGCTCAAGGGTGTATGCTCCTGAAAGGGGCTATATGGTCATAGTTCCTCAAATATATTCTGCTTTCCTTTACAAAGAGAGAACCAAGGCCTGACAAGAATGGCAACAGTCCCAGCAAGCATATTCTAGGACTTTGCTGCTTGGTGGCTACCCTGAATGGTGAAAAACCCATCACCTTTGCATCTGTGCTTTTCCCCGGGTGGAGACATTGCCATCAAAGACCTCAATGTGGCTAAAGTAATCTCTCTCAAATCAAGTTGGGATTGGGAAGAAGTTGCAACCATGACTTATTGAAGCAAATAATAAATAGGATTTCAATGACCTGCAAAGAAGGAAGAATTGGATATTGAGAGCAGAAAGCTAAGTTTTCCACAAATCTCTGATGGTTCCCTTTTATCTACTGGATGAGATATATATATTTCTCAGCCAGCCATCAAAGACCTTGAATATCTGTGTCTAACTTTTTTTAATATTGGTTTTTAAGAAATTGTTTATTTATTTGGGTGCATCGGCCAAATATATTATTTTAGTTGCACCAAGCAGGATCTTCATTGTGGCACGCAGGCTTCTCTCTAGTTGGGGCATGCAGGCTTAGTTGCTCTGTGCCATGTGGGATCTTAGTTCCTCGACAAAGAATTGAACCCGCATCCTGTGCATTGAAAGGTGGATTCTGAACTACTGGGCCACCAGAGAAATCCCTGGATCTAACTTTTACAATTGGGGTTATCCAACTGCCTCCCTCTTCCAACTCCCCGCCTGGCCCCAACGTACCCTTCTTGTGATCCAGCAACATCCAATGGCATGACCAGCCGTACTCTAAATGTAACAGTTCCTTCCTGCTCCTTTTATCCATGTGGTTGTATCTCTGATATTCCTCTTTCAACTTCCCTGGTGGATACATGACTGTCCCTTAAGATCTAACTCATGTCACCTCCTCCTTGAAGCCTTCTCTAACAGTTCCAGGCAGAATTTGTCATCTCTCTCTTTGTGTTCCCACAGCCCCGTGTTCACACTGCTATTATCACGCTTAGATGTGCGGGCGGTTCAAATTAAAAGTAGATCTGGGAGCGCCTGAGGCTGGACTGTCTCACTCATTTTCACAGCCACCCCAGGATTCAATGCCTAGAAGACTCACACATTTTTTTGGTGAATGAAAATGTGATTGAATCAATAAAGATGAAAGGTGGGGCTCATGCCTGTGGAGTGAAAAAGTGATTATTCTTTTTAAAAATTCAATATGTTATCCGTCATGTGTGAAGGTGATATTTCTGATTCATTGGCAGTAAAATGTAGACTTTGGACTAGTTTTAAACATCGGCTTTATGTGCAGAGTGCTCACATAGCCTTCTGCCTTCTAATTAGTGACGTGGACTTGGAAATGAGTCCTCACTGCCCTTCCTGACTTTTTTATAAATAGTCAGACTCCATCATTCTTGCACGGCTCCCCAAAGTTGTCATTCTTTCCTCTCTGCTTTCACAGCCTCTGTCCTCATTAGCTTATGCCCAGATTCCCATAACAAGCTGTTCTGGGTCCCCCTTTTTTTAATATCACAAAAATCATCTTACCCACCATCAGGTTTATATTTTTCAAATATCATTTGGATCATTTTGCTTACATGACAGAGGATAGATGGGGACTTCTTTTAGCCAAATTGAAACTTAGCTCAGCAGTCATCCTCCCTAGATAGCAAATTTCTGCTTTCAAAATCTGATCTCAAATTAATTTTCAAAAGGGACTTCTTTTCTCGCCCTGCTCCTCTCTTTACCATCCAGCTATGCAGTCCTTTGAGAGGAAGGTGCCCTGTGCTGAGAACACACGTCTGGTCCCAGCTTCGCTACCCGTTAGCTGGGTTATGAGTCATTTTACCTTTTCAGACTTTGGTTTCCTCATCTATAGGATAATGTCTTGGGAAAATGATTGCCTGGAGAGAATTGGGAAAAGATGAGCCCTGTGTTTCTTCTGATGAGGTTCTTTGATTCTTTTGGTTTTTATGAGGTATTGAACTTCCATGTTCGCTTCCAACCCTGTGATCAAGACTTGAATAGGTTTTGAATCCAGAATGGTGGCCTCATTCCCAGCACACATTATACAGTAGCTGACTGAGCACCAGGAATGGAGTGGAGTCAAGGCCTATGTGTTAAGCCTGCCTTTTGCATGCGTATACACACCAGGAGCCATCCTTTTTTCAAATGGCTTAGTTTTCCGTTCAGCTAAGCTTTTGATTCACTTGATAAAGAAAAATAAATGGGCCAGATTTGATTTTCTTGGATTGAAAAGATCTATTTTGCATTCTTCCAGTCTCAGCAAATACTAACCTGCGGTTATTCACAGTCTAGTTACCCAGCTCTGAGCTGTCTGAGCTCCTTGATTCTGCTTTTCTCTTCTCAGGCTCAATTTTGGGTGGAGCATTTGCTCTTTAAGAAACATCATCTGAAAGTGAACAGGGTAAAAGTCAGGACAAGAGCCTTAAACTGCTTCTTGCTGACATTTCTTATTTAATAGGGTTCTAGTAATGAACTATTCAGCATGCCCAAGGCTGAATTTTCATGATATCAATACAATCACTTCAACCTTGCCTTCCAGTACTTCCCTTCATCTCACAGGAATGGCAGGGTATCTTTACCATTGCATGTATCAGAAATTTGCAAGTTATCTTTCTTTTTTCTCCCTCAAATGCTTCATCTAATCAATTTTCTAATTTTACTGGTTCCATAGCAAACTATGTTTCTAATCTGTCCACTTCTTCCCATTTTTCCTAGTGTGTGTATTAGTTGCTCAGTTAGGTCCAACTCTTTGCAACCCATGGACTGTAGCCTGCCAGGCCACAGGCTCCTCTGTCCATGGAATTCTCCAGGTAAGAATACTGGAGTGGTTGCCATTCCTTTCTCCAACGGTTCTTCCTGATCCAGGGATGGAATCCAGGTCTCCCACATTGCAGGCAGATTCTTTACCATCTGAGCCCCCAGGGAAGTCCTGTTTTCCCTAGAGCCCTAGTTAAGCTGGACCTTTCCCACGGCTCAGCAGTAAAGAATCCACCTGCATTGTAGGAGATTTGGGAGACATGGGTTTGATCCCTGGGTTGAGAAGATCCCTTGGAGGAAGAAATGGCAACCCACTCTGGTATTCTTGCCTGGAAAAAAATCCCCTGGACAGAGGAGCCTGGGGTCCATGGGGGTCTCAAAGAGTCAGACATGACTGAGCGACTAAGCATACATGCCTGCCTAGTTAAATTCAACACACGCTCACACTTAGTATATGTGATTACTTAATGTTTGTATCTTTCTCTGACTAGACTATTAGCTCCATGTCGGCAGCAATATGTCTGTTCCTCTCACCATTGCATTTTAATGCTTGGTACTTTAATTGGCCCAGAGCAGGCACTTATTAAATATTTGAAAATGAGTTAATTAACTTAAACTAATTGGAAAATTAAGCTTTGTATTATCTATGGACTTGATTTCCTCCGGGCCTCTGGATTATCTATTTAAGACTTTGTTTCAGGTTTTATGTTTTTAACAAATAGTGCCGTATCTGTGCACAGAGCTATTGTTAGTGTGAAGGGCATCACAACAAAAAAGACATGAACTAATTCTCTTCAAAACTTGAGTTTAGTTGAAGAAGCAAAGGCTGCATACATGAAAATTTTTGAGTAAAAGTGCCAGACAAAATATGATTTAGTGCCTCAAATGGGTAATACAGTTCATATGCTACAGTCAAGCAGTATTAACTACTTGCAGCTTTGAAACACTGTGGAATAATTGGAGGCAGTGGAATGTGACCTAGACCTTGAAGCATATGGAACGTAGGGGCCCAAGGGTAGGTGACTTTCTCCAAGTGAGAATGATAGCATGAACTAAGATTTGGACTTGACACTGAGCATGTGAGGGTTATATCAGGTTCAAGTTCATCTGAATGGAATTGTAGACAAGAAATGGGAAATAAGCGTGGGGTTACCGTGGGACAGAGTTGTCTTCAGGAAAGGTTAGGGTTGGAAAAGTACTGTATTGGGAGCTGGCGTCTAATTATGGAACCTTAATCAAGTCATTTAGTCTGTTCAAATCTCATTTTAAAGATAGCACAGTAAGGAGCGTGCATCAGTAAAAGGTAGGGATACATCAGCTTTTAGTTAATACATGTTATGTTTCTATAAAGGAATTAAAATGGACACCACTGAGGTATCTTTCTGCTTTAGAATCTTCTTTCTATGAAACAGCCTATTCGGTTTTTGAATCTATGCTTTGGGCTGAATGAGTATGACTGCTAACCAGTAGGCCATGGAAAAGCCTGAAAACTAGATTAATGTCGTTAAACTTTATCCTGGGAGGAGAGACTTGATGGGATGGTTATGTTGAGAAAATTAATCCTGAACCACTGCATGAAAGGAAGGAAAGAGTAGTGACCGGTGGGAGACAAGTCAGATCTACTCCAAATGCAAGGTGACAAAAGCCAGGATTTTGGTGACCTCAGAGATGACAAGAGAATTTTGAAGAATATTACTCTAGGATCTGGTAGTGCATTCCATAGAGATAATACAGGAGATGAAATAGTCAAAGCTGGCTTTTAGGTTTTGAGGTTGAACGGCTGGTGATGAATCAATGGAAATGAAAAAGTCGAAGCCGAAAACCTGTTTTTCACAGAAAGCATGTTAAATTCTGAGCTGAGGGCAGGATGTGCCAGTGAGGATGTCTTGCAGTTCCTCCAGCTAATAGAGTCTGGATGTGAGGTTACAGATTTGAAATTCATCAGTGTAGTGTGGATACAGCTGTCAGTGGCTAGCTGAGAAAAGATCTGCTCTCCAGAGAAGAGCATGTAGGGAAAAGTAAAGTGAGACTTGGCTGAGCCTTGGACACCCAGGACAGCTGGAGGGACAAGGAGGCAGAATTATTCGGTGACGGTCACAGGCCAGTAGAGACAGGGAGGGAGATGTGGTGTGGTCTGCTCTGTAGGGGGCAGGGTAGTCAAGTCAAAAGAAATAAGTTAAAAAAGCAAAAAGGGTCATAGCGTCAAATGTGGTAGAGAGGGCAGGCACATACGGTCTGTACGTAGCTTTTATTTCCTCTTTCATACCATTAACTACCATTGATCAGGGACTGATTATTTAGGTTTTTGATTATTACTCGAGTCAGTTGCCTATTTTTTTTTTTCCAAAAAAAATCTAGGATCTTAGTTCCCCAACAAGGGATTGAACCCATGCCCTCTGCACTGTCAGTGTAGAGTCTTAATCACTGGACCACCAGGAAAATCCCCCCTTATTTCTGATAAAGGGCAATTGGAGAGGCCAAGATGGTGGAGCCAAAGGACTCTGGGCTCATTTTATCACTTTTTAAACAACATAGGGAAAGATTTAAAGGGAAGAGAAGGATTCAAACATTTTCTCTTCGTTTCCAGGTATAGGAAAATGTTGGTGGGCAAGGAGCTTAATACTCACTGTTGGTAAAATAAAATTTGAGTTATTTGCATGATATGGAAAGCCAGAGGTGTCTTTCAACATTCTGGCCCCATATTTATCAGCTGGGCAGCCTTGACAGAGTTACCTAATCTCTCTGAGCTACAAGGGTAGCACTAATGGCTTCCTCTTGTCTTCATACTGGTTAAATGAAAATGTATACCAAGTGTGTACAAAAAGACCTATACAAGTGCTCAAAAAACGTAGTCATTGGTTTTATTATTATTGTTTTATTTTATTTGTTTTATTGGACTGTCCCTGCTCTATTGATGTTAACAACTGAGAATGTCCTGGTCATCCAGTGGTTAAGACTCCTCACTTCCAACTGCTAGGGGTGTGAGTTTGAGTCCTGGTCAGGGAACTAAGATCCTACATGCCATGTGGCAAAAAAAGAAAAAAAAAAAAAAGGAATAGAGAACTGTATGTAGAAAGTGTGAGCATTAAAGATTGTATTTCTTTTCCTCATTTCTTCCTAAGAGGGACAGATTTCTTCCACTCTAGTTTTATGAGATGAAATCTACATGAAATCTGGACAAGGACTTGCCCCTGAATATTCCCTGCCCTGGGCTCCCAGCATCGATTTGTCTAAAGGTTGGTGATGGCACATTTATGAAGAATGCTGAGGAAGGACCTGGAAATGCTATATGATAGCAGAAATGAAATTGTCTTCGTCTCTCAGTTCGAAGTGTTCCACTGATTCAGAATGGGGAATCATCTTGAAAAGAGAAAAAAAAGAAATGTGTACATTTCTGAGAGCAAAGATGCATGTGATGACAGTTTAGATTTTTGCCCAGAGATGCTGGCATTTTCCTCTGGGGGCGGTTCTTCTGTTTCCAACAGTGTTCCCGCTGCATTCCGTGTTCTCTCCTCCTCACCCTTCTCCTCCACCCCCTCCCCATATGTCTTCCTCTTTGTCTCGCCCACCCTACTCCTGGTTTCTTTCTGTCTCTCTCTTCCTTTGTAGGTTATTTCCCTTCAGTAACAAAATGAATCCTGTCATAGAACAGACGATTACTTTCCCCAAATCCACTCTCCGTCTCATCACCTCTTTCTTTTCTGAAAGTTCTGGTATGAGCAAGAGATGTGGCAAACAGTTTTTTCTACAGATTCGATTGTACTTCTTCCTTGGTTCCCCCCTCCCCAACCCCGATCATTCCAAACTTCGTCTCTAATGCTCTTTCTTCCCTTCTCCTCCAAGACTGTCTGTCCGTGAATCACCTCTTCCTAACTCAAGAATTATCTGTCCTTGAAAATCTCCATCACTCAAAAATTGAGTCAGACAGGGAACTATACAAAATTGGGAGGGACAGAAGGAATAAAGTTCTCTGAGAAGGAGTTTAGACATGGGTATCAGTGACCTGAACCGCCAGATGCAGCTGTTGGAATGGCAATGAATTATTTGGACAAAGAGAACAGATGGAAGGACTTGCAGAGACTAATTTATGTTAGCTCCCACCTCCACCCAAGGTAATCTGCAAATGCTAGGTTATTGTTAGCATGTTTTACTTTTCTCATTTGAAGCACAGGGTAACTAGTGTCAAATAAATGACAGCAAAAAGAAAACATCTGTCTTTGACTTTAACGACATTTCTGATTTCATCTCTTACTCAGATGGAAACACAATTCAGTGAATGAAAGCCCCATTGTATTTTGTTGTTTGATTTGTGTGAGAAGACACTTGTGTATGTAGAGGGTTTTACTGTTGGATGGTGAGGGAGACAGTTTTCTTTTGAATGACTGAATACAGAAGGTGATAAGTAAATATCAGTTCTATACAAAAAAGGTCCAGGGAGAATTAAGGGGAAAGAGCATGGTAGGTTACGAGGACATTCTGACCAGAGTTACAGATGACTGTTGACAGTGGTGGCAATAGAAAATTGTATTCTGGGACTTCCTGTGGTGGTCCAGTGGTTAAGACTCCATGCTTCCAATGCAGGGGGTGTGGGTTCGATCCCTGGACAGGACACTAAGATCCCACATGCCACAGGGTATGGCCAAAAATTTTTTTAAAATATATTCTGTCCACCCATTTATCCATCCATCCACCCAATTTTTACTGAGCACTGTCTGTGGGCACAGCCAAGTGCTAGGTGCTCTGGGAGTTCTACCAAGTTTATACTTGCTTCTTGTCACTAAGGAATTCTCAGTATTCTCATTATGGAAGAATACACCAAGAATGTATAAACTGGCATCTCCGCCTTCATGGCCTTTCTTATCCCCTCTTCCTTTTTAAAAATTGTCTTTGAAGCCAAAAACTACAACTCTCTGAGTGTCTCCTCAGGATTAAAGTGCCTACAAGACAAAGTGCTGGATTGAGTTTTATAAAAATTTGATTTAGTTTTTGCTTTTTAATATGTGTAGGAGAGCATTCTGATGCAGAGGGAGTTATGGGCACCTTTGGTGGTTGGGTGATAAAATACTGGAGAACTATCATACAATGTGTCCTCACAAACAGAAGTTCCAGGCTTCACTGTCTCTTCCCACTCTTCCTGAAAATTTCATTGATTCCCCACTCCAATGCTAGCCTTGCTGACCACAACTCTGGGAGGGTTACTTCAGAACACCCTTAGCCCTGGGCTGCTGAGTGAAAGCAAAATGGTTGCAATTCAAGGAAGTCAAAAGAGCATTCATTCATTCCCTATTCACCCCCCATTTCCTGGGTGCCAACCACACTGCTGGCTTTGTAGATAAAGAGATAAAAGACAAAGGTTCCTGTCGGTGAAGGGCTCCCCATGTCCATTGATAGAGGTAGCTGAGAGAACAGCAGAAATACCAAATCCAATCAGTTTTGATACCTGAGGTTTGCCTGCAGTGCAATAGTAAGGGTGGCTGTGAAAGAGCAGGTGAAGGTGTGCACCCCAGATCTGGGGGAAGGTGGCCCTGCAGAGGTATGTCTCCATGACCCCCAGTTTCTCTGTTATTAACAGCCTTACATTTTGCCCCACCACAGCATTATCCCGAGCCCATAATGACAAGAACATGGTTTGCATTTCCAGCTTTTACCCTCAGCCTCCCTGATTCCCACAATAGCCATCTCAGCACCAGATACTTCCACCTTAAGATGACCATCTGAGTCTGTATCCTAATCACCATTTCAAAATGTCTGCAGAAATCATGGGTGAAACCTGGTGTTTTTAACGGTGTTAATCATCAGCATTGTAACTTTAGGGTTTATAGGTTTCTTACAATGTGTAGGGCTATACCTCCCATACACCAGTTGGACTTTCCAGAGAGGAGAAGGAACATGTCAGGGTCTGCCAGCTGATCAGGAACCCTAGATCCTGGATCACCAGATTTTAAAGCCCCAAAGGACTAGGTGCAGTGTCTTAAGATGACCCATGTGTTTCTACACAACCTTGGTAACGTGGTGATCCACAGTGATATTGTAAATCTGTAAGTCAGTTGTAGAACTCATGGGAAACCATTGCTGAAACATAACCTAGAGGTGAAGACTATTGTATAGAGCCCAGCAATGGGATGTTGGGGCAAAAACATTGAACTGGAAATCAGAAAAGCTGCATGGCAGCCTCAGTGTGCTTATCTTTGCTAAGATCACTTAACATTTTGTGTCTGAATCTCCTCTTCTGTAAAATGAAGGGAAGGAGTGAAATGATCCCTCAGGTTAAGAAGCTTTTTAGGGTGTGGACTTCGGAGCCAGACTTTCTGGTTCTGCCACGTTCTAATTGTATGGCCCAAAGCAAGTTATTTAATCTCATTGAGCCTCAGTTTCCTCATCTGAGAAAAAATGAAGTATTATACCTAACTCATAGAATTGTCATGAGTATTCAATAAGTTAATAACTTCAAGGGATTCAATACTGTGTGTGGCTTAAGGTAAATGTAATTGTTTCCTGAATTTAAAAGAAAATGGTCCCTTCAGCTCTAGGGTATCATGATTCTTTGAAGCTTAGTTATTACTGGATATGCAGAAAGAATGTGCAGATTACAAAGGACTTGCCTATAAAGAAGAATGCTGAAATGGCAAAGAGTTAGGAGGACTGCAATGGGAACCTCAAAAAAGGGATGTAGTATAAGAAGAAATTAGCTGTTTCCTTGATGGAGGTGGAAATTCATGGGCAGAGATCTTCGTAGGGAAGCAAAGGGAGGTGGTGTAAGACTGAATTTTCCAGAAGCAAAGCAGAACCATAGAAGGTATGCAGGTAATACAAGTCTGGCTGCGTTGTCTGGAGTGCCATGGTCAAGTTCATTGTGTAGTTAACAGCAGCTGCCTTGGTTCTCTGCCCTGGTTCTAGGCTGCCTCATCCTGGTGCTCAGAGTTCAGAATTCAGTGAAGCAGGTGCTTCTCTTCACAAGCCTTTGTGCCCTCTTCCCTGGAAACTACTCCATCTCTACTTTTTGGTGACCAGGTGGTGCTAGTGGTAAAGAACCTACCTACCATTGCAGGAGACATAAGAGATGTGGGTTTGATCCCTGGGTTGGGAAGATCCTCTGGAAGAGGGCATGGCAACCCACTCCAGTATTCTTGCCTGGAGAATCCCATGGACAGAGGAACCTGGTGGGCTACAGTCCATGGGGTCGCAAAGAGTCAGACAGGACTGAAACAGACATGACTTAGCAACCACTCCACTTGTTAAGCAGAGGGGAAAAATGAAAATATTCTGATTGCCTGCATTTCAGGTCTATGAATTTTCCCCATAAATTGGTATTCCCAAATAAATCCGAGCTCAACAAGGCAGAGGCCTAAGGCATCCGTCTGTCTGGTCTGCTTGATTTCCCGCATTCTCAATCGGGCCCTGTCTCTGGTTCTCATGGTGGTACCACCTGTCCCTCCTGGCTGTCAGTTTAGCTTAGGAAGCAGGTGTTTTAGACAGGGACCCTGAGCCTTGACGTCCTCATCCGTGTGACAGGAGAACACCTTGCAAACGTATTGTGATGATGAAAGGAAATCAGATGTGTGAACTCCTCAACCGCAGCGCTGTAGCCTCCTGTTTCCCTCCTCCCCCTCCCCCGCCTCCTTTCCTTTTTGTCTTCTTCTCTTCCTTGTATTCGGAGCGACACAGTCTGGTGACTAACTCCCAATCTGCTCTTTGATTTCCCCAGAAGGGGATGCAGTCCCTCCAGGGAATATAGTTAACCTGAGGCTATGTAGTGAGGAGGGAGACAAACCGTGTGCTGGGGAAGGAAAAGCAGAGGCAGGGCCCCTCAGCCAGAGTGGGTTCCGAGGGGCTGTGGGGAGCCCCGAGCAGAAGAGATATGTTCTGTCTCTCGGAGGTGTTTGCCCTTAGCTGCCCTCCAAAGTTACTGATTCAGGGGAAGGGAGAAGGGAAGAAAAGTTGTCATCTGATGAGGACCCACGGTGTGCGGGATGGACGTGCAGTAGGAGGTGTTGGGCCCCATCATGTTTGGAGTCAGTGACAGGAACAGGAGCAGCCTTGGGATTCTCCACCTGGCCTGGAACTTCTGCTCCTTGGAAGCAGCTCTTAAGTTTTTTGCACGGGGAGTTTATGTGGAAGTCAATCCTAAGGGAAATCAACCCTGAATATTCATTGGAAGGACTGAGGCTGAAGCGGACGCTCCAATGCTTTGGCCGCCTGATGTGAAGAGCCAACTCACTGGAAAAGACTCTGATGCTGGGAAAGATTGAAGGCAGGAGGAGAAGGGGACGACAGAGGATGAGATGGTTGGATGGCATCACCGACTCAACGGACAGAAGTTTGAGAAAACTCCAGGAGATAGTGAAGGAAAGGGAAGCCTGGCATGCAGCAGTCCC
Source organism: Cervus canadensis (assembly GCF_019320065.1). NCBI lineage: Eukaryota > Metazoa > Chordata > Mammalia > Artiodactyla > Cervidae > Cervus > Cervus canadensis. Next base: position 23,195,172 of record NC_057406.1, on the reverse strand, counting down.
TGGAGTCTCAAAGAGTCAGAGGTGACTTAGTGACTGAAAAACAACAATAATCTTGGGGAGCAGATAGTAGGGACCAGGAAAGGGAGAGAGTGAAGGAGGGAAGCCAGTGAAAGGAGCTGTGCTGAGCTAATCTATCCCGTGGCGACCAGTGCTTAATCCCTCCAGCACTTTCTAGAAGAGGCTTCAGAAATCACCTCAGTGCAGTCATGTGATTGGTCTCAAGCTCCAGCCTGACGTTCTCACCCTACTAGTCTTCTGACCCCGGATTCTGCCAAAGTCATTCCATCACCCACTGCCTCATTCCTTGAGCCACGGACCCAGGAGCCTATTAGCAGTGCCCCAAGGAGGCTTTGCCAGGACCTTGACCCTCAATTCACCAGCAGGTGCTCCTGTGCCAACAAATTTTCTATCGTTCTTACCCACGCGGACTTAGGAGCAGAGTCATACTGAAAGGCCCCTGCCTCGGATGAAGTCCTAGCAGAATCTCTGTGTAATATCAGGTCTCTTTCCTTTGGTGAGGAGGGAGGGTGGGATAAGGCTATAGATCTGTATCTCCTGCCTCCCTCGAGGTTTCAGGAATACCCTCCCTCCCTATGCCCTCAAAGGTCCCCATGTCGGTCTCGGGGTCCCATTCTTTTCCTGTTATTGTCACGTAAGAGATGGTCCAAGGCTGCGCATTTAGTCCCCTTTGTGGTGGTGTCGTTGCTACCGGGTCTGATTTTCAGCAGTCTGCCTGTGGCTGTATGGTGTGAATCTCTTTATCCATGGCTGTCTGGGTTTCACAGAAGGCCTTGAGTGGATAGTTGGCTGACTTGATCTTTTCAATTTCTTTTTGCAAAATGCACAGAATATATCAACAAATCAGCCAGTTGCCCACATGTTCAAAGACAAAAGAGCCACCACACAACCCCATACATCATTCTCTACCTCCGCCGGTCCCAGTCCACTGCCAGGGAGAATATTAGCATTTGTGACGTCACACATGCCAGGAGTTACCACTACTTCACTTACCCCAGCAGTGGGGTCTTCACTGAACTCCACAACCCTGTCTTGGGGCTCTGATTTCTGTAACTCTTCTTAATACCAGTAGGCTACTTTGAAGGCAGAGATTTAGGCAACGACTTATATGTAGGTAGGTTTTTTAAAAAAGCAGCCCCATAGAGCAGAAGTTAGGGACCAGAAGGGCGAGATGAGGAAGAAGAGAAAGCTGAAGCAAGGGTGCATTATTGGATTGAGCACTGATAAAAGCCGGGGGTCGTTCATCCTAGCAGCATCCTCTAAGGAGTCTGAAGAAATAGAACTGTGTCCTGGGAGAGGGAGCCTTATCTGTAGGCTCCCAGGCACTCTCCCACTGCTGAGTTGCACCAAGCTGTTCCTTCCCTAATGTACCAGGTCATGGCCGCAGAGAAGCCCAGGGGGCAAGAAGTCAGAGCTGGACAGGATGTGCCCAGGGTGAGATCTGCATGATGCTGGCTGGAGCCTAAGCCCAAATAGTCACCATATTTGTGACTGAAGAGCAGGGGAGGTGAGAGGATTTAAGTGGTGGCCAAGTGTTGCCTGTTACACAGCCCCAGTTGAACTATTTCCTTTTTTTAAAATTTTATTGAAGTTTAGTTGATTTGGATTGTTGTGTTAATTTCTGATGTTAAGCAAAGTGATTCAGTTGTACATATGTATATTCTTTTTCATATTAGTTCCCGTTATGGTTTATCATAGGATATTGAATATAGTTCCCTGTGCTATAGAGTAAGACCTTGTTTATCCATCCTGTATATTCGTTTGCATCTGCTAATCCCAAACTCCCAATTCTTCCCTTCCCCTTGGCAACCACAAGTCTGTTCTCTGTGTTGTAAGTCTGTTTCTGTTATGTAGATAAGTTCATTCGTGTCATATTTTAGAACCCACATATAAGTGATATCATATGGTACTTACCTTTGTCTGTCTGGCTTACTTCACTGAGTATGATAATCTCTAGGGCCACCCATGTTGCTTCAAATGGCATTATTTCATTCTTTTTGTGGCTGAGTAGGCCGCCTCTTCATGCCTGCCTCAAAGCATTTGAACGACTCCAGTTTCTCCTCCCAAGCTGAAGAAACACAATCATGATGACAAAGCCACAGTTCTCAAACTGTGACTTGATCCTGCCCAGAGCTCCTACCGCATTTCCTACTGTATTAACTTGCTCCCACTCCAGAATCACTTCTCACTCTCTCTTCTCACTTCAAACCTGCTACATCTCTCCACTCCCTGATTAGCTCTCTCTGCTGGTAAATTTGCCTTCAGAATTCATTGAGAAAATGGAATTATTCTGCCAGGAACGTTCTCATTTTCATATTACCAAATCTGCCAGGGTACCTGCATCAGCACCACTGCCTTCTGCCTTTTCTCCAGGTTCTGTGGATGAAGCTCCCCTGTCTCTTAGAGATCAACCCTCTACAAAGAGCACAGTCTAAGAGAAAGCAAGAGTTTGAATCCAGATCTCTTGAATTCTTAAATTCTGACTCCTAACCTTTTTCCTTTCTCAAAGACCTTTTTTTTTTTTTTAATTTTTCTCTGTCCCTACTAGACCATTTTCTCCAGCCATGAATAAGTTCTAGCACATCCTATATTAAAAATAAAACAGGGATTTCCCTGGCAGTCCAGTGGTTGAGACTTCATCTTCCAATGCAGGGGATGTGGGTTCAATCCCTTGGTTGGGGAGAAAGGTCCCACATGCCTAGCAGCCAAGGAACCAAAACATAAAAAACAGAAGCAATATTGTAAAGAACTCAATAAGGACTTCAAAAAAAGGTCCACATCAAAAATTTTAAAGAAATAAAACAATACTAAAAATCCACATCTTCCTCTGACTACTTCCACCTTTTTCTGTCCCTCATAATAGCAAAACTTTTTGAAAGAGTTGCCTATGATGGTCTTCTCTCCTTCCTCACCTCCCATTCCAGTTGGGATTCTATTCACACCGTATTAATGGAACGGCTCTTGTGACTCGCTAGAGTCACCAGCGATCACCATTTGGCCAAATATAGTGGTTACCCTATTGTCATCTCGTCCTTGCTTAGCATTTGATACAAGTCACAGCTTCCTTATTGAAATCCCTGGTTTTCATGAAGCCACACTTCTTGTGATTTTCCTCCCATCATATTGGCTGGTTCCTCTCAATCTTCTTTGCTAGCTTCATTTTTTTTATCCTCTCCATCTCTAAAAGCTGTTCAAAGGGCCCTGTTTGGGCTCACTTATTATTTTTTTAATGTACACAGATTTTCTATGTGATTTCATCTAGTTGATCGCTTTACACATCTTCTTTATGCAATGACTTTCAAATATTCATCCTCAACTCAGACCACTGCCTCAGAACCACACACTACCCTCGATAGTTACCTCCCAGACATTTCCACACAGCATCTGGAAGGCACCTAAAACCTAACATTGCCAAAAGAGAACATTTCTCCCCTTTCAAATTGTTATCTCTTTTGTCTTCCACATCTCGGTCAATGGGCAACCAAATTCATCCTACTGCATTTCTCACTCCTACATCCAAACGTAAGCAACAGCTCTGGAGCCCGCCTTCTCCTCATAGAAAGCAATCCACTCTCCTTTCCCCCAGTCGCTGTGGCCAAGATGCCAGTGTCCTTTCCCTGGATTACTGCAGGACACTCGAGGCATCCTCTCTGCACAGCAGCCAGAATGAATTTAACAAGAAGAAATCAGGGACTTCCCTGGCGGTCCAGTGGTTAAAACTTCACCTTCAACTTCAGGGGGTTTGGGTTTGATCCCTCGTCAGGGAGTTAAGGTTGCCCACATGCCTCAGGGCCAAAAAAAAAAAACCATAAAAAAACAGAAGTGATATTGTGATAAATGCAATAAAGACTTTTTAAAAATGGTCCACATCAAAAATAAGTAAATAGATAGAAGAAATCAGATGATACCACTTCAAGATCTTCCCATGACTTTCTGTCCCACATGAGGTATTAGAAACCCGGCACCTTAGTCACCATTTTCGTGTCCCTTACTCTGTTTCCTTGGCTATTGTGTGTTCAGTCTCCACCAGCTTTCTTTCCCTCAGGTATGCAGAGCTTCTTCCTGCCGCAGGATTCTTGAACCTGCTTCCTCCTCTTGGTGGCATGTTTTTCATTGAACCACCTCACTCTTGCCATTTAAGGCTCAGTCTAACTGGTATTTGCTGGGAGCAACCCTTCCTGTCTGCCCTGGTCAGTCTATTGAACAGCCCTAATTAATTCTCCAAGGAGCAGCCTTTGTTAGTTACTGTTTCGTTGTCTCAATGTTGTGTGGTGGTTTTTGTTTTTGTTTTTCTTGTCTAACTCTCTTTGTAGACCTGAGTGTCCAGAGTCCAAGTTCCAAGTCTAACTTGTTCACATCTGTTTCTGAAACATTTCTCCATCCCAGTATAGAGTAGATAATATATTTCCAAAGAGCATGGAAGTAAAAATGGTGCACTTAACAGGAGCAACTTCAAGATAAATCATTTAGTCTTGCTTCTTACCAGGTTTCTGCCTCTCACCCTCATCCCAGCTCTCCTTATGTAGAAATCCTAGGAGCCCCGACTAAGAATAACATGCTTATTTGTTTATTTGTTTAGGGAAAAGTGAAAGTCGCTCAGTTGTGTTGACTCTTAGCAAGCCCATGAAGGATACAGTCCATGGGATTCTCCAGGCCAGAATGCTGAATTGGGTTGCCGTTCCCCTCTCCAGGGGATCTTCGCAACCCAGGGATCGAACCCAGGTCTCCCGCATGGCAGGCAGATTCTTTACCAGCTGAGCCACCAGGGAAGCCCTAGTACTTGACCAAAATAAACTTCAGAAGATGAAGGGTCTTTGAGGAGCAATGATGGAATTGCCCAAAGGTCAATGGCTCAGACGGCTCAGCTCAATGCCCTGCTGGTGAACGTTCACAAGGAAATAATTGTGCCATCGAATTAAGTGCCCTCCTTCAGGCCTTCACGAAGACTTGTCAGCCCTCAGCACTCTCCCTACTCACTGTTGCTAGTACCACTCCCTTTCCATCACATCCATCCTGTGCGCTGGTGTAGACGGTCTGACACAGTGCTGGAAAGGCCATGTCATTTTTAATTGGAAATGTAAGAAAAGAAAGCCTGCTTGGTGGAATGTGCCAGAATCAAGGAACCAGCCACCCCATGACAGGTGCCAGGCCACATGGGTGCTTGGAAAGTGATCTAAGTGAGGTTATTTTAAAAAATTAGATGAAAGCAGACTGACTCAACATTTACCTATGTTTCCATTAGCCCCGGGGCCTGAGACTCAGGCTTGTCTTTTTTGGCCCTGTCAGTTCTCCCCTCTCCCAATGCTGTAAGCGAAATATACCATCCCTGGGCGAAGCTCCTTCCTAGCTTCACATAGCACTGGGTGTCTTGGGTTAATTGTCCCTTTTAACCATTGAAAGATGTACAAGGGAGTGAACCGGAAGTCTTCCACAGTTCTTGCAGTGGTGCTGTGATTGACAGTTTGGGTACTTGCAAGCAGAGGCTTCAGAATCTCTGGAACATCAATTAATGAGAGTGACTGCTGCAGCAAATTGCCTTCTGTTTCTATGAAATAAAATAACAAAAGAACTGCCTCTGAGCCTGTGGCCCAAGAGCAGCTACATTTCAAAAGGGACAAGTTAGCCTGTGAATGGATTTCTGAACCAGAGTCCAAGGTCAAGATGCCAGAAGTAGCCACATGAATTCGGTAGCTCTCTTTTGCACTTAACACAAGCTTTTATGCATGGAAAAGAGCCCTTTGGATAATAAACAGAAATGTGGGCGTGGCTTTGCTAGACCCCATGCACATTGTACTGTGATGGTGTCCTATAAAACGCCACTATGGGACTTGTCACACTGACGAGGTGGTAAACCAGAGGGTCACCATCATTTTGGTTGTGTGGAGGGGCTTTTCTTGACTGCACTTCCATATGAAAACAAATATTTGTTAAAAATATGTCAGAGAATCTGGACTTCTCAGGTGGCACTAGTGGTAAGGAACCCGCCTGCCAGTGCAGGAGATATAAGAGATGTGGGTTCAATCCCTGGGTCAGGAAGATCCCCTAGAGGAGAGCATGGCAACCCCCTCCAGTATTCTTGACTGGGAAATGCTATGGACTGAGGAGCCCGGCAGGTTACAGTCCATAGAGTCACAAAGAGTCATATATGACTGAAGTGATTTGGCACGCGCGCATCATAGAATTTAGACATTTTTCTGAAAAGAAACTATGTTCATGTGTTGGAATTTATAACAAAGTACAGGGGTGATTTTCTGATACTTGTCTGGTTCGTGTGGATCAGTGAAGGAGAAGTAAGTCTATACTCGAATATTCATATGAGTGGGCAAAAGTCAGCACAAGTGAATCACAGGCTGCACTGTGGACACATGTACACCTAGGACAGGTTCAGTGTGCCGGGGGAGGCGGGAGTGGTGGGGCGTGAGCAGGAATAGTGAGTGGTCTCCTTCGGCGATGGTGGGGGTAGGCCAGCTTTTGGCCTCTGGGAATGGAAGACGGTGGGTGATGAGGGGTGACAGGGAGTGTGTATAAGTGACCCTAGTGTGTGAGGGGCTGTTGGGGAGGATTTGTGTTTGAGCAGTTGTGAGGGGCGGATGGTGGCCTCTCACCAACTCCACGGGTGGTTAAGGCTTAGCAGGTGTGGGCCAAGTGGGCGGGACAGTGTGGCTCCGTGTTGAGAGTGGGAGGCCTGGGGGATGAAGGCATTGGTAGGCATGATGCTTTGGGCTGAGTTGGAGAGAGATGCGTGTTGGAGCATGTTTTCTCCTCTGTTTTCACTGTCGGTGTGAAGGCAGCCAGTGACCGTACTCCTGTTTAAATTGAACACATCGAAGCCATATCATCAGTGATAGTGCTGTGAGCTTTCTCATCTCTCCTAACCTCAGCCTCACACCCCAGGGATTGCCTCCCCAGGATGTCACATGACTGACTGAAGGGGCTTCCAGGCCCTCATTGGAAGTGGCCGTTGTGAGGTGGCCTTGCAGCTTCTCTCCTGCGCATTTGTATAATCTGTGGTCCCATAGGAGTTTGCTAGCCATGCTTCCCAACACCGGAGAGGTGCTATCGGGCCAGGCGAGCATTTTCCACTCAGGAGTAAGCCAGCAGCAGCCCCCCCACCCCCTTCATCTCTGCAGCCACCTTGGTCCAGTTGTTCGCCCTTCTTTCCTTGGGACCCCTCCCTCACATTTAGATCATCTTGTGGATGTTCATAGCTGCCATTCTTTCCTGAAAATACTCTTAGCTGAATTTCTTGAATGATCAGCCTGAGAGGCTTTGTCTCTTCACCTTAAAGGAGGGAGAAGGAGGAGGGATAACAGCTTGTGTAGTGTGTGTATATGGGGGTGTGTGTGTGTGGTATGTGTGGATGGTGTGTAGGTGGCAGAGATGCTCTTCTGGGCACTGGAGTTCTCCCATGGCCCTCTGGAGAGTCAGCCAGGAGCTGGATCTCTGCCGGGGATGGGGAGGGAGAGAGGTGTGTGTGTGGTTGTGTGTGTAGTGTGTATCATATGTGTGTGGTGTGTGTAGTGTGTGTATGTGGTGTGTAGTGTGGTGTGTATGTGTATGTGGTGTGTGTCTGTGTGATCATGTGTGTAGTGTGTGTGGTGTGTGTGTGTGGTATGTGTATGGTATGTGTGGTGTGGGGGGGTGGTATGTGGTGTGGTGTGTGTCTGTGTGTGTGTAGTGTGTGTGGTATGTGTCTGGTTGTGTGTGTGGTATGTGTGGTGTGTGTATGGTATGCATAGTGTGTGTGTGTGCATGTGTATGGTGTGTATGTGTGTGATTTTGTGTGTAGTATGTGTGATGTGTGTGTGGTGTGTGTGGTATGTGTATGGTATGTGTGGTGTGTGTAGCGTGTATGGTGTGTGTGGGGGGGCAGTGCAGAGGACAGAGATGCTGTTCTGGGTACCGGAGTTCTCCCATGCCCTTCTGGAGAGTCAGCCAGGAGCTGGATCTCTGCTGGGGATGGGGAAGGAGAGAGGTGTGTATGTGCATTTGTGTGTGTGCATGTGTGGTGTGTGTGGGTGTGTGTGTGGTGTGTATGGTGTGTGTGGTGTGTGTCTGTGATTGTGTGTGTGGTGTGTGTGGTGTGTGTCTGTGATTGTGTGTGTAGTGTGTGTGGTGGGTGTCTGTGTGGTTGTGTGTGTAGCGTGTATGGTGTGTGTGGGGGGGGTGCAGAGGACAGAGATGCTATTCTGGGTACCGGAGTTCTCCCATGCCCTTCTGGAGAGTCAGCCAGGAGCTGGATCTCTGCTGGGGATGGGGAAGGAGAGAGGTGTGTGTGTGCGTTTGTGTGTGTGCATGTGTGCTGTGTGTGGTGTATATGGTGTGTGTGTGTGTGATGTGTATGATGTGTGTGGTGTGTGTGGTGTATGATGTGTGTGGTGTGTGTGGTGTATATGGTGTGTGTGTGTGGTGTGTGTGTGTGGTGTGTGTGGTGTGTATGGTGTGTGTTTGTGTGTGTGTGGTGTGTGTGGTGTATATGGTGTGTGTGTGATGTGTATGATGTGTGTGGTGTGTGTGGTGTATATGGTGTGTGTGTGTGGTGTGTGTGGTGTGTATGGTGTGTGTTTGTGTGTGTGTGTGTGTGGTGTGTGTGGTGTATATGGTGTGTGTGTGATGTGTATGATGTGTGTGGTGTGTGTGGTGTATATGGTGTGTGTGTGTGGTGTATATGGTGTGTGTGGTGTATATGGTGTGTGTGTGTGGTGTATATGGTGTGTGTGTGTGTGTGTGTGTGTGGTGTGTATGGTGTGTGTGTGTGTGTGGTGTACATGGTGTGTGTGGTGTGTGTGTGGGTGTGTGTGTGGTGTATATGGTGTGTGTGTGTGGTGTGTATGGTGTGTGTGATGTGTGTGGTGTGTGTGGTGTGTGTCTGTGATTGTGTGTGTAGTATGTGTGGTGGGTGTCTGTGTGGTTGTGTGTGTAGTGTGTGTGGTGTGTGTGTGGTGTGGGGGAATGGTGTATGGTGTGTGTGTTTGTGCATGGTTGGAGTGGGTCCCAGGATGGGAGGCTGGCATGCCCATGTGAAACTTGGGGAGAAAGCGGCTGCCCACGAGATGCTTCACGAAGACTTTGCTTCGTGAGGAGAAGCAGGAAGTCACCATTCTAGATTCCAGACACACAGAGGTGGTGAGGAGAGAGATGAGCAAAGAGGCCCCAGAGGAAACGGGAGTCCCTTTCCTGGTGGAGTGCTTCCAGTGGGATTCGCCTGCCTGGTTCTTCCTTTAAGAGAAACTGTGGGCGTAGGGGAAGTGACCTCAGGGGGTGAAGAGAAAAAGAGACTGATTTGCAGAACAAGGACAAGTCTGTTTTCAACTTTGGAGCCCCCACCCACCCTCAGGCTGTGTTTTTACCTCCACCTCCAGTGTCTTTGTGTTTTTCACTTTGGATTTCTGACAGTGAAGGCATAGGTAGAATGATTTCTGAGGGTGGTGGAGAGATGGGAAATTCTTAAGACTAAGTTGACCATCTGTTACAGTTTTGCAAAAAGAAGATGGTTCTGGGGTTTCTCACTTATACTTCATTATCATTCAACAAATATTTACCCAATGCCTAATGCAGATTCTGTTCCAAAAGTCCTACTGTACCAACTACACAGTAAGGTACATTCACAAAGGCACCAGATTTAGTTTGTGATGTTATTATTTGGGGCAGCTAATATGCCATTTGATAGAAGAGAAAACTAAGGCTAGTAGGATAATTTTTTCAAGGGTTGATGAAGGAGATGGTGTTCAAACAGGGCTTTCTGAGTTTAATTCTCATGATCTTTTCATTATTCTGCACACTGTGCTTTTATTTCAAATCAAAACTTTGTTTTACTACCAGGAATTGTCGAGCTTTGCCTGTTTTCTGAGCTGTAGTGTATTTTAGAGTCAGCCAGACCTGATTATGAATCCCAATAAATCTACCAGGGTCTACTGGGATTCATAACCACCTACTATTAACTTGTATAAAATTATCTGTACCTCAGCTTTACCAATGGTTAAAAAAGAGAGTTATTAACTCCTTATTTTAAGGATATCTGTGAGGATTTTGTGAATATGTACATGTGTGCTCAGTTGTGTCCAACTCTTTGCAACCCCATGGACTGCATGCAGCCCACCAGGCTCCTCTGTCCATGGAATTTCTCAACCTAGATTACTGGAGTGGGTTGCCATTTTCTACTCCAGGATATGTACACACATACACACATATACACATGTGCATGCATATGTACAATATATACATCATTTTGTGTGTGTGTGTATATGTAGCCTAATATAATATCTAACACACTTATTAGATAGGAAATGCTAGTGCTCTTTCCCTCATTCCCCCTTCTGGTGAGAACCCCCTCTTCTTATTTCCTGTGGATGCATAAAATTGAAGAGTTTTCTATCATTCTTATTCTTATGCTTAAAGAACCAAGCCCTTGAATATTTAGTCATCACATCAAGATAGGCACAGTCCTCATAGGTGATGAATAAATGGAAGAACTAACATTACTACCTGTGTGGATAGAACAGGACTAGAATGATAGAAATAATTGGTTGTAAACTCCTTCTATTTTATGTTTTCCCAAAGAATATTACATGACATTCACTCCCGTAAGACAGATTAATCCTTTACCTGAAGCTGTGAGAAAGGAGTTCTTTCACTGAAACCATGTCTTTCTTTCTGCTTTTCTTCCTCACCTTCATCCCATACCCCTGTCTTTAATCCTTTTTGAAAAATTTAGTGTTGATCTCTTATATGGTGATGCTTCTGACTGCTTTTGAGGCATCTCATATTTATCTGCCATGGTCCACTATGACAGTAAATGTACACACCTCTGTCCAGCACGGTCCCTCTGAAAGAGTAAGATACTGAACATCAGAAAAGCCTTGGGTAAGGTGCCACTGTGAGATTGCCATGAGCCATGAGAGCTTAGGACTTTCTCTTTTATTTATTTATTGTTGGCTGCCCTGGGTCCTTGTTGCTTTCTCTAGTTGCGGCGAGCAGGGGCTACTTTCTAGTTGCAGTGCATGGGCTTCTCATTGAGGTGGCTTCTCTTGTTGTGGAGCATGGGCTCTAGGTGCATGGGCTTCCGTAGTTGTGGCACCTGGGCTCAACCTACCCCACAGCATCTGGAATCCTCCCAGACCTCAGATCAAACCTGTGTCCCCTGCATTCGCAAGCGGATTCCCAACCATGGACCACCAGGGAAGTCCAGGGCTTTTTCATATTAGGCGCTTAGATTAGCACTGGCTGATAACACAGTCATTTATCAATATATTATTTAAGTCCTCTATCCTCCATGAAGTTCACTCTGACTTCACCTCTCCACACTGTGCTCTCCTGTCTCTAAACTTGCACAGTAAAAAAAATAATAATAATAATAAATAAATAAACTTGCACAGTATTTATTGCCTGTTGCATCACCTTAGTCTCATATCTGCGTTTAGTCAATGGCAGTTTATTAAAAGATTGTTTCATTCAAACCTTGGTATTATATTTGCTGTCGATACAGAAGTAAGTTAGGTATATTCTTATTTCTGAAACATTTTCAATCTTTTGGTGGTTTATGTCACCAATGGTCCATTGATACTTTAGTTGTAGATTTTTTAAAAATCCTATAGAAATGATTTTATGACTCAGTCATGTTGGACTAAGACCACTATGGACAAGGTAATGATTTGGGAATAGATATTGTGGAGGAAATAAGTGAACACTGGTAGAGACACACTTCCATCACCACTTTGCATTGGAATCAAATTCTTCTGCTTCCACAAATCATCTGGTTAAAACTGATGTGAAAAATTATAATGGCTTACAAAAGAGCTTGCTCTTATGAGATCATTATGACCAGTTTTCTTGGCTTTGTCATCAGGGGGTCATATTTTGCAATTCTGGAGCTCATGCAGCCTTGCATCGTTCATTTGAAGAATCGGTGTCCAGGTTTCCTGAGATCATTCTTTCAGAGCATAAGCTCCAGATTCTTAAATGTGATCTTTTTTTTTTTAACCTGTACAATAGTTGCTATTCTAATTAGCAAGGAAATATAGTTCAAGGAGCCGTTCTTCGTTTGCTCACTCACTCATGGATTTGTTCATTCATTTGACAATCATGCCTGCATTCATTCAAAACATTTACCAAGTGTTACTTGCATGTTACTTGGAAGGTAAGGAATGAAGGCAGTTCTTTAAACTTTGGTGCAAGATTATTTCTGAAAAGCTCAATATTCTTGTAAACTTTGGTAGCTCTTAGTTTGTTAATTCCATACAGGCAGAAAAATATTTCTCAGTCTAATGGTATAAGAAGTTTAGCATGAATGATGTTGGCTTGACTCCTGGAACTCACTTTCTGCCACATCTATATCATTCCAGAAGTGAGTGTGACGTGGAAGGTAAGAGTTGATAGGCTTCAGAAAAGTGAACGAATGAATAAATACATAAAAACCATTCTCAGAATAATTCTCAGTTCACCCTGTCAGGTCATTAAAAAAAAAAAAACAAACACCTTGGCTTAGTCTCATTGTCTCCTTCATCACTCTTACTGTTGGTACCAACATCAGCTGCATCATTTATCAGTATTTAGTACTATAAGACACATAGCCCACCAGCAATGCATTAGGCACCATGAATGAGAACATTTACTGAGGAGGCTGGACCACTGTCTTTAGGAGGTTAGCACCTAATTTGATCTTATTAATAATAATGTGAGTATAGTGCATAGAAACATATTTCTTAGAATTCTGAAATCTCTTGGCTGAACACTTAACTTTGGTTCACTCAAGAATTAGGTCCTAGTGTCAAGAAACATTCTCAGAACATTTGCTCTTCTCAGTCTTTCTAATCCTTTTGCTGGTGGATGGAAGGCTGGGTACCCTCCCAGAGTTTCCCCTTGGGCTTGAGAGTAAGAGATAGCATTGATATTATTCACCAAAGTTTAGAACCCACAGAATACTTAGGACTCAGCAGGACTTTGTGGAATGGGGGCATTTGACAGAGAAGATATGACCTCCTTTTCAAAGAGCTTGGAGTCTAGGTCAGCTTTAAATCATCAGCATAGAAACATAATATTTCTTAGAATCCCAAAATCCCTAGGGAAGCTATTTCTCTCCAGTTTCTCTAAAGAAAGAGCTGTCCTTTGTTTAAAAATCTCCTCATATCAAGCCTCTGTCATGGACTATTTTCTTTTTTCTGCTGTATCAGAGGAAGCATCTTACTGAATAGATCTGCCTTCCTCCTGTTTGCTGGGACTTATTAAAAGAGCTGACTGCAAACAGATTTTTACTGCCTCAGTGTGGCCTTACATCAGGTAGCACCCAATAAGACTTGACAAGCTGACATCTTTTATCCATCAACAGGATGGGTAGGGGAGGGACCAGAGGGAGGAAAGAATTCTATTCCCACCCACTTTTCAAAGATGGACTTTGATTGCAAGATAGAGGGTCTGTTTTTAGAAATCTGTTTAATTTCTAGGTTGGAGTTTTGGGGGATTTTGTTTCTGGATTATAGGGCTGGAAACAATACCCATTTTGTCACTGCTAAAAGGAAGTTGATCCATGTGACTATATTTTGAGATAAGGCTTTTAAAGAAGTAATCAAGGTTAGATGAGGTTACTTGAGCACCAATCTTGACGCTGAAGCTGAATCTACAATACTTTGGCCACCTGATGCGATGAGCCAGTTCACTGAAAAAGACTCTGATGCTGGGAAAGATTGAAGGCCAGGAGGAGAAGGGGGCAACACAGAATGAGATGGTTGGATGGCATCATTGACTCAATGGATATGAGTTTGAGCAAACTCTGGGAGATAGTGAAGGATCGGGAAGCCTGGGGTAGAAGTCTGTGGGGTTGCAAAGAGTCAGACATGACCTAGCAACTAAACAACAATCCAGTCTTACTGATATCCTTAGAAGAAAATGGAGAGACACCAGGGATATGTACATAGAGGAAAGTCTGTGGGAAGACATGATGGCCATCTGCAAGCCAAGGAAAAAGTCCAAGAAGAAAAGTACCCTACCAGCATCTTGATCTGGAACTTCTAGTCTCCAAACCTTTGAAGAAATAAGTTTCTATTGTTGAAGCCACTCCATCTGTGGTATTCTGTTATGGTCACTTTAGCAAACTAATACAATTACCTACTGATTGCTTATTCAGTCTATTAATTACATAGGAATATCCATTTCACCATTGTTTGGAATGTTCATTTCCACTCTTTAACACATAATTTTGAAGAATTTTGCTAACTTAGCTTTTAAGATATTTTAAACTGAATATCCCCTTGTATATTTTTGAGCTGGTATTCAAATGTTTCTTTTCCACATCAGTTTAAATAGTAGTAAGGGTTATATTTTGTAATAAATTTTATAGTATATACATGTATTAAAATCATGTATTCACAATAAAAAATGAAAATAAAAAAGAAGCTGAAAGTTACATACCTTTTAGGTCACAAAGAAAGCAATAAGAATGAGTCCTTAGGAGGAAAGGGGGAAAAACTTACAAACCCTAGTGCCAGAGCATCATGCTACATTCTTCTCCAGCCAGGCAGCCTAACAGCTCTATGTGGTTAATACTGATGACAAGTTTTTTTCCAAAGAAGGAATGATCTTATAAACCCAGATTGCCACCAACTTTTGGCTCATCTTTGCCTTAGTTTTCTTTATTAATCGTTGGTGACACTGATTTGGGGGGGTGGAGCGAAAGCTACAACCAGATTCTGAGTTGTTCACGTGTAGAATTTTCATTTAATGTGGAATGAAATGCTGGTGCCTGTGACTTCTTGTTCGGGCTTCCCTGTTGACTCAGTCTGTAAAGAATCTTCCTGCAATGCAGGAGACCTGGGTTCAGTCCCAGGGTCAGGAAGATGCCCTGGAGGAAGAGATGGAAACCCACTCCAGTATTCTTGCCTGGAGAATTCCATGGACAGAGGAGCCTGGTGGGCTATAGTCCATGGGGTTACAAAGAGTTGGACATGACTGAGCAACTAACACACTTTTTGTTCTTTCAAGAATTTGTTACCAACAGTGATGGCTCGTCCCTAGGAAAGACCTAAGTCATGGCTGCTGTTTCACTGGAAGAATGCAAATATAAATAGTTATTTCTGCTTAATTTTTAGGATAATTAGATTCTCTTATTCTTTTAGGAAGAAGTTAGTGCCTCTTTAGGTGGGAAACCACACTGGTGGGACCTCTTGAATATGTGACATTTAAACCAATAAGGTCAATGTTCTTTGAAGATCACTTGCTTAAATTATTAGAACTAATAGGAACAGAAATTCACTGGGATAAAATCGTCAATGTCTGCTAATTATGTTTGTGAGGGAGCATAAAAGTGGCACATCAAATGAACTGGAAGTGGGAGTAAGAAAGTCACGTTGTTAACAGAATGTCTCTCAACCAAGGATGTTAAAAGAAGTACCTAACATTTCTCAAATTTATTGTGAAGGTTTCATATCTCATTGACTCCCTATTATACTTTTAAAAATTCCTTATATTCTACCAATATTTTAGTTTGGTATTCCATTATCTTACTGTAGATAATAAGCATCCGGAAGAGTAAACTATATGCCATCTATCTTGTATTTCTTACATTGCTAAGCACCTGACCTTGCACACAGATTTGGTCAATAAATATTTATTAAAATGAAGTAATAAGTGGCACTGGAGAAGACTCTTAAAAGTACCTTGGGCTGCAAGGAGATCAAACCAGTCAATCCTAAAGGAAATCAACCCTGAATATTTATTAGAAAGATTGATGCTGAAACTGAAGCTTCAATACTTTGGCCACCTGATGTGAAGAGCCAACTCATTGGAAAAGACCCTGATGCTGGGAAAGATTGAGGGCAGGAGGAGAAGGGGATGACAGAGGATGAAATGGTTGGATGGCATCACCAACTCAATGGATGTGAGTTTGAGCATGCTCCAGGAGATAGTAAAGGACAGGGAATCCTGGCGTGCTGCAGTCCATGGGGTCACAAAGAGTCAGACACAACTTAGGACTTTAGTCATGACTTGTGACTAAAGGACAACAACAACAAAGTGAAGTAAATTGAAATAAGAAAATATTTACACCACATAAACATATTCTGAATGTAAAGCACCAAGAGAAGCTATGTTCAAGAACTGTTGGAAGATGTGAAGGTGACTAGAACTTTGGGAGATATTGATCATACTAACTTAAGGGTTTAAAATTCAGATGTTAGAAATCATGTGCTTGTACTTTATGGAAAGATGTTTCAAAGGCTGAAAAATAAAGATTGGCTTAAAATGATACTCAGAGACTCTAAAATATGCTTTAAAAATAAAATTCTAATGAAAGTAAGTACACTAAGTATTTCAATATATATTTTAGGTGTGTATTCAGTGACTTTTGACAAATGCCTTTTCATGTATAATCCACATCTCTACCAAAATATGGAATATTTTCATCACTAAATGTTGCCTTATGTCCCTTCCCAGTTGATCCTACCACCTCCCAGCCCCCACTGACACACAATGTTAACCACTGATTTTTTTCACTATATTTTTGCTTGTTTTAGAACTTAGTAACGGACATATAACATATATTATGTTGTGTCTGACTTCTTTTGCTCAGCATAATGTTTTAAGATTCATCCATGTTGTTGCATTTATAAATAAATTGTTCCTTTTTAAAGCTAAGTAATATTCCATTGTATGAATACACTAGAGTATGCTGTTTTCTGCTGACGATCGTTTGAGTTCTTTCCAGTTTTTGACTTTTGAATGAAAATGCTCTGAACATTTTTGTTCATGTCCTTTGTGGACATAATTTTTCATTTCTCCCAGGTAAATACCTCAGAGTAGAACCACTGGGAGAGGAGAGGTATATATTTAACTTAGTAAGATATGGACAAACATTTTTCAAAGTGGTTATATGATTTTACATTCTACCATAAATGTATGAATATTTCAGTCAACAGGAGGGAATGTACTGTAGAAAATTGGAGGGGTAGAAGAACAAAAAGAGAATACTGAGAAATAATTCCTATAGGAACAACTATTATTTCTAGAGCTGGGGTTGTGCTTAGAACTTATAAGATTAGAGGAAAACATATGTCTGGTGCCATATGAATCTGATGCAGTACTTAGAGCTTTAAGAACAATATATTGCCCAATTACTCTTGTTAACTTTAAGTCACTGACTCTCCTGCCATCAACTTTCTGGTCGCTGAGTCTGTTTGGTGGGTAGCTGTGGTATTTTCAGTTATAAAACTTTCATTTGCTTTCTGTTGTAACTTTTGTTTCAAGAGTGTTTTAGACTGCTTTGAGTATTTTTATAGTAGCTGCTTTAAAATCTTCATCACGTAATTCTCACATCCCTGCCAGCACATTGTTGGCATCTGCTGATTGTCTTTCCCCACACAAGTCAAGATTTTCATGGCTTTGTGTGTTATGAGTAACTTTAGGTTGGGTTCTGGATATCTAGAATATTGTTTTTCACTCCTCTTCAAATACAGAGCCAATAATGATAGCTTTTGAAATTGGGAGCAAGAAGAAAAACCAAAAGATGGGTTCATTTCGTGGGGCAGTTGGTTTGGTGTACACAGATGGCAAATGGAAGCAGAAATATTCTACTGCCATTTTCCTCCCATTTTCTCTATTAAGGATCATGAAAAAGGTAATACCATGGCCTTTGAAGTGAGTATGTAGCTTCATAGGTGACTTTTTAACCTTCCTCAGGTTAAGTCAAATTATCTCTGTAAAGCGAGAATCATAATACATACTCCCATAGAGCTGTTCTAAGTGTAATAGGATAAAAATTATGAAAGTTTGGGAGCAACAGGAGAACATAGGCTTTTCTCATTGCCCAGCCTGTCAAAGAGAATCTTTTAATTGCCAGCTCATCCCCAAACCAGTTCTGATGGGCAGGCGTAAATTGGCAACCTTATTCATTTCGCTGCTGTTGACCTTTTGGTCCTGCAGAGCTGGGCTAAGTTTGACAGAACTCTGCCTGCTGAGTCACGGCCTACTCTGCCTTACTCCTACTGCTTGAAGCCTGTGATTTCTTTGGGACCTGCAGACCAAAACTCCACATCCATCAGGCTTCCAGCTTTGCTTGGAAACTCAGCCTGGATCCACCTCCCAGCAACCCCCTACCAGAGCTCTGTGAGAGACCAGAAGCCTGTTCCTCTCACCTGTTAGATTGCCCACTCACCTGGCTCAGTATTTCGCCTGTTACTGTCAGTACATCGTTTCTTAACCAAAGAATTTTCTCTTTTTCATTCCTTCATTCCTGATATTGAATGGAAATATCCTCAATAACACTTCCAAACAGCTAAAGTAATCAATTTTTTGACAACTGCTTCCAGCCAGCATTCACATGTTACCCATCCTCACATTTTCTACCTCGCCCATGCCCTGCATCAGGTGCTCAGTGAAAGTTTCAGGCTTTGTGCAAGAGATCTGGCAAGTGTTCAAAAATATGCCTTGATTGCCTCAATTTAGTTGTTCATGGACACAACACTATTTAATTTTTCTTCAGACTCCCACAACATTCTGAAGTCTATGGGAAGATGCTGTTAACATCTTGCAAACTGTGTGAATGTGTAGCAAATGGACATCTCTCTGAGGATTTTCAACTCCGTTTGTTACTCTTTGGCGTCAGAGCTGCTGAACTCAGGGAGTGGATATAGGGATTAAATATGGAAAGAGGGGGTTTAGAAGCCAGTGAAAGAAAGTGACAGTCACTCAGTCGTGTCCGACTCTGCAATCCCATGGACTGTAGCCTGCCAGTTTCCTCTGTCCATGGGATTCTCCAGGCAAGAATACTAGAGTGGGTAGCTGTTCCCTTCTCCAGAGGATCTTCCCAACCCTGAGATGGAACCCAGGCCTCCTGCATTATAGGTGGATTCTTTACTATCTTAGCCACCAGGGAAGCCCAGAAGCCAGAGTCACAGGCTATCATTTAAAATATATCCTTTGGACCTCCTTCACCGGATAGAGTCCAGTATAGAGATCTTCTGAGATGCCATCTGATGCTAGGGTATACCTGCTGTTTGCCTTTTTAAAATTGAAGTAGAGTTGATTTACAATGTTGTGTTAGTTTCAGGTTGTACAGCACTGTGATTCAGTTATTTGTTATTGTTGTTTAGTCGCTAAGTTGTATCTCTTTTGTGACCCCATGGACTGTAACCTGCCAGGTGACTCTGTCCATAGATTTTCCCATTCAGGAATACTGGAGTGGGTTGCCATTTCCTTCCCTAGGGGATCTTCCTGACTCAAAATCAAACCTACATCTCCTGCATTGGCAAGCGAGTTCTTTACCACTGAGTCACCCTTCAGTTCAGTTCAGTCGCTCAGTTGTGTCCGACTCTTTGCGACCCCACGAACCGCAGCATGCCAGGCCTCCCTGTCCATCACCAACTCCCGGAGTCCACCCACACCCATGTCCATTGTGTCGGTGATGCCATCCAACCATCTCATCCTCTGTTGTCCCCTTCTCCTCCTGCCTTCAATCTTTCCCAGCATTAGGGTCTTTTCAAATGAGTCAGCTCTCTGCATCAGGTGGCTAAAGTATTGAAGTTTCAGCTTCAACATCAGTCCCTCCATTGAACACCCAGGACTGATATCCTTTAGGATGGACTGGTTGGATCTCCTTGCAGTCCAAGGGACTCTCAAGAGTCTTCTCCAACACCACAGGTCAAAAGCATCAATTTTTTGGTGCTCAGCTTTCTTAAAAGTCCAACTCTCACATCCATACATGACTACTGGAAAAACCATAGCCTTGACTAGACAAACCTTTGTTGGCAAAGTAACGTCTCTGCTTTTTAATATCTCTGCTGTCTAGGTTGGTCATAACTTTCCTTCCAAGAAGCAAACATCTTTTAATTTCATGGCTGCAATCACCATCAGCAGTGATTTTGGAGCCCAGAAAAATAAAGTCAGCCACTGTTTCCCCATCTATTTGCCAGGAAGTCACCCTTAAACGTTGTTAAAAGATATTGAATATACCTTGTGCTATACAGTAGGTCTTTGTTGGTTGTCTATTTTATATATGGTAGTGTGTGTATGTTGTGCTTCCTGGGTAGCTCAACTGGTAAAAAATCCTCCTATGATACAGGAGGCCTGGGTTGGGAGGATCAAAGGCATGGCAACTCACTCCAGTATTCTTGCCTGGAGAATCCCCATGGACAGAGGAGCCTGGCAGGCTCTGGTCCATGGGGTCACAAAGTGTCCGACATGACTGAGCAACTTAGCACAACATAGTGTGTGTATGTTAACCCCAAACTCCTAGTTTATCCTTCCTCCACCCTTTTCCTTTTTGGTTAAAAAAAAAAAAGACTCTCTAGGATGAAAGAGAGACTATAAGGACTTCATTAGTAGGGTAAATGGTGATAGGATTGACGTTTGATAGGTTCTTCAGGAACAAAAACAAAATGAGACTTCCATTTACTGTCTCAGAGGGGAATTAAGGCCAAGGAGACAAACCAGACTCCGAGAATACTTATTAGAATCTTGAGTTTTAAAAATTTGTTCCCATTTCTATAAGGCCTTAGTGATTTTTTTTTTTAAGATCTTTGAACAGAAAGGGGCTTATATATTGGCCTTCGTGGGCAGCAGGAAGTGAAGGATTAGAGAGACTGATTTCCCTTGTACAGTCCTTGAGTGAAGAGCTTTTACAAAGGATAAGGAACGTGGGGGATATTCCTGAGAGGAGGGGAAGGAGACTGTGTCTTGGGCACTAGCATCAAAGGAAGAGAAGACAGCCATCTGGTCCATGGGAGCTCCCAGAGCCTGGAAAGATGCTCTGGGATGTGGTAGACCAAAATTTCTCCTGCTGTCATGGACTGCTGCTTTCTTGCCTCTGTGGAGCCCAGTCAAGCAGACATGACAGAGCCCTGACGGGTGCAGTAATAACCCAGATCCAAAGGCAGTGATGAGGTGAATGAGACGTGCACTCTGGCTTGAGGGGATTTGGTAAATCTTCAGAGAGAAGGTGGCATCTGAGTGGGATTTTAGAGATGGTGAGGACTTTGAGGGTCAGACTTGGGGCTTTGGGAGTCCCAGGCTCAGGCTGGAGGAAGAAATGTGTGAGACTGCTCTCCGTATGGACTTCCCTGGTAGCTCAGTTGTAAAGAATCCTCTTGCAATGCAGGAGACTCCAGTTCAGTTCCTGGGTCAGGAAGATCCCCTGGAGGAGGAAATGGCAACCCTCTCCAGTATTCTTGCCTGGAGAATCCCATGGACAGAGGAGCCTGGCGGGCTACAATCCATCGGGTTGCAAAGAGCTGGACATGACTAAGCACACACACTTGCTGTCCATATAACTGCACTGTGTAAAGCAGGGGCTTAAGATGTGTGACACGTGTTGGTTTACTGGAAAATACAGTTAAATAATGATCTTACTTTGACCTCTTAATTTTCTCTACCGATTGAGTTCTGCTTAGGTCACTGAAAGAAACCTTATTTTATTTCTAACCATTTAGTCTCCCACTGGGAAAGTATGAGTTTATGCATTTTTCTTTTGATCTTAACAGCACTAGAATATGATCACGTTGGGAGATGG
This sequence comes from Cervus canadensis, assembly GCF_019320065.1. Lineage (NCBI taxonomy): Eukaryota > Metazoa > Chordata > Mammalia > Artiodactyla > Cervidae > Cervus > Cervus canadensis. The sequence continues at coordinate 23,173,664 of NC_057406.1, read as the reverse complement.
CACGTCTGATGTCTATTCAGTACTTAATTCTACCGTTAATCCCCGCTCTTCCTCAGCCTTATTGATCCTCAGCCTTTTGCCAGTTCCAATAATTTCTGTGATCAATGAGACACCAGTAAACAATGTGAGAGTCTTCAAATCAAATAGTTGTAAAGGACCTCTGGAGGTCACTGTGCCTATAGGTAGATGAGTTCCAAACCCGCTCTAGATAAAAGAGTTGTTTATTAGCACTCCAGGGATGGAAGCTGGCAGCCTCCCTTAAGTAGCTCATTCTAGTCATTAATCAGCTGGAAGGTTCTTCCTTGTGTCTAATTGAAATCTTTCCTGATTTAATTTCATTTGCTTCTGTTTTGTCTGTTTGGTCAGGATAGCCAATGATTGAAAAAAGTGTTAGTTGCTCAATTGTGTGCGGCTCGTTGTGACCCATGGACTGTAGCCCACCAGGCTCCTCTGTCAATGGGTCTTCCCAGGCAAGAATACTATAGTGGATTGCCATGCCTCCCTCCAGGGAATCTACTCAATCCAGGGATGGGACCCACATCTCCCGCACTGCAGGCAGATTCTTTACCTTCTGAGCCACCGGGAAAGTTCAGCAAATGATCACTACATGCTAATAACAGCTGTTCATGAACTTAAAGACAAAACCTCATCGCCTTTCTCTCTCTCTTCTCTAGAGGAAACAGCTCCAATTTCTTGCACTGTTCATCAGCTGTTTCCTTTCTATATCTTCAGCTATCTTTATTAAAGTTCTCTCGACTCTTGAGTTTCTCTACATTGTGTTAAAATAATTACTCTAGTGAACATTAATTTAGACTGAGTGCAGAGTAACTGTTTGTTAGACCTCACTGATGACTTCCAGTGTGATAAAGATCATAGGCCTTTCACAGAGAAAATTAAAATGACTGCTGCTAGGGCCAGATTTTAGGTAGGGCTATTGGTGACACAATGCATTACAAGTTTTTGTTTTTTAAAATTGTGTTAACAGACTTCATCTCATTATGGTTCACCTGCATTTCTCTGGAATTCTTGTGGACATGACCATGTGCCTTCTTTCTGTAAAATTACTTTTAAATTATAAACCTAGAGAAGACAGGGCACTATGCCTTATATTGTGCTTTTTTTTTTTTTTTATCTGATCAGTTTGGGAGTGGTTAGTGTATTTTAGAGTATCTTGTCCAAAGAACCTGAAATCATAGACATAATACCACAAATAACTGGGTAAAATTGTATGACTTTATTCCTTCATGAAATGGCTTTGGGGTTCATGAAGAGGGTAAGGGGCTAAATAGGTAATCAGGATGCACTAAGTAAATAATCAGTATTTCCTTCCTGGAGAAGGAAATGGCAACCCACTGCAGCATTCTTGCCTGGAGGATTCCACAGGGTTGCAGAGTCAGACACATACACAAGGTTGGGGAGCAGGGGGGTGAGATTCACCCTTCATCAGATACCTCCTGTGTGTGGGCATCGTGCTCGGTCCCATGGCTGCACAAAGATGGGCAGAGATAGCCCATCACCCTCAGGGGAAAGGATGACAAACGGATGGGATGATCGAATCAGTGTATGTTTGTGTGGCGATACTACAGCACTTGGGCATTGGAGGAGGGGCCGTCCCAGGAGGTATGGGCTGTGGGGCTATTCCAGTGAGATCAGTCATTTGGCAGTGATTTTTCAGGTGGGAGGAAACTGGCACCTCAAAGTTTAGGGCTAAGTAAGAGATGAGGAATGAAAGTGCCAATGGCATGCGTTTTACTTGTAAATGAAGAAATCACTGTAATGATGGTTAAGTTTTTCTTACTAATTTTTATTGGAGTATAGCTGCTTTACAATGTTGTGTTAGTTTCTTGATATACAGCAAAGTGAATCAGCTATAGGTGTACATATATCCACTTTTTTTCTTTAGATTTCCTCCCCATTTAGGTCCCCACAGATCATTGAGGTAGAGTTCCCTGTGCTATACAGTAGGTTCTCATTAGTTATTTATTCTATACATAGATATATGTCAGTCCCACTCTCCCAGTTCAATCCACCCCCTCTTCCCCACTTTGTAAATAGTTTTTTTGAGGTTTCACAGCATCCCAGGTAATGTTCTCAGTCCATCTACGTGTATTAATTTATTTAACCCTCATAACAGCGCTGTGAGGCAATACTGTCTTAACTCCATGGGATGGAGGTACAGATGTGGAAATGAACAGGGAGGAGAAATCTCATGGAAATTCCTGGAATGGCGGGTCTGAGTAGTGGGGTCAGAGTTCACTTGGAGACGATGCTAGTAGCATTTAAAGAGATGGGGCACCAGATGAACAGGTATGTCTCTGCTCCTAGGGCATTGGGGCTCACTGAAGGGTGATGTGATGGCCAGGAAGGACTGTGATGCTGCAGGCGTTATTTCAGCATATTTCTGAAAATAGATGGATGCAGAATGAGGGATGTCTGCTGGTTGAGTCATCAGAGATGGTGGGTGACTGCTGTGCAGGAATTGGCCATTCGTGAGGTGTGCTTCACAGAGATAGAGTCCTTCCTCTCTGTGTTATCCCGTGCCCTTTTCCTTTCTCTCCTACTGTTCTCTTTTCCTCTAGGACCACCCCCAGAGGTCAGTTCCTCCTGGCCCCAGCCCTGTTCTGCATGGCTATGAGGTGGCTGTGTGTGTGTGTGTGTGTGTGTGCTCAGTCATGCAGTCACACCCAACTCCTTCCAACCCTATGGATTGTAGCCCATCAGGCTCCTCCATCCATGGGGTTATCCCAGCAAGAATATTGGAGTGGGTTGCTGGTTCCTCCTCCAGGGAATCTTCCTGGACCAGGGATCGAACCTGTGTATCTTGTGTCCCTGCACTGGCAGACTGATTCTTTACCACTGCACCACCTGGGAAGCCCCATGGACTGTCTGCCTGTTTGGCTCACATCATCCTCATGTCATTGTTCCCTTGGAGTATCACTGTCAGCCTCCCAGTCTCAGCATCAAACCCTTTCTGACTAAGGCTGCGATGCCTTCTTCTCTTCCCATAACTACAGATGCTGCCCTCATGATCCAGTCATTACTTTCTTATCCTTCTGATGACCTCCATTCCACTGGAGCCTTCAGAACTCCTCTCCTACCTTGTCCCCATCCTTGATCACCCCTAGACCCATCCTACCCTTTCCCCTTCTTTGGGTGCCAGATATAGTGAACACATGATCCTGCCTATGGGGTGAGTTTCTATATGAGTTCAAGCTTGAATCTGAACTCAGTTGTGAATGGACGTGCCAGTGTAAGGGTCTGTACAGAATGAAGAGTGAATTTCTGCTCTTTTGTTTATGTGTATATTTGGTCCCAGGATGGGAAGAAGCAGCTTGGATTAAATTGATAAGACATCAAAAGAATCCTGTGGTCAGGCTTCCTTGAAATAAGGACAAGGTGAACTGCATAAAACCATGCCTTGGAAAGTGATTATCCAGTTTTTGTAAGCTGTATGCATCCTTAATTTTTATTACTCTGTCCATATCTATGATGGGATTAATTACATTGTGGCTAATCAGTCAATGAATTATGAGTTCTTCCAAATATATATTCATTCTTGTGTGTGTGTATGTACGTAGAGAAAGGGATGGGGGTATAAAGTGAAAATAGAAGGTTAGAGCAGTTGTGTATAATGTGATGTATATTTTTATTGCATTTACATATTTATGCTTCAAAAGTATCTGAGCATATTGCTAAAATAATAGGGTGGTTACCCCCGGAAAGTGAAATTATTTTTCTTAATTGTGTTTTCTGATTTGCTGCAGTGAACACATAACATGTGACTAAGAAAAAATATAAAATCATGAGAGGTGACAGACACATACTGTGGTGACAGTATTTTAGGAGTAAGATAAATATGAAGAGTGGGCAGATGGGAAGAGGTCATTATTACAGACAAATAAGGGTTTCCCAGGTAGCTCAATAGGTAAAGAATCCACGTGCAATGCAGGAGATGCAGGAGATGTGGGTTTGATCCTTGGGTTGGGACGATCCCCTGGAGGAGGGCATGACAACCCACTCCAGTATTCTTGCTTGGAGAATTCCATGGACAGAGGAGCCTGGTGGGCTACAGTCCATGGGGTCACACAGAGTTGGACACGACTGAAGCGATTGACCACACAAAGGATTATGAGGCTTGGAGCCTTTCTTTTCCTCATCCTCCATCTCACCTTAGTTTGGGGCACAGAACATCTGCCTAAAAATTCGCCCCAGTTAGAAATTTATTTGAAGTGATAAACACCCCTGGAAGGGCAGAGATCTTCCAGTGATTCACAGGACATTTTAGCCCACATGTCATCTTTGTGCAAATTGGAAAAAGATGTCCATTCCTTAAAGGACTGCCAGGTGCTGGAGAATTGTCATAGTGAAAACACTCAGCAACTGTATTCATGTTAGAACAATCTTCCTGAGTTTGTGCAGTGCTCTCCCTGCACACACATACAGGACATTCCTCCACCATTGCTTGAGTTAATGCCGTGGAGGTTGCTTTCCTCCTAGTTTGGCTGAGACCATAGCTTGAAAGGAGGAGTGTCTCCAGGAGCACAGGGCACAGTGGGAGAAGCAGTGAACTTGGAACACCTTGCAGAAGATGTCTGAGAGCTCTGAATCCAGAAACTTTGGAGAACCTGAAACCACAGAGGGCATTAACCTAAAGCAGAAAGAGGGACCTGAGTGCCCAGGGTCTGAGAGAGCAGAAAGCAGAGAGATGGGCAATCCAAAAGCTGTCCTTCAAATTCTTGGTGCTGGCCCGTGGTCTCCAGAATTCTGAAGGTCTTGGGACACTGTCCTTGAATTATTGTGGGGCCCCTCTTCATGGGGCTTTGAAAGTGAGCTGTATCTCTTGTTTATATTGGAGCTACATCCCAGGGATGGATAGACTTGTTGTGCTAATGGTGTGTGGACCCCTATAGAGGGCAGATGAATGCGATCTATTTCTGTGTTCAAGCCATAATGCTCATTTAGCAGCTGTGCTTCTTGGTGTAGTTTATAGCCACTTATGACAATTTCCATCCTAGAGCTTTTCATCCATCGCTGATGTAGAATCATTCAAATTCACTGAAGTCAGGAGCCCAAAAGCAGACCAGGAAGCAGACGAATATCTGAGCAGACAGACTCCAAGCCTGTGTTCTGGCTTTGTGTCCTGTGATAAAGCGCTCCTTGGCTCCGGGCAGTTTTGATTGTTGCCAGTCATTAAGTTATCTAGTAAAAAGTGGATACCCTGAGATTCCCTCTTCAAGGGAAAGATCCATTTTTGAACTATTAAATGGTAGACATTTTAACAATTATAGTTCTGTTACTTTGGGTGTGATGGTAGCAGTTGAGAAGGGAACAGGCCAGGGTCCCATGGGAAGCAGTTTCTGAGCCTGATAATGGAAGAACTAGGATATACATGAAAGAGGTCCATGAATTCTAAGATGCTCATTATACAAATCTTAATTAGTGTGATTATTTGTTGGCAGATTGCTGAGGTTCTGTTATTGCTGAGATAATTCAAATTAAAAAAAGAAAAAATGAAAACTTTCTTGGAGTTTGAATTGGCCAGTATTGGTCTGTATACCGAAGACTCTGAACTCACTCAGAAGAGTTCTATGTGAATTTCTCAATTCTCCAAGGATTCTTCTCACAACTCCTGTAAACCCCTGCTTTGCATTTGTCTTTCATCCAAAGAGTCCCCTGACCTGAGGGTATATCCAGGAGGATGGGAGCAGTCTTGCCTGCCTCTTGGGGTGCTCAGCTGGAGGAAAAGCCCTAGACACTGGTGACAGCAATTGAACAGGCATCTCAGCTGTGCAATTCTGGGCTCCTTGGGGTGGGCCAGCCTTCTGCACCAAAACAAAACCTCCACTGAGATCCGGCCTGGATTGTACTGGTGTGGTGGCTTAGTCGCTAAGTCATGTCCAACTCTTGAAATCCTGTGTACTCTAGCCTGCCAGGCTTCTCTGTCCAGAGCTGTAGTCAATGCAGTTTGAGCAGGTGCTGCTATTATCATTAGAGAGATGAACTGGGCACCTACCAGACCAAGAATCCTGTGAGGACAGGAACTGTGTCTGGTTTAAAACAACAACCAGTAAGCTGATCGTTTTGCTATTTGAGAAGGCTTCCCTGGTGGCTCAGAGGTTAAAGCATCTGTCTGCAATGCGGGAGACCTGGGTTCGATCCCTGGGTTTGGAAGATCCCCTGGAGAAGGAAATGGCAACCCACTCCAGTATTCTTGACTGGAGAATCCCATGGATGGAGGAGCCTAGTGGGCTACAGTCCACGGGGTCACAGCAAAGAGTCGGACATGACTGAGCAACTTGACTTTCAACAAGAATAGTATATTTTTCACTCCAAGCAACTTCAGTTAGTGTTTGACTCAAGTTGGTGCGTCTAATTCCAAGATGGTTCACTCAGACTGGTTCTGTCTGTCAGCTAGGAGTCATCATGACTCAGTCCTCCTCCGTGGGGGTGCCACGATTTGGCTACTTGGGCTTCCTCAGAGCGTGGTGGCGGATTGCACCTGGCACAGTGCCACTTCTGCTGTGTTCTCTTGTTCAAAGCAGCCACAGGCCCTGCCTACCAGGGCAGGGGGAGGAAGAGGGGGTGGATAAGAAATATTACTACCTCTTGATGGAGGAAGTGCTAAAAATCTGTAGCCATTTTTATTGAACTCCAAATGTTCATTGGAGAAGATCTATTCAGAAGATTTGATACTACAGTTGAATGTTCATTACATTTCTTCCTTATAGAAAGGTTTCAGTTAGCTAAATTATATAGCCCAGAGAATGGGACTTGACTTCCTTAAAATTCCCATCAGCTCCCCTTCCGAGTCCTGGCAAATAAATGTACAGTCTAAGTGGAACCCATTTATTATGCAGGTGTCTTTTTAACAAAAGTCCCAGTCTGCCAACATCCCCTAGTCCACCCTCCCCACACACAAATCGCATATGTTTCTTCTTTTATTGAAACACTGGAGCTGCCATGACCCAGTTACAAGAAGATCCCCTGGTATACAGTGGAGAAGGCAGTGGCAACTCACTCCAGTACTCTCGCCTGGAAAATCCCATGGACAGAGGAGCCTGGTAGGCTGCAGTCCATGGGGTCGCACAGAGTCGGACACGACTGAAGTGACTTAGCAGCAGCAGCAACCTGGTATGCAGAGACCAAAGGAGTGAATTCCATGGTCTGAGGATCTATCTGGTGTCACCAAAGTTGTGATATATACATCTCAACTGTCGTATTACTTGTCAAATGCATTTGGAACAACAACAACAAAAAAGCTTTCTTTGTCCTTAGAGTGACTGTCTCCCCCTCTATGCTAAAAAACGTCATCAGTAAAATCACATACAATCGTTTTTCTTCTAGAAATTTCAAACAAATTTCCTTGATCAATTCAATCTCTCTTCAGAGATTTCCTGCCCTACAAGTTGTAGATGTTCATTTGATTCTTTGGCAGATTCCTTATTCTGTTAGAACCACCCTGGTGAGTATTCCAGAATCTGCTTGCTTTTCTTGAATTTAGGTGACTCAAGTAGCAACCACTTATCAATGACCTGTCGATTCCAGGCATTTATGTGTGTTACACTGTCTCCAGGCAGCACTACAATGCATCGGTGGGTCTTTGGGGAAGAAGGGGTGTCTGAGAGGCCAACTCACCTGAGGTCCTTAGTTCTGCCTCCAGGTGTGAACTCAGGTCTTCCTAAGTCCGCTGTCTTTGTGATGTTTTATGCAAGCCCACATCAGCCGTGATAGGTCTAACTGTACTAGTTTACCTCTCAGAGCCAACTTCTCTCCATTTATGGAGGCACTTGGCCCTATCCCCCAATAAACTGACTTAATAAGCCGTAATACTGAGTCCATTTTTTTAAAAGATAGATAGATGATAGATAGATGAGATAGATGATTAGATAGGTAGGTAGTTAGAGGACAGGTAGGTAGATAGATAGCAACAATAGGAAAATTGGAAACAAAAGAAAATAGACTTATTTTCCCACCACCATAAGACAAGCATTTTAATTTTACTGTAACCTTTTACCTTGTGCCCACTGATTTTTACACAGTTGCCATTACAGGCCTGTATCCAATTTTCATTATGCTTTTCAGAACATGTTTTGATATTTGGACTCTCCCCCAAGTTTTTACGTTTTATAATAATAATTTATATTTGCTAGTGTAATAGTCTGGGTGGATGACCAAAGTAGATCGATTTTTTTCGTTTGTTTTTAAAATATTTTTTTCTGTCTATAAAAGCAATTCATGTGCCTTATAAAAACATTTGAAAATCTACATAAGCCTAAGAAGAATAAAAAGATTTTTGTTATACTCAGAGATAATACTGTTACAGTTTGGAGTATTTTCTTCCAGGCTTTAAAAATATGTATAAATAGATTTTGTTTATATAGACACACATATGTCATTTTATTGTATGCAGAAGTGGGATCATGCTGAAAGCAACATCTTCAGCTAATGTTTGCATGTCTCCACAAAAGGAATATTTTTCCCCCTGATGCTTTGTTTTTCTAGAAGGACTCTCCTTTTAGAGAGTTTCATTGTTTTCCAGGAATTCCTTGGGATTTTTGAGACGTTCCTAAATGTGTAATTACTTCCTTCCAGGTTGGGCTGCATCAGGAGAGAGCAGCATACACACATCCCTTTAGCAGAGCGTGTTATGCATTCATTGCCTCATAAACCATGGAGCAGGGCTGATAATGAGGTGGCGAGGTGACCTCCAGCTAAATGCTGAAGCTGGACAAAACGATGCTATTCTGTGCAACTGTGGTCGCCTTTGGACAATGCCCCAGCCTTTCACGAAGGATGCTATAGACCTCATGGAGGAGAGTGGGCTGCATCTACTTCATCCTACCTGGGAGACGGGGGAGCCGACGTTCCCCGTTGTGGTTGTTGTGGTTAGTCACTCAGTGACCCCATGGACTGTAGCCTGCCAGGCTCCCCTGTCCGTAGGGATTCTCCAGGCAAGAATACTGGAGTGGGTTGCCATGCCCTCCTTCACCGGATCTTTCCAACCCATGGATCGAACCCAGGTCTCCCATATTGCAGACAGATTCTTTACCGACTGAGCCACCAGGGAAGCCCAACTTCCCTGTTACTTTGGTGCATATTTCAGAGGCGTGAGTTAAATTGGGTATGGAAGCTTAGTTTCCAGTAGGAGTAAATACTGTACACATAGCAAAATGCATATCTTAGGATCAACATTCTCTACTTTAACTTTAAAATAGTAGAATGGTGCAAGTCACCTGTCTTTTATGTTCCATACAGTGTAACATTTTTAAAATGCAAAATTCTTTAAATGCACAGAGAAGTACAGAAAATACTATCTTGGATACCATGATTCCATTGCACAGATTTTTAAATATTTATTTATTTATTTTGGCTGCTCTGGGTCTTTGTAGCTGCATGCAGGCTTTCTCTAGTTGCAGTGTGCAGGCTTCTCATCGCTGTGGCTTCTCTTGTTGCAGAGCACAGGCTCTAGGCATGCAGACTTCAGTAGTTGTAGCACGTGGGTTCAGTAGTTGAACTTGTGGGCTCTAGAGCGCAGGCTCAGTAGCTGTGGCATACGGGCTAACTTGCCCCGAGGCATGTGGGATCTTCCTGGACCAAGGATCGAACCAGTGTCTGTTGCATTGCAAGTTGGATTCTTAACCACTGGTCCACGGGGGAGGCCCACTCTGTACAGATTTAATGAAGATCAGTGTTGTCCATATTTGCTTCCTATCTCTTTGAATGACAGTATTTCATGGTGGGTATACCCTCCCAACACACAATCTTGGGAAAAAGTCTTTTGGCATGAGGACTGGGGACCAGGGCATCCTGTCAGCCTCTCCATTCCAGTTCCTGCTCTTAGAAGGTCACTGTGAAGTGAAATGATTCCCTCCGGTGACTATAGAACCCACAGAAGAGAAAACAAAGGGTAGAACAAAAGGAAAGATGAAGTCAGGCGTTGCCCAAAGCCTAGAGTGACGAGGGGGAAGAGGGTATGGTGGGAACACAGGCTGAGCTGGATGTTAATTGCACCATCTGTGAGTGTGTTAGAAGCCCCGATAGACGCAATAGACTGTTTTTTTTTCTTTTTTCTTTTTTTCCATCACATTTAGAGACAAGCTGCTTCCTGAATTGGATGAATTTTAAGGTTATGGTTGCACATTTAAAAAGTGAAAATTGAGGCTTTTCCCATTCTTTGCCTCTCTCCTGAGTTGTGGGAGTAATTCACAGCAATTCAGAATTTACATCTTGGAGCAAACTTGATGATTTGTCTTCATTGTATTTGGGGGAAAAAAAAAAAGAAGCCTCATCAGCCAGGGTCTGATTTTCCAAGAGCCTATCATTCAGGCACTTATTATCCACTTTGTGAAGTTTCTAGGTCTTTTGCTTCCCCCGCCCCCTTCCGCCTCCTGCTGGGTTTCGGTCATTTTTGCTACTAGTTAGGACTTCCATCAGCGGGTGTGGAGGAGCAAAGAGAACAGGCAAAGTGTTATTAAGTTTTTCTTCGTGATAAGAGCTCTACAAAGGACTCAGTGGCGGAGAAATGTGAGACTTTGCCTACAACAAGGTTTGAGTTATCTGTTGACTTGGGTTATGTATGCTCTTCCCTGTCCTCCTTTGGTCCTGGTGATGAAGAGTTGACTTGTGAAAAAACAGCTGCAAAATACAGCTGAGAATCACAGTGAGCCTTGACTTCAACATGGTCCTGTGATACGACGCCATGATGAGAGGGAGGCTGCATCCATAGGAGTTCCCTGAAGGGTTGAATTGATGTCCAGTCTTTGTCCTCACCCAGCGTGGGTAAGGCACAAAGGCATACAGTAAAGCAGAAGCTTTCAATGGGAGTGAGACTGTGTGGAGGGGCAGAGTCTAGAATCACCTGGGACAACTTTCTCAAACTGAATGCAATGATTTCTCTGCATGCTAACATTTGAGATAGGTCTGGGTATGGACTTTGGGTTATATAGCATCTTATGTCCTGACATATAAAAGAGTTGGCAGTGAGAGGAACTGGGAAAGAACATTGAAAAGAGTTAAAGGAATTCCACAAAGGAGAAGGAACCTGAATTCTCAGACCTGAGTGGAATACTACTTAGCCACGAAAAAGAACAAAACAATGCCATCTGCAGCAACATGGATGCTACTAGAGATTATCATACTGACATAAGTCAGAAAGAGAAAAACAGATACCATATGATATCACTTATATATGGAATCTAAAATACAGCACACATGAACCTATCTACGAAACAGAAATAGACTCACAGACATGGAGATCGGACGGGTGGTTGCCAAAGGGGAGTGGAGGAGGGAGAAGGATGTACTGGGAGTTTGGGGTTGGCAGATGCAAACTGTTACACTTAGAATGGATAAACAATAAGGTCTGACTGTATAGTACAGGGAACTATATTCAGTCTCCTGGGATAAATCATAATGGGAAAGAATATTAGAAAAAGAACATGTGTATGTGTATAACTGACTCACTTTGCTATACAGCAGAGATTGGCACAACATTGTAAATCAACTCTACTTAACAACAACAAAAAAGAATTCTCAGTCCTGAAGATGGGGGGCTTCTAAGTCAGCTAAATAAGTGTTGTCAGGTATATCACAGGTCACTTATGGGCAGCCAGCTCCCCACTTGTGCTAGCACAACCTTCCAGTGTGCGGAATGGCCCTGCTGCCTCCATCTTGGTCTTTATTCAGGCTCCAAGCTCACTTTCCTTTGTGACTCCCCAGTCTTCCTTCTTCGCTGTCTTCTAATTTAAGTAAGAACCAGTCAGTTCACAACTGAGTTCCAAGTCTTAAGAAGGTTGTCATTTTACTAAGAAAGATCCTAAACGCAAGATGCCGTGTCCTGAGAGTGGCCTACAGAGCTCACAGCTGCACTTTCTCTCCCTGTAATGAGTGGGAGTAGATGATGCAGCCAGACCCACTACAGTTCACATCCTGTGTCCATCCACACCATTCACAGGGTCCCTTAGATTGCCCCCCTGCATTCAATCTCTGCTTCTACTCCTCAGCTTCACATTCACATGGTTTCTCTGATCTGGACTAGGAGCCCTTTAATGTGTCTTCATGCCAAATGTTATTTTTCCCAACAACAAAAAAATTAATTAGAAACATGATTTGGCTCACTTATCTGCCCCATTTGAAGACTTGTCTTGGATTCTTACTTATAGGGATGGAGTGTCATGTCCAAGACCTTCCCTCATGACCTCAGTCTCTTCCCAGGATTAACCCTCTCATTGCTTCTTTCCACTCCAGTGACCTTATTCCCCTTCCTCCAGCCTGTCCTGTGGTCACAACACCAACATTCCTACAGGCTCTCTAGCCCTTTCTTCCCCAAACCACTCATTAATTAACTTTAATTTTTACTGGAGTATATATACATTGCTTTACAATGTTGTATTAGTTTCTGCTGATCAGCAAAGTGAAATCAGCTGTACATATACAAATGTCCCGTCCCTTTTGCATTTTCTTCCCATTGAGGTCACCACAGAGCATTGGGTAGAGTTCCCTATGCTGTACCGTTATGTTCTCATGAGTCATCTATTTCACACTTAGTATCAGTAGTGTATATATGTCAATCCCTGTCCCCCAATTCATCCCATACCCCCTTGGTATCCACACGCTGGTTCTCTACATCTGTGTCTCTATTTCTGCCCTGCAAATAAGGGCATCTATACCATTTTTCTGGGCTTCCCAGGTGGCACTTGTGGTTAAGAACCCTCCTGCCAATGCAGGAGACATAAGAGACGCAGGTTCGATCCCTGGATCTGGAAGATCCCCTGGAGGAGGGAATGGCAACCTACTCCAGTATTCTTGTCTGGAGAATCCCATGGACAGAGGAGCCTGGCGGGCTATAGTGCATAGGGTCACAAAGAGTCGGATGCAACTGCAGTGACTTAGCACCTATGCATACTATTTTTCTAGATTTCACATATATGCATTAATATATGGTATTTGTTTTTCTCTTTCAGACTGACTTCACTGTATGACACTCTTTAGGTCCATCCACACCTCCGGGAGCACTTCAATTCATAAAGCAAATGTTAACAGCCAGAGAAGGGGAAATGGACATAAACAACTCATTCTTTAGGAGCCCCTAAAATAGCTCCCCCCACACAACTCCTCCCATCAGCTCCTTCCCCACACAGTTCCCGGGGTCCTCTGGGCTCTCCCATCCTGGTAAGGTGGCCACAGTACTTAACACTGTGTTGAGTCTTCCCTCTCCTGAGCAGCACCCCTACTGGGTTCCTTCTTGCTATGCTGCGTTCCTAGGAGATCAGGCAGTTGGCAGCCAGCACTTGGAGAGGCAGAGAGGGGACAGGCAGGTGAGTGAACACGTGCATGTTTCCTACAAGGCTTGCCTATCCTGACTGTGTACCACCACTGGGACACACTTCCCAATACAGATTTTTTTTTTTTGGCCACGCTGTGAAGAATGTGGGATCTTAATACCCCTACAAGGGATCAAACCCATAGAAGCACAGAGTCTTAACCACAGGACTACCAGGAAAGTCCCCAGATCCTTTTATTTCCTTGGTCAGTGCTTTGTTTGTGTCTTTTTCAGTGAGTGGAGCGGGACAGTGTAGCTACTTAGGGGATCTTTTTGCAGCTTTCCGCAAAGCACCCGGCTCCTCCTCTTCGACAGGACTTGCAATCCTCTGCATTCTTCAGAGCCAGTCAGCACCTCTCAAGGGCATGCATAGCCTCAAGTCTTGTGAAAGGGGCAGAACGAGAGGATAGGCAAAGGGAGCCAACATACGAATATATTCCTTTACTGCACCCATGGAAAGGCTTTCTTCCCACCCTTTAGCTCTGAACAAAGGAGTGGGAGACATCTATGGTCTCTTCTCAGAAAGTGTTAGTCGCTCAGTTGTGTCCAACGCTCTGCGACCCCATGGACTGTAGCCAGCCAGGCTCCTCTGTCGATGGATCTCTCCAGGAAAGAGTACCAGAGTGGGTTGCCATTCCTTTCTCCAGGGGGATCTTCTCAACCCAGGAATAGAACCGTGGTCTCCTGCATTGCAGGCAGATTCTTTACCGTCTGAGCCATCAGAAGAGGTATTTTTTTCCCCCATGATAAGTCTATATGTCTGTTCCGGGACTGAGGTAGAGGGGAAGAGTGGACATGTGATCGGCAATATGAATTTTGTACACACATTTCTGTGTACCCCAAACTGGGAATGTGCTCCTGTGGTAGATTTTAAAAGTATCATTTAGGGGTCAGACACACCTCGATTTTAATTCCATCTCTCATTTAGTAGCTCTGTGAGTTTGAGGAAGTGAGTCACCTTTCTGAGCCTTAGTTTCCTCATCTGTAACAAGAGATCACATGAGGTACCGTCTGCAAGACACCTGTGACAGGGTGAGCGCTTGGGAGATGCCAGGAGCTTCTGCCTGTATTCCCCGTGTCTGACACATCACAGGGCTCCTTCAGCTTGAGGTTGCTCCTGTCAGAGTCCTCACCTCGCAAATTTTACTTCTTTATAGTCATGATTGAGTTAGTTTGGGAAGTGCTTCTTCAGACGTTTCGTAGTAGAAATCAGGATTAAAAGGCTGGTGTTACTGAAAGATAACGGAATTTTGAGATAAGTGATGTCAAGGGTGACTTTGAGCAGGGGGCAAGGAAGGATGCAGAAGAGTGCCTCTGTGGGTCCAGAGAGGGATTAAGAGTACTTGACTTTCTCATTTGAAACTTAGCTATTTATTTTACCTTAAGACCTAACTATTCTCAGTTACTGTTCAAGGCTTCAGTGTCAACGGTGTTCCCTTTCTCCCGAGTTCAACTCTCTCCCCCCAAGATTTATAAAAGAGTGATTCCAAGATCAAGCTCTCTTTCACAGGAGTGTTAGCAAAAGTTCGTGTGCCTAACACACAGTGAGGATAAGTAAACTAAATTGAGGGCGTTTGGAGCAGAGAAAGGTGTATTGCCGGGCTCTGCAAAAAGACAGGTGGCTCATGCCCTAAAAAGTCCAGAGCTCTCCTGGAGGGTTTTGGCAAAGCATTTTCAAAAAGCTGGGTGGGGTCCCAGGGTGTGTGGTCAGTTTGTGCACAGTTCTATAATGGGATGATGGTGAGATCGCAGGGAGGTGTCATAGGGCTTAACATTATCAGTCCAGGAATCCTGGGGCTGTGTGCCCAGGGTCTCAAGTAGTTAACAGCTTCCATTTGTTGGAGAGGGGGGAGGTTTTCTACATCTGCAAAACAACTCAGGAAATGTGCCTCAGATATTGCCAAGAGGAGCTAAAGCAGAGCTTATGGGAGGAGGGCCTGTCCCTGGGAGCCCCCATGGGGTTCTGCTGGGTTACTGGAGTAGGTGGTGACGAGCCCTGGTCTCAGACCCGTTTTCAACACAGAATGACATTTTTCTGGCCTGGGGAGTGAGGGATAACTCTCTGCCAGGCTTGAGGGTTCTGCCATTCCAGGGCTGAGGAGAGGCTGCCTTCAGGGTTTTTGGTGAGGCAGGTGGTGGTGGTTTAGTTGCTAAATAGTGCCCAGCTCTTTGCAACCCCATGGACTGTAACCCACCAGGCTCCTCTGTCCATGGGATTCTCCAGGCAAGAATACTGGAGGGGGTTGCCATTTCCTTCTCCAGGAGATCTTCCCAATCCAGGAATTGAACCTGGGTCTCTTGCATTGCAGGCAGATTCTTTACTGACTGAGCCAGAGAGTAGGGGTAGTCACAAGAAAGTGGGGGGAGGAAATTCGCTTCCTGGGATGGTCTCCACACCCAGCTGTACTACAGAACCACCAGGGAGCTTTAAAATGTACGTTCCTTAGACTCTTCCCAGGCACAGTGAATACCTGTCCCTGGAGTGTGGCTCACAAATTCATATTTTTAACAGGCTCCCCAGGTGAGCACTGGGGCTTCCAGGTGGCGCTAGTGGTAAAGAATCTGCTTGTCAAGGCAGGAGATGCAGGTTCGATCCTGGGTGGGGAAGATCCCCTGGAAGAGGGTATGGCTACCCACTCCAGTGTTCTTGCCTGGAGAATCCCATGGACAGAGGGGCCTGGCGGGCTACGGTCCGTAGAGTCACGAAGAGAAACACCGGAGGGACTGAGCACGCGCACGTACACACTTGTATGTGTGGCTGATTCATTTTATTGTACAGCAGAAACTAGCACAACATTCTAAATCAACTATATCCAATAAAAAAGTAACTTAAAAAAGAGTAATGAGTTTGGTGAGTCGAGATCACACATTTCAGGACTGGAGATTTGCTGGGAAATCAGAGAGAGATGAAGGGCCCTGAGAGTCCTGTTAGGGAGCCTGGACTCCACCCTGTAATTCAGTGGGCAGATACTCCTCACTTCAGATCCACTGGGTGACTTGCTGAAAACGGGAATTTCTGAGCCCTACTTTAGAGTGTAGGGTTTCCCAGGTGGCTTAGTAGTAAAGAATCTGCCTACCAATGCAGGAGATGTAGGTTCGATCCCTGGTTTCAGATGATTCCCTGTAGAAGGGAGTGGCAATCAGCTCCAGTGTTCTTGCCTGAAGAATTCCATGGACAGAGGAGCCTGGCAGGCAACAGTCCATGGGGTCACAAAGAGTCAGATGCAACTAAGTGCGCACGCGCACACACACACACACACACACACACACACACACACACACACACCAGGTGAACCTCAGGGACTCAGTGGGTCCCTTACTCGGGTGGAAACCTGTGTGAAGTCCTCATGAGGCGCTAGCTTGGGACTCCCCACAAGGCATGAAAATTCTGGGGCTCTTGGTGGTTCTCATATGTGATGTCCTAAAGTTACAAAGGAATGACTGATTCTACATTATTTGCTGCCTAATTTTCAGATTCTCAGAAAATAATCTTTCCAAGCACCTAAGTTTTCCAGGGACATCTGACTATTTTTGACGAAGTTCCTTCCGATGATACAGGGTTGGATTCTCCACGGGTGGCAGCCTAGACAACCAGTGTAGGGACTTGATACCTGTCTTACATATTCAACAGCATCTCCATCAGTGTTGTTGTCCCTCTTTAGGTCAACTGAAGAGTGAAAATAAAGCTATTCCTTCTGCGCATATTTCTGAAAAAAAAATATGTTGGGAAAACAAGCTATGGGCTATGGGGATCTTATTCACCTCCCTCAGGAATTTCTTTTTCTCTCTTGGCTTTCCTGGGGGCCCTTAAGCCTCATTCCTAGGATCCCAAGACCTTCCTGGATGAAATTCGGATTTGGCAGCAGCCACACATCAGTTGCATTCTCACTCAAGCGGGAACTTTGGGTATGGTTAGAGAAAGAAATGAGAGGAAGAGTTAAGCTCACAAAGAGGATTCATCTCCTCTAGCTGGTTTTCGTCCATTGCTGAGTTCTTATCTCCACTTCCCACCAACACCTACTTACTTGGATCTTGACTTATTTTGGCAGTTCTCTGCGCGTGGACTGTGGTTGCCATGGAGATGTTATCCCGTGTGTTACATGCTGTCTCATCTCCATCTCTTCCTTTCTCTCCAGCGTGCGCTCGCTCCCTCCATCCTCCCTTGTACACTCAGCCTGGCCCCGTTGTAATTGAGGACATCAAACACCGCATCTCTTCAAGCTATTTTGCCGCTCTGCCCCCAGTCACATTGACTGTGTTTTAACTTCATATAATCAAAGCAGCCTGGGAGTGACTGGAAGAGAGGGGAGGAAATTGACTCAAATGCTAAATTCCTTTACGTTATGCTAGGATGCTCAGGAGTTTGAGGGAATTCAGGCAAGTGTTAATCAAATTAACTTCCCTCTGCTTTCACAGGGATTAAACCTTTGCTGAGGTTCAGAGAGACTTATTAACAATACTTTGCTGATTTCCACCTGAACTGTTTCTTCGTGTCCTGGTGTTATCTACAAAGGAGAAAGCCTGAACTATTTCAGCTCCTAATTTCCCACCCATGAAATAATTCACTTTGTGCATTTTCTGCACTGACCCGAGGGTGTCTTGGAGGAAAGATATTGACATCCTCGGTTATCAAGAGCTGAGCCATATGTAGAAAAGATCTTAGTGTGAATAACTGAAGATTTGCCCTATTTGAATAACTACAGGTTTTATGCATGTTTGACTATGTGGACTTTGGGGGGAAAGTTCTCTCCCTCCCCCATTGAGGTCATTTTATTTTTTTTAATTTACTTTTAAAATTGAAAAATATTAGAAAATAAGTAACAAATTCTCCTTTTGTTTTTCTGGTTTCTTTTTTTTTTTAAGACCTTATGATGCCATTGTTATAAACAAAGTATTTTTCTCTGTTCCTAAACTAGCAAAGTGAATTTATATTGGTAGAGAACACCCCCAACATTATATTTTACATATATTTCAGATTTCCCTAGTGCTTTTATTTTTCAGACTAAAAATTACTACCAGCAACCCTGTTATCAAGAAGTTCCTTTTGCTTTCTTATGGAATAAGATTTGAGTAAGTTACATGATTCTCAGAGACAAACGTATGTTTTATGGACCATTCAAAGGGGAGAATGGTAGGAACATTCAAAGGGAAGGAGTTTAAAAATTTAAAAACATTTCTGCTTGTGCAGAAATGAAGTCATCCCCACTGTTTGACTCATTGTTTTTAGAAAAGAAAGATTATAGGTGTATATTCCTTAGAAGTTACTCTTCTTTAAATCAATCATTGGAGGAGTCACTTTCTATAGGGAATCAATACTCAGTACTGATACCGATGCACAGTTCCATCTCTGTGTGTGTGTGTGAGAGAGAGATGACATAGAAAGGTGGGTGTGAGCGGTGGGAAGTAAGAAAGCAGAGGAAAGGCTTTCAAGACTAGTCTTCTGGAAGTTCAAAAATAAATCAGTAAGTATTAATTGATTGCATACCACAAGCAAAGCACTAATTTGGAATCTGCAAAGGATAACGGAAGGACAAGATTTGATACTTGCCTTCTAACAATGTCTTATCTATCTGGAAGACAAAATCCAGACACACAAAATGACGAGTAACAAAAAGGAATAAGAGGTGGTCTGTGACAACCTAGAGGGGCAGGATGGGGTGGGAGGTGGGGGGAGTTTCAAGAGAGAGGAGACATATGTATACCTATGGCTGATTCATGTTGATGTATGGCAGAAACTAGCACAGTATTCTAAAGCAATTATCTTCCAATTTAAGACAAAAGAATTTTTTGAAAAAAGGAACAAGATAGGTCAGGTCAACAATTAATCAAATGCTGACATGTGGACTGGAGGCTGGAAAGGGGAGGAGGAGAGAAGAGGAGAGAAGGAGCTGGGATGATCAGGAGTGGAGAGGGGAAACTGGATTTGAGACCACAGCACGAGCAAGATTTGTATTGAATTTCATGGAAAGAAAATAGAATAGAGGCAGGAAAATTCAGGTAATGGTCAGGGGACAGTGAAGAAGCCTCTTGGCTTCAGCAGGAGATCATACAACACACAAAGAGACAGGGCCAGGGCGGAGAGGACTTTGACCATGGACAGACTTTTCCTCTACGTAACAGGGAGTCATTGGAGTTCTTTGAGCAAGCAGCCCTAAGAGGTCTTGTCATAAGATGAAGTGCAGGTGGTATTTGGAAGGTGAGGGTGATTGATATCGGGCTGATGGCCCAGTAGAGGGCTGCTTTAGGTGTTCGCCTACCAAGTGATGAGGTCTAGTTTAGGATGAAGGTCATGGAACTTGAAGGGAAGGGCCAGATGCAAGAAGTATGTTGTAAAAACAGGACTGTTGTGGGGGAGGGGGTGGGTCACTGAGCATGGGAAACTAGGAAAAGGAAGATGGCAGAGACCCCTGGGAGGTTTCAAGACCACAGGAATGAGGCCAGTTAATATTCACTGTGAGCTGGATCATAAAGAAGGCTGAGTGATGAAGAATTGGTGCTTTTGAACTGTGGTGCTGGAGAAGACTCTTGACAGTCCCTTGGACAGCAAGGAGATCAAACCAGTCAATCTTAAAGGAAATCAACCTTGAATACTCATTGGAAGGACTGATGCTGAAGCTGAAGCTCCAATACTTTGGCCACCTGATGCGAAGAGCCAACTCATTGGAAAAGACCCTGGTGCTAGGAAAGATGGAAGGCAAGAGGAGAAGAGGGCGACTGAGGATGAGATGGTTGGATGGCATCACTGACTCAATAGACATGAGTCTGAGCAAACGCTGGGAGATAGTGAAGAACAAGGAAGCCTGAAATGCTGCAATTCATGGGGTCACAAAGAGTCAGACACAACTTAACAACTGAACAACAATATGCACTGTGCTTTGGGCAGCATCCCAAATGCTTGGTAAATATTAACCAAGTTAGAGAGAGGAATTAGAAAGTCAGTTAGTATGAGGAAGAAGATAAAGTAAATGCATTTCCAGCCCTAAGAGTTTGTAACGGGGGAAATGCAAGCAGAAATGGCCACTGAGGAGGGGTGAATGTGGGGGATGAGAAAGAGGTGGAAATGCAGGCGTAGAATCGGAACTGAGAGGAAGAGTTGGTGCCCTGAGGATGGCTGAAATGAACAGAGACCCTGTAATTTCAGGGTTCCTACAAATTTTCTACAAAACCTCAAAGAAGGGAAAAGAGAAATAAAAGCAGCCAACTAAGAAGGGAAAGAAGGAGCAATGGCAGGTAAAGGAGAAGAACCAAGATAATGATGAAGCCTAGACTGGACACATTTCCAAAGGAAGAGTGTGTCGTGCAGCTTAAACCCGGAACGAGATGCAGTGGATGAGCCCCAAGGATAATCAGTGTATTTGATTGTCCAGATCATGAGTACAGTTCTGCCTCCCTCACGGAGGATTGCTGAGAGTTGATTGCAGCTCCAAAGCAATACTTTAAATATTGTATTTTTTAAGTTCAGAGAGAGCTTGAATATTCTGTGCCAAAGCAGGATAAAGTTTTTTTTTCCCCCATCTTATCTGAGCCAAATAAATATTCTAACTCTTGTTGTCTGCCTCTAACAAGAGCTCCAAGAATATAGTCTTAGACTTTCATAACTGACTTCCTCCCAGAGCGTGATCTGAGAATTAATTTCTCTATAAGTTTAGTCAGGCTTACTGCCTTGTGGTTTGTCTCCTGTTTTCTTATAAGGAAAATTAATTCCATTTCTGCACCTTTCTGGGATTTAGTGCTTGTGAAATATGACAGACTGACAGACCCCAGAGACCTGGAGTTCTCTTGTTATTCTGTGAATGTATCGCCTGACCAGCAATGTGCCTCCAGTCCTCCTCAGGGCTGTGAGAGCCCATGTGGTTCCCACCTCTTCCCTGAAGACTTCCGTTATGGTGCTGGCTTAAGGGACAGTTAAAAGCAACTGATGGACTGCTGCTTGGTGGTCTAAATAGTGACTAAGAGCTCAGGCTTTGAGCCATTCAGAACTGGGTTTAGATTTTTGTTCTACCATGTTAGGAGTTGGGGACTTATTTCCCTCTTTCCTGACCACCGCTTCTGACAACAGTATTCTTAGTGAGAGGAACAGTGGCAGGAACATGGGTTTTAGAGCCACTCAGAATTGAATGGGGTCAACTCCCGGTGGCACCAACCTTGGGTTTTCATTATAACATGATCTATCATTTTATAGCATTGCTGTGGCCATATCATATAATACAAAACATCCAGGACAGAGTTTGGCATGTGCTCAAAAAATGGTAGCATTTGCTAAAGGTTTTATTTTTATTTTTTAATTGAGTGACCAGAGCAGAAATATGACTTCTAAGCAATTTCACTTATAAGCTAGAAAGCCATGAGATTCATTTACCTTGGGGAGACAAAAATCTGAAAAGAGGGGGAAAAAAAATATCCATCAGCTTATTTTGTACATAATGGTAAACTCCAGCTGGTGATTTAGCTGATTTGACTGGTTCTGAGAAAGCAGCTCATAAGAGCAGCCAGCCTGATCTCTGCCCTTGTGTTGTAAAGATGAAAGCCCAACAGAGAGGGAGGAGCCAGAGCTGTGGCAGACTGTTAACCCCTAAGAGCGGTGGTCTCATTGCCAGAAGGCAGGGGAACCTGGCCGGGCCTTGACCGCGTTAAGTCTGACCTGATAACTGAGCACTCAGGTAGAATGATCCCACCAGGAATATAGAACTGAATGAAGGTCAGAAAAGAGATGGGAGCTCCGATGGAGATTTTGGAGGCCTTGGTATTGAGGTGGTGATGGTTGATACTTGGCTATGAATGTGTCTTCGAGAGAGAGCAGTGGTGAAAACCTGAGTCTTGAGTGCCCCGACGTTAGGAATTTCCCAGCAAAAATGGACAAGAAAAGGAGAGAGAACTGGTTCTTAAAGTATAGGGAGAACCAAGAAATTATCCTACTTTAATCCACAAATAAACAAAGGAAAGGAGAGTGCTGGAAATGTGGGAGTGTCATCTGTTAGTTGTATAATGTCAGGCAGAATGATGATGAAGCAAGAGCTACTGATTATGTTTTGGTTATTGATGACCTCATAAGAACAGTTTCTGTAGAGCGATAGAGGCAAAAGCCTACACTGCAAAGGTTAAGGAGAGAGGGCTGGTAAGGAAGTCGGGGCATCAGGTGTCAATTACTTTTTTTTTTTAAGTTTGTAGGGAAAAGAGGTAGAAAATGGAATTACTTTGGAATTCCATTACTTTGGAAAACAGATCTCTTTGTGACCTCCCCTGGCCGAGAAGGAGTTAATATTATAACTGCACAGTAATTTCAGAAGCATTAAAGAGTATGTTTCCATGGAAACATCAACCTACAGAGGGAGAGAAAGAGCTAGGATCCCCTGACAAAGAAGGAACAGCCGCGTTCTAGCCCCCACATGTACAGCAGGGCGAGATGATTACATGTTTCTTTCAGCTTCCCTGTGAAGATGCGGTTGGGGTTCATGTGCGCTGTCCTCTTGAGGACCAGGAAAGAGGGAAATGGGGTTGGATTTAAATAAACTCTTGCCCTGACCTTGCTTCAAATTCTGACTCAAGGGTCAAGCCACGTTAGAGTTATTGGAATGGATCAATGAATGTCTCTAACTAAGTACCTATCTAAAAATAGTTAAATAAATAAACAAACTTGATCTTCCCCTGACCTCTCTGCTCTAACCTGATCTAGAAACTGTGCTATGAAGGACTGTGCTTCAGAGCAGCACTTATGGAAGCTCTAGAAACACAGGCTGTGTTTGACTGATAACCTTGGATCAGCACTTTTGCATTATAGTTTCTATCTTGATGTTTTCTCCTTGACAAGATATACATTTCATCTTACTGTTTTCAGGTCCCTCGTATCCCTTTTAATACTGACAGGCGTACATTTCCGGTACCTTCAAACTCAACCAGACTTTAAGAGGTGGGTCCTCCTGCTGCCCGGAAGTCAAAGAAAGCTCTTTTGCAGACCATGCTATAGGAGCCACATCAACAAACTCTTTGTCGCTAACTCCCAACAGTTCACTTTCTTCATGCCCATGTTTTGTTCCATGTTGCGTCTGGGACGTGTATGTCTTCCATTCCCCTGGTCTTTCCTTGGACCATAGACTCAGTAAATCGCTTCACTTCCAATGTGAATGGGCATTATCCTTGGGACAGGCGGTCCATGACTGCATCTTCTGAAGATGGAGGTGTGCTCTGGAACGAGGCCACAGCCTCCCCCACCCTCTGCCTTGCATCTGTAGCATGACGAAATTCTGAGACACCCATCTCCCTGAAAGACATCATCTTCACCCAGGTATCCTGAGTCCTCTGTCTGTCGGAAACCATCTCCTGCCCCTGGAATGTCTTGCTTCTTTTGACCACTCTCTTCCTTCCATTCAGTGTAATTGCTTCTAGAAATCTCTACTTAAAGATCTGTACCGACTGCTACTGAAAGACTTAAGTCATAACCCCCTTTTTCCCTGGATGACAAGACAGTTGCTCATAACCTTCATTCCCAGTCCCTGTAACTAGAGTCATCTCACTAATTCCTTTGTTTACCTCTTCTTCTTCCCTTCAGTAGAGCTGTTGCAGGGAGCTGTGGAATTAAGCGCATCAGAGCTACAGAGTGGCTAGGTGCTTCATGAATGGAGGAATTGCCAGTCTGTTGGTCTTGTTGGCCATCTCAGGTAGAGGAGAGGGTAGAAAGGGGCTCCCATGGAAAAGCAAACTGAGAAAATGGAGAAAGGTCAAAAGGAAGAGAAAAGCCTCCTTATCCCCTCACTTTCATGCCCAGGTCACTTTGGATTTGTGGCCAGAGACTTCTTTTTGGGTGTATGTGACCAGAGTTGCTTTCAATTAAGTCTGAATGGTTCACAGGAAGGAAAAGGCTTCTGATCAGAGCTGGATGTCCTAGAGAAATCTTTGCCAGTCATTGTTTCACTGATTTTGGCATAACCCCTGAATAGGTCTGCCTGCTCATGAGCTAGAATGGATGTCAGCAAAATATTAGTAGGCATAAAGTTGCAATACCTGAAAAATATTAGTAGGCATAAAGAAGAAATACCGAGGACCCAGTGATCAGCTACCCTTTGATCTGCCTTGGCATTTTCTCTGGGAAGGTTCACTGCTTAGTTCTGATGGCCCACGCTGGGCTGTATTCCCATATATTGAGCACATCGTCTAGGGACGAGAAGAGGGATTTTATTCAGGGCTTTGGAAAAAGAAAGTGATATTAACTTTCTTGCAACGTGAAAACATGAGCTTAAAATGAATCCAGGAGAGTTCCTCGATTCCTTCCCGCGGGGACGGTCACCTTTCTCAGTGCCTCTGATGACTCTGGGTTTCCCCTCACACCTTCACTCTCCTCAGCCATCGCAGAGGTGATAAAGGGCTGTGGACATGAATACCAGGAGGAATTCCTTTCCCATCTCAAGTTCTGTGCACAGTTCCCTAAGCTTTGGTGTCCAGCACTCTTGATTAATTGGCATCGCCAGTTCCTAAGCAACCCACAAGCAGAAGTGTGCCCCGCCAAAGGGAATTTTAAAGAGAATTACATAGTGTTCCAATCAGGGCTCTGGAAGGTCATAATGGGGGGTCATTTCAAGGAGTCATTTATTCTAGACTAAAATTATGGAGATATGAGCTCATCTTTTGCCTTCCTCAGAAAACAAACTTTACATTGAAGTCGTACAATTGAATGATTCCCCACTGCAAAATACCTCACAGGGATAACCAATCACAGGAGAGACAACAGACATCCCCAAGCCTGAACGGCTGGGATATTGTGGGGATGGGATGAATGTGCTGTTAATGGAAAAAGAAGAGATCCAGATACTGGGAGACCAGACTCTGAACTTATCCTGCCAAAAAGTGGCAACATCTACCCAGGCAATATCTTCTGTTAAGCTTTAAATATGGAAGATCAGACTGTGATCCAGAAGGCCCTGCAAAGTCTAACATTCTCTGGTGTCCAGGCAATACTGTTTTAAAGGTAATCATAATAATGACACCAGAAGCAGCTAAAACTAAAGGCTCATTATGTACAGGTGCATATATTCTCACAACAGTCCTGTGAGGTAAGTACTAGTATTATTCATATTTTTATAGTGAGCAAACTGAGGCAGAGAGAGATTAAATAGCTCATGAGATCACGCAGCTTCAGAACTGGCCGAGCAAGGACGTGAGCAGAGGTCAACTGGCTGCAGAGTCCTTGCTTGTCCACACCACGCTGCACTGCACATTGGTGGTATTGGGGGTGTTTGTGTGTGTGTGCAATACATACTGCGTTTCTCTCATCTTCACTTTACATATTCTGTTTTCCCCTTTTTTTTATCATCGCTATTTTTCGTTTTCTTTTTATTAAAGTGTGGTTGATTTGCAGCATTATATTAGTTTTAGGTGTATTATTTCTCCCTTCCATGTTCTTTCTACTAACTCCTCATCACTAAGCATTTTGAGACATTGTCCAGGACTTTTCATTCATTTGAGTGTTGGTATTTTATAATGAGATCAAGCTCCTGGGGTTGACCCCAGATGAAAGAGTCCAGAGGAGAGCTGTCCCCTGGCCATGACCTGCCATATTGACCCCGCTTGGTGAAAGAAGACAGACATGAGGGTGGAAAGGTAGACAGTAGGCCGTGGCAGCTGATGGCAGAACCTCTTGGAGCTCATTGAGTTAACATCTAGAGGAAGAGGAAATGCTCTCTACCTTCTTATATATCTGAGCAGAGATTGTCATCAACTGTCAACAGTGCCCCTCTTTTTCTTTTCATTTTGTGTGTACTCATTTGCTCAGTCGTGTCCGACTCTTTGTGACCCCATGAACTATAGCCCACCAGGCTACTCTGTCCATGGCAGTCTCCAGGCAAGAATACTGAGGTGGGTTGCCATTTCCTCCTCCAGGGGACTTTCCTGATCCAGGGACTTCCACCTGGGAAGCCCTTCTTTTGTTTTGATAAAACTAATTCATGGCATTCAGTCGTGAAACAGAATTTGGGTAATAGAGCTCAGAAAATCTCATTGTCAGGCTGAGGGGTCTGAGAAGACTCTTTCCCTGTAATAGTTGGGAAGTTGACACATCACCACTTACCCTCAGCCAGATTGCTAAGAGGCCAAAACACAATCCTTTTCACCACCAGCAGGATAGAGGGAGTATATTAAATGTATATCAGTTAGTCTTCAAGATACTTTAATATCTCATTAGTTTAACACTACAGATTTAGAATTTCAATAACTGAGTTATGGACTAGCCCAAACGTGAAGCTTTTATGATTTGTAAAGAATGGTTCATAAAATGAATGGCATAAACACCACTTCAGAGAAAGTGTTTAATCCACTGGCAGACAAAGTATTTTTAATTTGCCTCAAGTAATTATAAATTAATATTACAGTCTACTCTTTAAATTAGTTTTTCCTGAGGTTCTAAGTATCATTTTGCAAAGGTGAAAAAAGGCCTGCATTTGACAGCTTGGGAAACTGGTATTTCTAATTATTTTGTTCAATAGCATGGTTTAGTATTTTTATATTTGACATTGTGGTTCAAAGGAAACCTTTAAAACTTCTTCACATCCCTTTTCCTCAAAGAGAACGCCACTGGTGACCAGAATAAAATAATTCATGTGCCTTGAGAACATTGTCACATAACCTAGGAACTAATGGATCTAGGATTTGAACAGAAGTGGTCAGATGGCAGCATCCTTGCCTTTATATGCCACAAACACTGCCTGCTGCTGCTGCTGTTGGTGATGGTGATAGAGTATTTATTTAGTGCACACTACATTCATTTCCTCTCCAATTAGCTTATTTTTCCTATTTCCCCTTATTTTTCTTTCTACCAGCATTTAGGGGCATTGTCTATGTTGTTCATGTGAGTGCAGGATATCTTACTAGTGAGTTATTTCTTCTGAGTCTGATCTCAGAAGAAGCTATTGGTAAATCCTAGAGAGAAGTGTTCCCAGGCCATGGTCTGCCACAATGACCACGTTATACTGGGTTGGCCATTTTAGATTCATTTTAATTATTATGAATTTTTATGTTGAGGAAAAGTCAGAACTTTCTATTTAGATTCCCAAACCATCACAAGGAACATCTGATTTTTAAATATTTACTTTTGTCTCCCAATACTGGTCTCTAACTAAGTAGCTTTTAAACATTTTCAGTTCAGTTCAGTTCAGTTGCTCAGTCGTGTCAGTCATGTCCAATTCTTTGTGACCCCATGGACTGCAGCACGCCAGGCTTCCCTGTCCATCATCAACGCTTGGAGCTTGCTCAAACTCATGTCCATCGAGTCGGTGATGCCATCCAACCATCTCATCCTCTGTTGTCCCCTTCTCCTCCTGCCTTCAATCTTTCCCATCATCAGGGTCTTTTCCAATGAGTCAGCTCTTCACATTAAGTGGTCAAAGTATTGGAACTTCAGCTTCAGCATCAGTCCTTCCGATGAATATTCAGGACTGATTTCCTTTAGGATTAACTGGTTTAATCTCCTTGCAGTCCAAAGGACTCTTAAGAGTCTTCTCCAACACCACAGTTCAAAAGCATCAATTCTTCGGTGCTCAGCTTTCTTTATAGTCCAACTCTCACATCCTTACATGACTACTGGAAAAACCAAAGCTTTGACTAGACAGACCATTGTCAGCAAAGTAATGTCTCTGCTTTTTCTTATGGTACCTAGGTTGGTCATAGCTTTTCTTCCAAGGAGCAAACATCTTTTAATTTCATGGCTTCAGTCACCACCTGAAGTGATTTTGGAGTCAAGAAAAATAGCCAGCCACTGTTTCCACTGTTTCCCCATCTATTTGCCATGAAGTGATGGGACAGGATGCCATGATCTTAGTTTTTTGAATGTTTAGTTTTCAGCCAGCTTTTTCACTCTTCTTTCACTTTCATCAAGAGGCTCGTTAGTTGTTTTTTTTTTTTTTTTTCGCTTTCTGCCGTAAGGGTAGTATCATCTGCGTATCTGAGGTTATTGATATTTCTCTCAGCAGTCTTGATTCCAGCTTGTGCTTCATCCAACCCAGCATTTCACATGATATACTCTGCATATAAGTTAAATAAGCAAGGTAACAATAATCAGCCTTGATGTACTCCTTTCCCAATTTGGAACCAGTCTGTTGTTCCATGTCCAGTTCTAACTGTTGCTTCTTGACCTGCATACAGATTTCTCAGGAGGCAGGAAAGGTGGTCTGGTATTCCCATGTCTTGAGTTGTGATCCACACAGTCAAAGGCTTTGACATAGTCAATAATGCAGAAGTAAATGTTTTTCTGCAACTGTCTTGCTTTTTCGATGATCCAGTGTATGCTGGCAATTTGATCTCTGGTTCCTCCTTTTGTAAATTCAGCTTGAACATCTGGAAGTTCACAGTTCACGTATTGTTGAAGCCTAGCTTGGAGAATTTTGAACATTACCTTGCTAGCATGTGAGACGAGTGCAATTGTGCAGTAATTTGAACATTCTTTGGCATTGCTTTTCTTTGGGATTGGAATGAAAACTGACCTTTTCCAGTCCTGTGGCCACTGCTGAATTTTCTAAATTTGCTGTCATACTGAGTGCAGCACTTTCACAGCATCATCTTTTAGGGTTTGAAATAGCTCAGCTGGAATTCCATCACCTCCACTAGCTTTGTTCATAGTGATGCTTCCTAAGGCCCACTTGACTTCTCATTCTAGGATATCTGGCTCTAGGTGAGTGATCAGACCATCGTGGTTATCTGGATCATGAGGATCATTTTTGTATATTTCTTCTGTGTATTCTTGCCACCTCTTCTTAATATCTTCTGCTTCTGTTAGTTCCATACCATTTCTGTCCTTTATTGTGCCCATCCTTTGCATTACATCTACTATTTCTAATCTTGTAAAAAAATTGTTCCTATTGTTTTCAGGAGGAAATGCAAATGATACAGTAATTGTTAAAGAGACCAGCAAAAAGCTTTTTGAAAGACCTGTGGTTTTGCTATTTATTTTTTTTAATTTATTTTATTTCTTTATTTACTTTTGGTGCCTGGGCGGGGACTTAAATCCTGGACTCTCAGATTAAAAGTTGGTTTTGGCATATAGATGATAGAGTTTAGCAGTGTAATAGCCACAATATTAATCAGGTGAAGCATCAAGATAGAGAACTTCAAGGAGTTGTGTTCTTCCCACATCAGGCAAGTGAGGTAGTCTGAATTTTATAGATGATGGTCTATTTTATAGATGAAGGAGCTAAATGCTTTAGAAGGTAAGTGACAGACCAAAGACATAGTGACAAAGTTACAGGTTTTCAGAGCTAGAAAATCATAAGCAAAGGGGTCAAGAATTTGAGTCTCTTCCCTGGAACTGTGTTTCCTCCTTTATTACCTTGCTCTGAATAGCTGGAGAATGGAAATTGAGAGCTATGGAAAACTCCACATTTTTTAATATTTTTTTTATTTTTAATGGAAGGATAATTGCTTTATAATATTGTGTTGGCTTCTGCCATACATCAACATGAATCAGCTATAGGTATACATCTGTCCCCTCCCTATTGAGTCTCCCTCCCACCTCACACCCCTTCCCACTCTTCTAGGTTGTTACAGAGCCCCAGTTTGAGTTCCCTGAGTCATAGAGCAAATTCTTACTGGCTGTCAATTTTACATATGGTCGTATATATGTTTCCATGTTACTCTCTCCATTCGTCCCCACCCTCTCCTTCCTCCCTTCTACTCATGTCCCCAAGTGTGTTCTCTATGTCTGCATCTCCACTGCTGCCCTGCAAATAGGTTCATCATCTCCCTCTTTCTAGATTCCATGTCTATGTGTGTTAGTTGCCCAGTCGTGTCTGACTCTATGTGACCCCATGAACTGTAGCTGGCCAGGCTCCTCTGTACATGGAATTCTCCATGCAAGAATACTGGAATGGGTTGCCATTCCCTCTCCATCTAGATTCCTTGTATGTGCATTAATATATGATATTTGTTGTTCTCTTTGACTTACTTCTGTATAAACTGTAAAATAGGCTCTAGGTTCATCCACCTCATTAGAACTGACTCAAATGTGTTCCTTTTTATGGCTGAGTAATACTCCATTGTATATAGGTACCACTGTTTATCTATTCATCTGTTGATGGACATCCAAGTTGCTTCCATATCCTGGCTATTGTAAATAGTGCTGTAATGAACATTGGGGTACATGTGTCTTTTTCAGTTTTGGTTTCCTCAGAATATGTCATGCACCTTTGGGCACCTTATCTTTGACAAAGGAGGCAAACATATGCAATGGGGAAAAGATAGTCTCTTCAATAAGTGGTGCTGCGAGAACTGGATAGCTAAGTGTAAAAAAAATGAAATTAGAACACTTTCTAACACCACACACAAAGATAAACTCAAAATGAATTAAAAACATGAATGTAAGACCAGGAACTATGAACTGTTAGAGGAAAACATAGACAGAACACAGTATGGCATAAATCATAATAAGATCCTCTATGACCTGCCTCCTAGGATAATGGAAATAAAAACAAAAATAAACAAGTGCGACCTAATTAAACTTAAAAGCTTTTGCACAGTGAAGGAAACTATAAACAAGGTGAAAAGACAGCCCTCAGAATGGGAGAAAATAATAGCAAATTAAACAACTGACAAAGGATTAATTTCCAAAATACACATCCAACTCATACAACTCAATACCAGAAAAGCAACCAAATCAAAAACAGGCATTTCTTCAAAGAAGACATACAGATGGCTAATAAACATGAAGAGGTGCTGTGTCGCTCATTATTAGAAAAATGCAGATCAAAGCTACAATGAGATATCACCTATCACCAGTCATAATGGCTATCAAAAAATCCACAAACAATAAATGCTGGAGAAGGCATAGAGAAAATGGAACCCTCCTTGCATTGTTGGTGGCAATGTAAATTGATACAACCACTATGGAAGACAGTATGGAGATTCCTCAAAAAAATGAGAATAATTCCACATTTTTGAGGCATGATGTTGAGCAGAAAGATCACTGGTTGTGGGGTGCGGACACCTGGATCCTCTTTCCAACCCTGTCATCTGATCTTGGTGAAAACACAAACCCCTCCAGACTTCATCTGCTTCATCTGAAAATGAGAGGATTGCCTGAGAGGTGAGCCTTGTCTCTCTTATTACCACATTAAAAGACATTCATTAAAAAAAACAAAAAAAGACTAGTCCCTCGTGAGAATCTGGAGGGCACAGTGAGAACTGTGGTTTGCTGGGGAGATTCTGGCAGAGCCCTCGGACGCCTCCCACACATGGTGTACTGCTAAATCATTGCAGCGGGTGAGCGCTGAGTGGCGTGGTCAAAGTCAAAGAGGCACGCAGACTTTTTACCTCAACTTGACCCCATTCAACCCAGTGGAGGGTGACTTTGGCCATAGGTAGCAAATGTGTTGGACCTGAGCCCAACAGGGATCCAAGACTTTCTCCACAAGCCGGAAATGTGATTGGTTTTATTTTCTACAGTCTGTATGAGGGGTCTCCATGGTCAAGGACACATGATGGTGATGTGAGACTGCTAAGAGGCCCATCTGAGGCTCTGAGACACTGATTTCACTTTACTTACTGATGTAATGAAAAGAACCCTGAGCTTGAAATAAGAAGACTTGAACTCCAGTCCTGAACAGGCAAGCCACCTTGGAAAGTCAGGTAGTATTGGGGGACCCATTTTCTCCTGTCCATACTGAGAGTTCCCAATGGATGGTTTTTAAGTTTTCCTCTAGTCCCAGCAATCTGAGATTGTTGCAATATTAGAACTTTATGAGATAAGCCATCATTTGGCTTAAGGGTCAAACTACATCCTAGAGACAAATCAAGTAATATTTTTTTATATACCAAACCTTGTTGGGCCTTCCAAGGGACTAGGATTTTATGGGCAGAACTTCTGAATTTGAGTGCCACTTGAAGCTAGGCTTTCTCATTACATTCTTGAGGATGACATTTTCAGAGACAAACAGAATAGCTGTGGCATCTCTTAATAATATAGTCTAATCCTTCACTGAGGATTATATGCGGACACTTTGAGGTTTTAATTAATATTCAAAATTGACAAAGTGCCGCCAGATGCAAAGGTGGTTGGGTACTTTCAGGTCTTATGGAAAGTTGAATTGATTAATATGACCATTTGACCTAGTTAATCCTAAATATGTGGGAGGCAATCGCCATTTCTCCCAAGTGTTCCAATGACAGTTCAGTCTTGGTGAATGTAACCGTACCACTTTTACTCACTGAGGTCCAAAATAAGGCAAGTTCCTTGCCTTTAAATAATTCTAATCAGGCTAGTATATTATTTTTTTCTAAATGTTTCCTACTATATAACCTTATACTTGTGTCATATTTTATTTAGTTTTTCTACCCCCTATTTCAGGTGATCATCACAACCTGATAAACTAGAGGTAAAAAAAAAAAAAAAAAAAAAAAAAAAATTGGTGTTTCTGTTTTAAAGAGGGAAAAACTCAGGTTCAGGGCCAAGGTCACATGTTGAGAAGTGACCACACTCCCAATTATTTTTTCACACTTTTCATTACCAGTGAATGGATTGGTCTGTTCCACTATTCTAAGGGCATCCTTGCTCAAGGCAAGTGTATATTTGCAAGCTCCTCACTAATAGCTAAAGGTTGGCACGTCTCAGGGAATTACTCAGAAAAACACAGTGTGAATGATAAATCTTTACACTGCTGAAGGATATGAATAATTACAGGATACTTTGCAGAAGAGTATTTTGTGTACTGTCATAACATTTTATTAATATTTTTGATAAGTAAAATATATGAGAAATATAAACACAGAATAAAATGAACATGTAGAGCTGGAAGAAGGTGAACATCCCAGAGAGAGAAAAATATATAAGGAAAATCAAAAGGATCGGGAGCAGGAACAATAAGAGAAATTTAACTGCAGAGCAATTACCCATGAATGTGGTTTTATTTTCTTGGAGTTTGAATTTCCCAACCTATCCACTCAATTCAGGGCTATCCCCTTTCAAAGAAGTCATCTTGAGAGGCCATATGCTTATTCCATTCATGCTGATTGTTGCTTATATGATTTGGGGGCTTCTCTTTTATACTTGCCTTCTGAAATGGACACTTTCTTTGGAATAGTCTTAATGGTGTTTTAGATAAAGTCAGAATTACTCAGAGCCATGTTTGGTGAAAAGGAGGGTTCACAAGCCAGATAATTTCCATCTCATCCCCGTCCCTTCCTCCTTCTTCCTCTCTTTCTTTCCCTTTCCTTTAATCCCTCCCTCTCTCCTCCCTTCCCTCCCCTCCCTCCCTCCCTCTCTCCCTCACTCTCTCCCCTTCCTTCTCCCTCTCCACTTCCTCTCTTGTGTTCTTCCAAAAAAGAGGCAAGACTAATGTTTTTCTGCAAGTCTCATACATCTCCTCTGAAAACTTCCAGAAATTACTCTACAGTATAACGCCATATTAATGTAGTAAGAACCTATTTTCCAAATGGATTATGTCCGATGCTTAAATTCTGGTCTGTTAGTTTAAAGTTGTACTCCCTGAAATGAACTGCATGGGACTTAGGTTGGAGTGTTGAAGTTGTTGTAAGCTACAGGAGACCCGAATATCATCTTCTCACTAGTGATGGGCGGGAGCAGGCCGCAGTGAGCTCAGAGGAGGAGCAGCACAGCAGGTGGAGAGACACAGTGTGGAGCCTTGCGCTGAATCAAGGATGTTACACATTTACCAACTGCAAGTGTCCAGAGATCACAGCCAAGGGGGTAGAGGGAGGGAGTTCCACCATGGCACAGTGTAGCTTGGTGCAGGAACGGGGATATTAAAGCTGCTGTGGCGTGTGAGAATCAGAGCGAGATGCTAGAGGACACATGGGACTGGGAACAGCTCTTTTTTTTTAGATATAAATTTATTTATTTTAATTGGAGGCTAATTACTTTACAGCATTGTAGTGGTTTTGCCATACATTGACGTGAATCCGCCACGGGTGTATATGTGTTCCCCATCCTGAACCCCCCTCCCACCTCCCTC
Organism: Cervus canadensis; assembly: GCF_019320065.1. Taxonomy (NCBI): domain Eukaryota; kingdom Metazoa; phylum Chordata; class Mammalia; order Artiodactyla; family Cervidae; genus Cervus; species Cervus canadensis. Next base: position 23,139,401 of record NC_057406.1, on the reverse strand, counting down.
CCCATCCCATCCCTCTGGATCATCCCAGTGCACAAGCCCCGAGCACCCTGTCTCATGCATCGAACCTGGACTGGCGATTCGTTTCACATATGATAATATAGCTCTTAAAATGTTATTTCCGCTCCCAATTAGCTGGGGCAAATAATTTGACCTCTTTGTGCTTCAGTTAGTTCCCTTATCTATCAAGTTAAAATTATAGAACCAAATGAGCTCATAGTTTCTTCAAAGACGAAAATTCATTTTATAAGGGATTCGTTGTTGTTGTTGAGTCACTAAGTCATGTCTGACTCTGCGACCCCATGGACTACAGTCCGCCAGACTCCTCTGTCCATGGGATTTCCCAGGCAGGAGTACTGGAGTGGGTTGCCTTTTCCTTCTCGGGATCTTCCCAACCCAGGGATCAAACCTGTGTCTCCTGCATTGACAGGCCAATTCCTTACCACTGAGCCACCTGGGAAGCCCTTTGTGAGGGATACATGATGAATATCTTCAAATGCTTGAAGAGCTCCTGTGTGAAAGAAGCATTAGACTAGGACTGTATAACTCCTAAGGAGGAGACCAGAATCTAGAGGTAGAAGGGGAGCAGATTTCACCTTTAGGTAAAAAAAGAACTGCCCAACAGTGAGGTGGCTGCCTCAAGGGCAGGGAATACAGTGATGAGCTCCCCATCAGTGGAAGTATTCGAGAAGAGCTGAGAGGGCTGGTTTTATGATGTCATAGAAAGGAAAGATGAACTGCAGGAACTGGGCTCATTGATTATGAAGATCTCTTCCAATTTTGAGACTCTAGGAATCTCTATTCTCTTGTGGTCTGTTTTTGACTGCATCTGCCCTGGAAATGACAGGTTGAAAAGTCCCAGGCAGCTTGAGAAGCAGGAATGTGGTCCATGAGGATTTGGTTCACAGTACCTAGTCATCTTTAGAATTTCCTAAAAGACCTATATCCTAGCAACCCTAAGCAACCATTAATCTAATTGCTTAATCTAATGTTACCTGGTAGCATCAAAGAAGAGGCTCACAGTTTTTGTTAAATGAGAAGACTTACGAGAGGAGCCTTTAGGCCGCCTTCTGCATGTCCTTCTCCTCCCCTTCAATGCAGTAGGGAACCATGGTTGCTCGAAGTTTTGAAGCCTGTCAGAAGACTCCCGACAATCACAGGATGCCCATTCTGCTTCTGAACAGAAATACGTCTCACTGCAGCATCAGGTGCAAGGCTCCAGAGCAGCATGTCATGTGAACGTGGAGCTAATCATTATTGACTCCTTGAGCCATGGTGGTGAAGGGACCTGAATTACCATCAGCACGGTTGCACTGATGCCATGGGAACGAGCATGCCTGTGGGAATTCCCAGTGAGGGAACTTCATCAGGTCAGAGCAGCCAGAAAGGGAGAATGGGGTGAGCTGGGGGTACAGGTGTTGAAAGACAGCTCCATTGGTCTGACTTTCATTATTAGAGTTTTTGCTCATTTACGTGTCTGAACCTGAAGCACTCTGTGAAATGTCTTTCCCTCCTCCCTGGACTCCCATCCCACTCCTGCGATTTTCTGTTCACTATAGAAGTGCAAAGAGACATCACTTTGCCAACCAAGGTCTGTATAAACAAAGCAATGATTTTTCCAGTAGTCATGTACGGATGTGAGAGTTGGACCACAAAGAAGGCTGAGTGCCGAAGAGTTGATGCTTTAAAATTGTCGTGCTAGAGAAGATGCCTGAGAGTCCCTTGGATAGCAAGGAGGTCAAAGGAAATCAACCCCGAACATTCATTGGAAGGACTGATGCTGAAACTGAAGCTCCAATGCTTCGGCCACTTAATGTGAAGAGCCAACTCATTGGAAAAGACCCTGATGCTGGGAAAGATTGAAGGCAAAAGGAGAAGATGGCAGCAGAGAACGAGATGGTTGGATAGCATCACCAACTCAATGAACAAGAGTTTGAGCAAACTCCAGGAGATAGTGAAGGACAGGGAAGCCTGGCTTGCTGCAGTCCATGGGTTGCACAGTTGGACTCAACTTGGCGATTGAACAACAACAAAAACAAATAAAAGTTCAGTAGCCCTGGTTTCCAGATGCATTTGGAAGAACCAGATCCCTGATTGCTGGACTCATTAAGTATGGGCTGGAAGTATTGTCGCAAGAGTTTGAAAGCATTGGTGTATCTCTGGGAGGAGAAAGACCCTAAACTCCAGCCTCTCTGAGCAGGAAGCTGTCTTGCCCATTCCCACTGTGTCTTGTCTCTACCACCCCCCACCCTTGAACTCACCTCCTTTTTTGAATAATAGTCATTAACGCTTAATGAGGGTTTACTCTGCCCCCGGTCAGCTATCTCATTTAAGCCCTTCAAACCTGATAGAGTAGGTTCTTTATTACCCCATTTTTGTCAAATCATGAAAAAAATGGATATTCAAAAGGCTCAATAATTTGCTCACTCTTAGCTGCCGACTAAACACAAGCCCATTGCCCTTATGTTAAATTTTTACATTATCTTTTCTTACTGTTCCTATATTGTGAAAACTTGGATGGCAGTTATTGGATAATGAAATGGAAGCCCGAGGGGCACAAGCTTTACATGATATTTATAGAGCTATGTACACATCCAGTCTCCATCCACCTTTCTCTGTCTTCCTGACTGTCTTATTCTGGCTCACCTTCTTCATACATGTAACCTTCTCTTCATTCTCTCTTTACAGGTATCTGATCAATGTGACTTTTGAAGGGAGAAATCTGTCCTTCAGTGAAGACGGCTACCAGATGCACCCAAAGCTGGTGATCATCCTTCTGAACAAGGAGAGGAAGTGGGAGAGGGTAGGACATGTCTTTGGCAATTCTTGAGCTAAGTGGAGGGGGTGGGGATCGGATATTTTGCAACACACAGGAGGGAAACAGCCACTTGGTTTTGGTCTCTGAGCTGGAGATCAATACTTTCAGAGCACAGGGGAGGCCGTTTCTCAAACGTGCGTCTTCATTTTCTTGCCACTTTGGTCAATCAAGAGATGATTTTCCCTGTGTATTACCATCTTTATTGGTAACTGTGCTGTCTGCAGCATGACTTTGTTTTAATGGAAGAGTGTGCAGGCATGGGATAGCACAATTAAGTGGAGAAACTGAATGATGGTGTAATTCAGGAGTCGTGTCCTACAGGGTGTACTGGGAGGCCTGTGAAACCTAATTTATGAGCACACAAATTTGGATTTCCTGTGATTGGAGGCTTGCTCTTAGGATTTCTCCCACTGTCAGCTGGTCACAGTGTCTGAAATTCTATTACTAGGCATTAATTTACATGGGTGCCAGACTGCCTGGGTTCAATTCCCAGGTCTCTACTCACTAACTTGGCTACTTACAACCTTGGGCAAATCTCTTAACTTCTCTCTGCCTCCATTTCCTCATCTGAAAAATGGGAAAAATAATAGTGTCAGTATCACAGGGTTGCTATATGGATTAAATATATTGATATAGGTATAGGACTTAGAAGGGTGCCTGGCACATGGTAAGCACTTAGTAGTAGATATTGGCTTTTATTAGTATATCTAATTCCTAGTTCAATACAAATGTTCCTGGGAGTCATTTCATCACAGGTGTTCATGAGAATCAGGACACTTGTGCCTTGAGATGCTTTGTGGAGAAATGGTTTCTCAGATAAATAAGATTAAGGGGTGCTGTCTACTGTGTCTCACTTGGGGAGATTCTCTGAACACATATTAGCATTTGAAAGTTCAGAGTTGTCTTTTTTGCTGAGGTGTCATTGACATATATAGTTGTACTAGTTTCTAATGTACAATATAATAGTTCAATATCTGTGTATATTGTGAAGTGATCACCACAGAGAGTCTAGTTAACATCCATCACCGTGCATGGTTCCAAAAATTTTTTTTCTTGTGATGAGAACTTTTAAAATCTACTCTCTTAGCAACTTTCAAATATGTAACACAGTATTATTAACCATAGTCATCGTGCTCTACCTTACATTCCCATGACTTCCTTTTATGACTGGAAGTTTGTATTCCTTGACCAGCTACCAGTCTGTTCTTTGTACTTATGGCTAGATTTTTTTTCTTCTTTTTTTCAGATTCCACATATAAGTGAGATCATGCAGTATTTATCTTTCTCTAACTTCACTTAGCATAAATACCCTCAAGGTCCATCCATGTTGTCGCAAATAGAGGTGTTTTAGCGAAGGAACATCTTTAATTTTATTTAATTTGGCATTTCCCCAAATGATTTTTATCATAAAACCCTTTATTTGCGGAATCAGATTCTGTGAAACAAACACGTTGAGAAACACTGATTTAAGGCAATTTCTGCAGACTCTGTGGGCCAGTTGGCTGAGAACAGACTTCAGGATGTCAGCGTGGCTCTGACTAGGATGGAAACCAGGCTATATATTTTCAGAGAGAGTAGCCAGGAAAAGAAGCCAGAGATAAACTTCTTGAAATTCACAATCTTGTCACAGAGAGACATGGACACGTGAAACAGGCTGTGTGTGTCTCAGGTAGTGGGACCCAGAGCCTTACCCTTCAAACGAAAGACATTTGTCATGTGTTCCCCCAATAAGGGCTCAGCTATGAGGCTAACATCATACCCGGCGTCCTTGATTGAAGTTATCATTTGTTCCGAAATGGCTGTTCTCTGGGCTCCTGCTCTTCACCCCAATCAAGCTGCTTTTCACCGCTGCTGTGCAGACATAATAATTTAAGAAGTGTTCTGGGGCCGGCATGTACACCAGGCACTTCTGTAGATCTCCAGAAGAGGAGTTATTAAAAACTGAGGTTTCATACGTAGAACAGAAGACGTCCAGCTGGGGGTAGCTTTTATGCAGTAGACTCATGATTACTGACTCAAGTATGGGGCCTCTCACAGCCGTCCTGTCTTAAAGAGACACCACTTCCACTCATTGGCGCTGCCTTCTCTTCCTTAGGCTGGAATCTGAGGCTTGGGACTCCCACCCCTTCCCACAGCTAGTTTCTCCTTCCTGGGGGCTGGATCCCTCCCCTCCTTATCAATTCTACCTTTACCCTCACTCTTCTATGTATTGCTTATTTTTATATGATCCAAAAACCATGTGGATAATGTTTTAAATGGACCTCCCTCTCTCTGATGCACACTTTCTTATTTAAAAATTTTTTTTTACTTTTAGATATGTTTTATTTCAGAGATCATTGGCATATTCAAGTGGCATCAGTAATCATCCATAAATAAAATAAAGCCCTAGCAGACAAAAATAAAGATTCAGATTGTAAAATGATATGTTTTCCTCAATGATAACATTCAGTGAAATTTTTAATTGCATGGCTCCTTATTAACTGGGAGCCCAACCACACTTGGATCCAGGGGCTCAAAAAAGATCACCCGGGATGACACACACTTTTATCCATTCAGCTCAGTTCTGGACATGGCTTCTAGAATGAGCTTCCCAAGGCACAATTCCGGTTATGTTCTTTCTCTGCTCCAAACCTGCTCACAGCTCCTGTGGTTTGTGAATTGGACCCAAACTTTCTCTCTTCTTGCCTTCAAGGCACTGCTCTGTTTTCCAACACCCGTCTTCTCTTCCTCGGTTTGTCCTGTATCACCGTCAAGCAGCACCGGGTTCGTCTCTGTTCTGAGAAGGTGCCCCTGTATGTCTTGCTCCCTACACGGCATGTCATGATGTTTCCTTTTCCTGGAATGAATGGTCCAATTATACAAATCACAATCATCCTTTGAAACCAATTAAAATATTGCCTTTTCCTCGCCTGATCTTTGACCGGGATTTCACTTTTCTCTCCCATATCCCCTGTAGCATTGGTCTGCTCCCCTGTCAGCAGCACTCAAGACAGCTGCCTGTGTCAGAACTGTGTGTGTGATGCTTCCAGAGGGCAGAGGCTGTGTCTTTATATTGTCGTGTCCTCACGGGAACCTGGAGGAGCATGTCACACGCCTCAGTAAACGTGTAGAACAACTGAGAACCATTACATAATGCAACCGTCTAAAATCCATCATTAAGAATCCAAGTTTATGTTGTTGCCCTTGATACAATAGCTGGATTTTTTTTTTTTTTTGGCAAGAGGAGATAAAATCTTTATGTAGATTGAGTTTTCATAGATCGTATTTTAAGTGTGCTAAGGGAGCTTGTTATTTAAAGAAATTCTGTGAGTAATCTTTTGATAAAGCATTTTGGGGGGATTGGGATCATACTAAATAGAATAGAATATTTCACACTGACTTGGTTACATCAGAGAATGCTGCTGCAGAGAGAAGTCAGTGTTTTTTGGCTTTATGAGCCTCATGGCTCCCAATCATGGAAGCCCCTGTGGGCAGGCAGGGGCAGCCAGGCTCAGGTCAAAGGCATGTCTGGGACATGGTGAAATCAAATATCCTTTTCTTCCACCATCACCCTGGCCCCCAGAACCCTTCTGCATCCCCAGGATTCCTAATAGTGTTCTAGATGGTTCCCAGTGGTCCTGGGGAGATTTAGAGCTCAGAGAGGCAGGCTTAAGGGTGAGGATTCTACCGTAAAGAGATGCTCACGGGGGAGATAAGCAAAGAGTGAGTCTCAACTTCTGGAAGAAGCATGGGCTAAGAGACAGTGCTGTCAGCTTCTAGTGACACGCCTAACTCATTTGTGTGATCTGCTCCTTTCACTTGTCTGGGGTCTTTCTTTCCTCATGTCTAGAATGGTGGCATGAACAATGGGTCATTCTCAGCTCTAACTCCTGAGATTACAAATTCATGCTGTAAAGAAATAGGACCTTGGCATGGAAGTTAGTTGACAGCTGGAGCATACAAAAGAAGACTTTGTTTTTAAGGACAGTAGCTCCGAAGTCATTCTTGTCACTGGGGTAAATATCATGAGCCGAGCTGAAGCAGCCACGCAGTCAGGTTTATGTTTATTTTCTTCGGTATACTTGTTATCTGATGGTTTGCTTATTTGTCTGCCTGTTTACTACCTGTTTTCTCACACCAGGATGGATGTTGCATGGGGCAAGGGCCTCTTTCACCTCGGTAATTCCAGCACTTAAGAAGGGTGCTTGGCTCACTTCAGAGACCATTGTTCAATAAATGAAGAATCTGTATGCTTAGGGGGGTTGGAGTGGTGACTAGCCATTCACTTCTACCTCAGGCTCTCCGGTGCAGATGGAGTGGTTTACTGAACAGCTCACAAGAGCAGATACATCCCTTCCTTTGGGGTGAGTGCCCCCAAGGACCAGCAAGGGACTCAGGGGACCTTCGGCGAGGCCTCATCTCCAGGCAGGCGTGCCCAAGCAGTGCTCAACAAGACACCTTGGGCAGAGGAAGATTCATTAAGTTGTCAGTGTGAACCCTATGATAGGATTTCACAGGATTCCTTCAGGTTTTTACAAATCCACTGTCTTATAAATTTGGTTCCTTCTGAAAGACTCAAAGTGAAGGCAGGATGGTCTAGAGGACAGCTTGGTTTTGGAAATGGAAGAGAGCCCAGTTCAATGACCCACACTAGTGTTTTTTTTTTTATCAACTGTGTTAGCCCAGCCACTGATATTACCTGAGTCTATTTTCCTTCTGTAATATAGGGCTTTGCCTAAGGCTATTATACAGATTAAAGGGGATTTTACAGTAACCAACTATAAAGGAGATGATAGTAAAACTGGTTAATGGTGGCTGAAACATAGCCAGTATTTTACAAATATCAGTTGGTAGTCTCCACCCTCTTTGTACAATTTTTTAAGATACTATCTGCACATGATAAAAAGTCAAATGATGCAAAAGAACATCCAGTAAAAAGAATGTCCTTTTATCATCTATGAGCCTTGGTTCCCCAGACCGCGTCTCAGAGAAATTGTTGTTCCCACTGTCACGTTTTTGCTCTGAAAATACACCAAGCATATTCAAAGTTTCCACATTTACTCAACCTCCTTTTTTCTTTTGAAACAAAGGGTACATGCTTTTGTGACCCTTTAGTGGGATCCTATATAAGTAGCCATTAAGGAGGCATGGAGGCAGGGAGCTGGAATAGCAGAGATCTCTGGATCAGAATTATATTCACAGAAAGCCAAGTACATATCTCTGGTAGGTAGAAATGTGAGGAACATTTAAAGAGGAATACAGATACACACAGACATAGCCTGGTGAGTTGGAAAGGGTAGGGGATGATAGAAAAATATTTCTGTGCAGAAGGGTTCATTTCTAAGTCTCTCTAAGAGAGGGGTAGATGAATAAACTTGCATTAAAAATAGTCTGGCACAGAGAGGCAGTTCCAACAAGCATTCGGGCTTCTGTCTTTATCTGAGCCTCTCATGATTTGCTTCATTGCTGCTGCTCCCTGCTTCCATTTAATCGTTCCTAAAATGGGGATAATAAAAATGAAATGCAGTGGGGGTGTGTTCTGAGCAATGACTTCAAGAAATGATGATGGTGCATTTTCAAGCTGTAAGATGTAAACAGACCTTAAAGGGACTGTCTAGGTCAGAACTGCGAGGATACGTATGGTTTTCATCTCCGCTATCCTTTCTCCCAAAAACACCAGACGTGTATTTTACAAGCCCACTCCCTCTTCCCTGTTTCCACCCACCGGAAAATACTCATCCTTGTATAGAGTACAGCATTCTCTGTTTGTCCAGGTCATTCTTTGGGCTCCCCAACCCCCAGTTATCATTTTAGGCTTGCAATCCTAACAGATTAGAGCCACATTCACCAGTGAAAGAAGGACTCCAGGAGAAAGTGGTTGATTGGAAATGCTGGGTCAGTAGTTTTATTTGTGAATTAAGTAAGAGAGAGGAAGGGTAACCAAACTGGTAGAAAGATAACTCCCAAGAGCTGCCGCAGCAGCAACATCATAAAACAGAAGGCGCCACTGGCATTTGGAGCCTGAGATGAATGAGTCCGGTTAAAGGCTGCTTCCGGTCACCCCGTATCCAGGAGACAGCACTACCTCCAGACTGTGGATGCTCTGTCATACTGGTACCTGCTCTTGTTGTTTAGTCACTCAGTCGTGTCCAACTCTTCGCGACCCCATGGACTGTAGCCCACCAGGCTCCTCTGTCCATGGGATTTCCCAGGCAAGAATACTGGAGTGAGTTGCCATCTCCTTCTCCAGGGGATCTTCCCAACCCAGGGATCAAACCCGCATCTCCTGCATTTCAGGTGGATTCTTTTACTGCCGACCACTGGGGAATTCCTTGAGGACAAGCAAAATTGTATTCCAGGATGGTCAGTTTGGTGGTGATATGAGAAAGGTCGATCACTGCTGTGACAGATTCCACTTGAAAGCCGTTGACTCTTGACCTAAAACAGCCTCTCCATCTCCCAAGCATGCATGTGTGCTTGTGTGGGCTCACACATAGACACACACACACACATATCATGGACAAGCTGATGGGCTGCTCACAAACATAGAAACCACATCTGTTTGGTTTTCCACTAGATGTCTGTTCCCTGCCTTAGACAGTGCTCAGCAGGCCAGGAAATACTTGGTGATGGCTGGAACACACCTGCCCCCACTTCATTCCACCTCACACCCCAGGGGAGGAGCCACTTGCCGTCCACACACTTTCCAGGTTCACAGAAGGCACCTGAGGAGTGAAATAAGAGCTTCTTCCTGCATCGGTGTGTTTGCTCTGCATCTCCCGATACCACCACTTAACAACATGTTCTTTTCACTGACTTTGAACTGCATCCTAATAGGCATCATTGGATTAAGGGATTAAGAAACAGACTCCATGGAGAAAGGCTGTGGGAATTGGGGTCATGGAGGGGAAGGAGGAGAGCAAGGAGGTGATGACTTTCTTTAAATCTATGAAGAATTATCGGACCAAGTGTTGACATCAGCTGTTCACCCTCTCTTCTCCAGACAGAACCAGAGTTAAGTGGGCTTAAGATCCAGCAGAAAGGATCTCTACTAGCTCTCGGGAAAATTTCTTCGTAGAGAGGAGTGTAGAGTGCCAGAACTGTTAACCACGCCAGGGGCTGACTTTGGAAGAATCTAAAATCCGGGGTATTTCTTAGGGGGCAGTCTGGCCCTCACAGCAAGGCGTGACTTCCAAGGCATTGAGGGTTTGGGGTCTTCCCTTCTTTCTTACACATAATAATTGAGCACCTACTATGATCCTAGCACTGCTCCCACCAAATTAGTCTTGTCATTTTCCTAGTTGCTGGGGAAAACAAAAAAAGAAGTACTGCAAGAAGGATGCAGATTGTGACACAAAATTTCTATAACCTAAGGGTTTTTTTTTTTATTTTTTCCTTATTTAAAACTTACAACTCTTTATTTTGCAATAATTACAAATTAACAGGAAGGTGCAAAAATAGTACAGGGAGTCCGAGTTTCCCCCAGTGGTAAGATCTTACACATCGCTATAGTCCAAATTCAAAACCAACATATGACAATGGTACAATACTACTGGCTAGACTGTAGACCTTATTTGGTTTCACCAGATTTTACATGCACTCCATTTGTGGGTTTTTTGTGTAGCTCCATATAGTGTTAGCACAGATATACATTCATTGTAATCAACACCACAATCAAGAAATAGAACTGTTCCATCAGCACAAAGGAACTGCTTGTGTTGTTACCCTTTATAATCACCCATATCTCATACCCCCTCCAGTCCCTATCCCTGGTAACCATTAATCTGTTCTTCATTTTTATATTTTTTTCATTTCAAGAATTTATAATGTTATACAAATGCAGTCATACAGTAGGTGACCTGTTGAGACTGACTTTTTTCATTCATCATAATACACTTGAGATCCATCCAAGTCGTGTATATCAATATTCTGTTTCTTTACATTGCAGAGTAGTATCCCATAGTGTGAATGGTTGGTTTAACTGCACACTCAACTGCAGGACATCTGGGTTGTTTCATTTGGGGCTATTACAAATAAAAGTGCTAATAACATCTGTACAGAAGTTTTTGTGCCAAAATAGGCTTTTTATTTCTTTGGGATAGATGTCCAGAAAAACAATTGCTGGGTAATAAAGAACATGTATGTTTAACTTTCGATCCTTGGGTCAGGAAGATCCCCTGGAGAAGGGAATGGCAACCTACTCCAGTATTCCTGCCTGGAGAATCCCTATGGACAGAGGAACCTGGCAGGCTACAGTCCATGGGGTCCAAAGAGTCAGACATGACTGAGCAGCTAACACTTTCACTTTCATGTTTAACTTTATTAAAAGTTTCCAAACTCTTTTTTTCAGAGTGGCTTACCATTTTACATTCCATTCAGCAAGGTATGAGATATCCAGTTTGTATGCTCAACAGCATCTGCTATTTTCACTATTTAAAAAAAATTTTGGCCACACCCCTAGGCATGTGGGATCTTAGTTCCCCAACTAGGGATCAAACCCATGCGGCATTGAAAGGCAGAGTCTCAACCACTGAACTGCCAGGAAGTCCCCATTTTCATTATTATTTTCTTTAGCCATTCTGATAAGTACATAGTCATAATTCCTTGTGGTTTTAATTTGCATCCCCTAATTACTAATAAGATTCAACATTTTCTCCTATGCTTGCTTGCCATCCACATTCCCTCTTCAGTGCTATGTCTATTCATGTCTTCTGCTCATTTTCTAATTGTATTATTTTTTCCTCTTGACTTTATTCTAGATTCATCACGATAAATGGTTTGCAAGTGATTTCTCTCAATAACATCTTCCTCTTAAATTGTTTGCAGAGCAGAAGTTTTTCCTTTTGATAAAGTCCAGTATATCAACTTTTTCATTTTAGGACTGTGCTTTTGGGGTGAAGGCCAAGAGCTTGTTGCCTAGCCCAACATCCTAAAGATTTTTCTATGATTTTCTTCCCTAAAGGTTTTACAGTTTACATCTTACACCTAACATCATGATACATTTTCAGATTTGTATAATCTATACAGTTTAGGTCAAAGTTCCTTTTCTTTGCCAACTGCACCAACATGATTTGTTGAAAAGACTATCCTTCCTCCGTTGAATTGCTTCTGTACCTTTGTCAAAATTGGTTGGGCTGTCTTGATCACTGCAGTTTTACAGTAAATCTTGAAGTCAGGTAATGAGAGTCCTCCCAATTTTTCTTCTTCAAAATGGATTTAGCCTATTTAATTTTATTCCTGGATATTTTCATCCTTCCCCGTTCTGTCTCTGGCTGTATTCTAGAGAAGAAAGTTCTTGCAGAAGCTCTTCCTTTTCTTGTTGCAGCTCCTGGACATGCTGTTGGTTTTGCTCCAGTCTGTCCTCCAACCACTGTAGTAGAGGTCCGCTGACTGTTGACATCTGACTACACAGATTCTTGGTAAACACTGAGCCATTATGGATCTTGGTTACTGAGTCAAGATGTGTAAGGCTGTGGATCCTCCTATATGCATCTTTTTCTTCTTGGCACAGGATCTTGGGCAGCTCAACTGCTGACTCAAGGCATACTTTCCCAATGGTTACATGAGGTACAATATGAATTGGGATTTCAATTCTCTCATACTCTGAGCTCCTTTGGGCCTGTATGGATTGAAAGCAAGTATAGAGTACCCGTCCAGTCTTTGTATTTTTATCTTCTATGAAGCAGGCAAATATAAGTCCTACAAAGCCTTGATCCATCATCTGGTACATGGCTTGTGCGCGGACATCAACATGTGAAGGCCAAACAGTTATATGGGGATGGGAGTAGTACCAACCCACAACTCTCATGGGGCGACCCGTCAGTTCAGCCAACCTCTCTGCCTCTGTTGAGGCCGCAGACAGCTGCTCTGGAGAAATTTCCACGCGATCCTTCCTCTTATCAGAACGTCGCAGGATGATGACAGAATGAATGTGAACAATTCTGATGGTGTCAAACTCCCCAATGCACAGCCCCATCACCTCTTCCTTCTCCGTGCTCAGAGCGTGGTTGAGACACACGAGGAAGGCATCCAACTCCAGATGGACCGCTTGCACTGCCTGCACCACCTGCGCCGCCATCTTGGTCCCGCCCGCTCACGTCAGCCTCCCGCCAGCTCGGGCCTGGCCAACCTACCGCTCAGCCGGGCGGGTTCCGCGGGGGGCGGGGCGCGCGGGGGCGGAGCTGGGGACGTGGGAGCCGGGCCTGGGCGGGTGCGCACCCTAAGGTGATTTTTAAATCTTTTATCTTATGTTTGGGTGGCGTTTCATGTTGCCTGGTTAGTAAAGACCGTGAATCTATATGACACGGGCTTACAGACAGGGCCTCTGGGTTGCATGCTTTTGGTTGTCTTTCTAAGTTGTTGATTATCACAGACTCTCACATCCAAGTGATGTGGTTCCTTCAGCTCCAAGAGCCATGGCCCATGTGGCTTTTTGTCTACACCCTTTTCTGAGGTTCCAGAAAGAGACTTGTGTGGTGGGAAGGTGTGCACTTAAGCCCTCAAAGTCTCCATGGCCCTGTTAGTCCACAAAGTCAAGCTGCTGCCCCCATGTACGTTTATAAAATAATTTGAAGAGCAGAGCAGGATGTATTGGGGGAATAGACTTCAGAAATGTCATTTCAGAAAGGCTGGTTGTCTTCATGTGCTGTCATCAGCCACTGAATGAAAAGGATAAAAGACCAAAAAAACCTTGGTTGACTTTGCTTTTGAAACCTATACCTGCTAGTCAGGTTTGAGAAAAGCTGGACGGAGCTTGGAGACAGAAATGCTGGCTTGACCTTGACTTAAGGAAACGCAGTAAAGAGGAAAGTGTCCCCAAAGCTGAAAGACGGCTTTCATCCACCTTGTTTACTTTTTATTGAGATTTTTATTTCATGACAGTTATCTCTGGTTGGCTCCTGAGTCTCTGATGAACCATCTTTCTAATTCTGGCTTATGATGTTTCTTCAGTAGTAGTACTCTTGCCTGGAAAATCCCATGAACGGAGGAGCCTGGTGCTACCAGTTGGACACGACTGAGCGACTTCACTTCACTTTTCACTTTCACACATTGGAGAAGGAAATGGCAACCCACTCCAGTGTTCTTGCCTTGAAGTTCCCAGGGACGGGGGAGCCGGGTGGGCTGCCGTCTATGGGGTCACACAGAGTCGGACATGACTGAAGTGACTTAGCAGCAGCAGCAGTGTTGAAGAAGAAGTAGTGGTGTGGAGGGGTTACAAGACTCATGTTGATAGATAAGTTAAAAACACTTACAATTTTCTTATTATAACATTTGCGATTTTCTTATTTGCTTATTAAATGTATTTAGGGGACAAAATAAAATTTACCCATTTCCATACCTACAAAGAACTAGCATTTACATTTCTTCTGTTTCTTATCTGATGCTTTTTTCTGTGTATATTATAATACAATACAGTGTGATACAATAGAATTGGAAACAATGTATGAACAGCTGCAATCTTCTTTCTCTCACTATGATATTGTGGCCATATTCTTATTTTATTAATGTTATCCGAAAGCATGAAACTTAATGACTGCCTCATTTTCCATTGTAAAGATGTATCGTACTATTTTTTTGGGCTGCATCACATGGCATGTGTGTTCTTAGTTACCCAAACAGGGATCGAACCCATGCCCGCTGCAGTGGAAGCACTATCTTCACCAGTGGACCACCAGGGAAGTCCCTGTATCATACTTCTTTAAACGAACCTCCCATGGTTAAGCATTCACATGTGTATTCAGTAGAGACTAGTACTCAGATGAGAATAATTTCAGAGTTTTTGATAATCCAACTTCAATGCCCTAAGATTGATGTCCAAGGTGACAAGGTTTGGTCACATTTTTGTTGTTGTATAATGACCCTAAACATTCAAAATGACATCCCTTAACCTGAGAAGCTTGAATTATATTAATTCGGTAACAGGAGAGTAGACACATGTGTGGTGGGTATGTGTCTCTCCTTGGTGGTTCCTGGTCTGCTGGGAATCTCAGAGGGTTTTCTCTTTCTGATCTTCTGATCCTCTAATTTCGCTGATAAGAATATTTATCATCTTTGGCAATTACAACACACGGAGGATGGGGTTGGTCACATGGTCTGTGTCTGCCGTTTTCATCATGCTAGGACCATTTTCTTGCAAGTTAGAGGCCTTCAAAATTCAGGCACATGTTCCCAAGGAGCTAGTAGGGCTGGCTTATGCTTGTTGTGACATCATTTCTAGTGTTGTTTCCATTCTCCGTGCCCCAAGTGACCCAGGAAGATGGGAGAGCAATACCTTCTTTCACCAGTGGGGGCAGCACCTGGCTGCCTCTCACAGGCACAGGCTGATGTGCCTCAACACTGTCAGAGGCCATCATGGCAGAAACCACTCCTTTTGAACCTTGATGTATTTTCTACTGAACTGGCTACTTTGTGCATACATTAATAACATATTAACTTTCCCTGAGGTTTGGCATTAAAGCTATAATATCTGAATGTCCTTCATATACAAGCATACCTCTGTTGACCTACCACCAGGAGATCTTCTGATTTGAGTTCTTCCTGTAGCGCTGATAGATTTGTGCAAGTTCCCACACAGTGTCTCTCACCACAGTACCTATTTCTGAGAGTTCGCTGAGACCAGGGTAAAGCAATCTGTGTGTACAGGAAGGGAAGCAACTGACCTTGGCTTGTTAACTCTTCTGATTGGCCCCTAGTACAAAAATTTAAAGGGAAGTCTAATTAAGAAAATAATCTGCCTTTAAGAATGAAAGCTATCAATAAAAAACATGAATACAAACATCCCACAACAGGTATAGAAGTCAGATTATTTGGTATGATTTTTCTTTCTCTATTAGAATGATTTACGTCCATAATTTCATGAACATTTCAGTTCATTTTGAGAGAGAGTGAGTTGCGGGGGTCACACTCTCACACTTTCTACCCACTCTCCCTCTCTGTGATCATATGACCCAGCTGTTCTCTGCTGCCCATAAAGGCTGCCCCGTTGCTGGTTCTATAAGCATTCCAGGTCTTAGTTCTATCAGCTAAGTGTTCTGAAGGTTTAAACTTAAAGCACCAGGGGAACGATGAGAATGAAAGTGTGGTCTTGGGGAGGCAAAGCAAGGAGGAGAATAGCAGAAGCAGAAGGCAGACGGTGGGGAGAGAGTGACAGACCCCACGGGGAAGAGGACCAAGTGCCCCATATTCTCCTTTTTACACCAGACTCCACTAGATCTCCTTTCACATTTTTCTACTCTTAGAGTTTGATGTGTGGTTTCTTTTAAGATCATTAACTTTGGCTCTTCTCATAATAACACATACCATTTTTTTCATTCATCCCATAAGGAGGGAAACTTGCTGGTGAAGAATGTGAATACTATCTCTTAGTTAGAATTTCTGGTGGATGTTTAAGCCACCTCAGCATTCTCTTCATATAACAGTGAAAAACATCTGTTCTCCCTATAGGGTCTGAGGAAGATGTATAGTTGCTAGAATAGTGTAGCCTGAGATCAAGGGATCTTAGGAAGATTTGGCCTCTAGCACATCTGACGTTTATATGACCCTTTAAGAGCAATGTGGTTTATGAAGAGTTTTATCATATAGGATCTAATTTTGATTCTGATGAAAACTTTGGGAAATATTTGTGCAGTTACATAAACTGAGGCTCAGAAAAGTCTGACTTGCCAAATTCATACATTTAAGGAGTGGCAGTACTGAGTGTAGATATTTACATCTGGCTCCATTTAAGTTCAGTATGCTTTTTGCCTTGATACACAGATTTTAACTAGACTAATGGAGTCAAAGTGTAGCAATACAAATGAGAATTCTTCTGTAGGCCAGAGGATGACAACACCATGGATACACGTGAGCCCTATCACATAAGAGTGGTTAAACGAAGTGTTCACACATGATCCTGTACTGGGATGAGGGAGAGGTTGGCTCAAAGTGTGACTGACTGTTTCAGGATAATATTTTCCTGAGAGGAACATGAAATGAAAAAGTAAGGGGGGAGGAGTGGGAGAAAGGAGAGAGGCAGGAAAGATAGAAAGAGCAACAACAGAAAAGCTTTTCTGCATCCTCACAGCCCTACACCTTTCTGCTACTATTACCGACACCAGCTTCCCAGGTGGTGCTTGTGATAAAGAACCCACCTGCCAATGTTGGAGATGTAAGAGACGTGGGTTTGATCCCTGGGTTGGGAAGATCCCCTGGAGTAGGAAATGGCAACCCACTCCAGTATTCTTGCCTGGAGAATCCCATGGATAGAGGAGCCTGGTGGGCTACAGTCCATAGGGTTGAAAAGAGTTGGACATGACTGAAGCAACTTAGCACACATGCACGCATTACAGACACACACACACCTAAAAATACATCATGAATACACACATGCATATCGCCTTTTTTTTTTTCCAGTTAGAACAATAACCTGTCTCTTCAAACTGTGAGGACAGAACACCTTTCTCCCAGTAATAAAGGCCACAGCTACCTACAGAGGCAGCTGTCTAGGTTCTGATGGCATAGGGGAGATTTTCTAGCAAAGAGCTCGCTTCTGCAGTTGAAAGCTCTTCTAAAACGCATCCACCATGGCAGTGGCACTGTGGCCATGCAGCCCCATTGATCAGACACCTGCTGGAGGTGCAGAGAAATGTTGAACCACCGAGGAGAATTTAAAATAGCTGACCTACAAAACAGTTCTCATATCTTAGCGGGAGAGTGACATGAAATTTTAACTTTGTTTTCCATAAAACACAATCAACCAAATATTTTATGAGTTCAACTAGCTAAGAGAGAGGAGTTTGGAGATCTTATATAGAACTAGCTAGAGATCCATTGAGAAAAAAAAAGGTGCCACATATATAAAAGAGAAAATAGAAGCCAAATTCCATAGCTGAGACCACTGATCTGTGATTCCTCATTCATCATCGGGAAACTCAATGTTTCCCGAAGTGTGATTTTGAGTTTCACTCTGGTACATAAGTTAAGAAGAATGAATATTCTTTAATTTAAGTAATCTACTTTAAAATGTTTCAATTTGTTTTTGGCTATGCCAGTTCTTCGTTGCTGTGTGTGGGCTTTCTCTAGTTTTGGAAAGCAGGGGCTACTCCGGTTGTGATGAGAGGGCTTCTCTTTGCCATGGCTTCTCTTGTTGTGGAGCACAAGCTCTAGAGCATAAGGGCTTCAGTAGTTCTGGCGCACAGGCTTAATCGCCCTGAGGCACGTGGGATCTTCCTAGACCAGAGATCAAACCCCAGTCCCCTGTATTGACAGGAGGATTCTTAACCTCTGGACTAACAGGGAAGTCCTATTTATTTTTATAGTTATCTTCTACCTTTGGCAAGTAACACTTGTCTTACATTCACAGTCGTGATATGAATTTTTTAATAAATATTTTCTTAAAGAAGGTCATTTCATATATTAAATTAAAAATAGTGAAAGTAGTGCACATATGTTACAAAAATTGGAGCAGTAGTTCTTCAGTGAAATTTGGGAAATGCTTCCAGAAGGCAAAGGGTGTTACTGACCCCCGGTTCCCGAGTCACAGAGTCAGGACTGCCCTCCCTTTGTATCTTCTTTCCTCCTCACCTCCCTGTGTTGAGTCTACACACCAGCATAATTGCGACAACACCTTCTCCCAACCTCCTGTACTTTTATGGCTACATATCTTGTCTTATGCTTTCTCCTTAACCTTGGGTTCTTGAACTTGTCCTTTGAGGCATAGTTAAAAGCCGAGAGGCATCATATCTTGCTCCCCTTCTGCCTAAAACAGGGAATCATACAAAGCAGTGTAAATAAATGTTGCTGCAGCTTTCTCATCCCTTTCCTCCCTTTTCTCATCTATAAAACGGGAAGGATGGTAGCACTTACCTCAAACTGTTGCTGTAAGGATCAAACGAATTTTAATTCATTTCAAATTCTTAGCACGGTATCGGGTGTGTAGCAGGCGCTGTGCAAATATTCACTGTTCTTTACTTGAATGTGTTTTTTCTTCTCGTTTTATTGAGATAAAATTGACAGTCCTGTGTGAGTGTAAGGTGATTTGACTTCCATACATCATGAAATGATAATCATAATAAGTTTGGTGAACATCCATCATCTTGCATAGACTCAACATTAAAGAAATTTAAAAAAGGTCCTTCTCACAATGAGAACTCTTAGGATTTAGTCTCTTAACAATTTTCATATATATCCTATAGTAGTATTAATTATATTTATCATGTTGTACACTATATCCCTAGGATTTGTTTATCTTACACTTAGAAGTTGATACCTTTTGATTGCTTTCATCCAGTTTCACTTACCCCCACTCTCCGCCTTTGGTAGCCACAAATCTAACCTCTTTCATGTGAGTTTGTCTTTGAAGTATAATTCAACATATGTTAAGCCAGTTTTAATACAACTGAAATTGGATTGTAGAAAACAAGAAAATGAAGAAAAACGATCCACGTGCACACATACGAACATGGCTGGATTTTGGCCTTAGTTGCTGAAAGGAAGTAGCTAGGAGACAACACATAGAATCCTTGACACGCTTCATGATAAACTGGTGATGAATACACTTTCTTCCTTCATTCTTGAACAACTTTTTATACAGGGATTTTTAAAAATTGAGTCTTATTAATAATAAAAGAGTAGTAAAAGTCCACAACACAGCAGAGCAGTCCGCGCTGGGCTTATCGCCCCCAAAGCAGGGATTGGAAACATGTTCAGCTTAGATTTAGGATGTTGTGGTTCTCAGTAACCATTAAATAACCACCAAACCACATTAGGCAGTTGTGACTGCTCATGAAACCTCATATATCATGGGTCCTTGTGCCATGTGATCTCCTTGGCTTTTGTTTCACTGTAATAAACCACTGCTTTGTGGTTGATAGTAAAGAACAGCCAATCTCTCCTTTATGGCTTTCTTATTGTGTAGCAGGTAGGTTGACCCACAAGTGTGAAAGGAATTCCTCCCACAGGGGATGGTGGTTTATGTTCAAAGATATGTCCCAGTCAGGGTTGACTGTAACGGGGATGGCGGTGAAGTAGAGGGTGAATGATAGTGATGGTTGACACATGAATAGTGTCTTACAGTTCATACTGGTGGTTCTAAAAGTGTGGTCCCCCGGCCAGCAGCAGCAGCATCACCTGGGAACTTACTTGAAATGCAAGTTCTCAGGTCCTATCTCTGAAGCTCCAGGAATGAGACCCCAAAAATCTGAGTTTTAACCTATAAAACACAGGGGTAGTTTACCACAGATGTTGCCTTTTCACAAGGAGAAGTGTCCACTTAACGGATATTGTATACTGCCACTTTGTCACTGTTCTCTATTTTCATTTTATTTTCCAGCCATTTACTTGGAAATAAATCTGAATCTTTATCCCTCCACAAAGTTAAAGATAGAGCCAGAAGCCCAGCAGGAAAGAGTTAAGGCCTATACCTCTCCCTCCAGAAGATTCTGAATTACCCATGGTCTTCAGTTACTGATACAGAACTCCAGGATATTAGGCTGATTGTCTGAGGTTATTCATTCAGGAAATATCTCCCGAGGCTCTACTAAGTACCAGGCACTGTTCCAGGTATGGGGTAAACAGTACTGAATAAGACCAATAAATTCCCCACCCTCAATGAATTTATATCTTGGTGAGGAGATGAGACAACAAACACATCAACAAATAAGTAACTATCATCACTTCAAATGGTATCAAGCGCCATTAAGGTGGTAAGATTGGGTACAGTGGCTCTCAACCACGTGACACCAGCCACCAAGGGATTTTTAGAAATACCAGCCCCCAAAGCAGTTTCCCAGATGACTCAGTGGTAAAGGATCTGCCTGTCAGTGCAGAAGATTCAGGTTCGATCCCTGGGTTGGGAAGATCCCCTGGAGGAGGGAAAGGCACCCCACTACAGTATTTTTGCCTGAAAAATTCCATTAGCAGAGGAGCCTGGCGGGCTACAGACCATGGGGCCACAAAGAGTTGGACACAACTGAGTGACTAAGCGTGTACAAAGGGGCTTTTTAAAAAATGTATTATTTTAAATAAGTTGTCAGATAAATTTCTAAGGAAAGCTGTTATTATCAATAGCTATTATTAATTTAACTGCAACTTAAAGTAAAAACCTTTCAGATGATGCCCATATGTCCCCTGTTTAAACGTTGTCTGGCTGCTTTGTTGAGACTCCAGACCCACTTCCGAGCAACAGGGAAAATGTGGGTAGTATTTGATCTATCATTTTTCCCGTGACTACTAAGTTTTAGAGGATTGGGATATGAATTTTTATAATTTGACGCACTGGGCTATGAACATTCCACTTTTTATGCTTGATTTTTCCAGAGAGTCGATAAGCGTTAACCCTCTTTGTTCACTGAGAACTGCATTTAGTCACTTACCCTAACCTACGGTTCCAAGTGAACGTGACATTGTTTGCAGCTGTTGTGTCAATTATTTCGCTCCATTGGTTGTCTCCATTTCACCCTCTGGTGACAGTGTGACACGACACGAGGACTTGGTGAGAATGTTTAGGAAAGGTAATAAATCACAGGATGGGTAAAACATGGATCGTAGACATGTTCTATGTGACCTGGGGTGTTGTATTGAAGATTAAATTGGCTCTACCATTTAAAATTTTATAGATTACCCTGAAACTCCAGATTGGTGGGTTCCTAGAAAATCAGGAGAGTGGCCACCCTGGGCTCGCATTCTGCTGGGACTGAGGGGTGGACCCCCTTTGGAATGGAATGCATGCTTGCTAAGCAGCTTCAGTCATGTCCGAGTCTTTGCTCCTCTATGGACTGTAGCCCGCCGGGCACCTCTGTCCGTGGGATTCTCCAGGCAAGTATACTGGAGTGGGTTGCCATGCCCTCCTCCAGGGGATCTTCCCTGCCCAGGGATGGAACCTATGTCTCTTATGTCTTCTGCATTGGCAGGTGTGTTCTTTACCACTAGTGCCACCTGGGAAACCCCAGGAATACAAGCTGTCAATTCCATGCAGCCCTCTTGGGGTCCAGCCCTGTATTAACAGTCTGCCTCGTTCCTGCAGCCATTGGAGTCTGCAACTCCTAGAACAGGAATGAGTTCAGAAAAGATGCAGTCTCTGCTTAAAATTTAAAACATGTACCTTGAAAATGGGTACATTAAGGGTTAAGGAATTGGATAAAAATGTAGAGGACACCACCCTTCGATTGCTTGTTGCAATTCTCCTTGTGGTCCCTAGGGGGCAGCTGAGAATTCTGAGCGCTGTATTAAAAACACCTCAGTCCCACAGCGCATCCACAGTTCTGGGCTGTACTGAATCCTCAAATTCACCTTAGAATTGTAGAAGGCATAAGACATTACCTGTCTAAAGGGCTTTCTATTCGTCAGACAATGAAAGACAGAAATATAAACTTCTAATGTCTTTAAAAGTTTTAGGCATGTGTGAATTTGTCTTTTCTCTTGGCAAAGTCACAAATAATTCTACCTAGATGAATATCCTGGAAAGGCTTCATAGACAAGAGCTTTCAAGGGGAATTTGAGTGATCCAAGGACATGTACCTGGCAAAGAAAGAAGGCTTCTGCAGAGAAAAATCTCAGCCAGGAGACCAAGAAAACGAAGGAAAGCGGTGGGCAAATGAAAGGAAAGAGATGTGGAAGAGGAAAAATGAAATCAGAATTGAAGGTAGGGGAAATGTCACATCTTTAAGAACAGAAACCTGATAGCGATTAAAGAGAGCAACAAAGTCTGAGTGTAGGGAGAGAGCAAGAGGACTCCTGTTATGCTAGTCCGCTTAAACTAATGCAGAGAGAAAGGGAAAGTCAGCAGTCAGGAAAAAAGGAGGTTGAGGTTGTCCAGGCAGGAAAAGAGCCACACTCAGATGAGATTGAGCTTTTAGGATGTAAGGAAAGACAGGTTCATCATGACAGTATCGGCAGGGGTATCTTGATCTTCCTGCAAGTGCTAAATAAGGATGTAAAGGAGGGTGCTCGGGTTTCTTTCTGCCCTGAAGATGAAGAATTGTAAATTTCCAGGCCCCCTGCCCCACCCCAGCCCAGAAGTGAGAGACGCTCCATCTCAGAAGAGAATTTGCTATATCCAAAGAACTACGGTGAGTAGATCGCATTTCCTCTACTTTGCAAAGTTCAGATAAACCTTTCTTCTTGGATCTCCACTGGCATTGCTTCTTTCCTTGTGAGAGCAGAATCTCAAAGTCCACCAGAAGGCATTGCTTTTTCTTCCTGTATCCATTTACCGCTTCCTTTATCACGCGGCTTCAGTTCAGTTCTGCGAAGGTAATCTGAAGGGTTTCTCTGCGAAGGACTCTGTGCCGGGTGCTAAGAGGAAATAAAGGTAAACAAGACACTCTGTTCTCAAGAAATGTGTGCTGTTGAGAATATCACACAGGTATAATGTAGGGAAGAATGTGATGATAGCAGGCAGCCACTAAGAAGACTCCCCAAATCTCTATGTATATGTTTATTCTCCCCATGACTGCTTGGGCTACTTAAGACTATACTTATATAAAAGCCCAGGGAGGAAACCGTGGTTTTAAATGTATTGCACACAAAGTTGTGAGGATCTCTGTTTCAGAACCAGAGGAATCTCATCTCATCTTTAGTAATAAACCTCTCTTTTACGTACTGATATTTGTTGTTTATGTCTGATCCAAAAGTATAGCAATTGTTCACTGAGAAAAAGTTCATAAAATAGAGAAAAGCATAAAGAAAAAAATAAGCTTCACCTCAAATTCTATCACCCAGAGATAATTTTTATTTATATATTGGGTTCTATCATTCCAATCTTTTCCACCATGCTCTTCTAGATTATAAATATGTTTTATAAATGTGTGTATTTTTAAAAAATTGAGATAATATTATACATCCTATTTTGTAATCCATGCTTTCCTTTAACAATATGTTGTGAATGCTATGCTGTAAATATATATCATTAAAATATAAGAAATAAAATATGATAGAAAATATATCATTAAATATTTATCAAGCCATTAATTGATCTATTATCTACATTTTGTTGTTGTTCAGTCACTAAGTCTTGTCCAACTCTTTGCGATCCTGTGAACTGCAGAACACCAGCCTCCCCTGTCCTTCACTGTCTCCCAGAGTTTGTTCAAATTAATGTCGACTGAGTCAATGATGCTATCTAACCATCTCATTCTCTGTCATGTACGCTTATGCAGTCGGTGATGCTATCTAACCATCTCTATTCATCTATTTATCACATAACTTTTGGTGCTATGTATTATCTCATTATTTAGAATCTGTGTGTGTAGATATACATTACAAAAATCCCTCTCCCATCAATGCACCCCTTCCTCTTCCCACACCCCCACCCCCGTCATTGACACACAAGAGTTTGGCCATGGCTCATTGGTCTGAGCGTGTTAACAGTAGGGGGGCTGCCCTTCTCGGGGTTTGCCCCCTGCATCTCTCACTTCCAGGTGACCTGCTAGAGGGGGAACACCAACAGGTGCTCCCGAGAACGCCGGGACACCTGCCCGTGTTGGCTCTCCCTGTATCACTGCACGTGAACTCTGCTCCTCCTCTGAGCAAACACAGCCCTCCTGGGACCGCCACTGCAGTTGCAAATCTGTCTCCTGGTGCTCTTTCCTAAATGCCTTTTTAAACATGTTCAATAATAGATGAGCACCTGGGCCCTTCTTCTAGGAGAGCTCCAGTGGTTTTCAGAACATGAAAAAGCTATTTGGCCCTTTAGAGCCGAGTCTTGGAACATCCCCAAATCCCCGCGACAGTGTTTAATAACCACTCGCTCCAGGACAGCAAGTGGTTTGCCTGGTGGCTTTTGTTGCTCCATTTCCTCGCTGCGTTACTTTTTCAATCCTGGCCTCAACTCTCATTGAATCTCTGAAACCAGTCTGCTGGCACGGAAGTTCCTGATCTCTTCCCTTGCCCTTTTCTTTTTTAAAAAGTATATATTTATTTGGCTGCATTGGGTCCTAGTTGCAGCACGCGGGATCTTCTGTCGCGGTTCATGGACTCTCTAGTTGGAGTGCATGGGCTTTAGAAGTTTCGGCATGTGGGCGCTGTAGTTATAACACGTGGGTTTAGTCACCCTGCGGCCTGTGGGATCTTAGTTCCCCAACTAGGGATCAAACCAGCGTCCCCTGCATTGCATGGCGGACTCTTAGCTACTGACTGGACCACCAGGGAAGTCTCTCTTCCCTGCTTTCTTTCTTTCTCTGGCTCCTCGATGCTGCCTGCCTTAAGCAGGGTGTCCAGCCCCAGTGGGCCCTAAATTCCCAGATACAGGCAAGCCCATTTCCCTTGGCCTGTCAGACTTGGCTCCACCTCCATCACTGCATGACCTTGGACAAGTCCCTTAAGGTCCTCAGGCTTCAGTTTCTGTATCTATAAAGCAAGAATCCCCAAGATCCCTTCTAGTTCAGGCAGTCTGTGGTTTCAAGTACATACTTGGATTTTACACAGTGTTCTGACTGTGCCATGGTTTTAATGGCATCTATTTATTTGTTAATTTGTTGTAAGAATTGCTTATTTTTAGAACTTCATTTCCTAGGTGGGGTAGCTCTGTCCTTGGTTCCATAGGCTTACTTAATGGCCACCTTTTTGGGATGGAAGCTGGGAAGGGGGGTTGAATTTTTCCATTGCCCTGCTTCTCTGGTCTTTTTAGTAATTGACAAAATAATGGTGGAGGGCAGGCTTCTTTGGGACCTGGCTCCTGAGCACTTGGGGGAAAGCTTTGATGGTCTGCCTTATGAGGTTTGACTGTTTGTGTCTCCTTCATGGAAGAGGCATGGGTGGTTGTGTTGCCTACATGTAAGTGTCATGGTTGCACACACACCCACTGGAAACTTCTCTTCTTATCTTTATTTTGTGTTTCTGGATATTGTTTGACAAGTGATCACTTATCTCTTTCTCTGAGATCCCTTCCTTCAATATTAGAAATAACTTATAGGGTATTTTTTTTTTCCTTTATATGTTTTGAAGTCACTATTGTATTCTGAGTCTAAATTGTATGTTACTGCTCTAGTTTACCATTGGTTGGATGAATTTTTAATTAGTGCCTGCAGTGTGCTGGATTTGTTCTCCAAGAAAGGAGAGTGAGGGAGAATGGACAGAAAGGTGGAGAAAGCAAGAGAGAACTGAGGAGAAGGGTCAGCATCACAAGAGAAGTTAGAAAGGGTGGACATTTCTCAAAAAGGGTGAGGAATAGTGTAGACTGCATCCAGGACAGAAAACAGGGGAAATGAAGGAAAGAAATCGGAAGACTTGGGGAGTCTAAACCCTAGTTTGTGCTAGTTCTTCTAAAGAAGATTCTCAAAAGAGACAAGAGCCCTGGCTAACAGATAACAGTTAGTAATAACTATCACTTCTGCAATATGTCAGTAGTATAGCCCAGACCCTGTTCTAAGCAGATCACTTATATTAACTCATAGTAGTCTTCACAGCATTGGTATGGAGCATTATTTAGGGACAAAGCAACAAATCAAAAAATCATGAGGCCCAGAGAGGTGTAGTGGCTTTCTGAAGGTCACACAGCTAAGAGGTGGAGGAGCCAGGATTTGAACCAGGCAGTCAGACTCCAGAGATGGTAGTGACTACCGCACACCATTACACGTAGCATAAGGAAAGATCTGGTCCCACTCATGCCTTAGTTTCTAACTGTCCTGATGCCTGTTTCCTTCCCCATCAGTTCTTGCTGCTCTGAAATTCAAGCCTCATGCTGCATGTTTGCCAAAGGTGCTTAGCATGTTTGCTCTGGCCTCAGGCATTGAGTATAATCATCATTGGGCTGGGTGGTTCTATTCTGAGCCAAGTCCGGTCAGGAGAGCAAGTCTGAGAAAAGAGGGTATTTGGCCCACATGTTTGCTTATACAGAGAGAGATGAGAACTGTGTGGGTTTTGAATACCTTGGCTATCTTATGCCTTCTGGTTTCATGTTACTGACACCCCACTCATTTCTAGCCTGTCCTCGAGAGTATATGGAATCTAGAAAAATGGTACTGATGAACTTATTTCAAGAGCAGGACTAGAGATGCAGACACAAAGAACAGACCTAGGGACACTGGGGGAGTGGGGATGAACTGAGAGGGGAGCATGGACATGTATGCACTGCCGTGTGTAAAGTAGATCACTAGTGGGAAACTGCTGTATAGCACGGGGAGCTCAGCTCGGTGCTCTGCGACAAGCTAGAGGGATGGGATGGTGGGGTGGGAGGCTCAAGAGGAAAAGGATATATACACACATTGGAAGGACTGATGCTGAAGCTGAAACTCCAATACTTTGGCCCCCTGATGTGAAGAGCTGACTCATTGGAAAAGACCCTGATGCTGGGAAAGATTGAGGGCAGGGGGAGAAGGGGGCAACAGAGATGAGATGGTTGGATGGCATCAGCGACTCAATGGACGTGAGTTTGAGCAAAGTTCAGGAAACAGTGAAGGACAGGGAACCCTAGTGTGCTGCAGTCCATGGGGTTGCAAAGAGTCAGACACAACTTAGCGATGGAACAACAACATAGATCAGAAACTGACACGTTGTGAAGCAATTATATTCCATCTGCAGAAGGGAGTGTAGTCCAATTAAGCAAGTAAAACAACTGACCCAACTTAGGGAGTTGCTTGTTTATTTCTTCAACTCTCAGAGAGAAGGCTGACATTCCCAATTCCATTTCTTCCGTCAAAATATTGTTCCTCATTGTTCCTGCCATCTCTGACAATCAGAAGCTTCTGTTTCTCTTATTTACAGATAAATAACCAGAACCTAGGCTAGAATGTCATTCTCCACCTAAGACCTGTTCTTAAGCCTTGGACTGGGCTTTGCAGAACTGGAGGCAGACCTAGCCTCACTTTCTTATAATTGCCATGGTAACGAGTGGACAGGAATCCCAGAACCTTAGGTTTTGGGACAGTTCCAGCCCAGAAAAGCAAAACACACCAGCAGGATGGCCAAAACTAAACTCCGGAGCCTTTGTTTCAGCTCCAGAAGAGAACACAGTCAGTACTTGCTATCTACAGGAACGCAGCGAAAACAAAAATAAACTGTCAGAAACAGAACCAGTTGACTCATGGGCAGCAAGTGGTTTGGGGGAGCCGGCGCTAAGCTGCCTTGTCCATCTTGCTGTGGGCATCACGCTGCAAGGCTATTGTCTGAAAGTTTAAGCAGAGACCCCCAGCTGTAAAGTATTAGCAACAGATTTCTTAAAAGATGTGCTTTATGTCAAGATTCTCTCTTTGGTCTTTTCACATACAAACAAGCAAATGGGATTAGTTCACCAGCACTGAAGCCTTTCATTCTTCAGTTTTCTACTTATTTCTCAACATTCACACATTTTCAAATATTTTCCTACAACTTCTCTGCAAAGAACCCAAGGAAGCTTTTCTTTTCCTGGCCGCCGCCTCCTTCTTCTTTCTCTCTAGCCCTGCAGTGAGCTTCTCATTACACCTCTTACCATGATAATTCCAGAAATACCATCTCCCTCTTCCCTCAGGCCTTTTATCCTTAGATTCCCATTGAGCCACTCAGGCTGTGAGGGCTACTGACCTCACTAGCTGCTTCCAGCAGCCTAGTGACCAATGCAGTGTTCCTCTGCTTCTGGGCCTTGGAGGGAAAGAGCTGGAAGCACAGGTGTAGCCCCTTGGTGTTTTGAGCATCAGGAAGGAAATAGCAAAATTTTGCAGCTGTTTTCTCTATCATTTTTGACAAAAGCAGATACCTAGCCCCAAGTCTGGCTCAACGGATAGAAATTTTCGGATAAAAGAACCGTAGACCTATCCTGCAGAGAAGGGGAACGATGGACAATGCAAGTGACCAGTTAATGGTCGTAGACAAAACTCACCTGCAGTCACTGGATGGAGACATGCTTATTTGAAACAATGGAACATTATTCAACCCTTAAAAAGGAAGGGAATCTGCAGTATTCAACAGTGTGGATATTTTGTCACAGAAGGACAGACGTTGCATCATTCCAGTTATGTAAGGGCTCTAAAATAGCCACATTCATAGACTCAGAGAGAGGGATGGTGGTTGCTAGGGGCTAGGGGGTAGGGCATATGAGGCGTTGCTAACCAATGGGCATAAAGTCTATGTAATGCAGGATGAAAAAGTTTTAGAGATCCACTGTGCAACGTTGTACCTATGGTCACTACTGCTGTATTGTGCATTTCAAAAGGTTAAGAGGGTAGATCTCAAGTTGTGTTCTTAACACATAGAATATTTTTTTTAATTAAAGAAAATTTTAAGAGACAAACTTATTTCAAAGATAAAGTCACAATATTGTCACTGTATATACTCAGTGAGCAGAATGGAAGTTGTCTCACTTCCAACACTTGTAACACTACAATATGTTCCCATTGTAATGGCCTTTCCTAGTGACACTGTGGCTTCCTGGCTCTCAGTCCAGTTAATCCACTTGTTCCCTTTCTGACCTCTGTTTGAGAGCTAATTCTGGTGACCCCTCTTTCATTCTTGTGACTCCCTCTCTGTTTGTGTCCCCTTCCTTTACTGGCTTATCTTTCACTCTTGTTCTCACTTTGCCACGCTGTATTCACTGTGTACATCCTGGGTTCCGTCCTTAATCCTCTCATTCTCTCACAGATCCATCTAGACAGATGTTATGGACAGCCTGTGTCTACAAAGGGATGACTTTAAAATGTCTGTACCCAGATTTTTCTCCTGAACCCAGACTTAGACTTGTGTGTCCAATCACCTTTAGTGTTTTTTTTTTTCCCAACATGGATCACTTTTTTAAAAGTCTTTATTGAATTTGTTACAATATTGCTTCTCTTTTACGTTTTGGTGTTTTGGCCGCAAAATATGTGGGATCTTCAGTCCCTGACCAGGGATCGAATCCATACCCCCTGCATTGGAAGGTGAAGCCTTAACCACTGGACCACCAGGGAAGTCCCCACCTTTAGTCTTACATCCCACAGAGACTTCAAGCCCACCAAAATTAGAACTCTTGTCTCCTCCTCTCTTCTTGCATCAACATTGACATCAACATCTATCCAGTTATCAATGTGGAAACCTGGGAATCATTCTGGGTTATTTCTCTTTCTCGTCTATCCCTCTAATATCTGCCTGCTTCTCTTTCTTTCTTCTCTCTTTGTCATTTATTGCATGAGTCAGTGCACTTACCTCCTTTCCCCGACTCTGATCCAATCCTCTTCTAATCTATCCTTCACACAGAGTCAGAGGAATCCTCCTAAACATAAAATTATTCATGTCTGTTCCCTGACTCAAACTTTGCCATAGCACTCCAGTGACATCAAGATGAAAACTCAAAGCAACTCTGAGAAGATTTGATTCTCATGTTCTGGCTCCAAACTCCTGCCAGCCTCTTCATTCTCATTTTCCATCATTCCTCCCCTTAAACCCAATGTTCTATCCACAAGAGACTGGTTCTCTGAATCTACCAGACTCTCGCCTTCCTCTCTTAACCTGCTTTTCCCTTTGTCTGGAAGGGTCAACTTTCCTCTTCCTGTCTCAGGACTTTTCCACTTGGCTAACACTTTTTTTTTTAGCTTGGGCCAACTAATCAGTTGGTCTTAATTTTTGGACAAAGATCTCAGTCAGTCACTTGGCTAACTCTTAATGACTCCTCAGGGTCCAGTACAGAAGTTGCCTCCTCTGGTGATCTTTTCCTGACTTCCTTGCCAGCCAGATTAGAAACTGAGTATGTTTGTCCTGGAACCAACTGATATGTACCTTCATCCATATGCTTATCACACTATATTGTGCTTGCTGATGTTTGACTGTGTCTTTCTCCTAACTGCAAGTTCCTGCCAAATGAGAACTAAGTCTTTAATCTCTGTATCCTTAGTACATAATGCAGCCCAGAGCATAGTAAAGGCTCAGTAAATGTTAAACAAACAAATAAATGAAATCCTAAATGATCTCATTTAATCGACACAGCTTCTCATTGGGTAAATATTATCCTTGTTTTATAGATGAGAAAACCTAGATCTGAGGAGGTTAAATAACTAGCTCAGGATCATGTGAATATCATGTCACAGAGCAGCGTGGGTCTGTCTGAACCTCGTGGAGAGTTTGCATGGGCACTAACAGCATCTTCTTGCCCTCAAAGCAACTTCTGATGTAGAAGAGCTTCAAGCATGGTTAGGAGAAAAGTACGGAAGTAGGAAAGAGTCATATTAACAAGTGAGGGTCAGAATGAGGAAAGTTAGCAATAGATCCTAAAGCCCAGTGAAATGGATGGACTTTATGCTGGCCTTTATTTTAGTCGCAAAATTTCTGTTAATGCCTATAAAATCAACACCAGCCCTCTAGTTCACTAACGTTCACTGAGCCACCATTATATGCTTGACTCATTGGAGAATGTAAAGCTAGCATCGCCACTGCTTGAGAAAGTCTGCACTGAGATATCTTTCTTCCCCCTGTTCTCCCATTTCTGTCTCTCCCTCAAAAGATATTAAACTTCTTCTTAGGCTCCTTTCTCCACTGGGTTGTGGGAAAGATTTTGGAGACCCACCTGTCTACACATGGTTGATGACAAATTTAATTTATCACAAGGCCCATTTTAATGGAGGACAGAGTCACTGCCAAAGACATGTGTGCTTCTGCCTGAATGCTGTCTGGGTCTATTTGCATACCTCTGGGTCCATATCACCCTTTCTCCTTGCATGAGGAAATCAGTCTTGTCGTCCTCTCTCTTTTCTTCCACGTGCTAGCCTGGCCTGAGTCCTGTTCCTACCATGGGTTATGAGGTCTACACCAGCTTAGCTCAAGGTTTCTGAGACGAGCGTATGTTCCAGCTATCTCTCTCATTTCCTTTTCTCTGCCACTGGTGGATGTGCTTCAAAACAGACTTTCCCTTTATTAAATGGAATGACCTCATCTTCATGGAAATATTTGGTAGATAAAACAGCAGACAGTAAAAGGCCATATAAACCCTTTAGGTTAAATGGCATTCTTTGCATTGCTTTATACACTCAAAAAATGTATTAAGGATCTACTATGCACCAGGCTCTTATATAGTCCTCTAGCACTAAGATTTGGTCACAAACCCCAAAGACAAAAATCTCTGCTCTTATGGAGTATCCTTTATAGATGGGGAGATAGAAAACAATGGAGCTAAGTAAATTATACTGTATGCTGTTGTTCCCAGCTGCTCAATCGTGTCTGACTCTTCCCAGCCCTTTGGACTGTAACCCGCCAGGCTCTTCTGTCCATGGGATTCTCCAGGCAAGAAATAGAATACTGAAGTAGACTGCCGTTTCCTCCTCCAGGACATCTTCCAGACCCAGGGATCAAACCCATGTCTCCTGCATTGCAGGCAGGTTCTTTACCACCTATCCACTGGGGAAGCCCATTCAGTGTGTTAGATAGAGATAAATGTAAAAGAGAGAAAGTGAATGAAGGACATTTGAAGTGTAACAGGGAAGGTGTTGAAATTCTAGATAAGTAGCTAAAGAAGTCCTCAATGAGAAGGTGACTGAGGTGACCATTTCTGCTCTATTTGTAAGGGGAGTTCTTGAATTAAGAATCAGTTGGGAGAATCCAGAGTGAAGAACTTCTATCACAGATCATGGTTCATGGTGAATGCTCAGAGACCACCATTGAAAGCCTCCCAGAAGGGAATTACTGGTTATCTAAGAAGAGCCATAGTAACATGCATTATTTTTGAATCCTTAATCCTATAGTTCTCATCCACATGTAAATGTTCAACTATTAGAGCTAGATGGTTACTCAGAATATGTCTCTAGCCCGTTATTTTATAAGTGAGAAAACAGAGGGCCAGAGGTTTGAATGATTAGGGCAGCTTAGCTGATGAGGAAGGTAGGCCTCTTCTTTCAGAATATTTTCCCAACAGCCTCTTCTGGGGACTTTTCAAACCACTGCTTAATGAAAGCTAGTATGGCTGTCTGCTGTGTTACTTTCCCCAGATTATTTATTTTTTGTCTCTTATTCTTCTCTGTGAAGTCAACCACACAAGGCATTTATGTTAAAACCAATGTCCTAATAAGTTAAAGAAGAATGCTGGACTCACAAGGACATTCAACCCTAAGGCTCCCACATTTCCTGTCCCTCTCAGGTTTTTTATTTAGCATGTAATTTCGTCTTTTTCAATCATCAGATCCTCCAGGTCAGGGCTTTGTTATCTGCATTCTGAAGTTTTCACTGCACACTACCTATGCATGCCTTTTTCTTGGAAAGTGAAGATGATAAAGTCCAGAAGTGTTCATTGGTCTCACACCCCTTTTCAACTAGTCCCTGCCTGCTATCATAGGAGGTCCCTGCAATAAGATCTTTCATCCAAGAAGAAGCTGTTTTCTTCGAGGCAGTAGAAGGGAATCTGAAATTCTAGGAATTCTCATAGCGAATGACAGTCTGTCCCTTAGGCCTTTCACACCTGCTGCCTGGTCTTCTCTGGTGGCTCAGAGGGTAAAGAATCTGCCCACAATGCAAGAGACCTGGGTTCAAGCCCTGGGTCGGGAAGATCCCCTTGGGTAGGAAATGGCAACCCACTCCAGTATGCTTGCCTGGAGAGTTCCATAGACAGAGGAGCCTGGTGGGCTACAGTCCATGGGATTGCAAAGAGCTGGACACGACTAAGCGACTAATACACACACCCAGTCTTCCAAGTGGCTTAGTGTTACCTAATTGACTGCATTAAAGCTGAGGCCGGCAGTGCCCTTTGCTCTTGCCTGCTCTAGAGATGACCAGCTCCAGCCA
The DNA here is from genome assembly GCF_019320065.1 of Cervus canadensis. Taxonomy (NCBI): domain Eukaryota; kingdom Metazoa; phylum Chordata; class Mammalia; order Artiodactyla; family Cervidae; genus Cervus; species Cervus canadensis. The sequence continues at coordinate 23,105,983 of NC_057406.1, read as the reverse complement.
TTGGGAAGTCTGCTTAGTTATTAATGTACACCCTTCTCTATCTTGCTGGATTATAGACTCTGGGCGGGGGTAGTTAGGGCTGTGTCTCACCCCTGTTCCCTTCACAGGACCCAGCCCTGGGCCTGGCATGGGATAGGGTCTTAACTATTTGTTGAACTCTTTCTGAAGCTGTGCTCTGGAAACCGAGCATTATGATGGATTGGGGAGAGCTGAGATTTATGCTGCTCCCTCTATGCTCCCATGTAATTTGGCATGTCAAGATTTTGATACACTTAGTTTATTACTGTTCCAGTAATTTAACCAAGGCACATATAAAGTACAGTCCAACTCTGCCCAACAGCAGACAGGCCCAGCCAAGCCTAGCCAATGAAATTTCAGCCGTTATAATCCACATCAAACAGACAGCCCCTAAGATATCTGAACCAACGCTCCTTGACTTGTCAAACTCAAAGTCAGCCTGCTGCCATCATCCTTTCATCCAACCCAAGCCAAACATTACTGAAGTGAAGCTGTGGGATTCATTGTTACCCAGCATTGACCCAAAGTGTGGAACCTTATTCATCAGCTCCAGGCTTCTGCCTCCGGGGTACTCCTGGTGGGAAACTCATTATTGTGATTCTCAGAGCTTTTTTTCCTAGGTGGAGCCATTCTTTTTTGGAGAACATTTATTTAATTCCCTTTTGAGTGGGTGAGAACCTCTCTCTCTGGGGCTAGTCAGACAGCCCCCTCCATTCTAAGCTTCCCCATTTGGTCTTTTCCTCTCCCTCAAGGGTGAAAAGTAGGCAGCATTCTTCTACGTCAAGGCCAGGGAGGCAAGGAACGCACTATTATACTTACGGTCTTTCGTTTTAATCTTCAAGACCATATCCACCAGAGGTTCATAACTGACAGAGGTCATATCATAGGCCAAATGTGGTGATATTCCATCAACAATGCCAGTGAATGAGAAGGAAAGTGTGGAAAGGCATCATGCTGTTTTGGAGAGCATTTGACCTTTAGCTTTATGGAGACTTAAGTTGAAATATGAGTTCTGGCTTTGTGACCTTGACCAAAGTCACTTAATTTCTCAAAAGCTTGCATACTTAGGTTTTCAAAGCTTGCTTTTCTCTTCTATGAAATAGAAAGAGGAATTGTAGTAGTTTTCTACTGCCATGGAACAAATTCCCACAAATCTGGTGTTTTTAGTTGAGGTAAACTCATTATCTCAGTTTTTGGAGGTCAGGAGTCCAGGGATGTCTCTAACTGGGTCTTGAACTGATGGTCTTACAAGGCTGCAGTCCCAATATTGGCTGTACTGTGTTCCCATCTGAAGGCGTGAATGAGAAAGAATCCCCTTCAAGCTTGGCCTGTTTTGTCGCAGGATTCATTTGCTTCTGGGCTTCCCTGGTGGCTCAGATGGGTAAAGAATCTGCCCCCAGTGCAGGAGACCTGGGTTCAGTCCTGGGTTGGGAAGATCCCCTGGAAAAGGAAATGGCTACCCACTCCAGTATTCTTGCCTGGAGAATTCCATGGACTGAGGATACTGGTGGGCTACAGTGCATGGAGTTGCAAAGAGTCAGACATGACTGAGCAATTAACACTTTCACACTTTGGTTTTCATTTGCTTGTGTCTGCTTGGCTTGAGATTCTTGCGGGATGTGGTCTAGAGGCCCCTAACCGTATGGTCCTCTCCACAGGCAGATTGAGAGCATGCTGTTTGCTTCTTCAAGGCCAGTGGGAGAGTCTCTCCCTCTAGTCTGTAAAGAAGAAATTTTATGTAACATAACAGAGTCACGAAAGTAACAGTTCCATCACCTTTGCCATTAACATAACCTAACCAAGGAGGGAGCATCTTACCACTTTTGGCCATATTCTACCGGTTAGAAACAGCCCTCAGGGAGGAGATTACGGAAGGTAGTAACTCAGTAGGAGTCACCTTAGGGTGTATCTGCTGAAATAATGTCTGCTCCCCCACCCCCACATTCAGTTATGGTGAGGATTCAGTGAGATAATCTATGTAAAACATATGAAAAAAAACATCAGTTCCTTTCTTCCTGTCTGGGAGACACACTGAGGCAGATGTTAGGAGAATCTTGTTGTTCAGTTGCTCAGTCATGTCCGACTCTTTGCGACTCCAAGGACTGCAGTTTCTATTCACAAGCTTCTGACTAGAAACATTACATGTATTTCTTTGGGTTATTCTTTTGTAATTCCAGAGAGAGGAGCTTCAAATCATTAACCTCTTATGGTTTGCTGCTGTTTCATGTTCTTGTTTTTTGTTCTGGAGAACAGCCACTGCAGATTGTTCCCTTGTTTATTAGCGAGCATTGTCTGAGGAATTAAAAAAACAATTCTCAGTGTCTTAAGGTGACTGATTAGAAGAACACAAATTTTTGGGGCGAAATGATGCTTTCAGGTTTTGTCTCATCATTTCTTTCAAATATAGGTCTTTCTTTTTACTCTTTCCTGGATTCCACAACAAGGCCTATAGATCTCTCCCACCTTTGCCCTGCTGTTTAAATATTTATTTGTGTAGAACTTGCCTTGCAGGAAAAATTCAAGTGAATTGGAGAAATCAGTGAATAGGACAGTAGAAATGTTAAGGAAGGTCAGGGAAGGGGGCTGTTGACATCATTCCTCCTACCTGGAGCCCAATCTGGTATCAACTGGGGAAAAGAAAAATCAGGTCTGGATGAAAAAAGGAGGAGGAGGAGGAGGAAAGGGGGATTGGGGAGAAAGAGTAGGAAATTGTTTATTTCTGTGATGAACTTAGTACCAAGAAGTTGATTTTTTTTTAAATTATGATTGTTTCCAGACTTAGAGTCAAATACCTTAAAATAATTTACTTATCCACAGTGAAAGAAAATTCAGAATGACTTTGTCTCCACCAGCTGAATTAAATGGTCATTCATCATTGAAAAAGAGAAATGGTCCTCTGTAACCTAGGGAAGCATTTTCGTTGATTGCTGAAATAATCGATGGTATTTTCTTTTAATGCAGATACTATACTGAGTTTGAACAATAAGTTATGTTGAAAAGGAGCATGCCAAATGGAAAGAGTATAGAAGACAAAAATCCTGACTTTGAAATTTCATAGATTTTTATCTATGGTTAAGTTACTTAACTGCTTCATACCTTAGTTTCTTCATCTTTAAAATGCAATAATAGTAACTACTCATAGGAAGGTTGTAAGGAGGAAATATATATATATATGTGTGTGTATGTGTATATATATATATATATATACATACACACACACACACATACATATAAAGAGCCTAGATATCCAAGTTCAAGCCTGAACTTTGCCACAAGCAAGTTTTGTTGCCTTACACAGTCACTCAACCAATCTGGGCCTCAGTTTCCTCCTTCTTCAAGTGGTAATTCTGAAAGATGCTGCTGTATTGATTATTAGTGATGTCACAAAGAAATGACAAGCCTCAGGGCACACCTCACACATACCTAGCATTCAAGTACTTGAGAATGCACAGAGAAGGCACACATAAGCAGATAAACATGCATTTCTGGCAGATAAATTCCAGATGATGTTGGAGCTAGTCTAAATTTTACTTCTAAAATGTATTCAGAATTGTAGCATTATATATACGTGTCATGGGAAAAGCTTATAATCAAAGAATGTGTGTAGCAATTTGCCACTGAGAATAATTAGGCCCTTCATCACGAGAGAATCACAGCCTCTCAGACGGGAAGGCACATTTGCAGGCATCTGATGGGAGCCCCTCATTTACTGATGAGGATACAGTCCAGGCTGGCAGAGGTTTGGTAATTCACCCAAGGTCACATGCCGAATGGCAGAGAACTGGGAGCCAGGACCTTGCCCTCCCCACCCAAGGCCCCCTCAGCAGGGCAGAGGGTGCTAATGACTGATTCCCAGGGGAGAAAAGTGAAACTAGCTACTGACTTCTACATTCAAAATTTTTTTAAGAAAGAAAGTTATGTTTTAAGCAATGGTTTTGATTATTTAATTTGACTTGGAAGGTCAAATTACAGACTAGAATTGCCAAAAACGTCACAAAGTCTACCTGAGTGACCCCCGATTCTGAAGAGAAGAGAGGCCTCTCTTTTCTAAACATCATTAAAGCACCTGCACGTACACTTCTCTTGACAAGTAAACACATAAAAGCTGGTTCTTGTGCTGGGTCCAGCCCTGGACCCACTTCTAGTTAAGACTGTCATCAATGACTTGGATGCAGCAACAGCATACTCATTAAGTTCATGGATGAGACTGAATCTAAAGTGGAGGCTAAAGCCTTGGGGGATGCGATTAGAATTGGAAATGGCTTCAACAAATTGGACAAGTAATCAGAAGCTAACAGGATGAAGCTCAGCCAAGACAAGGGCAGAGGGAAGTCGAGGACTCAGAGAAAATAAAGACAAGAAAACTCTGAGACATGGACATGGCAGGTCAGGCTGAGAACTACCAGAAGGTGTGTGGGCTCCAGAGAACCTGGAAATAGACACGATGCAGTTATGGAGCATGAAGTTACATGGTTACAGAGGTCACCACGTGCAGCAATGCAAGTCAGCGTCTATCTGTGGATCTTACGTTTTATGGAAAGGAGAATGGAGTCTGAAGTGTTTGTGGGAGGTTTATGCCTTGCACTGATCTTCTTATAATAGAATTATGTCCTTCAAAAAGTAATCTGGAGTAAGGGCCAGTGGTTAATATTGCTTGCAAATTTTAAAACCTTTAACTAAAAAAAAAGAAAAAAATAACATTGTCTTCGTTATCTGGGCAGGTAGTGAGTGTGGCCCTTACCTCAGTAGACTCCTCAGTTACACATTTGGTTCCTGAGGGTACAGGGCAACCTGGCCATTCTTTGATTCTAAGCTCCTTATTTGTCACAGATAATTCAGAATGGTCCAGAAGTATTGAATATTGTTGGTCTCACCATTATTTAAAATCAGCATGTCACTGAGGTGCTTGAACGCTTTGTCTGTGTGCAGTATTCCGTGATGTCTAATTCTTCCCACGTAAGGGTGGACTCAGAATAGAGAAGTCAGCCAAAGGGAACCCATAACACAGTGAGGGGGACGAGATGAGCTGGATTCTGAGCCAGGAGCAGAGACGACCGCTAGGAAGGGAACAGAGAGAAGGGTAGAATTCACAACAGCAGGACAGCAGACAGGACGGAAGTGGGAGTTTTGTCCTACTTCCTTACAAAACCCTGAATTGAATTTACACAGATTATCTCGTATTTATTCAGATCTAGACATGAATACCATTGATAAACATACTTTACCAATGGGAAGACAGAGGGAAGGGGGTCACACTGAAGGAACACTGAGTCTAAGCCCAGTTTTTGAACCAGGTTTGTGTGACATCAATACCTGTGTTTTTAAAACCAACTGCTATTGTGTGTGTGCTCAGTCGTGTCCTACTCTTTGCGACCCCATGGACTGTACCTCACCAGGCTCCTCTGTCTGGGGGGACTCTCCAGGCAAGAATACTGGAATGAATCGCCATTTCCTTCTCCAGGGGATCTTCCGAACCCAGGGATTTTACCCAAGTCTCATGTCTCCTGTATTGGCAGGCAGATTCTTTACCACTATGCCACCTAGGAAGCCCCAAAACTGAACTATTTGGCCCCTAAAAATATCAAAGAGGAAGAGTAGGGTGAAGAAAAGATAGTGGCAGATTTAAAAAGTGAAGGAGAGAAAGATGAAAAGAGAAAATGACTAGAGAAAAATAGAACGGGGATAGAAAGAAGGAGATATGGTAGGGGGAGGTAGGTTAAGAAATGGTGGGAAAGGAGGCCACAGTGAAATGAAGGGAGGGAGGTGTGAAACCCCAGCAGAGGATGTGGCGTGTGTCTGACAAGCATGTTCTAAATGTTGATCAAGACATCCTTCTTCCAAGACGTACTGCACTTTTCCAATCTCCCCAGAGAACTGGATCCTGTGGAAAACTACAGACTCCACAGGAATTAAAGAGAACCTGGTGAGTGTCTGTTGGAAAATAAGAGGATGATTAAAAGGACAGTAAATGGAACACGTGTGGCAACTTAAAAGGAAATGGGACATTGGAACATTGAGAAGTGACCTATTAATGGTTGTCAGGTATGAAAAAGCTGTTAACACAGACTGCCCAAAACCACAGGAGTTAACCGGTATTAGGGCAGACCTCCTCCCTCTCTGTGAACACAGTGACAGCTTTTACTGCCTCTGCTGCTGCAGAATCTTTTTATTTTCATGACCCATCCAAGGCACTTTCTGGCACTGGGATCTGCTGCTGACTGGCTGCCATGGTGTGTGGATCAAGAAGCATTGTTCCTTCATGTCAATGTACGGCAAAAACCACTCCAATATTGTAAAGTAATTAGGCTCCAACTAATAAAAATAAATGGAAAAAAAAATTAAAAAAAAAAAAGAAGCATTGTTCCTGAGATTTCAGTGGTACCTTGAGTAGGGTAGGTGTGATCAGAACCAGGACTTGCCTGGTAGCTCCGTGATTAAGACTTTGTCTTCCAGTGCAGGGGGTACAGGTTTGATTCCTGGTCAGGGAACTAAGATCCTACATGCAGCAGGGTGTGGCCAAAAAAGTTTAAAAAAAAAAGGAACCAGAGCGCCTTCCCTGGGAAGAATTGTGGCTTTTGGGGTGTCAACTGGGTTTGAATTTTGACACTGCAACTCTTGACTCAGTGCCCTTGGGCAAGTTACTCAACATTCCTGAACATCAGTTCTCTCTTCAGTAGAAAGGAGAAAATATAACTTACCTGGCTGGGTATGTAGACCTTCCTCAGGTATGGGAGATTGGAGGTATTCCATAAATGCTATCCTTCATTTCCTGTTTCCTTCCCTTGCGGATACAACAAAGGGGAAAAGAATGCCTCCCTTCACCATCACCTGTCATAGCAGGGGAGTCAAGAGTAGGGAAAGAAGAGGGGTCACATTATATGCCCAGAAAATTCACACTCATTCCATTGCATAGACTGAGGTAGGATGGGGCTTGCCATCCTGTGGTCACCAGGAGCTCAGGTCTCAGTGTGACATGACTTACAAGAAGCTCACTCCACTCCCACTTGCCAAGTGGTTCTTCAGTGTTAAAGGCTGACATCTGTGCTCTGTCACTGGTATTATTAAAGATGGACCATTATGAAATAAGAGTTCAAGCACCCTTCCATAAAAAGAGTTGGACTCCTATACTCTGGAGATGTGTTTAACTTGCAAATTAAGAAGATCCTTCCTTGTGACGACTCAGATGGTAAAGAATCAGCCTGCAATGCAGGAGACCTGGGTTCTATCCCTGGGTTGGGAAGATCCACTGGAGAAGGGAATGGCAACCCACTCCAGTATGCTTGCCTGGAAATTCCCATGGACAGAGGGGCCTGGCATGCTACAGTCCATGGGGTCACAAAGAGTCAGACACAACTGAGTGACTGCACTTTCACTTTTTCTTGTGCTATTGACAGAGGACTAGATTGAAAGCTACAAAGCCCAGCTCCTATCTTTGGAAAGCATGACTTTCCCTCCAAGATGTTACTTTCTTTCATCAGTGTCAGTGCCCAGTGATTGCCTCTGCCAGTAACTCCTTCTGCCTGCACATGCCTGTCTATCTATGTTCATTCACTGTGATACTGTATATGCCTGTGGACATATCTTGGCCTTGGTCTACTCCTTACCAAAAAAAAATCATCATCATTGTCACTGAGTTCAAATCCTTTAAATCTATTAGTGTCATTTCCTGGTATTGTGGGAAACCTTGTACTAGTTTCTTTTGAAGTTTTTTGTTGTTGTTGTTAGTTTTTTGGGTTTTTTTCCATTCAGTTATCTTGTATACCATACTCAGGGTCAAGGGAGGTGTCCTTGTCTGGAAAGTTTGTTTTGTGTACTTAAGCCACTGGAGATGGGCTTTTGCTCAGTTTTCTTGGGCAGATCTTGTTTATCCCTTTGTTTTCTCTTACATCGTCTTTGGCTCAGGTCAAGGAGTACATAACTCTCACCATCTGGGACAGTGGAAAGATGACAGGAGGTCTCTCTGAAGAGTAGAAGCTTTCCTTTCCACTTCAGTGGGAAATCTGATCTTGTGTCTTTTAAATCCTGTTTGCCAGTCAGACCTGTATACTTATTTACAGGTCAGTGACATCATTTTGTCCTCAATTCTTAAACAAACTCTGTTTGAGTTAGTGAAACAATTTACTGATGCCTCTTGGACGTCAGTGATTTGGCACCCAAAGTTGAAGAGAAAAGGAAGAGTACTGAAATATTTATTTGATGGCCTATGTGAACAGGCATCTTCATATGTCCAGCTTCTATGTATATTAAGGATCTACTGACCTAAACAGGAGGGAAAAACTAGTAAACCTTTTCATCAGGGTCCCATTTACATTTTGGTTATAAAGGATAATGGTTTCTTAGCTTAGATAAGGCTCAGTGTCATGAGTATTGTTTTGAGAAAATGCTGACTAAGCCATGAACCATGTCTTACTGCAGATGCAAAATGTATGGAAATTCTGACATTTCCTTTCACTGATGGATGCCAGAACTTTACCAAAGTTGGAACATCTCATTGAGAAGGACTCACTGATGTTTTTCCTAAGGAAATGTACACAGATGCACAATTCATTTTTTCATTGTCCTTTTCTATGCACATGTCTTTTTTAACCTGCTCAGTGTAGGCCATGAGTGTCATGACCAGAAATACACAAAGAGGAGTGTGAGCATAATTATGAATGGAATTTCTTCCCCCAGGTTTCAACTTAAACCTTGGTTTAAGTTGCTCAGGGATGCCATCTCTGTGCCCTCAAGTCTCTAACTTAGCACCTCTTCTTGTGCATGACTCTGCCGCCCTGTCTTTCCTTGTTAACTTTCAGATTGCATTAATTTCTTGTCCATGACCTGTATTTTTTTATTGAAGTACAGTTAATTTACAGTGTTGTTATGCATATGTTTATCCCAAACTCCTAATTTATCCCCTTCCCTCTCTGCTATCTCTTTTGGTAACTGTAAGTTTATTTTTTATGTCTGTGGGTATATTTCTGTTTTTGAATAGGTTCATTTCTATCATTTTTTTTTAGTTTCCACATATAAGTGATATCATTTGACATTTGTCTTTGTCTGACTTACTTCACTTAATTTGATAACCTCTAGGTCTGTCTGTGTTGCTGTAAATGGCATTATTTCATTCCTTTTTATGGCTGAGTAATATTCAACTGTACAAGGTCTCGATAGATGGCGTCACCATTCACCCATGGCCCAGACCCCAAACCTCAGAGTCATCTTTTGTTCCTCTCTTTCTCTCCATCTCATATCATGTGTCAGCAAGTCCTGTTATCTTTACCTTCCAAATGTATCCTGAAACTAACCAATTCACACCACCATGGTCAAACTCACCACCATCTCCTCACTTAACATCTTCATCTACGCTTGCTGCCCATAGTCAGTGCTCTGTGTAACAGCCACAGTGGTACATTCAAAACAGAACATTTCATGTCAGTGACTTGCTCAGAACTCTGCAACAGCTGTTCATCAAACACAGATGGTCCAAAGCCTCACTACATGGTCTGTCTGTTCCCGATCCCACCAGACTCATTTCCTGCCACTCTTCCATCAGATTCTCCGGCTTCTGTCATATTGGCCAACTTCCTGTCCCTTAAACACTCCAAGGAAGGTGCCATTGCAAGATTGATGCCCTTTCAGAATTCCACCTGAAATTCTCCTCCTTTACGTATTCACAGGACCCTCACTTCATACAAGTGTCTGCCCAAATGCCACCTCTTTGGAGAAAACCTCCCTGACCACCTTGTGTCCCATCACACACCTTCCTCTCTCCCACATTTAATTTTCTTAATAGCATGTCTCTCCAACTGACCCTCTATTATATGTTTGCCTACTGTCTATCTCCCTCACTGGAGTGTAAACTTCTGGTGGGTAGGGAGTGGATTGTTCACCTCTGTCTCCAGAACCTAGAAAAATGCCTGGGTCCTAAGTGGTGTATAGTTGTTGAATGAATGAATGAACAAAAACTTGTGTTCTAATTATAACTGTTGATATATGACAGTTTTTTCCTGAGCTTGCATTTCCACCATCAAATGTCAGAGGTGTAAAATATCTTCCCCAGCATAACGCATGGGAACTCAAGCACATACTCATTTCCTCCCTGCCACTGTCTAGGTGAAGCAGAATGTCTTGCTTAAAGCAAACGAATGGCTAGATTCAGGGCACCAAGTTAAAGAGCCCAGGTTCACACATTTGCCAGTTCTTCTGTGCTCACACTCAATCTTTTGATGACTACTTACATCTGCTGTTTCCAGCAGACGATGAGTGCCTGTTGATTCCAATTAGACAATTATCTTTGCAGAAAAGCAGCAGGTGGGGGGAGGTGTTGCAAGCCCAGATGTGCGCTGCTTTTCCTTCTTCTTCTGCTCCTCCCTATATCCTGAGCTAATAAAGTGGTGTCTGGGAAAGTGCTGGCAGGGTAGCGAGGGGGAAAAATGAGATAGGTATCTGGTCTTTGCCCAGAGGGAGCTCTTAAGGAGAGTCTATTGATTTCCCTTCTCTGTAGAAAACAGGAAAAAGTGCAAATGGCCCTCTCTCCATTTCCAGTCCCTCTTTAGTCCTGCAGACTGTTTCATCATCCTGCACTCTTACATGTGAAGAGATTTGTTTTCTCATATTTCTCTACACTCTGTTTTTTTTTAACTTTTTATTTTATTTTGGAATATAGCTGATTAACAATATTGTGATAGTTTCAGGTGGACAGCAATGGAACTCAGCCATGTATCTACGTATCCATTCTCCCCCAAACTCTCCTCCCATCCATGCTGCCACATAACATTGAGCAGAGTTCCCCATGCTCACAGTAGGACCTTGTTGGTTTTCCATTTTAAATACAGCAATGTGGATGCATCCATCCCAGACTCCCTAACTAACCCTTCCCCCCATCCTTCCCCCCGGTAACCATAAGCTTGTTCTCTAAGTCTGTGAGTCTCTTTCTGTTTTGTAAATAAGTTCATTTGTATAATTTCTTTAGATTCCACATATAAGGAATATTATATGATATTTCTATTTCTCTGACTTACTTCACTCAATGTGACAATCTACATCCATCCATGTTGCTGCAAATGACATGCACCCCAGTGTTTATTGCAGCACTGTTTACAATGGCTGAGACATGAAAGCAACCTAAATGTCCATTGACAGGTGAATGGGTAAAGAATATGTATATATACACAATGGAATATTACTCAGCCTTTAAAAAGAATGAAATAATGCCATTTGCCTCTGAATTTTTAAGTCTCCTTTTAGCATTAACATCCCATCAGGTCCCAGAACACACATTCAGTGTCCTGCCTTACTGGACCACTCTTGGCCCAGGCACCAAAATGAAATCCGTCACTTCCACACCAAAGTGTTTTTCAAGCATTGACATTAAGTAATGAGTTACTGGCTGAAAGGAGGGACATAAAGATGTCAAAGAAGCATCTTAATAGCACCCATCCCTGGTGTGGACTGTACTGAATGGTATTCCCTAGAGGTCTGGGAAAATCCAGGAAGTAGCCATAAGTACAGATAATAAGATCTTCAAAATTCGGGATAGAGGGGAAACATGTACACCTGTGGCTGATTCATGAAAATGTATGGCAAAAACCACTGCAATATTGTAAAGTAATTAGCCTCCAATTGAAATAAATAAATTAATTTTTTTAAGTAAAACATGAAAATGGAAAGCAACAAAACAAGACCATCATAAATAGAGCAAACATTTACCAATCTCCCTACACCCGAGCCTCACACTCCTTCCCCAACCATGCTCAGTATGGCAGAGGGTGTCGCTGTTTACCAAAATGTGTTTGCTCTTCATCTTGGGGCATACAGCTGGATTCTCTTACAGTTAGGCGTGGCTATGTGACTAACGGCCCACCAATGCAACATGAACAGAAGCAATGGGTGTCATAAAACCCTCCCCCACAAGCTCAACTTTGTTCCTTCTGTCTCTGTCTGGCTCCAAGGGAAACACCTCCATGGGGATCTTGAAAGCCTCTTGTTGAAGATGGAAGAGCCTCCACTGGCCCCAAATACCTGCATGGAGGAGGCTGCTCTGGCCTCCTCAGCACAGTTACGTGAATTAGAAATGGAATTCTATTGTGTTGGCGTTATAAGACACCTCAGAGATTATTTGTTACAGAGCTGATACACCAGATGCTGTAGGGTGATTTTCAGAGTGTGTATTTCCTTTTCCTCCATTTCATTGTGCCATCAGCCCTCCCTATCTTTGGGTTCTGTGTCCTCAGATTCAACCAGGATTGAATCCAGCCAACTGGGGTTGTTTGAACCCACAAATGTGGACCCTGCAGGTATGAGGCCCAACTCAGGGGCTTGAGCATTCACAGATATGGTATCTTTGGCAGACTCTGGAACCATTTCCCAGTGGACTCTGAGGCACGACTGTAAGTTTCCTGAAAGCAGAGTCTGTTTCAAGTGCCTTCTGTAGCCCCCGTGGGCTCTCACACACAGCCTGGCACAGCCCACATGATCAATAAAGAGGTGTCGGGCAGAGAGCTTATCTCTATGTTTTATTGTAGGGTGAGTTAAAACATGAGTAGGAACATGGCCAAATCATATGGGCTTTTCATTTTGCTTAGAAATCCGTCTTGGGGATGAAGGATCTCTTCTATATGTACGGGAACTCAGAACTGACATGGTCAGCGAAGTGTGACACACATTTTTTATTATCCCTAAATGGATTATCTGCTGTGACCCGACTCTTCCATCATCTCAGCATATTCCTCTTGTCAACAGCTGTGTGGTAGGCGCTGAGAAGGGCCCTGAGCCAAGAGAGGATGAGAAACAAGTTGGGGAGGGTATTTGGGGATGAGTGCTAGTGTCATTGATTGGGTATGGGTTGTGAATACATCGTGCAAGCAGATAATATGTTATCTTTTTACTATTATATGAATTTCCTTATTATCTATTATGAGACATAATCAAGGGTTGAAATAGAAATATTAAAGTTAAGAGCAGGTAGGGTACTGAAATAACCCCTATCGTAGGCAAAACTGGAGCTTTAATCAAAGCAGGAATGTATCAGTTTAACATCACAGCTCTTGAAGTGAAGAAAAGGCATTTTATTTTCACCAGTTAGCTGTACCCAGGCAGGTGACACACGGTAAATATCAAAATCCTCATTGTAGACAGACATTATGTGTTTTACCCTGTGGTCTGTGATTTGTCCAAAGAAAACCCAGCCATCCCTCATCCTCAGTTGCGGAGGTCAGTGTCCTCATGAGCCTCTTACTGCCATCCACACCCACTCTACTTCCTGCCGCTAAAGACCCACTTTTGAAAAATGATGCTCTAAATCAGTGGTTTTTTAACATCAGTGTGCTTCAGGTATGTTATAACCCAGATTTCTGGGTTCCGCCCCCTGCCCCCACAGTTGCTGATTCACGGGGTCTGGAGTGAAGCCTGAGAACGTGCATTGTTAACAAGCTCCCAAGTGATGCTGATGAGGCTGCCGTGTGGACTACATATGGGGCATCACTGGTGTAAATTCCCTCAACTTCACTTCCTGTTGACAAAGGCATACCCAAGTGTGACAGACTGACAAAGGGAAGGATCCCAGGTTCTGAGAAATTAAAGCCAGAATGAATCTGTGGATGCAGAGTGAGGCTGCTCAGGGCAACTGAGTGAAATGTCCACTACCACCATTGGCCCCCACTGGCTCTCTCCTTTGCTTTCCCATGTCTGTTCCTGCGTTTCCCCTTTAGTAAAACAAAGAGGTCACCATAGATGCTATTGTTGTTGTTCAGTTGCTAAGTCGTGTCCAATTTTTTGCGACCCCATAGACTATAGCATGCCAGGCTTCCCTGCCCTTCACCATCTCCCGGAGTTTTCTCAGACTCATGTCCTTTGATTTGGTGATGCCATCCAGCCATCTCACCATAGATGAGTGGACCTCAATCCTGCTGCACATGGAAATCTACTTGGGATACTGTTAATAATACTGTGTTTAGACTACATCGTGCAATTCCAAGATTGAGGTTGGGGACAGGGCCCAAGAATCAGCAATTTTTTTTTTGGATGGGGATGAGTCTTTATTGAATTTGTTACAGTACTACTTCTGTTTTATGTTTTGGATTTTTGGCTGTGAGGCATGTGAGATCTTAGCTCCCCAACCAGGGATCGAACCCAAAACCCCCGCATTGGAAGGCGAAGTCTTAACCATTGGGCCACCAGCAAAGTCCCAGGGATCACCATTTTAATAGCTTTACAGGTGATTTTCACATAGAGCCTGGTTGAAAAGCACTGAATCTCTCTAGGTCACTTCCAGATCTAAAAGTCTACCCTTACCACCTCCACCCGCCCTGTGGAATCTCACCTGGTCTCTCCATCCCTCCAACCTCTGCCCAGTCCCAACCCCCAAGCTTCCCTGACTCTTCACCCGGACCCCTCACTGTTTTCCCCCATGCACTTTGTGTTCTCTTCACTGGGTGACATGAACGCACTGCATACCTCATTAACTTCCTCTGCTTAATTAGGCAGAGGACAAGTCCCAAACAACTGCAGAATGCATGGAAATTCACTGACAGAAGCATAAACAATGAATTAGGAGCACTTTTAGAACCCTTCGGAAATGCTAAGTGTGGAAGCAGAGAAGGGACTCATTCCTGGAAAGTGACTGTGACTCATGAGGTCACAGGAGAGCCAAAATAGTACACATTGCATTTAACACTGACTCCATATTATTTATTCCCCTAGGCTGACCCATTCCTCTTTTGTTGTGATCCCAACAGATTTCACACATACAATTGGTCCGCCGTATCTGAGGATCTGAGCACTGACTGTACTATCTTATTTTATATAAGGGACTTAATCATCTGAGCATCCCTGAATTTGGGTCCTGGGGGTGGGAGGAGAGGAGGCGGTCCTGGAGCCAATATCCCATGGATATCAAAGGATAGCTATACTTTATATTTACTGTAACTGAAGTAAGTATAGTAAATCTCTCTTTCCTAAACAACCCTTTACCCTTTAAATGGGCTTCCCAGATGGCACAGTGGTAAAGAATCCATCTGCCAATGCAGGAGAGGCAAGAGAATTGGGTTCAATCTCTGGGTCAGGAAGATCACCTGGAGGAGGAAATGGCAACCCATTCCAGTATTCTTTACTATAAAATTGCTTGGACAGAGGAGCCTGGTGGGCTACAGTCCATGGAATCACAAAAGAGTCAAACACGACTGAGCACAAACATGAAATATCCCTTAGATAAGCAGAAATGAACTGGAAAATGGAAGCAGTGGTCTGGGTGCTTTAGCTTTTCCCAGACACACTTCCACTGCAACCATGCAGATAGTGGCAGTGAACTGGTGGCTTCACTTGGAAGGAATTAGGATGTTTCCATTTTATTTCCTTAATAGGTGCAGATTTGGAATTGCTCTGACCTTTTGTCTCTTGAACTAGAAACACTGGAAACCACTTTCTTTTCTGGACCTTGAAGCTTTAGTTGGTGGAGCCTTTTCAATTTGATTATCATTCTCAATGAAGTGGTTTGTTTGTTTTTTCCTTTTTTTCTTCCAGTCAGGTGGTTTTAGTTAAGTTACATGAGGGGCACTGGGGGCTTTCCTGGTAGCTCAGATGGTAAAGAATCTTCCTGCAATGCAGGAGACAGTGTTCAATCCCTGGGTTGGGAAGAACCCCTGGAGTCAGAAATGGCAACCCACTTCAGTATTCTTGCCTGGAGAATCCCATGGACAGAGGAGCCTGGCAGGCTACAGTCCATGGGGTCTCAAAGAATCAGACATGACTGAGAGACTCTCTCTCTCTCTCTCTCTCTCTCACACACACACACACACACACACACACACACACAGGCGCACTGAGGCACTATAGTCATTTAATCCCACCATGTGCTCTGGACAGAAATCCAGGGCTGGGGGGACTGGTTCCTCTCCGCTAATTAATCCTGCGTGTCAGGCATCTGGAAACTGGTCTCTTCTGCCTCATCTGAGTTGACTAATTAATTAAGCTGTGTCTGTAAACAGGCCTTTTCTCCCCCAGCACTTTTTTGATCATCTGTTTCTTTAGCCACAAGCTGGTGACCCCGTTTAATGGTAAACTACCTGGCCAATAATCTTGCTTTCCTGCGGGGCTGAGGAGTTTTCATCTAGCGGCTGCCCAGAACTATGCAAGATGCCCAGGCTTTGGAGGGAAGCCGATGAGGATTTGAATCCAGTTCAGCCTTCTGTTAATTATGTGCATGTGTGCATGCTAAGTCACTTCAGTCATGTCTGACGTGTTGCTACACTATGGCCTGTAGCCCACCAGGCTCTTCTGTCCATGAGATTCTCCAGGCAAGAATACTGAAATGGGTAGCCATTTCCTTCTCCCAGGGATCCTCCCAACCCAGGGATCCAACCTGGGTTTCCTGCATTGCAAGCAGATTCTTTACTGTCTGAGCCACCAAGGAAGCCCTTATTAATTATGTGGACACAGGCGAAGAATCTTGCATCTCAAAATGTCAGTTTCCCCATTTTCCCCTTGCAAAACCTACCACATGGTCCAGTGCCTGGGCATTTTCTCAATACAAATACTGCTAAATAAATAAATACTTCTAATCATCGTGTTTTTTCTACTTGCTGCTACCTTGACATTGTGCAGGGTATAGTCAGTTTTAAGATATCTCCACACACATTATCACATTTGTCTCTCTTGAACCCCAGTGGGGGAGTTTCGGTAAATGTCATTACTCTCGTATTTTACAGGTAGAGAATCAGGCTCAGGAAGGTTAAGTGACAAGATCCCAAAGCTGTTTAGAAGTAGAGCCTGAGCAAGTCTCCACGCTCCTGGCCAAGTGCTTTGAGATCAGTTATCACCTAGTCTGTAGTGGATGCTGTGAAACCAGATTATAAATACCAGGGGAAAAAAGAAAACAGTTTCATGAGATAGCAAAGACCACCTTCTACAAGAAAATAAGATAGCACTAATACAAAAGGTGTTGAAATACCTACTAGAGAAACATTATTTGATCCATGGAAACACGATGACAGTTTAACTTCCAAATTTCCCTCACTGTCCCACCTGCTTCTGTTGGCTCATGTTGTTGTGAACCAAAGTTATTAACTAATTTCAATCACATTAATATTCACATTTGGACAATTTGTTATACACTTTGGATTTTTCCACCAGCCCTGTAGAAATATGTATACATGCATATCGCTCTACTTTGCTGATAAGTTCAGATTCCAAGAGGTTAAGTGATTTGTCACTTTCACAGGGCTTGTCAGGAGTAGCGCTGGGCTTGAAATTCAGGTTTTCTAACTCTATGTTTAGCACTGTTCCAACAGTACTACAATTAAGAAGGACTTACGTCAGCACTGTACTTATTAAAGAACTCTAAAGAACTTCGTGCTATTTTGTCTTTTAATTCTATCTCCATTTGTCTTGTTTCTTATCTTCTCCATTGGTTTTGCTTGCTATCATAGCGTTTTTCCAGAGGTGGATATATTTCAGTTAATAACCTCTGCTATGTAACTACCACCCAAAACTTAGTGACCCTGAACCCACCACCATTTTGTTACTCGTCATTCTTTGGGATAGTGTGGATTGGTATAAGCTGGGTGGTCCTTGGTCCATGTATCACTCATCTGATGGAGTCAGGTGGCTCAACCGAGGGTGAGTAATCCAAAATGGCCTCACTTGTGTTTAGCTGTTGGTACTGGCTGTCGACTGAACCTCTTTCTGTGTGTTTGCTCACCCTCAAGGAGGCTGGTCCAAGTTTTTCCAGGGTTGTCAGCAATATCTGAATAAGGAAAGACCCTCTGCACTGTCATTTGCTAAATCTTTACACATGTCACATTTTTTGGTCTCCTTTTGGTCAAAGCAAGTCACAAGGGCATGGCTCCTGAGACGTGTGATTCACTGGTTGCCACTAACGTCTACCGTGCCACTGTTACCGCTTAGTTGCCCAGTCATATCTGACTCTGTGCAACCCTCTGGACTATAGCCTGCCAAGCTCCTCTGTCCGTGGACTTATCCAGGCAAGAATACTTAAGTGGGTTGCCATTTCCTTCTCCAGGGGGTCCTCCTGACCCAGGGATTAAACCCAGGTCTCCAGCATTGCAGGCAGAATCTTTACCATCTGAAGCACCAAGGTAGCCCAACATCTACCATAGTGAAGTGAAATTGCTCAGTCGTGTCTGACTCTTTGCGACCCCATGGACAGTAGCTTGCACCAGGCTCCTCCATCCATGGGATTTTCTAGGCAAGAGTACTGGAGTGGGTTGCCATTTCCTTCTCCAGGGAATCTTCCTGACCCAGGGATTGAACCCAGGTCTCCCGCATTGATAGACGCTTTACCTTCTGAGCCACCAGGGAAGTCCAACATCTACCATAAGTGGGTATAAAAATAATATCTATCCTGTAAGATTATATTGAGAATTAAATTTGATAATGTGTGTGCATTGCTTAGCATGGTTCCTGACATACAGTAAATGCTCAGTAAATATTAGTATCATTAGTAGAATCATCATTAGCCCTTATTAGCTACCAAGAGCAGATTCTCCTTTTGAAATACTATTCACTTCTATCTTCAGCTAACTTTCACTGAGTGCCCATGATGGTACTATTCTCTATGCTGGGCATTCAGGAAAAAGGAAATATTATTCAGCCTCTGCCATTGAGGAACTCATAGTCTACTGGAGCAGAGGAGACACATAAGCAAATAAATATAGTATCCTACAGCAAATTCAGTGATTAAGGTTTGCTCAGAGCATTTAGAGAGTACAGTAAGTCCTCTACATAAGAACCTTCAGGTTGTGAACTTTCGAAGATGCAATTGTGTGTTCACGTGTCCATTCACGCAAGTTAGTTCGCATGTCTGGCATACATTGTCACATGTGTACATCATCTACCAATAGTTGTGCTTTTGCATGCTGTAAGATTAAAAATATTTTCTGTATTTTTGTGTTTGTTTTTATGTATTATTTGTGTGAAAAATACTATAAACCTATATTATAGGTCAGTACTGTATAGCTGATTGTGTTAGGTACCTAGACTAACTGTGTTGGACTTACAGACAAATTGGACTTATGAACACACTCTTGGAACAGAACTCCTTCATATGTAGAGGACTTGCTGAACCAAAGAAGGATACCTAACCCCTTAACCCAGCCTGGAGATGTGGTGCAGAAAGGCTTCTTGATACTATATGAATTGAATCCTAAAGGTTATGTGGCTTTCATCCAGAAGAGCAGGGATTTAAAGTAGAGAATATTATAGTATGAGTGAAGGCATTAGGTAAGAGTGTAGTGTGTTGTTGTCAGAGTTCGAGGTGAGGAATCCTGAAGAGATAAGCCAAAAAGAAGGTGTGAAGGCAAGAAAGACAGAGAGAGAAAGGGAAAGGGATGGAAGGAGGGTAGGTAGGAATGGGAAAGACAAAGTGTGGGAAACAAATGCATCCTCTTCCAAGGAGGTCAGGGACTTTTCTGTAGGTGAATGAGGAGGCACTGAGAGGTTTTGTAAAGAGTTGGGGTGGAGTCAGATCTGTATATTAAGAAATCTAGGGCCAAGTGAAGGAGGTAAGACTGGAGGAGGGCAGAGACCAGCTAGGAATAATCCAGAAACCCAGGCAAGTGATAGAATATTTGAGAATGGAGGCCCGAGTGAGATTCTTTCCAGCCATTTCTACTCTGTGAAGCTGGGGAAAGTCATTTTAGTGAGAAAAGGGGTGATTTCAGATATCCAAGTTTGGGACAGCATAGTCCAGAATATTCTGGAAAAGAAAAGCTATTTTCTACATATTTAACAGGTATGAAAGTGAAAAGTTGGAAAGTGTTAGTCACTCAATCGTGTCTGACTCTTTGTGACCCCATGGACTATAGCCCACCAGGCTCCTCCGTCCATGGGATTTTCCAGGCAAGGATACTGGAGTGGGTTGCCATTCCGTTCTCCAGGGGATCTTCCCAACCCAGGGATCGAACCCATATTTCCTGCATTGCAGGCGGATTCTTTACCATCTGAGCCACCAGGGAAGCCCATGCTTGTCTACAAAAGGGACTTTTTTCTGGCTAAGGAGAGGTGGTAGACCCTCGACAACCTTAAGGTGTTCTAATGAGGGATTTGTCTTCTTGTGCGTGGCCTTAGTGAATCGTGAGCAAACCATTCTGTGAATCCTCTAAGGGACCTTCTTGGACACACATCTTCAAGATTTTTTTCTTTTCTCTCTGGTCTAGTCTGTTAGAAATTTTAATACATTTTCAATGACTTTGACCTCTTGTATTTGTGCTCCCTTATTGCCTCAGTTATTTTTCTGTGCCTTTTCAATGTTTATGCCTTGTTTCTTTTCACAGATATTCACAACTTCATGCCTTGGATTTCCTGAATGATCATGCTCTCAACTCTGCTGCTTCCTTGTCCCTGAAAGCACATTCACAATCGTCAGACTTTACATCCAGATTTGTGGTCTGGAAAACATTGTCCTTATACTTAGGCAGTATGTTCCTTTTCCAGAATTCCTCGTTTTACTTTCTTCTCGGCTCTTGTGCACAAGCAGCCTGCAGTGCTGAAAACAGCTCTCCGCAGCCTCACCTGATGAGGCCCTGTTCCAGCCCCGGCTATTTTATTCCTTAGCTCCTGAAGATTTGCATGAGACCTCGATTTTGCTGGTTTGGTTAGTTCAGTCAACGTGCAACACTGGCGTCATTTTTCTTAGTGTCCTGAGATGTACTTGATAGAGGTGCTGGCCTTGTGTGTCGAAGATTTATAGGTAGATGCTGGCATATTTTCAAATAACCTTGTCTTTAAACATTAAATACATTTCAAATTCAGAGAAAGATTATGATGGAGGATGTGATGAAACTCATCAGGAGGCCAAGGGCAGAGCGATCGGAGATCGGGTTCAGAAAACATTATTTGAAGAACAGTGTAATCGCCTCTAGCTTCCAGAGGTCTTCCATGAGGAGCTGGTGTCTTCTACATGGTGGTGCTGCTTCTGCTTCATGTCTTCCATCCTGCTGCTGCTCTGGGCCCCTAGAACATGGACTGTCTAAGAGCAGGGCAGGTGGGCTATGCTGCATCAGTACCATTCAGTTCAGTCGCTCAGCCATGTCCACCTATTTGCGACTCCATGGACTGCAGCATGCCAGGCTTCCCTGTCCATCACCAACTCCCAGAGCTTGCTCAAACTTATGTCCATCTAGTTGGTGATGCCATCCAACCATCTCATCCTCTGTCATCCCCTTCTTCTCCTGCCTTCAATCTCTCCCAGCATCAGGGTCTTTTCCAGTAAGTCAGTTCTTCATATCAGGTGTCCAAAATATTGGAGCTTTAGCTTCAGCATCTGTCCTTCCAATGAATATTCAGGAGTGATTTCCTTTAGGATTGACTGGTTTGACCTCCTTGCAATCCAAGGGACTCTCAAGAGTCTTCTCCAACAGCACAGCTCAAAAGCATCAATTCTTCAGCATTCAGCTTTCTTTATAGTCCAGCTTTCACATCCATACATGACTACTGGAAAAACCATAGCTTTGACTAGATGGATCTTTGTTGGCAAAGTAATGTCTCTGCTTTTTAATATGCTGTCTAGGTTGGTCATAGGTTTTCTTCCAAGGAGCAAGCATCAGTACCATTAATTGAGCATTATTATTTGAGTATCAGTTATCAATTATTAATTGAGCATGAGTACCATTCATTGAGCATTATTACTACATGTTTGATATAGTTCTTATATGTCTTATCCAGTAATTGAAGCAATACAGAGCAGCAGTTCCCAACCTTTTGGGCACCAGGGACCAAATCTACCACTTAACCCAGTGTCTGGCACATCCTCAGTAGGTGTGCATGGATGCTAAGTCGCTTCAGTCCTGTCCCACTCATAGCTATGAGCTGGGGCCTGCCAGGCTCCTCTGTCCATGGGATTCTCCAGGCAAGAATACTGGAGTGGGTTGCCATTCCATCCTCCAGGGGATCTTCCCGACCCAGGCATCAAACTTGAGTCTCTTGTCTCCTGCATGGCAGGCATTCTTTACCACTAGCGCCACCTGGAGAAAGATATGGCAACCCACTCCAGTATTCTTGCCTGGAGAATTCCATGAACAGAGGAGGCTGGTGAGCTGCAGTCCATGGGGTCACAGAGAGTCGGACATGACTGAATGGCTGACACTTTCACTTTCAGTGCCACCTGGGAAGCCCATCTTCAGTGTAAATAAACTCTAGATAAATATCTCTAAACACTGGGTATTTTCTGCTTGAAAATAGAAAACATTCTGCTTGCAAGGAATAGTCAGTTTCAAGACATCTCCACACATTTTATCATGTTTGTCTCTCCTGAGCCCTAATGGGGGAATTTTGGTAAATATTGTTACCCTTATATTTTATAGATAGAGAATCAGGCTCAGGAAAGTTAAGGGACAAGGTTTAGATGCAGAGCCCAAGCGAGTCTCCACACTCCTGGCCAAGTGCTCTTGCTTTGAGACCAGCTATCCCCCTGGCTAGCAGATGATGTGAAAACTAGATTATAAATACCAGAGAAAAAAGGAAAGGAACAGTTTCATGGAAGATGATTTTCCCATGTACTGGGAGGGGAGAGGGAGGCAGGGGTGGTTTCAGGATGATTCAAGCAGGTTACATTTATTGTGCCGCTGCTGATCTGACAGGAGGCGGAGCTTAGGCAGTAATGTGAGCATTAGGGAGCAGCTGTAAATACAGAGGAAGCTTCCTGTCTCACCTGCTGCTCACCTCCTGCAGTGCAGCCTGGTTCCTAACTGGACAGGTACCAGTCCACGGCCTGGGGTTTGGGTACCCCTGATACAGAGGAGTGGTAAAAGCGAAGACTCTGGTGTTAGAATGCCTGAATTCAAATCTTGTTCCTGGGCTTTTGAAACGTCTATATAAGGGTCTTCTTGGAACCTTCTGGTTATGAACTGTTGATCCTGGGAAAGGAGTTGTAGGCAGTGTCCATGGAGAACAGAAACAGAGGTGGAAGGAATGAAAATCACTGGACCTGGCAGCACAGTTTAGCATGTGGGCCAGTGGGTAAAAGAACCTTCCAAGTGAGATTGTCTGCAGGTAGAGACCCTCTGATTATCCAAGTTACCCCCAGCCCAAGGCCTGGGGGCCAATGGTGGATGCCCCCACAAGTCACTGTTAGACTTGACCATGGAAACTCTATTGATCGGCCTTTCTCATACCCAAGAACTTGGTCCTGCTTCTCTTTGGTCCCACATAGGAAGTGCTTATTTAGGGATGACGGTGGGATCTGCCTGTCACTGGTGACGCAGCCTACTTCCTGGCCCATGAGATGTTTGCAGCTCAGAGGATGGACTGGGAGACAGAGTAACATGGCAGCTCTCAGAGAACCATGTGGCTGGAACTGAGGAAGGGGCAGTTCAGAAAAGGGGAGACTGAGCTAAGAAAAGCGGTTGGGGGAAAAAGTGGGTTGAAGGGGGAGGGGTTCAGGCAGAAGACGGCTGGTTGGTAGACAAACTAGCAGATATCTACCACCCAGAATTTAAAAGGTTAGATAATTTGTCCAGAGTCACACATAACCAAAGCCAGGACTCAAATTAGGCCATTTTGAGTTCAACACCTATGCATTTAACTAAGATGATGAATTAGAATGAACTAGAGAAGTGAGTGAATGCCTGAGTGCATACATATATACATATGGAAATACCACTTTAGACCTTGCCAAGTCAGCTCTCAAATCTAGGAGTGTGTTAGTTGCTCAGTGGTGTCTGACTCTTTGCAACCCCTTGAACTGTAGCCCACCAGGCTCCTCTGTCCATGGGGATTTTCCAGGCAAGAATACTAGAGTGGGTTGCCATTTCCTTCTCCAGGGGTTCTTCCCGACCCAGGGATCGAACCCAGGTCTCCCGCATTACAGGAAGATTCTTCACCATCTGAGCCACTAGGGAAGCCCTCAAATTCAGGAAGCCACATTCAAAACCTTCAGGCGCCGTGGACTTTTGCTCTATCTTACCAGCTTGTAATCCAGGGTCAAGGTAGCAATGAGAGGGGAACATGATGATAAGTAATGTCCATGACTAAAGCCTGTAGCCAAGTCCCCCCAGCAGGTCATGAATCCACCCTCATATGTCAGTCAGTCTGTCAGCATCCCTGTTCAGCTGGGTTCTCAAGCAACCAAAGCCTTGGGTGTGTTGCACACACGTCTAGAGCCCCACAATACAGGAGGAAGCTGATTCAGAGAAGGTGGGACACAGCTTGGTCCTGATGAAGTTCAAGAGGAGATGGTTCAGGACTCAGATCTCGGTAACTGAGCCCCTCTAAATCCCGGAATGGACTCCAAGAGTTGCTGTCTGAGGAGTGATAGTCAACTTGGGAAGTTTCCACCCCTCGGGGCAGGGAGGCATCAGATACTGGAGGAAAACATGATGTATCCTTCAGCCTACTTGAGCCTGTTTAGCAAACTATTTACAATATCCTCTGATCTAAAAGAATTGCTATCTTTTCTAAACTATCCATCTTGCCACGGGGAGGGGCTTATGGGAGAGGAACATCTCTCTAGATGGCATTCGTTGGGTTCAAGGTAAACCTGGAAGGATCATAGCAATTTTATTCTCATGATCTATTTTATTTGCACCTGAATGAAAATATTGCATGAAACTGGAAGAATTTCATAGAGTTTACTGTGACATTTTGAAACACATCAAGTTGAGGATTTGAGAAGTTGGAGTGGTTTAACATTTCCCATTGCAGGGGGAGACCATGTTTCTGAGAGGAGAGTGGTCATGTTGAGGAGCTGCACTGATGTTTCTGGGAGCAGGAGTGATAGTAACAGCGAGGAGGGGGAGGAGGAGGAGAAAAATAGCAAATACTGGTTGTGTGAAACCACCGCACACCATGCCCAGAGATGAAATCACTCCCGAGAGGTCACACAGTTTGCCTGTGTCCTGCCTCCCACAGCCACCTGCCACCATCCTGTCGATGTCCCCCGCCCCCAACAGACTTGGGCTGACACTTGGTGTAAAGTCTTTAGACACAACTGTCAACCCCAGTTTCTGTGGGGCTGAGATGAAAGTGGGAGGCTGTGGAGCTGAAACAGACTCTTCTCCAGATTCTTCCCTCCTAGAATCACAGAAGGGAAAGAGTAAGGAGGTCAGAAATAGTCTCCTGGCAACATGGCACGATGCAGGAAACTTGGGCTTCCAGAGTCAAACAGATCAGCAATAACGTCCTAAACCAGATGTCCCCAACCTCCAAGATTTAATGCCGGATGATCTGAGGTGGGGCTGATATAGTAATAATAGAAATAAAGTGCACAATAAATGTAACGCACTTGAATGATCCCCAAACCATCCCTCCCCCACCCGCGTCCCTGGAAAAATCGCCTTCCATGAAACCGATCCTGTGCTGAAAAGGTTGGGGACCGTTGTACCTAGACCCTCAATGAGCCTCAGTTTTTCATAACAGTACTCACCTATCTGGGAGTTGGTGCTAGTGAAATGCCATCAATCTGTGAGGTGCCCGGCACAGGGCCTAATGCCTGGCACAGTGACTCTAATGCCATCACAATCTCTCCTCATGGTGTTATCTGAAATGACCATAACTGTTTATGGTGCTGAGGGAATTAGCACCTTCCATTCCTGGACCCAGATTCTACCCCAGCATGCCACTTCTCCATTCCTTCACTCTTCAGAGCAGGAGAGATGGAGGGAGAGACCATGGAGAACAGGGACCCACAGACAGCCATGACCAGCAGCAGCAGTGGGTCTGCACAAACCCCAGGGAACCCCGGGCTCTCTCAGAGGGGCTGGAGTCAGCCAGGGAGGGCAGCTGAGGCCTGAGATGACAACTGACTCTCAGTGCCTCTGGGAGACACACACAGGTGCCAGGCAAGAGAGGTTGGATGGGTGTGTGTGTCCAGAGACCCCACTCCCAGCTTAGTTAAGTTTCAAAGATCAAGGCAGTCACAGATCAAATTTGAATATGGAAATTATTTTCTAACACATTTTTTTTTTCAAGATGATAGCTTTCCAGATCTTAGACATCGTTGAGTATACATGTGATGAGAGGATGTATGCGGTAGATAATGTGGTTGTACGTACAGCCATCCATATGGAACTGAGTCTGTCCAGGGCACCTTTATAATCTAGAGACAGAATCGAGAGACATAATATGTGGGGCATCTCCTACCTCCTAAAGCCTGTCTAGGGAAGAGCACTGGACTGATATCTAGCACTGGGGGCTTTCTGAGGATATGAAATATTTTCCCCCCTAGTGACGTCATAATTTACCAAGAACACACAGTCAATAACTTACCGAGAATGCACTTGTTCAAGCCAGTACAAGGGACAGAAAGAGGGCAATAATATAGTCTCTGCCCTCCAGTGCTTAAAGATACATTCAGAGAAAGGAATTTGCGAATCAAACTATAGCTAACATTTTAATGTAACTGCCTAGGGGAGCAGCTGACCCACAAAATGATGATGGAAGATTACATCGAGCTTCTTCTCTGGGCAGGGTGGCCAGGTACAGCATCCTGGTGGTGCTGAGGCCCGAGGAGGGCTGGGAAGGGTGCAGAGCGTTTGAGAAGCAGGGAAGGAGATGATGGAGGGAAGACTGTGCAGCCTGAAAGCAAAGCTACCACACGCAGTACAGAAAAAGCTCATGCAAAACCAAAGAACAAAGAGCACTGGGAGGAGACACAGAAAACAAACCTGTGGTTACCAAAAGGGAGAAGGGAGGGAGGCAGGGACAAGTTAGGAGTGTGGGATTAACAGATATAAACTGCTGTAGAGAAAATAAATAAGCCACAAGGACCTACCATACAGCACAGGGAATTATATTAAGTAGCTTGTAATAACCTATAATGGAATATAACCTGAAGAAATATAACTGAGTCACTTCGCTATGTGCTTGAAACTAATACAGTATTTTAAGTCAACTATCCTTAAAAAAAATAAATAAAAAACAGTAAAGACTGAAATATTACAGCAACAGGGCCAAATACATCATATTAATTAATATAAATGAGCAAAATTTAGTTCTTAATAAAGACTTTCGGGTTGGCTTGTAAAGCAAAAGCCAATTTATGCTAGACTCTAGAGTCACACCTAAAACAAATTCGTACTTTTATATTTCTTCCCAGTCCCTTTTAGTTATTTTCCATTGTCAAGGTTCACAGCATATATATTTCATCCTATAACGTTAGCTGTTTTATTGTTTATTCCTGGCTGTATGTTTAAATTAGTATTGCAAATAACACTTCCAAATATTAAAAAAAGAAAACACCATGAGAGGAGGTAAGTTTTTTCTTTAAAGTAAAAGTATGGAACCAAACATTCTATGTTAAAAGAGGCATACTTTACTTCAAAAAAAAAAAACCAAAAGTAAAATTTTGTGCATAAAATATTATAAAAAACAGTCAGAAGACAAATCTTAGAACAGAAGAATATTTCAAGTATGAAGAATATTTCAAGTATAAAGGGTTCCTGTCATGCAATATACCACAGCTCCCTATGAGTAGATAGGAAAGACAAACAACTCAATAGAAAATGGGTGAAAAATTCGAACAGAAAGTTAAAGAGGAAAATCGAAACAGACGTACAAGGTGCTCTGGCCCATTGCGAGTCAAGGAGATGGAAATTAGAGCAGTTAGATACCATTTTTTATTCTTCAGATTAGCAAACATTAAATAGGGATGACAACCTAGTGCTGGCAAGAACGTTAGCCAGGTGCACTCTTGTGCTTTGCTGATGGGAATTTCAGTCACTCTAAACTTTTAGTAAAGTATTCTTTCTGGCAACATCAAGCACATTCAAAAACACAGGTATTCTTTCATTCTGCTTTTTTATTACTGGGAATCGATGCTTTGGAAATACCAAGATATGTACCATGTGTTTTGGTTAAGTTTCGAGGGAACATTCTAAATGTTTATCAATAAGGGTATGACTGGATAAATTAGAGTGTATCCATTATTAGGAAGTACCATGCAGCTAAACGGCTTCCCTGGTGACTGAGCATAAAGAATCTGCTTACAGTGAAAGAGACTCAGGAGATGTGGGTTCGATCCCTGAGTCGGGAAGATCCCCTGGGGGAGGGCATGGCAACCCACTCCAATATTCTTGCCTGGAAAATCTCATGGACAGAGGAGCCTGGTAGGCCACAGTACATAGGGTCACAAAGAGTCGGACACAACTGAAGTGACTAAGCACACACGCATGCATGCAGCTAATAAAAGGAATTAGGTCTACCATCTATTGAGTTGGAAGTCCGTGGCATGTAATTAAGTGGAAAAAGCAAATCTGCAGAGACGTGTATACTACAATCTGATTTTGGAAAAATACATACCTACTCACACATACTGCTTCCTCAAATGTATGTGTATTCTGTGTGAATATAGAGAATGGATGGTTTTACACCAGAAATTCACTTGGTTACCAGGAATGAAGGGAAGAAAATATTGAGCAAAATGAAGCGTTATCAGATACTTAACCTTTGAAAATCCTCAGAGCTAAGAGGCATAGTTTGTTGTTGTTCAGTCACAAAGTCATGTCTGACTCCTTGTGACCCCATGGACTGCAGCATACCAGGCTCTTCTGTCCTTCCCTATCTCCCCTAGTTTGTTCAAATTCATGTCCACTGAGTCCGTGATGCCATCCAATCATCCCATCCTCTGCCATTCCATTCTCCTTTTGCCCTCGGTCTTTCCCAGCATCAAGGTCTTTTCCAATGAGTTGGCATAGCTTTCAGTTCAATTCAGTTCAGTTCAGTCGCTCAGTCGTGTCCAACTCTTTGCGACCCCATGAATTGCAGCACGCCAGGCCTCCCTGTCCATCACCAACTCCCGGAGTTTACTCAAACTCATGTCCATTGAGTCGGTTACGCCATCCAGCCATCTCATCCTCTGTCGTCCCCTTCTCCTCCTGCCCCCAATCCCTCCCAGCATCAGGGTCTTTTCCAACGAGTCAACTCTTCACATGAGGTGGCCAAAGTATTGGAGTTCCAGCTTCAACATCAGTCCTTCCAATGAACACCCAGGACTGATCTTCTTTAGGATGGACTGGTTGGATCTCCTTGCAGTCCAAGGGACTCTCAAGAGTCTTCCCCAACACCATAGTTCAAAAGCATCAATTCTTTGGCACTCAGCTTTCTTCACAGTCCAACTCTCACATCCATACATGACCACTGGAAAAACCATAGCCTTGCATAGCTTTAGGGGAAGAGAAACAGGAGTGCCCTGCTCTCCTCAGATTTCTGTCCTGTTAGGAGTCTCAGGCCTGCCTCAGGGCAACCCCCACCCATGGTCAGACACAGCTGCCTGATGGACGTCACTTTGGGATGGGATGGAGGTGCAGATTTCCCATTGCCTGGCAGAGACTCTGCCGGTCCCTTCCACTTGCCATGTAGTTTGAAATTTTGCATTCCAACAGTCAGAGGAAGGCTTCAAATAAGCAGCGAGCATTTAGTGTTAGATCCAGGTGTCATCTCCAGCCAGAAACAAAAATGCTCTGATTTGGGAAAAATAACCTCTGATGCCTAAAGAGGCTCTAATAAGTGCTTTCGTTCCAGAATCTTGAGAAATGACTTTGCCTGTAGATGAGAGAGGGCATCCAGGAAGAGAGATGCCCTCTGCTCTCTGATGAGGGACCACAGCGGCCTTCACAGCAGCCCTGCCTGGGCCCTTCTTCTCCATGAGGACACATTCCCCCAGGAGACAGACCCAGGGACTTCCGGAAAGAATATGGTCCCTGTGTGTCCCAGGGTGCTGAAGGCTGCCACCTTCACTGCTACTGGTGGAGGAACCTTAAAGCAGAAGGAAGACTTTGACATCTCAAATCAGCACAGATTGGTTCTAGAATTTTCCTGAGGGAAGGCTTATGGCATAACATGCTCTAGTTTTGTGAGGCAGACTTTCTTCTGAGGAGACTTCCCGGCCGAACAGGTGTTCAGCTTGTACTGTGAGAACTGATCAGAAACCCTCCAAATGACTTCATGTTTCCCTGAGAAAACTAATCAGAGATTTTTTTTTTCTCTTGAGGAAGATGATTTCAGGTCTCCAGAGATCTTTTGAAATGTTAGTGTGGCAGGGAACTGCATTTTTTATAGACAGATGTTGTTGTTAAATGTGTTTGTGGAGATGATGTTTGTTCAGTGCTGCCCTCTGAGGAATTCAGGGCGCTTTACAGACATTTTCTTCGTTATTTCTTAAGGTTTTTTCTTTCTCCTGAACATATTTTACTCCTTGACTATAAATTTTTCATTCAGCTCTTCTCACTGGATTTTCTCTGAAATATTTCCTGTTTACTTCATTTCCTCCTACTCTCTGCATTTCCAAGATGATATACTCATGCTGGTTCAGACATCCTAGAAAAGACTTCAAGATTTTTCCTTTCAGAATCTCAGGCTTCTCTTTCTGTGTTTACTTTCACAAACTTTCCCATTTATAATATTTTCACCATACTTTCCCCCGCTTGAAAGAAGAATTGCTTGAAACATACCTTATTCTTCCACATAAATAGTCCCTATGTTAACTTTATTTGTTTACTTGTTTCTACCAGTCTTGCTTCACAGAGAAGTTGAGGTAACTATTGGGTTGGCCAAGAAGTTCATTGGGGATTTTCCATAACATTTTTAACCCAACAATTTGTGGTAACTAAACATATTCTTTGGGCTTCCCTGGTGGCTCAGCAGTAAAGAGTCAGCCTGCAATTCAGGAGATGCAGTTTGATCCCTGGGTTGTGAAGATCCCTTGGAGAAGGAAATAGCATCCCACTCCATTCTTGCCTGGACAATTCCATGGATAGAAGAGCCCGGTGGGCTGCAGTCCATAGGATGCAGAGCTGGATACAACTTGGTGACTAAAACAACAACAAACACATTCTTAAACATGAGTACTGTGTATTGGCATTGCATATCTGATATTCATAGCAGAATTGTGTTTTTTTTTAACCTGGTTCTCCTTTCAGTCAGTCCTAAAGGAATTTGTTAATTTCCTTCCCACTGTCATCATCCTTGAAGAAACAATCAAGAAAAGACAATCACGACTGTAAGGCAAGCTAATCTTCTGTAGACACAGGTCAGATACTTCTCGCCCTTCAGGAAATAACCTCTAAGAACACCTTTTTACTGGTTCTCTCATCCGATGATAATGTGGTAGGGAGCCTGTGTCCTCAAGAGATCTTGGGAGCATGAGAATATATAGAAAACACCTAGAAATCACTCCATATTTTACAGATGTGGGAACTGGGGCTTAGAGAGTTACAGAAATTTGTCCACAGTCACAGTAATACTTAGGGACATGTTCAGAATTTCATTTAGGAGACAAGACATCTAAAAAGTCACTAAAGAAGGTAGTAAAGAGTGTGAAATAATGATTTAGTTACACTGAGCAGTGGTGAGCTGGGAAATGTTTAACATCTAGGGGTCTGGGTGAGCAATGCATGCGTGCTCAGTTGCTCAGTCATGTCTGACTCTTTGCAACCCGGTGGGTTATAGCCTGCCAGGCTCTTCTGTCCATGGAAATTTTCCAGGCTAAAATACTGGAGGAGGGGTGCCACTTTGGGATCTTCCTGACCTAGGGATCGAACCCATGTCTGCTGTTATTGGCAGGCAGATTCCTTACCACTGTACCACCGTGGAAGCCCATGTGTTTGCATATCTGTGTGCTGGGAGTGGGCAGAGGAAGCCCCAAATTCATGGTGCCCACGGCCAGTTTCAAACCACCAACCTGAAGCCATTGAGCAATGAGTTGGGAAGAGATGGGTGCAGGCCAGCTGGGCGTCTGGAGGAACAGAGATCTTCGGTGTGGGGGGAGCGGATCTGTAAGGACCAGAACTGAGCAAGACCAACACTCCTCTCCACACACGTGAAGGGCCATCCTTGGTCTCTGCATGGAGCAGCTGCAGGAGTCTGCATCTTTGCTCTTGCTTTTATTTCAGCAGATAAACTTCTCTTCACCCACTAAGCCATCACTTCCGTTTCAAGGCCCAGCTTTAAGAAAGGATCCTGGTCAAAGTATTCCCTGACGCTTTCAGAAATGGTCACTTCTACTCTGAATCCCAGAGTAATTTTTTAATACCTTTTATTAGGGTAATTAGCAAAGCCTGACTTGATACTATTGTCAGTAGCTAGTTTCTTTCCCTCATAGTAGCCCTTATAATAGCCCTCATGGTCAAAAAAAGAGTCTGAAATGCAGTACTTGGGTGCAATCTCAAAAACAACAGAATGATATCTGTTCGTTTCTGAGGCAAACCATTCAATAGCACAGTAATCCAAGTCTATGCCCCAACCAGTAATGCTGAAGAAGCTGAAGTTGAATGGTTCTATGAAGACCTACAAGACCTTTTAGAACTATCACCCAAAAAAGATGTTCTTTTCATCCTAGGAGACTGGAATGCAAAAGTACCAAGTCAAGAGATATCTGGAGTAACAGGCAAATTTGTCCTTGAAGTACAAAATTAAGAAGGGCAAAAGCTAACACAGTTTTGCCAAGAGAATGCACTGGTCATAGCAAACACCCTTTTCCAACAACACAAGAGAAGACTCCACACATGGACATCACCTGATGGTCAATACCGAAATCAGATTGATTATATTCTTCACAGCCAAAGGTGGAGCAGCCCTATACAGTTAGCAAAAACAAGACCAGGAACTGACTGTGGCCCAGATCATGAACTCCTTATTGTCAAATTCAAACTTAAATTGAAGAAAGTACAGAAAACCACTAGACCATTCAGGTATGACCTAAATCAAATCCCTTATGATTATACAGTGGAAGTGAGAAATAGATTCAAGGGATTAGATCTGATAGTCAGAGTCTGAAGAACTATGGACAGAGGTTCGTGACATTGTATGGGAAGCAGTGATCAAGACCATCCCCATGGAAAAGAAATGCAAAAAGGCAAAATGGTTGCCTGAGGAGGCCTTACAAATAGCTGTGAAAAGAAGAGAAGCAAAAGACAAAGGAGAAAAGGAAATATATTCCCATTTGAATGCAGAGTTCCAAAGAATAGTAAAGTAGGGATAAGAAAGCCTTCCTCAGTGATCAGTGCAAAGAAATAGAGGAAAACAATAGAATGGGAAAGACTAGAGATCTCGTCAAGAAAATTAGAGATACCAAGGGAACATTTCATGCAAAGATGGGCACAATAAAGGGCAGACATGGTATGGACCTAACAGAAACAGAAGATATTAAGAAGAGGTGGCAAGAATACACAGAAGAAATAGACAAAAAAGATCATGATCCAGATAACCACGATGGTGTGATCACTCAGCTAGAGCCAGATATCTTGGAATGCAAAGTCAAGTGGGCCTTAGGAAGCATCACTACAAACAAAACAAGTGGAGGTGATAGAATTCCAGCTGAGCTATTTCAAATCCTAAAAGATGATGCTGTTACAGTGCTGCACTCAATATGCCAGCAAACTTGGAAAACTCAGCAGTGGCCACAGGACTGGAAAAGGTCAGTTTTCATTCCAATCCCAAAGAAAGGCAATGCCAAAGTGTTCAAACTACCACACAGTTGCACTCATCTCACACGCTAGCAAAGTAATGCTCAGAATTCTCCAAGTGAGGCTTCGCAGTACGTGACCCTGAACTTCAGATGTTCAAGCTGGATTTAGAAAAGGCAGATGAACCAGAGATCAAATTGCCAACATCTGTTGGACCGTAGAAAAAGCAAGAGAGTTCCAGAAAAACATCTACTTCTGCTTTATTGACTACATCAAAGCCTTTGACTGTATGGATCACAACAGACTGTGGAAAATTCTTCAAAAGATGGGAATACCAGACCACCTTATCTGCCTCCTGAGAAATCTGTATGCAACTCAAGAATCAACAGTTAGAACCAGACATGGAACAAAATACTGGTTCCAAATTGGGAAAGGAGTACTCAAGGCTGATTATTGTCACCCTACTTATTTAACTTATATGCAGAGTACATCATGAGAAATGCTGGGCTGGATGAAGCACAAGCTGGAATCAGGATTGCTGGGAGAAATAGCAATAACCTCAGATATGCTGATGACACCACCCTTATGGCAGAAAATGAAAAAGAACTAAAGAGCCTCTTGGTGAAAGTGAAAGAGGAGAGTGAAAAAGTTGCATTAAAACTCAACATTTAAAAAATGAAGATCATGGCCTCCTGTCCCATCACTTCATGGCAAATAGATGGGGAAACAATGGAAACAGTGAGAGACTTTATTTTGAGGGGCTCCAAAATCACTGCAGATGGTGACTGCAGCTATGAAATTAAAAGACACTTGCTCCTTGGAAGAAAAGCCATGACCAACCTAAACAGCATATTAAAAAGCAGAGACATTACTTTGCCGACAAAGGTCCATCTAGTCAAAGCTATGGTTTTTCCAGTAGTCATGTATGGATATGAGAGTTGGACCATAAAGAAGGCTGAGTGCCAAAGAATTGATGCTTTTGAACTGTGGTGTTGGAGAAGACTCTTGAGAGTCCCTTGGACTGCAAGGAGATCAAACCAGTCGATCCTCAAGGAAATCAGTCCTGAATATTCATCGGAAAGACTGATGCTGAAGCTGAAACTCCAATGCTTTGGCCACTTGATGCAAAGAACTGACTCATTAAAAAAGACCCTGATGCTGGGAGAGATTGAAGAGAGGAGGAAAAGGGGATGACAGAGGATGAGATGGTTGAATGGCATCACCAACTCGATGGACATGAGTTTGAGAAAGCTGTGGGAGTCGGTGATGGACAGGGAAGTCTGGCCTGCTGCAGTCCAGGGAGTCACAAAGATTTGGACATGACTGAGTGACTGAACTGACTGAGTGTCTTTCCCAGATGATGCTAATGGTAAAGAACCTGCCTGCCAATGCAGGAGATATAAGAGATGCAGGTTCGATCCCTGGGTTAGTATGATCCCCTGGAAGAGGGCATGGCAACCTACTGCAGTGTTCTTGCTTGGAGAATCCTGTGGACAGGGGAGCGTGGCAGGCTGCAATCCATAGGGTTGCAAAGAGTCAGACATGACTGAAGGAAATTTGCACAGTGTCTTTCCCCAGGAGACTGTCCTTGAAGGACAAAGGACCATGTCTTACTCCTTCATTTTCCGAGAAGCAGTTCAGGGTGGTGGGTGGGAGCCTGGGCTCTGGAATCAGGCTGGTCAGCTTCAGAGCCAACACTGTGCTCACTTACCTTGCTACCATGAGCAAGTCATCAGAACTCTCTGATCTCACCTGTAAAATGAGACCTTAAATTGCATCCTCCATCTCATAAGCTCACTGTGGCGATTCATGAGATTCCTGGATGTGGTTAGTACCCAGCACATACTAAGCCCTCAGTAAACATGGCCTGGTGTTCTTTTCTTTAGCACGTAACTCAGTGCCTGGCACAGAACTGATGTGCAGTTGACGTCAGTTGCATTGCATTGAAATGAAGCACGGATGTGATCCAGCGAGCTTGACAGGAAGTTGGGAAAAAAAGAGTGCTAGAGGAGACCATGTGAGCAGATGATTGCTGGGGAAATGAGAATGAGATAGTAAATAAAAACTGATGGATCATAGAACTGCAGGATCAGAACCTAGCTCTCCAGCTGTGATATGATGAACACAGAGCCGGGTAGGATCACCTACTCCCTCCCCTTGCCCTGTGTGCTGAACGCTCTAAAGTCTGGAAATATACCATTTTTCGTGGCAATAGCTCATGTAGACTGCTGTTCCTTGAAATAGCTCCTTTTCAGTACTGTACAGTTGCTTTAAAAAATCTAAATGCTAGACATTAGTATAAATACTGTTGAATTTTTTTCCATTTCATTCAATCCATTATTCCCGCGAATTTGTGTTGCTTCCTACCTTAATTCTGCATTGCAGTCTATCTTCTATCCGTTCTAGTTTGTGTTATCTGCAACTGGGTGAGCATGACTTTTATTTTGTTTTCTGAAACACTATCCAGGCCCCTTCTAAAAACAGAGTCTCCAGACATGTTGCTAGAGACCTCTTTCTGTGTTGGCGTTGATTCATTAAATGATCTCATATTTTTTTTCTCTTTGGGTATAGATTTTAAACTCCTTTCAAATCTATCAAGTATATAAGGATCTGTATTATATTCCCTCTTGTTCACAAGTTTCATGAAAAAACTTGCCGGCATGCTATGTCTGCAGCATTTTTGTTTCACCAATAAAGCCAAGCTATCAGAAAAGAAAATGTAGCCAACTTGTTGAAACCTGTTCCTGATTAACCTAGGTGAACTTCCTAAACTGACTTCCTTTTCTGATTTTAACAAGAGATGTATGTTTCAAAATAGTGAAGTTAACGATACCAAGATAGATTAGACTCAATGCCCAGACCTCGACCATCTAGCTGACAAGCCTGAACACAATCCTGAGAGTTGTGGAAGGTTGTTGAAATTTTTGAATAGGAATTATATGATGATACGATGTTTTAAGAAGATCCATCTGGCAGCAGTGTCCTCGGTGGATGCTAGCAACATGTTATGTGAGGTTTGATGTTGCCCACAGTGATCCCAGAATAGGCTTCCAGACCATTGGTATAGCAATAAAGATGGAAGAGAAGACATTTGGGTTTAAAGAAGAAAATTCAGTGAGACTATTGGGGTAACACAGTAGCAGTGAAAAAATAAAAATAGATAGTTTGGGGCTTCCCAATCTTTTTCACATAATGGAATATGCAGAAAATGTCAATTTGGCCACTGGGGAAACTAGGGCTGCTTGGATAGGGCCATGACCCAGTGTCATCGGCCTCTCAGGGCTGGGGCCTCCCTTCTCCAAACCCCACGTCCCCCATATCACACACAAAAGACATTATTAAGATCTCCACATGGACATTTTTGTTTTAGAAATAAGTAGTCTTAGCAATATGAAGCTATTTGAACATTTTCATTTTAGAAATGAGTAGTCTTAGCAATATGAAGAAAAACAAACTTGCACCAAAGTCAGGACCAGCAGTATGGAAGAGACTAGATGTGTAAAGGGAAGCCATGTTTGCTTCAGGGCCTAATTCTGAACAGATGTGAAATATGGCTAACATGCTTGGAAGAGAACTAGCATCAAGGTTAATGCCAAGCAAGAGAAGCCAGGCCACCAAGCCACTGCCCATGCTGAGTGACACAGGAGAACAGAGGCGGTGGCTATACAGCCTAACTTGGGCATGAAAGTAGGCAATGCCCACCAGACATTCTGGGGGGAGGTATAGACCGCACCTAGGGAGGCACTAGGTAGAAACTGAAGTGTAGACAAACGCAGAAACGAAGAAGTGACTTTGAGTTTTGTATTCATGTGGAGATCTAAGCCCGTTTGCTTGGAAGTGTATGCAGTCCTGCCCATTTATTGCTCCTTGTTGGTTTTCGAGGTTCGTAAATTAAGTCGTTCTGTAGTTTTGGAGCCTCACCTGTGCTACTAATTTGCTTTGCTGCATGGAGCAAATTATAGACTGGGAAAATGCGGGAACTTGCCATCTATAATTCGTGGTGCTAATTGAAGATGTTTGGTTTTAGAAAATTAAAAGGTGTTTCCTTTTTCTTCAGTAAACTCAATGATAGAGTGAGAGCAGGAACCTTACCAGCAAGGCGTGCAGATTCTATTATAAAAACAGGAATGAATGGCTCTTTTAAAAAGGAATGGAACCCACACATTTCTCCCAGTGCCTGGCAGCAGGGCCACCATGTGCCTGATGCCAGGGGCACCCATCTTTACACTGGAGTGTGTGACATGGGGGCACACGGCCCTTGTGGCCACATGTGACAGCTCACAGAGAGACCTCTCTGATTCCCCCTGGGGCACCCACCCAGTCCAGCAGGTGCCTATCTGCATTGACCTGTGACATTCGTCACCCCCACGATCACACTCCCTTCCCTAGGCAATATGTGCTCTAGTCTTTCATCCTGACTCACCGTTTTATTCCAATTCAGATCCACCCAGTTGTCCACATGGCTCCCCCCTGGACCTCTGGCACGGGCCAAAACACATCCTTCTGGATTACTTGCTCCAGTCGCTCTGTTGACCTTTCCAGAACTGCACTCTGCTCTCATCATCCCACTCCTCACTACAGTTAAGGAGAAATACCGCCAGGCACTCCAGGCAGGCAGCTCTGGCCTCCTCCCAGCACTGAGACATGCGTCAGTTTTTGCACTTGTCACTGGGCACTGTCAACATTCGATTACACTTTGACTCCTTCACTCCATGTGAGCTTGATGAAGGGCAGGGCTTCTTTGACCCCCAGGGCTTAGCAGCGTGTCCAGCACATAGTAGGCCCTCTTTTCACATTTGGTACATGGGTGAGTAAATGAATATCCTGCCTTCCTTAGATCCAGACACAGTATTCTCATCCTGAGCACATGGACAAAGCCAGCATCTTTGACTTTCATTTAACAGCTGGTTAGGTGATGCCAGGAGAGGCCACCCTGTCTCCGCCAGTGGTTTCTGAGTCTTGCCTTTATCCCTGTGCAGGTAGGGAAGTGGAAAGACAAGTCCCTGCAGATGAAGTACTACGTGTGGCCCCGAATGTGCCCTGAGACGGAAGAACAGGAGGATGACCACCTGAGCATCGTAACACTGGAGGAAGCCCCATTCGTCATTGTGGAGAGCGTGGACCCTCTGAGTGGAACCTGCATGAGGAACACGGTCCCCTGCCAAAAGCGCATCATCTCTGAGTATGTCACCTTCCCCGGGGCTCTGGGGAGGGAGTGGGGCCTGGGACAGTCAGATTGGCCCCAGCCGTTGGCACCAGGCTGGGATCCGAGGCACAGAATTGATTGGGCGCCATGTCTGAATCCTGTTGCTGTTGCGTGATGGGGTTTCCGGCAGCCCTGTGGTCTGGCATCTGGTTCTATCCAGATTGTGACCCGGGAGAATTGCCACTAAACCTGTTATCATTTCTGAGGCTTTGCCTGGGTCTCCATGAGATTCAAGTTCATGGAGATTTAAATTTACATTGGCTTTGAAAGATGTTTTTTTCCGGTCAGCATGTCTTGACATTGTGAGATTTAGAAACATTTTGGGAAATAGATAAAACTAATCTTATGTTGTTAGAAGGCAGGATAATGGTTCGTTTTTGGCGAGGGTGGAAAGGGTCTGGAAGGGAGATCAAGAGGCCTCTAAGGTGCTGGTAACTCTTCTGTATCTGGATTTGGGTTCTGGTTAAATGTTTGAGTTCCATGTATGAAAATTCATCTAGCTGAACCCTTCGGATATCTGTATTTTCCTGATGCATTTTATATTCAAAGGAACATTGAAAATTATGAGAAAACATGGTCCAGTGTGATGAGATAATGAGATTATTTTAGTTCTGTGTTCTGATTTATGTCCTCACTCAGGCCTGATATAAATTGTGCTGAGCTGTGAAGGGGCGCCCGCTTTGTGGTTGGAGTTTTAATGGCAAAGGGTAATATTTTGCCTCTTGTGTAAAAGCCTGGTTTTTGTTTTTTTTGTTTCTTTACCCGGTCAGAAATAAAACAGATGAGGAGCCAGGTTACATCAAAAAGTGCTGCAAGGGGTTCTGTATTGATATCCTTAAGAAAATTTCTAAATCTGTGAAGTTCACCTATGATCTTTACCTGGTTACCAATGGCAAGCATGGGAAGAAAATCAATGGAACCTGGAATGGTATGATTGGAGAGGTGAGTGTCAGGAGTTAAGGGCCATTTCCATGTTTCATTTATTTCATCTAATATAAAAAAATGCCTATTTCACAATCAGCATTTTTATTGGAGAATACCTGCTTTTACAATATTGTGTTCATTTCCGCTGTATAACGTCATGAATCAGTTATATGTAAGCCTATATCCCCTCTCTATTCTGCCTCCCTCTCACCCTCCATCCCACCCCTATAGGTGATCACAGAGCTCTGAGCTGAGCTCCCTGCACTATAGAGCAGCTTCCTGCTGTTGTTGTTTACCCATTCAGTCATTTCCAACTCTTTTGCCACCCTATGGACTGTAGCCTGCCAGGCTCCTCCGTCCATGGAATTTCCCAGACAAGAATACTGGAGTGGGCTGCCATTTTCTTCTACAGGCTAACTTCCTGACCCAGGGATCGAACTCCTGTCTCCTGCATTGGCAGGCGAATTCTTTAACACTGAGCCACCAGGGAACCTCCCCAACCCCCACCCCCCACCCCGCCAGCTATCTAGAAAATACAAAATAGTACAGTTGACTCTTGAACAACATAGGTTTAAACTGTGTGGCTCCATTTATGCATGGATTTTTCTCAATAAATACATCATCGGCCCACCTTACCTGTGGGTTTTGCATCTTGGGATTCAACCAACCACAGATCCTGTCCTATGTTTACGAGCGGCAGTTGGTGGAATCTGAAGATAAGGAGGGACTTAAAGATCCTCAGGTGTTGGTATCCATGGCAGGAGTTGGTACCTGGGGACACTGAGGGATGACTGTAAATGAAATGTACTGTTCCCACTATGCAAAGGGAGGCACTCTAGGGCCCGAATATTTTCCCCATGTTGACCCCTCACCTCCCTGGGCACTCTTATCTGGAGCCTCGCACCTTTTTCCTCAGGTGGTCATGAAGAGGGCCTATATGGCAGTGGGGTCGCTGACCATCAACGAGGAGCGATCGGAGGTGGTCGATTTCTCCGTGCCCTTCATAGAGACTGGCATCAGCGTCATGGTGTCACGCAGCAATGGGACCGTCTCACCTTCTGCCTTCTTAGGTGAGTGATGGGCTTGCAGGTGTGAAGAACATGGATGCAGGGACAGGCCAGACTCTCTCAGTCAGGAACTGGTTTGCCAGGAGCTTCCCTCAGCCAGGGATTTCATTGTGGGGATCTCAGAACTGACCTTTCTCCAGCATGGAAACTGAAGACCACCCTCAAAAATAGGAAGGCATCATTCCCTATTAAAAAAAAACCACACACAACAGTGCAGGACTGGTAGCAAGGGATCCTACTTGAGTCCCACTCCTGCCTCTTCCTATCATTGAACCTAGAATAAGCTTACTCCATGCTGGGGCCCAGTTTCTTCATCCATTATTGTTGTTGTTCACTTGCTAAGTTGTGTGCGACTCTTCCCAACCCCATGGACTGCAGCACGCCAGGCTCCCCTGTCTTTCACTGTCTCCTGGAGTTTGCTCAGATTCATGTCCATTGAGTCAGAGATACTATCTAACCATCTTATCCCCTGCCACCTCCTTCTCCTTTTGCCTTTAGTCTTTACCACCATCAGGGTCTTTTCCAGTGAGTCAGCCTTTAGCATCAGGTGGCCAAAATATTGGAGCTTCAGCACCAGTCCCTCCAGTGACTATTCAGGTTTGATTTCCTTTAAGATTGACTGGTTTGATCTCCTCGCTGTCCAAGGGACTCTCGAGAGTTTTCTCAGGCACCGCAATTCGAAAGCATCAGTTCTTTGGCACTCAGCCTTTGACACTCATCCGTAGAAGAAGGCATTTTGACTAGCTGATCTCTGAAGCTGCTTCCTGCTTTAATAACTTCTAATTCTGGATATCATTCAAATACCTATTTATTTCAAATTATCTTCAAGAATGGAGCTCAGTGCTACAAAAAAAAAAAAAAAAGGTTTTCTGCCTTCACATTAATTTTCAGAGGCTTTGCCAAATCAAGCTATTCTGACCCTAACCTATCCCCCACCCCTCCCCATAGGAACCTGTACCTCACTCTCCAGCATCACTTATGTGTCAAAAGCCTTCCATATGATATAAGACCGGGTGAGATGAGGCCAAGATTTCAATTAGATGAGGTCTTTTGTGAGCTCATACTCCATATTTTTTTTTGCCGGGGCTGTGAGAGCAAGGGATTGGAAAATAAAATGTCACCTTGAAAACAAACCATTGGCTAGGAGATAGGAAGTTGGTTTGGTCCTAAACAAGCTGAAAGCCCTTGGGCCAGTCACCATCTCTCTAAAGGACATTAATACTCTTTTGTGAGGATGTTGGAATAGACAACAACTAACACTTCTTTCAGCTTCAATCTGGGGAGAATTATTGAAGGAACACACTCCAAGGCAGAGTTACAGATTCCAGAGAATTTTTCTATAATTACTCAGATTTCTCAACTAACCTCTTACTCACAGTAAAGCGACTCTCGCCCTGCCAATTTTATGTGAAATGTTATTGGATAGGACACACAATGTATATTAATCCTCAGAGCAGTTTTACGTATTTTATTTGCTTTTTCTCCTTTACAAGGGTAATTGAAACATTAAAAGATACAAATAAACCATATTGTAATTTTCATCTTGTCAGCCCAGCACTAACTCTAACTTCTGAACTAGAAGACCCAGTGACACTTCAGTGTAGCTCTAGGATGACATAGAAATGCCAGGCAGGGTGTGTGTATGTGTGGAGGAAGAACAGTCAGTTAATTACAGGAGTAAGACAAGTCAGTATTTATTGAACACTTATTATGGGACGGCCCAGGCATCCCTCTACCAACTTCGATCATATTATTTCATTGGCACTATTAACATACTCAGTTTATGGCTTAGGAAACTGAATCTCATTTATGTAATTTTCCAGCAGTCTCCCAGCTAGTAAGGAGCAGATCCAGAATTAAAGTTTAGATGTGGCTGCCCTTGCAGCCTGTGTTCTAGTACAGGTGGGGCCATTTCAGAGCTCGACTCCTAAATCAGGAATCAGTCCAGTGGGCTGGGACTAAGACGTGATTTAAAATGGAAAAGCACAGACTTTTGCCCTCAGAAGCCCTCAATTTTTATAACCTGGCTCTGCCACCTTCTGAGTATGAACTTACAAAGGGCTGGGACCGTTGAGTCTTAGTTACTGTTCTGTAAAATATATATAATAATCCATAATGAAAGGGCTGTTATCAAAGGACCATAGAAACTATGTGATGAGGTACTTTCTAAATTGTGTAGACCAGTACAGATATTTCTTTGTGTTTTATGTACTGAAAGTTGCCCTGGGCCTAATGAGGGGAAAGAAAGCCTAGAGACAGTGCTTTTACTCGGTTATTCCCTAATCTTGGACAAAGTGAGATTGAAGTAGGATTGCAGTCAGTCAGAACCAAGGAGGAGAGGATTTCTACTCCACTTTTTTATTGTTCAGTCACTCAGTTGTGTCTGACTCCACAACCCAATGGACTGCAGCATGCCAGTCTCCTCTGTCCTTCACTATCTCCCAGAGTTTGCTCAAATTCATGTCCATTGACATGCCATCCAACCATCTCGTCCTCTGCCATCCCCTTCCCCCCTGCTCTTAATCTTTCCCAGTATCGGGGTCTTTTCTAATGAGTCAGCTCTTATCATCAGATGGCCAAAATATTGGAGCTTCAGCTTCAGCATCAGTCCTTCCAATGAATAGTCAGGGTTTATTTCCTTTTGGCTTGACTGGTTTGACTCTACTGTCTAGAGGCTTTGAACTGTACCTTCCACCCTCACATCTCTGGCTGCCACTGAAAGGTTTTGCATTTCACAGTTGGAGTGTGCCTTATCAAGGTTCTTTTTAAATTAATTAAGTGACTGGGCTGTTATAATTCCCTTCGGAGTTCAAAAGTAAAGTAGATTTCAAAGTTAAGGAAATATTTTTGAATTTCCAGTCCGTTTTCCCCCTTTTCAGTTTCATCTTTATTAATGATTTGGAAGATGGAGAAAACAGCATGTTAATTCACTTAGCTCGGAGTTTACAATGTGATGTGACAGCTATAAAAGGCCAGAACTATTTTGAGGCACAATTGAGGAAGCATTGTATTGTGGGACTGAAGAGTGATTGTCCCTTTTCACAGGCCTCCAGAGAGAGAGCTACTGGAATTCAGTGTTCAATTACTGGACACCTCTGAGCCAGAGAGATTTAGATCAGCTGGAAGAGAGTCTCCAAAAATGATTAAAGAAATTAAAGAAAGCAGGTGTAGAACATTCCTGCTATCTTGCCTGGTCTTGTCCCGTCAACCCTGTCACCTGGAAAGACTAGATTGTGCTTGTACTGTTAATTATCATGTTCCTCTCTTATTTGCTACATTCCCAGTGTTGTAGATACTGATATTTAATTTAGATTGATTTTTTTAACATTGACATTGTCTCATACACTAATGATATCTAATAAAATACACCATATCCAAGCAAGCTGAAAATGTCAATCTAGGCAGGAAAGTTCAAGAGAAGTGAGGCAAGGAGGCAAGGGAGTCATTCATTGTACTTAAGTATTACTGAACCAATTCAAGCCTCTAAGAGTGACTGAGTTTGTTGAGAATGAACTTGGCTGCAAGGCTTGGAATGTTACTGAAAGCTTTCCTAGGTCCCACTGTGGGGTGTGGCATATAGATGAGGGTGTAAACCAAGAGTGGGTCCCACAGGACTCACTTACTCCATGTCTAGTGTAGGGTTGGCCAAAAAGTTCGTTTTGAGTTTTTCTGTAGGATGTTATAGAAAAATCAGAATGAACCTTTTGGCCACATGAGTGCATGCTCAGTCACTTCAGTCATGTCTGACTCTTTGCGACCGTACAGACTATAGCCCACCAGGCTCCTCTGTGCATGGGATTCTCCAGGCAAGAATACTGGAGTGGGTTGCCATGCCCTCCTCCAGGGGATCTTACCGACCCAGGGATCAAACCCGCGACTCCTGCAGCTCCTGCACTGTAAATGGACTCTTTACTACTGAACCACTGGGGAAGCCCAACTTTTTGGCCACCTCAATACTTATTCTAGTTCC
Organism: Cervus canadensis; assembly: GCF_019320065.1. NCBI lineage: Eukaryota > Metazoa > Chordata > Mammalia > Artiodactyla > Cervidae > Cervus > Cervus canadensis. The sequence continues at coordinate 23,061,466 of NC_057406.1, read as the reverse complement.
ACTGTTTACCAAAAACCCAGATATCGGTCTAATCATGGCAGAAACTATCTCTACCATCTCAAAAAGGACAGGCAAGAGGCTGTCCTTCTCATGTGTTTGAAAGAAAATAAATTTCCACATGCCTATCAGGGGAATGGAAACAGTCAGACACAGCCTCTTACTCCTCCTAACGCAGGCCCTGACTCTCTGAAAGGGGCACACACTTGTGGTTTGTGTTTCCCAAAGAGACGCGTCGCAGGGAGTGAAGGAACACATGACTAAATCAGGACCCGTTCGTTCTGTTTTAACCCTGAGTGCCGATGTTCTCCTTCCCCAGAGCCATTCAGCGCTGACGTGTGGGTCATGATGTTTGTGATGCTCCTCATCGTCTCGGCCGTGGCCGTCTTTGTCTTCGAGTACTTTAGCCCCGTGGGTTACAACAGGTGCCTCGCTGACGGCAGAGGTAAGGCGGCTGTAACCGCGGCATGTCTGCCTTTTTCTCCTTCTCGGCTCTGAATCTCTGTGCCCCTCGCCTGCTGTCTGCCTCCTCCCTAACCCTCAGGCCTCTAGGTTGTCCTCTTAGTGACTTGTTAGAAAGACCCCAGTTAAGATGCTGGTTTGAATCTGTGTGTCCCCTCCCCGGCTCAAGCCTGGCCCCTAGCCCAGTTCTACCCCTGGAGGAGTGAGAGCTGAGCAGGCAGGAGATGCGTGTAACGTAACCGTGTTAGAGGAAACTGTTGTGATAACCTTAGGCTATGATAAGCAGTCTGTCTGATCAGATGGGCTAACAAGGCAGATGAGATGCATGTATCGAGAATAAGAAAAAAAGTAGACTGAATCATGGAAAAGCAAGGGCTAGAACTAGTTTCAGAATTTTCTGAATTCACAGAATAAGACATCTTAGAATGATAAAAACATAAAAAAAAGAAAGAAAAAATAGGTCACCCCAGGGTACATGCCAGGGTAGTTGTGACTGAAAGAATTCTCCGCAGCCAAAGGATTACCTCTGGTCTCTACAGAATGTGTCTGCAGCTCACATCCCTCTGTCAAGAGGCAGAGATTTGGGTATTAAATAAAATGGCCAGGGGATAACAGTTCTCACCCACAGCTACTCTTGGGGGTGGTTCATCCATCTTCCTGGCTATGAAGATCCACCCATGTGTTTGAGGCATTTGTGAGACCTCACACAAAGTTTACTAGATCTCCAAAGGGGAACATGGGATCCTTCTAAATATCTCTTCTAAAACTTCCTGAAAACCCCATGATTAGGAAATATTATGCCTTCTCTGAGTCTTTACCCAACCACAAAGTGAGCTTTGTCCTGGAATTATGCCTCAAAGAGGAGAGATTCTTAATACATTAAGAATTAACTATAGAGCACTTAAAAGACAAAGATGCAAAGACCTCATATTCCAATATTCTGAATATTCAATATTCAAGTCCAGAGCGGAACTCAAACCACTATAAGTTTCAAAATAGCAGTTCTCTACCTTGGTTGCATGTTAGAATAACCACTCCACCCCACGCCAATTTAATAAGAATCTCTGGGGATGGGGTGCCAGGCAGCAATATTTTGTCAAAGCTCCCTTTGTGCTTCTGTTGAATTCACAGTCCAGGCTATGAACCACACCTACACTGAAGGATTTCCAGGTGCACACCTACCTTCTCATCTGGGGTGTGCATTCTGGGCTGGAAATGTGAACATCTCCACCATACAGAATAGTCAAGTGCTTCCTGCTTGTGCCAAAAGGTCACCCCAAAGCTGTGGCTACTCCCCATCCCGATTAGTAACAAGTGAGGCATTGGAGAAGCACAGGAGTACCTACATATGTTGGCAATGTTAAGAACTAAAGCCAGCATGTACCCTCACCGACCTGCAAAGAAAATCAAAGCAGCAAATATTCAGACACCAAATTCAGAGCAAGAACTTACAATGACTCACTTTACCAAAGGATGCTTGTCTTCGCCAAGGAATTCAACATGGGGCCACTTTAAGTATCAAGTCTCCTTGCGGCATCTTCCAGTGTACAAAACTTTGATTTAGACACAACTCTTTCAATATGCATCTGCTCCATGAAATAAGGTCCACACACACAGATGTGTGTGCGCAGTTAGATCTTAGGCCTGACATGTGTAGTCATTGATGATTTAGGTGGCAGAGCAGATGCTCAAAGGATCGCAGAAAGCATCGTAAGACCTGTGCTAATGTGCTGTAAAACTGTGCGCGCAGATGTTCGTTTCTGCAGCAGAGGAGCTGCCAGCAGACGCAGGAAGCAGGCAAGGTTTCACCATCACCAAGCAGAGAAAGCAGAGAGGTCACAATAAATTTATGGACAGAAGCCCTGAATGATCTACATAAAGTTTGGGTGGAGGACAAAGACAGCCTACCTTTCTGCCTTTAGATTCATGTGGCCAAGCCAGGGATCTGCGGCTGACTCTCTGGGCCTCTTGGTGTTCTCTTATACAAAAGGCAGGTACTGGTGGAAAAAACCAGGCGGGAAATGTTGACATGGGAGTGAGGTCAAGATTGTCTTTGAAACACTGAGTGCTAGAAGCCAAAGAAAAATCAGGATCAACTACATTCAAAGCAGAGTCAGTGAATAAAATTGGAGGTCTGTGACCAATGGGCAGAAAAGACCCTGCTTGGTTCTTGCTCATCTTCTTTGAAGTTTAATTGCTTTCTTGGTAGATACAAATATAAATTTTAAGAACCACAGTAATGAGGATGCAAAGGTGACCACAGTGGGATGGTTGCCTTTGTTACTCAGTTTTGATGAGATCTTAATGGTCTTCCATCCATCAAGGCAGAAAGCTGGCCTTCTCCGTTGTCCTGGTTGAGTTATGGTCATTGGTTGGAGTGAGATCCGCCACACATCCCAGGCCTCTGGTGTTTCTCTTCTGCCTTCCAGAGGGCCCCAGAAGAAGTGAGACATGAAAAAAAAAAGAAGTGAGACATGAACTCTCAACTGAAAAAACCACCTATGAAAGGGCAGGGGCTTCACTGGCTGGTGTCCAGTCTGAGCTGGAATTTATCAGCCCATGTACTTGTAGGTTTAAATGGAACCGGTGAGTCTGTCTTGACCTTCTGTCCTTGTCTTTTTGTCCCACCAGAGCCAGGTGGCCCATCTTTCACCATCGGCAAAGCTATTTGGTTACTGTGGGGTCTGGTGTTTAACAACTCCGTCCCTGTGCAGAACCCCAAGGGTACCACGTCCAAGATCATGGTGTCCGTGTGGGCCTTCTTTGCCGTCATCTTCCTGGCCAGCTACACTGCCAACTTAGCTGCCTTCATGATCCAAGAGGAGTATGTGGACCAGGTTTCCGGCCTGAGTGACAAAAAGGTAGGAGCGCCGCTTGAAACCGCCCATCTTTCCCCTCGGTCCCGTTCTGAGCCGTACTCAGGGCTCTCACGGACCTGTTAATTTTCTAAATCTCTAAAATCGACCATTCTTTCTTACGACTCCTTAAATTGGGATGCGGGAGCAGAAATCAGTGTCCCTACTGAAATAATATCACCTCACGTTCACCTTCTCATTTGTGAAAGGTCGGCGCCAGCAGGCTCTGGGCTGCAAATGAGGGGCTTGGTGTGTTAGCGGCTTTCTGAGCACAGGGCTCCTGTTGTTGGGTACGCTCAGCACAGGGCTGTGAATTTGGGGTGTCATTAGAGGGCCGCCCCGCGCACCCACACTGCATGCACCAGCTCCTTACGCCTTCATTTTCTACCCAGGGCTGTTCGCCTGCGCGCTCCCCCGTTGGTCCTCTGCGCTCTCACACGTCCCCAGGGCTGGGAAGGAGGATTGTTCTCATTGTGTCCTGAAGAAAAGTAGCTGCCCTTTAACTAGATGATTGTCCAGGGTCGGGGGTGGTGCACCCGTGAATGGGCTGTCCCCGAACCCAGCGCAGGCCTTGTTGCTGGCCTGTGCCGTGGTGGGGGGACGGGTGGGGGGGCATGTATGCCGGTTGCCATGGTCTCTGGGTGAGGATATGCAAAACCTGTGCTCAGCTCCTGTGACTCTCCAGGTCTGCTGGAATCATCAGTTTCCGTGGCGCTCTGTCACCTGCCCTTCTGGTAACTGGGGTGGTCCAACCCTGGCACTATGGGCTGCCTTCCCGGAGTGCCCAGCAAAGCTTCTGGAAACCCCAGAACCCTCTAGAGACGTTCACTTACCACAAACCTCCTCCTCTCTGCTTTCTTAAGATTTAGAAACCATGATTTCCCATCCCTACCCCCAGGAGAAACTGTGTGATACAGACAGACCTGTGTTAGACCAGACAGGTCCCGTGTAGTTAATGGTTTATCACATGCGCAGCTTTCCTCAAGATAAACCTAATTAACCACTGAGCAAATGGTTTGGGAAGAGGGAAAAGGAGAAGATGGTCTCTTTGGAGGCTTCAGTTATGGTTTCTCCATTTACTCTTCACTACTCATCAAGAACATTCAGAAGCATGAAGAAGATAACAAGCTTCTTAAGGAAATGAATATATGTCTATTTGTATACACACACAAAAGGATCACTCATGATGTTTTCCTCTTTATGTCAGCTCTTTCTCTGGTGTGTCTTCCTTTTCACTTTATTTTTCTTCCTTACTTTTTAAACTATTCCCTCTCTTGTATTTCCTTCTCCTTTACTTTTGAGCTTTTTTTTTTTTTTACTTCCTTATTCTAACTCCTGATTTATTATGCATTTATTCAGATATTCATCCATCTATTACTTCATTCATCTTAGGCCTTTCTCACCTTGTTCCTTTGTCAATATCCTTCCTTCACCATCATGATCCCCTCAGAAAATCTGAGCTACACCTCTCCCCTCACTCCCTTCTACAACTGCTTTTTGTGCCCATTTCTGTAACCTGGGCAGTCATGGGGCTGAAAACAGCTGATGCCTCAGGGCTCCATACCTGGACCCGGCAGAGCTGTAGTGGGCCGTATGTGTGTGTGTGTTAGTCACTCAGTCGTGTCCAACTCTTCGTGACTCTAGCCCTCCAGGCTCTTCCATGAATGGGGTTTCCCAGGCAAAAATACTGGAGTGGGTTGCCATTTCCTCCTCCACGGGATCTTCCCAACCCAGGGATCGAACCCGGGTCTCCTGCATTGCAGGCAGATTCTTTACCCTCTGAGCCACCAGGGAAGCCCTTGTCTCAAGTACAGCAATTAAAATCCCTTGGAAGCACATACTCTCCAGAATACTTAAATACCTGTTGGTTTTGTGGTGTGTACACTTAATTGGTGATGGTGGCTTAGCCGCTTAGTCATGGCTGACTCTTGCAATCTGATGGACTGTAGCCCACCGGGCTCCTCTGTCCATGGGATTCTCCAGGCAAGAATACTGGAGTGGGTTGCCATTTCCTCCTCCAGGGGATCTTCCCAACCCAGGGACTGAACCCGGGTCTCCTGCATTGCAGACAGATTCTTTACCCTCTGAGCCACCAGGGAAGCCGTGTCCTTCCTCAAACACAAGTGTGACAGAGGCATGGCAGGGCTCATCCCCACATGTGGGTCTGGCAGAGGTGCGGAGGACCGCGTCCTCACGTCGGGGAATGGCAGAGGTGTGGCAGGTCCTGTCCCCATGCAGAGGGTGGTGGGACCATGTGCCTTTGCAGTACACAACGTGCTTGAGGTCAGGGTACTCTGGGCCGTTCAGTGGGGGAGCCACCACTTTTTATCACATTGTTTTCTTCCGATGCCTCCGAGAATTCATTAGGACACTGTATTTATGTTTTCCATCCTTTCAAGGGCCATCCGGCAACAACTGAACGATTTTCTACTTGAGCTAAGCATAATTGAGATGGAGGGAGATTGTTTTCCCTTCTGCGGCTTTGAAAGAACATACCGTTCTGGGCCACGCCACTTGAACAGAGAGGCTCTGCCTCTGTCTGTCCTCCACGCCATGTTGGTTATGTTCTGAAAAGATGCATCCCACCTTTGCTTGAAGAACTCTCTGGCTCCATTGCTCACAGAGTAAAGGTGACTTTTTTCAGACGTGGCTTTCAGAGTTTTTACTAATGATCCCCAGGATGTGCCATCACTTCCATCTCATCTCGTGTGTAGACTCTTATACCCTATGTTCCAGGCATCCTTGCCTCCTTCTCCTTCCCAACCACATGCTCTGCACCTGCCTGGATTGTTCTCCTCACTTCTGCACTCACCACACTCCTACTGAAATGGCAAGACAAATTCGAGATCACTTTATTTTGTAAAGCTTTCTCATCTGGGAAGTTAGCCATTGTCTTCTCTGTCCTGGCAATCATCTGTACCTTTGTTAGAACCCTTGTCTCCCACATTGTAATCTACAGACCTGTACCCGACCTGTACCTGTATCTCTCTCTATTTTTACATATTTATTTTTGGCTACACTCAGTATTAGTTGTGGCATATGGGCTCAGTAGTTTCAGAACATGAGCTTAGTTGCCCTGGCCCATGTGGAATCTTAGTTCCCCAACCAGGGATTATACCTGCATCCCTTGCATTGGAAGGCAGAAGGTTAAGAATTACCACTTAATTCTTGGACCACTGGACCACTTAACCACTGGACCACCAAGGAAATCCCTCTCCCCCTATTTGACCATGTGCTCCACAATGTCAGAGACCATAACTTGGTTATGATGTTTATAAAAAGTCTGTGGGAAGAGAAGGAGAGAAGTATATTGAATAGTCTCTTGCACAGAGCAATGGACTAGGCATGACAGGCAAAGAAAACAGCAAGAGAAAAGAGCCCTTTAACAGCTGTTCAGCTTGAACATGGTGATCTGATCCATTTCAGAACTCTGCAAATGACAAAATAGTAAATGGTAAGCATCCTACCAGAAAGTGTCAACATCATTTACATAATTATAGAAAACACTCAAGTAACTAATAACATACGACTGCATATCAGTGTCAGGAACAGTATTATAAATCAGAGTTTTCTGAACGTACACTTAAAATGTCAAAATTCTTATTAGTTTTCCTTCAAAACTAAACGCTAAGTCTTGGGAATGACTTTGCGTGAGAGGAAGTATATTCTGTGAATTTAGAAAAAAAAATAATAAAGCCATCAAAGCCATAACATTTTGCTTTGCAGAGAAATGAGGTGATTTTGAAGATTCTTTTTTCAGTGTAATTAAATTTTCATCAGGGAAGGTAACATTTGAAGTGGAGAAGGGTTTCTAAACTTGTTTTGACTCTCATAGATGACATATCTTCTATGTAAGTCAGACCAAATCGTAGATATTGTGGAGTGATGATGGGAAGGTATTTGCTGTCATTAAATCTATATATTTTAAGAAATTAACTTCAATTTTATGGCAGAAAAATGTTCCTGGGTCTCATTTATGTCAAGGTACAAAGTCAGAATGTTCAGAGTTAAATTTCCATGGCATCCTATTTTGGGGTTCCTTTTTACTGGATGCCTTCCATCTTGCAATAGCACATTACATCAGTGAATTCAGAATGATTCCACTGCATCTATAACTAAAAATGGTTTCAAGTTCTAACATTTAGCAACCCTACTGTACATTCCTTCAGCTCTCCCAGTGGGAGGAGGCTGTAAGGGAGCTGGTGACATCTTTCTTCTCTTAACAAAGAGCCACAATGCTCATTCTCATATTCTCAGCTCTCCAGATGGATTTCTCATTTTGCAGTCTGCCAACCACCATGTGGAGGGGAAAGAGCTTGGCCAGACAAACAGGAGACATAGTCTCTGGGTGTTGGATACATTACGTACGCTGCGTGTATGTTATACAAATGATTTTCATGAGGTATGATTAGTCCCATTTTACAGATAAGAACACTGAGTCTCCAGGAAGTTTAGTGATTCCGTAAAGTCCTACATTATCAAGGTTTGAGTTCAGAGCCAAGGTTTGAGTTCCTATGTGTCTGCCTCTAAAAAGCACTTTGCCAGGATGTCTCCCTAGATAACATTATGACATAGCTCAGGATTGGTATTAACACCCTGCACCCACTTCTTCATTTAATCTCCCGTCTTCTCATTTAATGACTTTCAGTTTTGGTTCCACCTAATCTATCCCTTCTCAGGTCACTGTACACTACCACTGCCATGACTGCTACAACTACTTCTACTGATAATAATAGTAACAGTTATCATTATTATTAATATAACTTCAGCAATGATATCTCTGTGAACATTTTTCAGCTCTCAGGAACCAGGCATAATGCCAAATACATTACATAGATTATCTTATGTAATGGTGCTTTTAATATCTTCATTTGTAGATGAGAAAATTGAAGCTTGCAGAGGTTAAGTCATCTGCCCTTCTGATGTTCCTGGCTGGCTAATAGCCCCTAAACAGAGTGTCACCATGTCTAGATCCCAGTGCTCTTTCCAGCTAATCCTTTCTTTCTAACCTTCCCATCTACCTTTCTGATACTTAACAAGTGAGATCCTTCTCCTCTACTAAAGAGTAGCTAGCTATCTGATTAACTCACCCCCAAATAATTAGATAGTGTTTTAACATTTTTTTCATAAGTTTTTCAGAGGCATGACTTTGAATGGAGGGTGATATTTCCTGGGTTTGAGCAGGCTTACTGCCCACAAGACTGACTTTAACCTGGGCCTTCTGTGACCAGGAGCTTTAAGCCATGGTTGGAGGGTGGGAGAGGGATGCGAGCAGGGGAAAAGGTCAGGGGCTGAAGGAAGCCTGCTGGGGGTGCAGAGGCTGCCAAGGTCACTAGAGGCTGCTCTCAGGCCATGGGGCTCCTGAGGGTACCTGGCTGCATCCTGCCTCACTCATTCTCACCACATGAGTGACATATGCCTGCATTATATTTTGTTGGTTCTTTTCCTCGGGGAACAACAGGAACTTTATTCACTTGAAATGTCAAGAAAGTGTTTCTCTAATTAATGAGGGCAGGCATCTTCGCTTGCAGCATTGAAAGTGCCATCAGGACAGCCTTCTTAAAACTGAGGACCCCATGGCTTTTCTAGACAATGACTCTTCTGAGTTCCCGAGAAGTTCCACAAGCATCTGGAAACTGCCTTATATCCTTCTGGCAGATAGGCACTGTATGACTTTTTAAATTAATGTGCAAACGAATGTGTCAGTCTGCATCCTGGAAGAAACCCAGCCTGGTGAGGAGTGCATTTACACCACAGCTACCCTGATGTGTGATGCTTGGGGGGCATTTGATCGTGAGTGAGGAAATGGGCCTTGCTTTCCCCTGTACAAATGGGACTTTCTCGCCCTATTAACTTTAGGCCGGGAGCCAGTGGGAGACAGCTGATCTCCAGCCTGATCTGTCACACGCTGGTCCTGGCCCAGGCCATCTTGGTTAGGTTCTGGAATGCTGAGCTAAAAATAGCTCATCAAGGCACACAGCAGGCATGAACTACTAGCTGGGGACCTAGAAATGAGGGCCTGGGCCTGGCCTTCAGATAGCTGAGCAAAATAAGGGAATGATTTATTGCGTGGCGTCCCCCAGAGATGTCAAACCTCTGGTCCTTTTGTTGAAACTGGCCTAGAGCAGTTCTGGAGGGGAACTTCCCTGGTGGTCTAGTGATTAAGAATCTGCCTTGCAATGCAAGGGGCATGGGTTCGATCCCTGGTGGGGGAACTAAGATCCCACATGCCATGGGGCAACGAAGCCTGGGCACAGCAACTACTTAGCCACATACTCTGGAGCCCGTGAGCCACAGCTAGAGAGTCTGTGTGCTACAAGGAAAGATCCCACATGACTAGTGAAGATCCCACATGCCACAACTAAGACTCGACACAGACAGACAAATAAATTTTTTGAAAAAAGGACAGTTCTGGAGGAAATGACAGAAGAAAACTCCCCAAACCCTGGGGTTGTACTGGGTATAGGACATGCATGGCTTGGAGGAGGGACACCACGCCCCTTGCCTCCTGCTTAGCTAGCTGAACCAGTCTACACTATACGTGGACCTCCGCCCCCAGGACCGCACTGCCTCATTCCTGCCAGGGTGGCCTCCATCCAGATGGATCCAAATCAAAGCCCTGGGGCTTCAGCAGCCCCAACTCTGTTACTTGGGGTTGGCTCTCACCACGTCTCTAGGATTATTTGAGAACGGGACTGCTTATGGTCCCCAGGTGGCTGCCTTGAACTCTTGATTCTCAAATTCATTCTTGACTTGACTGGCTGCCTTGACTGAGGCATCCAGTGAAGCTTAGCAGTGGTCACACTCCTGGTCCTGGGATACAAATGTCCTGGTGTTGACTGTGGGGCTCCCGAGGGGGGCCCAGAGTCCCCTTCCTCTCCCTCTTATGTCCCCTTCACAGTGTCAGGCTTCACTCACCCTCTTCTCCTTGAATGACCAACTGCTTCCTGACCTTCTGTGACCTCCCCATGTAAAGTTCCTCACCTCCCACCTCTGCTTTACAGTAAGCTCCCTACGAATGAACAAGTTCCATTCCACAAGAGTACATGCGTAAGTCCAATTTGTTGGTAAGTCCAACACAGTTAGCCTAGGTACCCAACTAACACAATCAGCTATGCAGTATGTGTGCATGTGCTCAGTCGTGTCCAGCTCTTTGCAATCCCATGGTCTGTAGTCCTCCAGGCTCCTCTGTCCACGCAATTCTCCAGGCAAGAATGCTGGAGTGAGTGGCCATTTTGTACTCCAGAGGATCTTCCCGACCCAGGGATCAAACCCACATCTCTTGCATTGGCAAGCAATTCTTTACCACTGAGCCACCAGGGAAGCCACCATAATAGGTTTATAATAGTTTTCACACAAATAATACATAAACACACACAGACACGAACATTTTTAATGTTATTGTACAGTACCTTGAAAAGTACAATAGTACAGTAGAACAACTACTACAGCGTACAGCGGCTGAACAGGTATCGAGTACAGGCATTGAGGGAACAGGCAGGAAGAGTTACTGACTGGAGGAGGGAGCAGGTGGGAGATGGAGCTGAGGGGTCGTCGGCCATAGGAGACGGAGGCCAAGCTGCACTTTGACTCACACCTGATGTTGATGGCACAGGTTCTGGCTCCTTGCTGGTTCGCATCTTTAAAAGTTCACAACTTGAAGGTTTGTATGTAGGGGACTTACCACCATAAATGTCAGGGTTTCTTGGGATTGAACGGTGGTCCCCTAAAAGCTACGTCCACATTCTAATGCCTGGAACCTGTGAGTGGTGACCTTGTTTGGAAAAAATATCTCTGCAGTTGTAATTAAGTTGAGGATCTCAAGTTACAATCACCCTGGGTTGCTGCTAAATCCAGGGCGAATGTCCTTCTAAGAGAAGGGCAGAGGGAGAAAGCTGACACAGAATAGAAGCCCAGGAGCAGTAAGAGCAGAGAGTGTGGCAGCCACGGAAACACTGGGACCCACTGGAAGTTGGAAGACACAGGCATGGGTTCTCCCCTAGAGCCTCCAAAGGGAGTGAAGCCCTACGACTGATTGTGGACTCCTGGCCTCAGGAATATGTGAGAATAAGTTTGTATTCTTTGAAGCCACCAGGGGTTTGTTACGGGAGCCATAGGAAGTGAACACAGAGCCTCAATGCCCTCCTGTAACCAACACTCTCAGGGGCTTGCACACCCCCCTCACCCCGCTTAAATTCCACTGCTTCTCCTAGTCAGCTTCTCTGATCAGCCACCCAACCCTGTCCTTCCAAGGCAGGTATTTCTTACCCTAGAATCCAGTTCCTCTCCCCACTAATCTCTTTGTTAGGAAGAACAGATCTACATCACCCTGAAGATTTGCAAAGATATGGCTTACACCCAGAGGGAGTCTTCTCCCTGCAGTTTCATTTTAAGGAGACAATAAAAAGCCCCATGCATTGCTGTGCGCTCACTTTTGCTGTGTCCTTGAGCCTGATTACTGATACTTTATCCCCAGATGTAGCATGTGAGCTGTGTGTGCGCTCCACACGCAGGCTCTGAGCAGGAAGGTCATTGTCAGAGGGGACTGTGGACATGTTTTTGGCAAGATGTATCATTTTCACAACTCTTCTGGGGAAAATATTCATGCAGCCCTCTTATATTCTGGGTTTCGCTGTGCTGCTCAAATTACAGAGCTGAAAGGGATGCTAGCTGGTCATCAGGCACAGGTGTTGTTTTTCTCATCAAAGGCAAACAGGTGTCCTTTCCATGTTAATGAAGGTATCTTCCTTGTTACATAGGAAGGCACACTCATGTGCATGTACGTGTGTGCATATGTGTGCACATATATGTGTGTATCTCTAGCCTCCAAAATTGTTGTTGTTCAGTTGCTAAGTTGTGTCTGACTCTTTGCGACCCCATGAACTACAGCATGCCAGACTTCCCTGTCCTTCACTATCTTCCAGAGTTTGCTCAAACTTATGTCCATTGAGTCAGTGATGCCATCCAACCATCTCATCCTCTGTGCCCCTCTCCTCTTGCCCTCAATCTTTCTCAGCCTCAGGGTCTTTTCCAATGAGTTGGCTCTTCGCATCTGGTGGCCACAGTATTAGAGCTTCAGCTTCAGCATCAGTCCTTCCAATGAATATTGAGGGTTGCTTTCCTTTACGCTTGACTGGTTTGATTTCCTTGTTGTCCAAGGGATTCTCAAGGGTCTTCTCCACCAACCCAATTTGAAGCATCAAATAACTGGCTAATTAGAAATGTGACATTTAACAAATCTGCATAAGGAATGCAAGTTTCCCATGTGCATAGAACTTAAGAAAGTTGTCTTTACCTGGAAAAAGAGAAAAGATTCGTCTCATTCTGCTATCAGTGGAATCATCATTTTATGAAATGAAACAAAATGGATTGAAGGAAGGAAAAAGGGAAGAAAAGAAAGAAAAAGAAAAAAAGAAAGCTCCTGAACCCAGTTGTAAACTAGATCTGCTCTGTATACCTCTTTTTAGAAAAGTGGTCCTGTGCAAGATATAGAAGAGTTAGACACCTTCCTGGACCATAGCTGTTTTTAAATTGCTACTACACAGATTAGCACGAGGATGAATCCACAATTTCCCCACCTGCATTGAATTGGACAGGGCCCGAAATAGAAGCCAGCAATAAACAACAAACACTTTTGTTAGCAAAAACCCAAGCACGTTCCACTGCATGTAGCACTCAAGTCTTGAGTGCCCTGGGAGTGGAAGAAAACAGTGCTTCTCTGAACTGGTCGGATCCTTCAATTTATCTGCATGGCTTCCATTGTTGCTATTGTTTAGTCGCTAAGTCATGTCCGACTCTTTGCGACCCCATGGATTGTAGCCCGCCAGCTCCTCTGTTCATGAGATTTCCCAGGCAATAATATTGGACTGGGTTGCTATTTCCTTTTCCAGGGGATCTTCCCCACCCAGGGACAGAACCCGCATGTCCTACGTTGGCAGGTGGATTCTTTACCACTGAACCACCAGGGAAGCCCTGTGGCTTCCATATGGGGCCTCTTTCAGCTGGGCCATGTCTTCCAGGTTGGGAAGAGCGAGTGACCCTGGGGACTCCCAGAGAAGTTGTAATTTACTTATGGTCCAATTTCTGGTTCCAAGACAAGGGAGCTGTTGCATTTAGCTGACAGTTGAAAGCAGTGTCTTCACTCTGAAGTTCATTGACATCCAAGAAAAATAAGGGAGTTCTTCAACATCCTTTTCTGTCTGGTTAAAAGCAAACACTAGAAATAAGTGTTTCAGTACTAGGGAGCTCAGCTTTCACAAGCTGACGAAATCTTGGCTTGTGGGTTGAGAACTTATTAAGAATTACTAAGTTCAAGTCCTTCGAGACAAATTAATGCAGCCATGAAAATTTATATGTGGCCAAAGGCATCAAGCCTAAAATAAATCAAGTTTTAGAGGTGTCAGAATTGTATTCATAGTGAAAATTGTGGCCTGGACTGGCTCTGGGCTTTTGTGGATGTTTTGGCCTTTTGGCTCTTCCAGTGTTCCCTCTCCCCCTTTCTATAGTGATGGCAAGAGAGTAGACAAGGGCCTCAGTGGACCGTGTGTAGTCTTTTGTATTGTATTTTGGGAAGCTTTCTACATAGCTGGGCGTGTTCTCGGGGTAGGGTCGGGGAGGGGGTGTTGAGGGCAGGCCTTAGAGTGCCTAAAGCTGGGGAAGACCAACCATTTAGTTCAAGGGTCCCCAACCCCCAGATCTAAAGCCTGATGATCTGAGATGGGGCTGAGGTAATCATAATGGAACTAAGTGAAAGTCGCTCAGTCATGTCCGATGCTTTGCAACCCCATGGACTGTAGCCCACCAGGCTCCTCCGTCCATGGGACTCTCCAGGCAAGAATACTGAAGTGGGTAGCCATTCCCTTCTCCAGGGGATCTTCCCGACCCAGGTATTGAATCCAGGTCTCCCTCCTTGCAGGCAAATTCTTTACCATCTGAGCCACCCGGGAAGCCCTAACAGAACTAAAGTGCACAATAAATGCAATGAGCTTGAAATATCCTGAAACCATCCCCTACCTTCCCCTGTCTGTGGAAAACTTGTCTTCCATGAAATCAGTCCCTGGTGCCAAAAAACTTGGGGAACCGTGGTTCAGTTTACAGTTCAGTGTCAAGTTTTCCATTCTGGGCCAGTCACAGAGAGCCGTGGAGAGACCAGTCATGCTCTACACACTCCGGTTGTTGTTGTTTAGTTGCTAAGTCCTATCCGACTCTTTTGTGACCAGACCTTCAGACATTTCCTCCGGCTTTTTAATCCAGCCCTGGCTGGGTGGCTCTGATTCAGAGCATCAAGGGCAGTGGCTCCAGGCCCGTGTGATCCTCAGAGCTGCCCACGTGGGGGGTCCCCAAGGTCTGGCAGCTCAGACTTTCAGGGGGCAGAGTTGGGGGAAGATTGGAGTCTCACGTCCTCTCTGTAAACATTACAGGGTTAGTGTGTCCATGCAGACCTGTCTGTGGTGTGAACACTGGGGAAGGGGTGGGGTAGAGCAGGGTGTTGATGTCAAAGTCACTCAGGGAACCTTTTTCATCCACCTGGAAATTAAAGTCCAGGTGGAAGAAGGTCCCACCTGAGCAGCACCTGCCAGGATGCAGCCAGGAAACTGGACCTATGAAAAGGGTTGTGAGAGAAAGTTACTCTGGGGAGGAAGTTACTGGAGGGCTATGCCTCCTCTTTCCTCCCACCCCTCAGACCTACAGGCTTTGGGGGGATCCTTGGGAGAGCTTGAGACTCGGGAACTCCGTGAGCCTGCCTGGCCAGGAGAAGACTCTATCTTGCACATGCCGGGTCAGGACAGCACCACGAGGGGCTGCCACCCATCCCTGGCTCCTCTTGCCCTCTGTCTTCCACCCGAGGCCCCCAGAGAACAGGGGAGAACAGCTCAGGGTCAGGTCCCAGGAGAGCTGACCTCACTTGGCCCCCCTGCCAGGGGCTAGAGTTCCTGCAGCCATATGTGCCATCCTGGCCCTTGTTACTGAACAGTGATTGAACTATTCGATGAACACGTGCTACACGCCAACTGTTGGACCCGTCGTGTCTGTGGCTCCTTGCAGCCTCATGCCCACCCTGTGCGATAGACACTGCCAGTGTCTTTCTACAGATGAGGAGGGTTGTTTAGAGGATAATTAAATACCCTGAAGTTACACACAACCAGGTGAGGGGGTCGGATTTGATCCGGGCAGAACTGACACCAGAGCCTGCAGCCACCCCCTGGACTCTCTGTATGGACATGGGGACAAGGGACACGCTCCTGGAAGCATGGACCTGGGGTAGCAGAATCCTGTCAAGCCCCCGTCATGGGACCCCCTTTTTCTGGCTTCTCGGATTCTTAAGGAGATGATTAAAGACCCTCACCAACCCATTAGGAATGGGTAGACCCTCTACCCAGCTGTGGGTACACAAGACCCTAGGAGAGTCTTCTGTTCACTGGAATCTGGGACTAGCCAAGGGCTCTGTTGTCGTTGTTTCTGAACTCATGCGTGTATGCGTGCCTCGTCACTCAGTCGTGTCCAACTCTTTGTGACCCCATGGACTGTAGCCTGCCAGGCTCCTCTGTCCATGGGTTTCTCTAGGCAAGAATATTGGAGTAGGTTGCCATGCCCTCCTCCCTCCAGGGATCTTCCAAACCCAGGGATCAAATCTGCTTCTCTTAAGTCCTCTTCATTGGCAGGAGGGTTTTTTTTTTCTTCTTTTTTTCTTTTTTTTTACCACTAGCGCCACCTGGGAAGCCTTTCTGAACTCATAGCCCCTCGCATATTTAAGAGCCACTTACTTAATGTTAACTGGATGAATGAATGTTGTCAGACTCCATGTTTTTTCCCTTCTGCGAAGTAACTAATATACATACTTAGTTAATCCAGCCAAGAAGGAAAAGATCCTACTCTCAAGAAAGAGGAAAGAATTGGAGAGGACAGATGTGCACCCTTCTCCCTATTCAATCCTCTTCTTAGGATGGAACTAAAGCAAGAACAGTGTTCACTTACTGCTTCTGAAATGCTTATGGCCAGGAGACCCTGAACAGCTTAAGTCTAGAAACCACCTCAATAGTAAAGGTGCTAGATGGATGCTTAATTCCTTCAAACTTGCTCACCCATCTCCCAGCTCATCACTAGCACGGTGGTGGGCTCTGAGTTGAGGACAAGGCCGTTCCATTTCTTGCAAGAATTGATTGCCAGCAGACCCTGAAACAGCTGGACCCCGGCCTTTTCTGGACTGAGTGCAAAAGAGCCGTTGAGCTGGGTGTCATCCTGGTACTGCAGAAAGAAGGCCGTGATGTCTAATGATGTCTCCTAGTGGCCTCAAGTCCAAATTGAACAAGATGGCAAGCAACATTGCATTAGGAAGGGCACTGCAGCCACGGACCTCCCAGGCAGAGGTGCCACTAGGAAGCAGTGCTCCCGGCGGGGAAGTGCACTTGAATATCCAAGGTTATCCTCTTATGTGCCTTTCCGGGGCACACTCACCCACCACTGAGAACACACACCCAAGAGTGCCAATGCAGCTTTGACAGGGAGGGCTGAGACATTTCTGCTTTTTTCCTTTTCTCCTTATAGTGTGAAGGTGTTAGTCTCTTCAGCTGTGTCTGACTCTTTGCAACCCCATGGACTGTAGCCTGCCAGGCTCCTCTGTCCATGGGATTCTCCAGGCAAGAATACTGGAGTGCTTTGCCATGCCCTCCTCCAGGCGATCTTCCTAACCCAGGGATCAGACCCATTTCTCCTTATAAAAGCACATCAAGTTAATTGTGGTCAATTACGGCCAAATTCCTTTCTCTCACCTTTCTCTCACCTGCTTCATTACGCAAACTGATGTTCAGATGCTGAAGAGCAGAGCAGCTTTCAGCATGGCAGTGATTCCAGGTTGTGACGAGAAGAGGTGGCTGCCGGCATGGACACTGTGACCCTCTGATGCTGACAGAGGAGGCTGAGGAGGTTTAGGCAGGGATGGAGTCAGAATTGACACCAGCTCCACAAGCACCTGCTGCCTTGGTGTGAATCGGGTCCTGATGTGGGAAGTCACTGCTAGATCTGCCAAGATTAGGGATGATTTGGGGTCCAAACAGTGTAGACAGAAGAGCTTGATTCTTTAAATACCCTCAGTGGTCTGACAGTCATAGATACCAGTCCATGAGATAACTGGGCATCCATAATCTGGAGGTCAGGTGTAACCATAAATGTATCCATATTCAGAATACCTGGAGGGACTTCCCTGGTGGTCCAGTGGTTAAGAATCCACCTGTCAATGCAGGGGACATGGGTTCGATCCCTGGTTGGGGAACTAAGATCCCACATGCCGAGGAGCAGCTGAGCCTGGGCCCTGCAATTACTGAGCCCACATGCTCCAGAGCCTGCAAGCCACAACTAGAGGGCCCATGTGCCACAACAAAAGATCGCACGTGACATAACGAGGATCATGCGTGCAGCAACTATGACCCAATGCAACCAAATATATAAATGATTGATTTAAAAGAATACCGGAAGTCAAGAGCAAGCATGAGCCAACATGTAAAGAGCACAGAAGGATCAACACACACACACGAAGAAATCAGTGAACAGTAAGATCTCACAGGGGCTTTCCAGGTGGTTCTCCAGCTCCTGCAGTGCAGGAGCCTCAGGAGACACGGGTTCAATCCCTGAGTTGGGAAGACGCCCTGGAGGAGGGCATGGCAACCCACTCCAGTTATCTTGCCTGGAGTATCCCATGGACAGAGGAGCCTCGCAGGCTATAGTCCACTGGGGTCACACAGAGTTGGACACAACTGAAGCAACTTAGCATGCACATGAGATCTCAGATTATGAGACTGATTTATTTGGAAAAGGCCAATATAGTTCATTCAGGAGCCCGTGTACGCAGAGCAGTCTTCCCAGTCATCACAGTGGGGAGGGTTGACTTTTCTCTTGACTGCTCACCCTGTCACCTTGCCCCAGCACTTCAGAGCCTCGTCTTGAGTTAGGATTACAATCCCTCCTCTCAATCCTGTCATTGGCAAGAGGCTTTTAACAGAATCATGTAATTGTCACCCTGGTCCTCTCTGCTGGAGGCGACCTGGGCCAGACACAGCTCACAGCAGTGGGGGCATCTCTGCTTGATGGTGTGGTTGGTCCTGGTGACAGGAACAGGGCTGGGATTTGTGGGGGAGGAGGGTTGTCAGGATTCAGGGTAGTTTTCCAGCCCCTCCTGAATAGTCTTCATGGTGTGCCCTCAGTTCTTTGGTTTGAAGGGTCATGAAATCACACATATCTCTGCACCCTGGATGAGTCCCTCCAGGTCACAGATGACCCGGACAAGGCGCCATTCCACCACCACGCCCCCTGCCCACTGGAACCACGTGCGCATAAAAAGAACAGCAGGCACCCTCCAGTATCTGAAGGACACGTGGTTCAGTGGTAAATGAAGAGTCCTTGAAAGACAGGGGTGCCCGGGGCAGCCTCGGGCCGGGCTGAGTAGTCTGTGTGACCCCTGCTGTTTTGGAACATTTTCATGTGCTTTCTAGTTTAAACATTTATATAGAGGACTGAAAAAATTTAAACTAGCTACTTCTTAAAATGAAGAGATCTAAGGGACATTGAGTAATAATTCAATCACAAGTTCATGACAATTTTTTTAAAGCTTTTTATTTTGTATGGGGTAGAGCCGATTAACAAACAGTGCTGTGATAGTTTCAGGTGACCAGTGAAGGGGCTCAGTCATACATATGCGTGTATCCATTCTCCCCCAAACTCCCCTCCCATCTGGTCTGCCACTAAACATTGAAAAGACCCTGATGCGGGGAAAGATTGAAGACAGGAGGAGAAGGGGGTCACAGAGGATGAGATGGTTGGATGGCATCACCGACTCAATGGACATGAGTTTAAGCAAACTCCAGGAGATAGTGAAGGACAGGGAAGCCTGGCATGCTATAGTCCGTGGGGACGCAAAGAGTTGGACAGGACTGAACGACTGAACAACAGCCAACATGTGCTATACAAGAGGTCCTTATTGGTTATCCATCTTAAATATAGCAGTGTGTACATGTGTGTACAATGTGTACATGTCCATCCCAAACTCCCTAACTAGCATCTCCTCCCCCCCAGCAATCATAAGCTCCTTCTCAAAGTCTGAGTCTCTTTCTTCTGTTTTGTATGTAAGTTCATTTGTTTCATTTCTTTTTAGATTCCACATATAAGAATGACACTTGTTTTTTAGATCATCTTCCCTTTGACACCTAAATTCCTTTGGACTGAAAAAAAATGAACTTTTGGTCTTATAGACATGGATCATACAGGAAAATAGAGACTTTGGGATGCCTGGAAGGGAGCTTAGAAAAGCAACAGGGCCCAGAAAGTGGGGTCTGACCACAGAAAGGGAAGTGTGAGAGCCAGCCCTGACCCCAAGCAAGGGAAACCCCTTCCCCTTCCTCCAGGGCTTCATCACCATTTCCCACCCCTTCCCCCACCCCAGATACCCTGCCCCTGTCCTCTGACCACAGTCAGAAACCACCTCTGTCACCCTCCATTAGAACTACTGATCAGATGACCATTTCCTTCATCACACTGTAAGGGCCTTGAGGCAACAGACATGCTTTCAATAAAATAACTCTGTTCCGCTCCTGGGCTAGTGCCTGGTACATCACAGAAGGGTGTTAAGTGAATGAGTGTTCCCAGAACAGAAGCTAATAATATTAACACTAAAGTTCTGCACTCTTATGGATTAAATTGCCCTTAATGAGCTAAGCATTTACAGTCTTCTTTCTCTGGGGAAATGTATTTCTGTTTCCGAACAGCTGACTTATAAATGAACTATTGAGGACAATGTGTTCATAGGTTGGAGGCTGCCTATTAAAAATTGCATTTCCAACGCCAAAAATAAACCAATTTTGTGTCGTATGCTCCGTTGCCTTGTGAGCAACCATGGCTGTCGTCCATGCAGTCCCTGTGGAAGCCACAATCTGGACTTAGAGTTTCAGGGTGGGCCAGTCGTCCGGGCCCAGGGGTGGCCTTCCTGGGCTAGACGCTCTGCATTCTTGGTCCCTTTTACTTCTCCTCCTAGACCT
This sequence comes from Cervus canadensis, assembly GCF_019320065.1. NCBI lineage: Eukaryota > Metazoa > Chordata > Mammalia > Artiodactyla > Cervidae > Cervus > Cervus canadensis. The sequence continues at coordinate 23,041,128 of NC_057406.1, read as the reverse complement.
TTTAGGCAGATGCTAACTCTGCTTTCCAGAAGGGAAAACAGAGGTTCCACTGCTGGAAAGTGTGGCTTCACCGGTGACTCACTGGTAAAGGATCTGCCTGCCAATGCAGGAGATGCAGGTTCAGTCCCTGGGTTGGGAAGACCCTTTGGAGGAGGAAATAGCAACCCACCTCAGTATTCTTGCCTGGAGAATCCCGTGGACAGAGGAGCCAGGCGAGCTACAGTCCATGGGATGGAAAAGAGTCAGACATGACTGAGCACACAGTATATACATGCTGGAAAGCATATGATATGGCCGACTTACTAAACCCCTCTGATGCCTCAGTTTCCTAGTTACAAAACGAGGATAAAAATATTGCCTACACTATAGCTGTGTGTTGATTAAAGATGTATAGTACTGTGTACTTACAATATCGTGAAATGCTTAGAAGAGTGTGTCCTAATCCCTCAGTAAATGTTCGGGCAGATTCGGGGTTTGTGCCAAAATCCATTTTACAAAACCTGTGCTGTTTCCATTAGATGATTAACATGTGCCCGGAAAGCCGTAGACAAACTGCTCTCGATCCATGCTAGACCACCCCCATGATCCTCAACTCTCCCTGCACTTTATTTCAGTGCGATTCAGAAATAGGGGGGTGGGGAAGACCTGTACTATGTCAGGGCTGGAAAGGTATGAAGGGCAGGATGGAGGTGCCACCCTGCAGTGCTTAGACCCCCTGAAAATACCTCTGAATCCAGGGATGCCTGGAAGGAGGGTCTCTGCCATGGGAAGCAGGCACCAGCTACCTCTTTGCAGCCATCCTGGGGAATTTGGAGAGTAAGCACTGAGCATCCTTTCCTAGGTGCAGAGTAAGAGCGCAGTGGACATTTCTTTTTATTTTTTGGTGTGCTGGCTCTTCATTGCAGCACATGAGCTTCTCTGTAGTTATGACACATGGGCTTTGTTGCCCCACGGCATGTGGGATCTTAGTCCCCCTACCAACCAAGGATCGAACCCTGCATTGCAAGGTGGATTCTTAACCGCTGAACCACCAGGGAAGTCCCTCAGTGGACATTTCTAAATCTATGTCTTTCACCCACCACTGTGATAGAAAACAATGATTTCAAATATCATTTCCTTGGGCAAGTGGTCCCTACCCCAAACATTTTCTTAGACCGATTACAGACCTGGGTTCCTCTTTATGCATTCCCTGCCTTCATGGTCCATATTTATTATTGCCCAGGAGTGGTCTGTCCTTCCAGATTCCCAGAAAAAGTAAACCTAACTGCTTCTGCCTCAAGGTCTCTTATTAAAGAAGTGGAAAAGGGCTTTAGCTGCCCTGCAAATTACTGATAAAAACAGAGCATGTATAACACTGCTACTTTAATCGTTAATGCACATTTTGACTAGTTGAGCAACAGAAATTATGTTCTTATTGTCCTAAATGGTGGCTACTCTATCATAGTTTGTCTTCTAATAAAGGAAAGACTGATGCTCCCCAATCACTCCTTGCCATTTAAAAGATTCCCAGAAAGTCAAGTTTGATGTGGGTTTGGGAGAACCTGAGACCCAGTGGTTTCCTTCCCTGAAGCTCCTAGTCTCAGTTGCTAAGCCAGGGACCTCTCTTCCCACTTTCTGCACCACTTAGGGTGTCTGCTGTCCATGTCACACTGAACACGCGCTGTGTTAGTGCGCCTTATCTTGCGTATCTCTGTGATGCAAACCTAATGTAATGGTGTTCTCTAAACAGTCTGTTTCATTGGCTTTCAGTCTTCATGACTACTCCTCATTTATTCATTCAGCAGATAGACCCTAAATATCTACCAAAAACCACTGTTTCCCATGAAACACGGCATGGGAAAATCAGAACAGCTCGGTGCAAACATGCTCTCTGTCACCTTCCTGTCATTCCTGAGTTCAGAGTCCAACCACACATTTGTCCCCGTCTATCCTAGCAGGGTCCAACCACACATTTGTCCCCGTCTATCCTAGCAGCTGCCACGATGTCCATGGCTAAGGGCTAGAAGCCCAGGGAAATGACCAGAGGTAATAGTTGTGCTTCTTTATCTCAAATAATCTCTCCTGAAACTCCTCTCACCCTTTATAAGCCATCCATTCAACCTGGATTCTACTTCCTAGCAGATTCCTGCACCTTTCCTTTTCCATAGTTCCTTGGATTAGGGCCTCTGTTATATCACCTTCTAGTTTTTTAAGATTTTCTGCCCTTAGCATAATACTTAGTACACAATAGCAGTTAATTCAACAGGGATTTATTGGATGGCTACTAATTACCCTGTGAGTAGGGTTGCCAGACTTAGCAAATGAAAACAGGGCACCTACTTAAATTTAAATTTCTGGTAAACAGCAAAGATGATTTTAGTACAAGTGTATCCCCAAATTTCAGAGAACCCTACGAGTGATGGGTTGTGTTTACACCAGTTTCATAGTTAGGTGACTAGAACAGACTCTCAAAACATTAGATCAAGTTCAGTAACAGAGGAATTTCCTTCAATAAACCCAGTCTTTTAACCTTTCACCGCAAGACTTGCTCCCCTCACCTTTAGTGGTTTTGTGAACTTTCTCAGATTTCACTTGTGAGTTTATAGGAGACAGCAGCAATCATAAAGCTCTCCCACTGGCCCATGACGGGGCCTGACCGGCTCCTTCCCACCTGCCACATTTCTCCTGAGCTTCCCATTACAAGCTCCCTGATTAAATAGCAACACTATGTTATCAGCTCATGTAGCTTATGGTCCACCAGGGCTCCATGATACTTTCTGACCATGCTTTCACAAAGCCAGTTCCTGCCCCTTCTGACTCTGGGACAGTGTGGTTTTACATCCTATGAGAGTTCCTCTGTACACTCTCTAATTGAACTTTATCCTTTTAATATCTTCTTGCCTCATGCCAGACTTACTACTTTGGTGTTTAGTTCTATCTCCAAATGGCCAGCCATCCAATCCAGTTGAGTGTCATAGCAGATTTAAGGAGCAAGTTTTCCATTCCATCATCTAAGTAATTAAAGAAAATGGGTCCTTTCCCTGTGTGCTTAACAAGTGACCCCCACACTCCCTACTCAAGCACTCATGTCTGCCCTTTCACCAGATGTCCCATCTGCCATTTCATAAAGAGAAATGTTTTTCTTTACAGTTTGCTTGGGCACTGAGTAGAAACTGGTGGCTCATAGGGTAAAGAATCTTCCTGCTATGTGGGAGACTGGGGTTGGATCCTTGGTTCAGGAAGATCCCCTGGAGAAGGACGCGGCAATCCACTCCAGTATTCTTGCCTGGAGGATCCCATGGACAGAGGAGCCTGGTGAGCTACAGTCTGTGGGGTCACAAAGACTCGGACACGACTGGGTGACTAACACACACACACAGAGACTTTTCTTCCATTCTGTTAATTAGCTTCTGATTTGAAATTTATAGACTAGTTTTAAAGTAGGCTAGGTTCTCTATAAACCATTGACAAGGGAACATGAGACATGCACTTAGAACCATTAAAAGGACCCAGTGGGCTGGTATCTTAAAAGAATGGTCATGGAGGTTGATAAGGAAGCTTGCATAACTTCCTTCTCGGTAGCTGAGACAATAGCCCAATTACTGCACACATTTACCTCTAATTATGTACACCCAGATAAAGGTCTTCAAAATAGAAGTGTGACATGAAACTCATCTAGGTTGTTCTCCCAAATATATATTGAAGTTCATAAGCAAGCTACCCTGCCAGTAATTCTCTCTCATTTGCTTTATTCTAGAAAAAGTCTCTCTCCAAGCCTGAGAAGAGACACACCTTGGGTTTTAAGTGGAAAAATAAATTTTAATGTGTCTTATCTAATGCAAACTTGAAGTTGTTCTTCTGAAAATTCACATCAGACCAAGACTCAAGGAGGAAAGCTCTTACAGGAAAGTACATTAATAGAGACAAGAGTTTCCAGGGAATGGTGACTTTTCATATGTCCCTAAAAGACAGTCTAAGCCTAGGACATCCTGTAGGGCAGGTCCTCAGTTAAGCAGCCACCTAAAATCTGAAAGAGATTCTAAAACAGGTTTTTCCCTCCCTGTCTGTTTTTTTTTCTTTTTTTCCCATTAGTGGAAATTATGTTATATGGTGTGACAACCAATCCTTCTTCCTTCAGGCAGCAGGCAGCAACTGCAAATGCCATGCCAGGGTTGGCACTCTCCTGGCTCATCTCTTAAGTCCTATCTGCTTTATGAGTGTTTTGTGTATGTGTGCCGAGTCACTGCAGTTATATCTGACTCTTTGCAACTCTATAGACTGTAGCCTGCCAGGCTCCTCTGTCCATAGGATTCTCCAGGCAAGAATACTGGAGTGGGTAGCCATTCTCTTCTCCAGGGGATCTTCCCGACCCAGGGATCGAGCCCACGTCTCTTGCATTTCCTGCATTGGCAGGCGGGTCCTTTGCCACTAGTGCCATCTATTTTTACCATATTTACAATGTTTACTTGTCTCTCTCTACTAGACTGTAACCTCCATGAAGGCAGGAATTTTTGTCCTTATTTACTGATGTATCCACAGTAACTGTAATAGAATCTGGCAAATACAGATCCTCAGATATTTGTTGAAGGATGAGTTAATGAATTATTTAATCAATGAATGAAATGAAGGAGAAGATAGTTACATAATTCATAGTGTTCATAGAGTAAACCAATACTTCCTTTTCTTTATTAGCCATTCGGATGTGAGGAACAGTGGAGTATAGTTTACTCACTAATGGTGAGGAAGAGAGGAGTAATGTAGAGAAATATTGGATATTTGTAGTCTCAGAATTTGCTCATCCTGTGATTTCTACTGTCAAATCATATAAATCAAACAGGTGTATAAGAATACTGAATAATACCAATATTGTGGCTCACCAGATCTTAACTTAAAAAGTGATTTCAGGATTTATTGATTTGGAAAGATTTATTTGGCAAGATATTTTATTTTCTCCAAAGTCCCTGATTGCTCCTCATCTCATATGTGAGCAGGGTATGGCAGGCTCTCTATGTACCTATGTAAGAGCTTTCTACTTTCCCATCACTGACGTAACAAGAGGTGTGCTGTGCTTAGTCATTCAATCATGTCTGACTTTGCAACCCTATGGACTGTAGCCCACTAGGCTCATCTGTCCATGGGGAGTCTCGAGGCAAGAATACTGGAGTGGGTTGCCATGCCCCGCTCCAGGAGATCTTCCCAACCTAGGGATCAAACCCAGGTATCGCACACTGCAGGAGATTCTTTACCATCTGAGCCTCCAGAGAAGCCCAAGAGTACTGGAGTGGTTAGCCTATCCCTTCTCCAGGGGATCTTCCCGACCTAAGAATTGAACCAGGGTCTCCTGCATTGTAGGTGAAATAACTATAGCAATGCCACTTGCCACTTTTAGGGGGAAAAGAGATAAATCATGATTAAACTCAGCTTATATGAAGGAAATATTAAAAGTGAAACCAGTTTCAAAGATTTTTCTGGCATAAATACACATTAAACACAATCTGTTAAACCACTTTTCACCTTTCAGGTCTACTTTCCTATGCCCTATCCACATCCAGTAGCTGGAGGCATAGTGGTGCTCACCGAGCATGTCTGACAAAGGTAACCCTAAAGAGGAGTGTGAATTACCGTAAGTTAGACTGATTCTCAGCAAAAGGGTTGAAAGTGAATGAGCTTTTGGCTTAACCCTGTCAACTGGAAAAATCAAATCCATTCCTCTCCTGATGTGGTTATTGATCTTTTCCTGCTTCCTTGTGGTTCAGACAGTAAAGAATTCACCTGCAATGTGAGAGGCGTGGGTTTGATCCCTGGGTTGGGAAGATCCCCTGGAAGAGGGCATGGCAACCCACTCCAGTATCCTTGCCTGGATCCTCATGGACAGAGGAGTCTGGAGGGCTACCGTCCATGGGGTCTCAAAGAGTCAGACACGAATGAGCAACCAATCACAAGTGCAGCGGTCACCTTAAAATAGTGATGTTCACCTTGTAACTGAAGGCCCGTTAAGGATGAGGGAGTCACACTGGATCCTCATTATCCCTGTCTCACTCATCATTGAGGCTCACGCAGTGTCTGGTGCTGAGTGGCTGCTCAACACATGTGTGTTGACCAGATGAGGGAGGGGATGGAGGGGACAGGAACTGAGGATGGCCCTGTGGCCCTGGATAGGTCAGACCGCCCAGGCTTCTGCTTCTGTACAACTAGGATGTCTGTCACTCGATCAGCATTTCTCAAACTTTGTTTCACAACCCACAAGTGTCCTGGGAGACATAATGGGTATTTAAAAAAAAAAATATTCATGGCAGAATGTGTCCTGGGAAATGCCATATCAAGATTAGATATGTCCCTTTGCTGATGGACGTATCGGAGCCCACTCCTGTGTGGGTCCCTCGTGAACCCAGGAGGGGATGCAGTGGGCACGGTGGGGTCACTGAGCCCCCTCCCAGCGCTGACCCTCTGCAGTCTGGAGTGTCCCCTGCTTGGGAGGTCGACTCCATTGATCAGAGCAAGGAGTTCTGCTCTGTGTAAACCGGGCACAGTGTGAGCGTGTGAGCATGTGCTGGGGTTTCCATTTCTCAGTCTGGAATTGACTGAGCTGATCAATGGCCAGGAGAGCAGGGGTGTGTCTGTCTTCCCGCCATGCCTCTCCCTGGATTCCCAGCCCTGCCCGGGCACAGACCTCAAGTTTGCTGTCCCCAACTTTGTGACTCTAAAGCTGTTTTCACTGTGATAGGAACCTCAGGTCGTCATGCTAATAGCTGGCATGCCCCTAAATTCCCAGGACATCCTGGCATATGGAAACCCTGGTAGTAACCCTGAGCAAGCAGTCTCCCCCAAACTGTGGATGAGCTCCTGCAGCGCTCCACGGTGAATCCATCTGTACCGTTTACTTATCATCTTCTTTAAAGGCCGTGTCTCTTTGCCAGCACCCACAACTTTCATAAGAATGCCTGCACGGTGACTGCCCTCTCACAGGTCTGTCTGGGGGGTCGGCATGAGTGCACAGAAGGCCATCACACCTCTTTGTAATGGTCTCAGCTAAGGGGAGGTTGAAGAAACACCACCAAGACCACCTGTCAGGCGCCGGATGACTTCAGGATGAAACTCAAATGCCTCAGCCCTCTGCCTCTGTTTCCTTCATCCCCATGTCATCAGAATCATCTCCAGCTCTGTCACATTTTTGGTGCCAAAGAAATATCCACACACATTGTCAAGTCCTGGTTTGACAAGCTCTCCTGGGATCACAGCTCAGATGTATTTTTTGAAGGGAAAATGGAGACTGGGCCAAGAAAGATGTCCTCCACTGCTGTGAGGACGTATTAACTCCTTATTCACCAGGGATACCAGAAGAGCACCAGCTCTGAGCATCAGTCAGTCTCAACTGTGTTGCTCAGTAATATATTCACCAAGAAGGAGGACATTTTGAGGGATTTTTAAAAATATAGTAAATAGCTCTATTATTGCTATTTAATTCCTTCACTCATTTAGTCCTTCATTCATTCATATGGAGAGCCACTAAATCGCAAGTTATGTTTTAAGCACCAGACAGCAGTGATCAAAACAGAAAAAAATCTTGTCCTTCATATGGCTTGTATTCTAAATGGGAGAAGGCAGAAAATAAAAAGACAATTATATACTATCTTATGGACAGAGGCATCTGGTGGGCTACAGTGCATAGGGTCTCAAAGAGTCAGACACGACTAAGCGACTTAGCATGCTTACATATACTATCTTAGAAGGTGTTCAATGCCGCAGAGAGAAGTAAAACAGAGAAGGGAGAGAATGTTGACAGAAGAACTGCAGTTTGAAGTCAGGTGGTCAAGGAAGGTCTCTGACCTGAAGTTAGTGAGGGAGTATTGGGTGTGTGGGACTTCTGGGTGGACAGCAGAGCAGGCTAAGGTGGGAGGTTGCCTGGTGGGTTCTAGGAACTTCCAGGAGGCCAGGGTAGCCTTGAGGGGCCAGTGAGGAGAGCCATGGGAGTGGAGTTGATGGGGCTGAGCCCCTCTGCCACGTCCTTTCCTTCCTCCTTCTGAACGTGAAGGCCAACTTAGATTCTATCAAGGCCTCTGCTTCGGTGTCTTCTCCATATATTCCTCCCATTATTCTCTCCTGGAAATCAGACAGACCCTCAGTGAACATTCCAGCCCAAGCCTCTTCTGTTCTTCAAAGCTGTTGATTTAGCTGCATAGTGATACCTGATGCTGCGTCCTTCACCGGACACTGCAGGGCTCCTGCCTGGACACCAGCGCCGTGGTCCACATTCACACGTACAAACTTTCTTTCCAACTTCCCTTGAGACACCGAGCCTGGGTTCCTCTGCGTCTTTGCTCTTGTCTTGAGTGTCTTCACTGCATGTCTGCCTGTATAAACCTTGGCCCATCTGTAGGGGTTGCTCCATCTCTGCTTCCTCCCTGGAGTCTCACAATGATCTCTGCTCCTCTAAACCTGCAGAGCCATTACTTTCCTTTTGTCCCACTTGGAACTTGGTATATTCCTTAGTCATTGGAGTTTTCTACTCTACCTGTTTGCTGAGCACCTACTCTGTGTATCTAGAACTCCCTGATGTGTTTTGCAGTTAAGGGTGAGGACCCTGGATTGGAACCCTTGGTGTACTAGTTTCTAGCTAGGTGATCTTATTCAAGTTACTTACCTCCCTGGGCATCAGTTTCCAGGTCCGTTACCTGGGGATAATAATACCTTCCTCATAGGGTTGAAGGCTTCTCGGGTGGCACTGGTGCTAAAGAATCTATCTGCCAATGCAGGAGCTGCAAGAGACACTGGTTTGATCCCTGGGTTGGGAAGGTCTCTTGAAGTAGGCAATGGCAACACACTCCAGTATTCTTGCCTGGAAAATTCCATGGGCAGAGGAGCCTGGCATGGGGCCCGCAAAGTGTCACACATGACTGAGCACATAGGGTTGATGGGAAGATTAGTGAGTTACTATATGTAAATCATGTATGCATTAACATGGATGTGTTAGCTGTGTCTGTATCGTTTTAACACTTTTATTTCCAGTTGAACTATAATATAGGAATTGTGTCTACTGTCCCATTTCATTTCAAATTCTCATTTCAGAGTTCAGTGACTTATGCATGGATGATCCCCATGAAATGTGTGTTGATGTTGATACTTTATGGCCACACACCTAAGACCCCAGGGTACACTATGACGTGGTAAAGTGAATACAGGAATCAGCCCACCTGTTCTGCTCTACCCTCTCAGGGACCAAACCTCAGTGAGCTCACATGAATTAGAATGCTACTGTCTAATCTTATGACATATTTTAGGAAATATTTATTAAGGCTTCTAGTTGCAAATTTTGCAAAATACAAAAGAAGTGACTGTTTTACAATGAGGGAAAAAAACTGGTCATTAACTCCTTTCTAGGAATCCAGAGAACTGATATTTTCTTTTCCACAAGCTCTTGTTTTGGCCGCAGCAGGAGGGTAGCGACTGGAGGTGAGCGAGTTCTGTGCCCTCCATCACGCCCTGCCCTCTGCAGCCTGTCATGGAGCCCCAGCTCCACGTTGAGCTCAGAGAGGTAAGGGGTGCCTTCCCCAGAGGCACAGCATCCAGAGTTGTGAAGACAACTTACCCGGCTTCTTACAGCCAAGGGCAGGTTTCTTTTTTAACTTTTTATTTTGTGTTACAGTGTATCTGATTAACAATGTTGTGATAGTTTCAAGTGAACAGTGAAGGGACTCAGCCATACACACACATGTATCCATTCTCCCCCAAATCTCACTCCTGTCCAGACTGCCTCAACACATTAAGTAGAGTTCCCTGCGCTCTATACAGTAGGGTCTTGTTGGTAATCCATTTAAAATATAGCAGTGTGTACTGGCAACCATAAGTTCATTCTCTAAGTCTATATCTTTCCGTTTTGTAAGTTCATTTGTATCATTTCTTTTTAGATTCCACAAATAGGGATGTCATACAATATTTCTCCTTCTCTATCTGCCTTACTTCACTCAGTATGAAATCTCTAGGTCCATCCATGTTGCTGCAAATGGCATTATTTCTTTCTTTTTAATGGTTGAATAATATTCCATTGTATAAGTGCACGTTTCTTCACATGCAAATTTAGATGTGTTTGCCACTGTAGACAACCGCAGGACTAATATTAATAAGAAGAGAGAAAAAGAACAAAAATGGCTAAGGTGTTAGATTCTTCCTGAATGCTAACTCCATTTCTGACAGTAGCAAAATGGAATCTATTTCTCCAGGTACCAGCAAGAGAACTGAGTTAATTTGGGCAATTTGATGATATACCTGTATCTTCTAACTACATTCTATGTTATTGTTGTCACAGTAATTGTTCATCAGTCACCTATTCCAAATGAATTTGAAAATATTCTCTCCAATGAATAATGTAGAATGAAATAGAAAACCAATTTTTTTTCCTCCCACTTCCATCCCAGATGCTAATTCTCATGAACAGCCTTCCTTTCTAATCTGTCACTGTATCCACAGCCAGCTTGTTCCATGACGGGTCCTCGGTGGCTACCCTGGGCCCCAGGTTTGAAGTGGAGGATCTGTAATGAGATGCCGTTCATTATTTCTGCTCTTAGAACATTGTCAATATTCAGTTTCAGAGCTAAGTGGTTTGTTTATGAAGTCGCTTAGTTAATAAAGGGTGGAACTCAGTCTTGAATTTAGATCTTCTTAGCCCATAACCCATGTTCTGACTTACTGTTCCATCATTACACTGCCTTTTCCGGGTAAGCACGTTGTGCCTTCTTTCCCCATCTTCCCGAGCATTGACGGGCCACCAAACAGTGAAGGTCATACCTGCAAGGAGTCTGGTCTGTGTTGTCATCTTACCTTCTTCTCTCTTTGGGCAAACAAGGGGTAACCGATCACCATGGAAGATCCTCCAGCCATTCCCTCCCACCTTCAGGTGTTGCTTAGAGTCTGAAGTCACACACACACAACTACATCATCCTAGATAAGCTGTTGGATAGTACTATGGAAAGGATGAGAATCAGGAAGAATAATAAGATAATAATAGTGGATGTACTTACTTCACATGGTGGTTTAGTTACTAAGCTGTGTCTGACTCTTGCGACCCCATGGACTGTAGCCCTCAGGCTCCTCTGTCCATGGAATTTTCCAGGCAAGAATAACTGGAGTGGGTTGCCATTTCCTTCTCCAGGGAATCTTCCTGACCCAGGGATTGAACCCAGGTCTCCTTCACTGCAGGCAGATTCATTACCAACTGAGCTAATTTACTTTATAGTTGATGGGGAAAATGGAAAGATCAAAAGAGAGAAGAGATTCAAAAAGAGGTGCACTTGAGGGAGGAGGTCTCAGGCAGGAGGGTGACTCATGACCCAGAGCTCCCACTCACAGGTATTTACCTTAAATGAAAATTTATTTTCATCCAGAAACTTGTACATCCATGCTCCATTCATGATTATCCCAAACTGAAAGTAACCGAAATGTCCTTCCATGGATGAATGGATAAACAAACCGATGCAGCCACACAGTGGAATTCTACGTGGCAATAAATAGGAGTGACCTTCAGATACAAGCAGCAGCATGAATGAATCTCAGGGGCATTATGAGAAGTGAAAAGCCCGTCTCAATAGGTTACATGCAGTGTGATTTCGTTTGTAGGACATTCTGGAAAAGACAAAACTGTGGGGACAGAGGACAGAGCAGTGGTCGCCAGAGGTTAGAAGTGGAGGGAGAACAACTCTAGACAAAGAATATACAGGAATTCTTGGAGGTGATGGACTTGTTCTGTGTCCTGTTCTGTTGCTGGTTACAAGATTCTGTACATGGTTAGGGCTTCCCTGTTGGCTCAGTGGTAAAGAATCCGCCTAATAAACAGTGCAGGAGACATGGGTTTGATCCCTGGTCTGGGAAGATTCTACATGCCTCAGGGCAACTAAGCCCGAGTACCACAACTACTGAGCCTGTGCTGTAGAGCTTGGGAGCTGCAACTACTGAGCCCTCATGCCACAACTACTGAAGCTGGAGCACCCTGGAGCCCATGCTCCCCTATAGGAGAAGCCACCGCGATGAGAAGCCCATTGCACAACTAGAGAGTAGCTTCCACTCACTTCACCTAGAGAAAAGCCCGAGCAGCAACAAAGGCCCAGCACAGCTAAAAATAAATAAATAAATTTTTTCAAAGATGTTCAATATGTGATTAAAATTCATTGAATGAATGAGGAGTTATTGTTTAATAGGTACAGCGTCTCAGTTGAAGAAGATGAAAAATTTCTGGAGGTGGATGGTGGTGATGGTGCACAACAGGATGAATGTATTTAATGCCACAGACCTGTACACTTAGAAATATTTAAAATGGTGTATGTTATTGTTAGAACAGAGGGACAGCTCTACGAAGATTAACTGAGTACCAAATACATTTTTTTCCTGTGAATAAATAAAAGTAGCACAAGTTCTTGTATTAATAGCAAAAGATTCTCAGATTGGATCCCAAAGCAAAACCAAACTATCAATAATGGATTAAAAGATAGATTGATAACAAAAAAGAGTCCATTTTATGTATGCGTGTGGGCTCAGGCGCTTCAGTTATGTCCGACTCTCTGTGACCCTGTGAACTGTAGCCCACCAGGCTCCTCTGTCCATGGGATCTTCCAGGCAAGAATACTGGAGTGGGTTGCCATTTCCTTCTCCAGGGGATCTTCCTGACCCAGGGGTTGAACCCATGTCTCCTACATTGCAGACAGATTCTTTACTGGCTGAGCCACTTGGGAAGCCCCCATTTTATGTACGGTGATCGTGGTGTTAGTCTCTCGGTCGTGTCTGACTTTTAGCAACCCCATGGACTGTATATTGATAAAATGAATGAATAACTACAATAACAAAATTTGTAGAACAGTACATCAAAATGATGGAAGTCAATGATAAAACAGTCCTGTGAAAACAGAGGGTACTGATGCTAGTAACAGTGATGATGGGATGGTACTTGGGTAGGTAACGTGCGCCCTGCCAAATTCTGCTGTTCTGCCACCTTCTCTTTATTAGCACATCACCAAATGCCACCCTTGCTGCCTAAACCTTCCCACCTTTTCTCCTGGGTGCCTCAGACGGCTGAGCTGAGCTGCATCTGGGCATTGATTCTTTTTGTGATTCAAATGTTAAAGCAGGAGTGCTGGGATGAATATTTATGCGTGGGATTGTCAAGCTTTGCAGACAAAAGCCCCCAGATTCTGTGTCTCACGTGGATGGACTCTGCAAACAGGACATTACAATATCCATCTCTGCAAGGTCACAGCGCTGGTTTGTCCTAATTTGCATATGCTGATGGGACTCTGGCTGCAGGAGAAAGGCCATCTTTCAGGGTCCCCAGAGACCCCTGAAGGGACTTACTGCCACCCTCCTCCTTTCATTTGCCTGCTGTCGTTCCCAGGATCTAATGCTAAGGAACCTCATTGGGCTGTGTCTGGTGGTCAGCACAAAAACCTGGATACCATCAACATATAGAAGGGTTTGTGTTTTCTTTTCTTCTGGCATCATGGCCTCAAAGCTTCTCTGTGAGGACCTGTTTCCTCTCTCATGGTGGGAACAAGGAGTGTCTTACAGTGGCTGTTCAGTCACAGTCCTGTCTGACGCTTTGCGACCCCATGAACTGCAGCACGCCAGGCTTCCCTGTCCTTCACTATCTCTCCGACTTGGCTCAAACTCATGTCCATTGAGTCGGTGATGCCACCCAACCATCTCATCCTCTGTCGCCCCCTTCTCCTCCTGCCCTCAGTCTTTCTCAGCATCAGGGTCTTTCCCAGTGAGTTGGCTCTTCACATCAGGTGGCCAGAGTGAGTATTGGAGCTTCAGCTTCACCATCAGCCCTCCCAGTGAATATTCAGGGTTGATTTCCTTTAGGGTTGACTGGTTTGATCTCCTTGCTGTCCAAGGGACTCTCAAGAATCCAGCACCACAATTCAAAAGCATTAATTCTTCAGCACTCAGCCTTCTTTATGGTTCAACTCTCACATCTATAGATAGCTACTGGAAAAACCATAGCTTTAACTATACAGATCTTTGTCGGCAAAGTGGTGTCTCTGCTTTTTAGTACACTGTCTAGATTTCTCATAGCCTTACTTCCAAGGAGCAAGTGTCTTATAGTGGAGGGTTCTTCTAATGGGAAGGGACATTCATGCCCCACCTCCACCCTTCCAAACCCAACCCACTCCTCCAGCTTAAATCCAGCCTCCTTCAAGAGTCATCCAGGAAGCCAGGTTGCTTGCACCTTCTCCTTTGGAGTTTCAGTGGCACTGGTATACACCCTGTGGTCCTGATTTTATCTAGCTATGCGCATGGTGTCTTTTACAGTCTTGGGTGGTAGGGAATTATCTACAACTTTCCTGCTCTCCTTGTTTTCCCTGGCACCCAGACCCTCATCCCAGTGCATCTCCTTCTCAGCTCCTGTCTCTCTCCTTTATCCCTGCATGCCTCAGGGCTCTTTCCAGCGCAAAAACCCAGTCTTGACACTCGGCCAGAATTCTCTGGTTGCTTCTGACAATGATGATGATGGCAGTTATAATAGCTAATCTAGTGTATTTAACTTGTGCCAGGCACGATGCCAACATGTTGCCCAGATTAATCTGGTGAATGGTAAGAAGCCTAATGAGGTAGGTAGCATTATTGGCCCCATTGTACAAATACGGAAACTGGGGCACAGAGAAGTTAAGTGAGTTTCTCCAAGTCACCCAGCTATCAAGTGACAGAGCTGGAGTTTGAACTCGGGCAGTTTGGCTCCAGAGGTTCTACTGTTTCTTTTCCCTTAGAGCATGAACTTTGTGCAGAATTCAACTCCCACTGGGACCCAGGCACCGCCTCCCTCTTCAGCCCCAATGCGCTCCGGTTAACACGGCCGTATCTATTAGCCTCCGGTAATGACAAATGCCCAGCCTCTCTCAGGGCCCTGTCTCTAAATCCGACTGCTATCTATCTAGAAACGCTTCGGCTCCTCTTGCCCTGCTAGAAGACTCTCCCTTCATCTCTTAGCCCTGGGGCTTCAGCCTTCATAGGCCTGTTCAGGACAGCGCCCTTTGCTCTGGGCTCCCCGTCACAGGCACTCGATTCTGTGGCACCCCGCACGTGGCTCCTGGCCCACTAGCCTCACCAGGCTTGTCTCCTTGTCTGGCCTTGGTGTTTGCTGTTCCCTGGACTTGCTGCACTTTCCCATGATCTTCACATGCTGGATTCCTCCTCTCATCCAGGGCTTTGTTCAGATGCCACCTTCTCAGACAGGCCTTCTCGGGCCAGCCGGGCTAAACTCGTTCTCCTGCCAGTCACCCTGTGTCCTGTGTCCAAGCTGCGTCAATTTCTTCCCAGCACGTAGTTTTCACTACTTGAGATCACCTGTGGGCCCGTGATCTATGGGTGCCCAGCAACCTACCCCAGCACTTGGTGGCTTAAGCAAGAGCCATTTCATTGTATTTCCCCAACTTGTGGGTCAGATATGGGAGCAGGGTTGCCTGGTGCCCCGATTGGCATGTTTGGAAGGTTGGGTTCAGCCAGGCCTGGAGACAGAAGTGCCTACACGTCACAGTTCCAGCATGGAGCCTGCCAGGCTGTTGACTTCTTACAGAGGCCCAGGTGGAAACCACAAAGCTTCTTATGACCAAGCCTCAGAAGGCCCAGAGTGTTATTTCTGCACATTCTGTTGGTCAAGCAAGTCACAAGCCCAGATCAGAATTAAGTTCAGAGAGTGTAGGCCTCATCTCTTATATAAGGACTGGAAAGGAATCTGTGGCTGTGTATTAGTCAACTACACATTATTTTATTTTTGGCCGCACTGGGTCTACATTGCGGCATGCAGGCTTTCTCAGGTTGCAGTGAGCAGGTGCCACTTGCCTTGCGGTGGCGTCTCTTGTTGCAGAGCACTGGCTATAGGGCATTTGGGCTTCAGTAGTTACAGAGCAAGGGCCTAGCTGCCCTGGGGCATGTGAGATCTTCCAAGATCAGGAATCAAACCTGTGTCCCCTGCATTGGCAGGCAGATTCTTGACCACTGGGCCACCAGCAAAGTCCCCAGTCTACTACATAAAAAAAAAAAAAGTTTATTATCTGTCCCCTTTGTTTACAGTATGAACTCCTTGAAGGCAGGTTCTTCCTCTCCTGTCACATTGCATCCCCAGCACCCAGAATATGGTGATAGATGCTGTAAATATGTGCTGAATTTTTTAGAATTATGTGTGCTGAATTTTAAAATGTTTTAGCATAGAATTATTTTATTCTATGCGAATGAAATAATGAATGAACAAAAAGGTAAAGGAATGAAAAACTGAATGAATGTTTACATCTCTCTCTGGTATGTAAACTTCCTGAAAACAAGAGTCTGGTGTTTTCATCTTTGCATCCTCATAAATACAGGCTCCGCGCTATTAGATGCTCAGAATATATATTTATCAAATGGATGGAGGCATTTAAACTGTTATCATTAAAAGAGATGAGAGAGTTATTCTCAGCACATACAGAGGTGTTGAGTATCAGTAACTGCTGTGAACAAATTAATAATGCCGTATACATAATAAAATCAGTTTATGTATTTAATAAATAAAAAAAATGGACCAGATCTCCACTCCCTTGTTGTTGTTCAGTCGCTCAGTCATGCCCAACTCTTTGCTACCCCAGGAACTGCAACACACCAGGCTTCCCTCACCTTTGCTATCTCCCGGAGTTTGCTCAAACTCATGTCTGTTGAGTTAATGGTGCCACTTCCTTGACATCTTTCATTTTCCCTTTCTCTCTGAAGGCTGCAGAAAGGTCTCTCTAATGGGAGGGATCAGCCAGCACCACTCCAGGGCCCCCAAGTCCCCTCATCTCTGGGTTGGGGTTGGAGCCTTGTCCTTGGCTCCACACCTTTTTCCTTGCCTGATAGCCAAGACTCACTCACTTTGAGGTCGTTAATGTGGGGGCTGAGATGATCATCTGAACCTCCCAGGTGGCTGAATTCTGATTCCCAGCAGCTCTCCAGGAGGATCAAGTGAGATTACAGGTGTCTTAACATTCTGGCACTGTCCTGCCCTTGGGTGAGAGCCTGCTTACAGTTATGGCTGGACTCCCTGGGTTGAACCCTGAGAGGGAGTTGGCATCTGATATGCCAGGAAGGGAAGGGTGCCCTCACCAAGTGGCCCCACATACACATGCATAGAGTCCCTCACCGGTGAGCAGAGGTAGGACCTGGTGGCTGGTGTTTGAGCCACGGTCAGAGGACTCAGCTCAAGGGTCAAGTCCTATAAGCTGGTCCTCCTATTTCACTCTGTGGCCTGTAACAACTCCTTGGTTCCTTCAGAGCCTCAGTTTTCTCATCTGTGAAATGAGACTGACCCCCCAAATTTCTTCATTTCTGTGTTTTTATTCTCCTCTCTGTGTTTTAATGGGGCTCTCCTGATGGCTCAGCAGGTAAAGAGTCTATCCGCAATGCAGGAGACACAGGAGACCAGGGTTCAATTCCTGGGTCAGAAAGATACCTTGGTGTATGAAATGGCAACCCACTCCAGTACTCTTGCCAGGAGAAGTCCATGGACCAAGACCCTGGCAGGCTACAGTTCATAGGATCACAAAGAGTCGGACACAACTGAGCCGCTAAGCACATGTTTTTATAATCTAGAGAAACATTCCAAGTTCAAGAAAGCTCTATAATAGCCAAAGGTGACTAATAAGGAATAACTATATAAAATTCCCTATTTTAAAATCAGACCAAACTTTTTAATTCAATGCTGGTCTCCTTAGCGTATTGGGGTCTTTAATTTTTAAAAAAAATATTTCTCAGAGTCCTCCCTGTTCTGTGGATTTTAAGACCCCTGGTTCTGGACAGTACTAAGTTCTACTCCTTCCCCAAACCCCAGGGAGCACTGACATTCGGGTTAAACAAGTGCCATGGAAACCTCACAGCTTGGAGTAAGTTTTATTATTGGGCATTTATTGGAAACATCAAGGCGGTATTTGGAAGATCCTTCCTTTTCCTTCTTCCTTAGTGAAAATAAAGTTCTCCATGGCGATTAATTTTAGTAAAATTCAAGTTCCAGTGACAGTGTTTTAAAAATATATGTTTTATTTAAACTTCACCAATCTGGGACAAGAATTTTCAGAGGAAAAGGCTGACTTACTTCTGCTTCCACTCTGGGTGATTCTGGGGTGATACACTCACCCATTTGGTCCCCAGACTGGCCAAGTTTAAGGAACAAATTAGGAAACAGGAGTTTTCCATCTTAGGGGACATAATCTCACATGCAACAGTTTTAGGTATTAGAACTTCACCCTCATGGAAGCAGTTAATAGTTTTGAGAATTTGCCATGTGCCAGATATTGTGTTAAGTGATCCTAGATATTATCATAATAGTAATTAAAAATAATCCTTTCAGAAAAATGGGGCTCCATGAAGTTAAAGAACTAGCCCATGTTCATACAGTTGGTCAAAGAACTGGAATTCAAATCCAAATTATCTGCCTTCAAGACCAATGCTTTCCATAGGCCTATGCCTCCCATTCTTCTTGTGTTGGCTATTTCTGACTGTTTTCTTACAGAAGATGCTGTAACCATATTAGAGTCTGGCTGTGTTGTTATATAATCCTTTAGTTCTTTAATAGTTTTAAACTGTTTTCAGAGATTTTTATCTCGCCGGTGGCTTGTCTTTCCATAATCTTAACGGTGCCTTTCAAAGAGGTCTTCATTTTAACAAAGTCCAACTTACTTGTCTTTGATGGCGGATTATACTTTTGGTGTCATATCTAAGAAATCTTTGTCTAGCTCAAGGTGACAAAGCCTTTCTCTTATATTTTCTCCTGGAAATATTACAGTTTTAGGACTTGTATTTAGGTACATTGATCCACTTAGCCTTAATTTCTATATATCTTGTGAGATGTGGAATGAAGTTCTTTTTTTACATATAGAGTTCCAATACCATTGGTTATAGACTGTCGTATCTTTACTGAATTGCTTTTGCACCATATGTGTTGATCTGTTGAGGGCACCCGCTCTCAGGATCTCTTTACTCTCTCTGTGTTAATGTCCCCCTGTCGTGATGACTGCAGCTTTGTCTCAAAGTCAAGTAGTGTGAGTCCTTCAACTTTGTCCTTCTTTTTTAAAATCATCTTAGAAATTCCAGGTTCTTTGTTATTTCTTTAGTTTTTAAGTATTCAAAGATATAAAACAGCATCTAGAAGTCTCAAGATAATTTCGAAATCAAAGTTAATAAAGAGTAGCACAGAAAATTTCCATAATCTAGCTTTATCAGGACTTGAGGCCTTCTGGATATCACATTCCATTTGGTTAATCAAAAATTGTCTTATCAATAGAGAGGGATTCATGGTTGCCGTGGGGAAGGGAAGAATTAAGTGTTTGGGATTAGCAAATGAAAACAGTTATATGCACAATAATAGAAAAACGAGGTCCTACTGTATAGCAGAGGGTACTACATTCAATATCCTGTGATAAACCATAATGAAAATGAATACACATATATAAAATGAATGGGCTTCCCAAGTTGTGCTGGTGGTGAAGAACACGCCTGTCAATGCAGAAAACATGAGATGTAGGTTTGATCCCTGAGTCAGGAAGAACCCCTTGAGGAAGAAATGGCACCCCACTCCAGTATTCTTGCCTGGAGAATCCCATGGACAGAGGAACCTGGTGGGCTACAGTCCACAGAGTTGAAAACAGTCGGACACAACTGAAGTGACTTAGCATGCATATATAACTGAATCACTTTGTTGCACAACAGAAGTTAACACAACACTGTAAATCAACTCTACTTCAATAAAAGTTTTTTTAATTTAAAAATAATTATTATATCTATCTTACATTGACTGCCAATTTTCAAAAAACTAGACTGTAAAAATTTATACCAACATTGTAGTGGACATGAGTTCAACTTTCATTGATGTTTCAGAAAATACTTTAGACCCTAGAGTATCTCGGTCATTCTAAGCATCAGTTCTCACTGTCCTAACAAAATGGGAAATTACTGACTAAAGAGAGCACATTTGGTTATTTTGCTGCCTGCCATGATATCTATGAATACTCTACTTTTGACTGGGGGACACCATCTTTCAAACATCTGAAATGTTACAACTGGCAGTTCTATGCATAACATTCTGTCTCTTCCAATAAACCATATTTGTATTTACTTTTAAACTTGTTATCTGCTGGGGACCATGAGAAGTACTATTGATTAAGCCGGTTGATTCCTGATAATGTTAGCCATCACTGCCGTGGTATGACATTGAGCAGATAACTCGTCCTCTTTGGGCCTCTGTCTTCATTTGTAAAATTAAAGGTTTGGACTAGTTAACCTTGAGTGTTGTAAAAACTGTTTTGTAGTATCTTTATTTTCTTAAAACTCACAACCCCTTAAAAAATAATTAAACAAATACTCTTAATGGCAAAAAGCACTGTGGTAAGTCAGAAAGTAGTGATCTTTTGATGCATCTCAGATTACCTAACCCCACTGCATGACCTTACTTTTAACTGTGGCCAACTCTGAGCAATGAAGATGGCATTTATGGTTACTGGTGCTGTGACATTTAGTGGCCCATGAAATCCCCATATTCTGAGAAGCTCTAAGTGTCTCAGGTCAAGGGAAGAATAAAGGAGAATGGTTGTAAGCCCAGATAGCTCCAAAGCCTCAGAGTACTCCTCAGTTAGACTTTCAAAGGTATCTTCAAAGATTTTCAAGATATCTTCACTTAGAAATGGCAACCCATTCCACTATTCTTGTCTGGAAAATTTCACGGACAGAGGAGCCTGGCAGGCTACAGTCCATGGGGTCGAAAAGAGTTGGACATGACTAAGTGACTTTCACTGCACTTCACTTAATATTGAAACCAAGGGGACTTTAAACATCTACATCGGCTTTCCTATACTAGGGCACAACATATATGATTGTGAGCTCCGGTCATACTCTAACTGGTCATTGCTGTCCTAATAGAATGAGAAACTTGGAGAATATGAAGTTTACTAGAGAATGTAGAATGTAGATATGAATTTAAATGATGTAAGAAGTCTTTATTGAGCACTTACTGTGTGCAAGACGCTGTGTCATGCACTTCCAATGCATTGTATCATTTAATACACACAGCAATCTTGAAAAGTAGACATTATTGTCTTTTTATTACATATGAGGAAATGATGCACAGAGAGCTCCTGTTACTTGCCTCGGTGGCTCAGATGGTAAAGAATCTGCCTGCAATGCAGGAGGCCTGGGTTCAATCCCTGGGTCAGGAGAATCCCCTGGAGAAGGAATTAGCAAACCACTCCAGTATTCTTGCCTAGGGAAACCCCATGGACAGAGGATCCTGGCAGGCTACAGTGCATGGGATCACAAAGAGTTGGACATGACTGATGACTGAGCAACTAACACACACTCAGAGCTGGTCTTCAATCCATATTTGTCTCAATCTAGAGCTTCCTTGACTACCTCAGAGACAAGCTCTCAGAACTTGGCCAGCTTATTTAGAAAGTAAATGAATTTGTAGTATTAATTACAGGGATCTAGACCAAGAACACCAAGTACCGATGACTCACTCTTGGGTAAACTTGATGGAAGAAAGAACTCATAGAAAGTGTCCTGAAGAAATTGCTCTGAGATACATGAATGAGGTGAAGGACATGAATTGGCCCAGGGAGAAAGGTGAGATCATGCTGAGGAAACAGACTCTCTGAGGCCATGAAGATACAAATGCACAATTTGTGCATTCAGGAAGCGATATACAGACTGCTCACTGCAGGGCAATAGCCAGAAACAAAGCTGATGTCATAGGGGTGAAAATTCAAGAGATTTCCCTTTAATATGCTATGCCCTGGCAATCCACTCTTCAGTTCTTAAATACAAGAGGGAACATAATTAAAATTGCATTTGCTTTTACAATTTCTCCGACAACTCATGTAGGATACATATGGGCTTTTAAAGCATCAAGGAAAGTAAAGAGAGAATTTCTTAGCAAAACATATTTGCTACCCAACAAGTGATTTTCAGGAGTACGATGTAGTTTACCTTACTAAGGTCCTAGAGCCTTAATCGTCCAATGATGGGGCCTGGAAGCAGATTTCACCCAACTTTCAGAAATAGAGGCAACCAGCCCACTGCAGTTAAACTAATAGCTCATTCCCATCACCCCGGTCTTGTGCAGTGTGCATACACAAGGCAGACAAGAGAGACAGATTCAAGTCACGGGTGGGCAGTTAGAAAGCTCTCAACAATATGCATTAAAGTGAGTTGCGTTGAAGTTCACTTTCAGATAGCAATTGCTACTCCTGAGCAAGGGCTAACGTGTTTGGTGAACTCTGATTGGTCACTTCCATGATAAATCCGCAAATGTTAACTGAATATCTCTCCACGTTTTCTGAAGCATTCATCTTCTCTGTCTCTCTTTAACTCTCTTTTTAGTTCCAGAGACCTAATGACTTCTCACCCCCTTTCCGCTTTGGCACTGTGCCCAACGGCAGCACAGAGAGAAATATTCGCAATAACTATGCAGAAATGCATGCCTACATGGGGAAGTTCAACCAGAGAGGTGTCGATGATGCACTGCTCTCCCTGAAAACAGGGTAAGAACTGCTTCCAAGCTCAGAATCTTTGCTGTGTTGCTCACATTTCTTAAACATCCATGGAATAAGATGCACCATGTTTGTGTGCCATACCAAGTTCAAGCAAAGAAGACTGCATTTGCATTTTGTGGGTCCCCAGGTTAAATTGATAGTGTAATTCAGACCAGTGCATGGAGATTCCACTGGTATTATTCACTTATATATATTTTCAACAATTTCTGTTTTACTTGCATGAATGTAACCGTGAAATTAGAATGTAATAGATATAAAAGTCAAAGAGGAGAGTCGAGGCTAAAATTTATGTGTTACACACAAAATAAAGACCTGCTGACCTAAAAGTGAAATTGATTTTGGTGTCTTAGACAAGAAAAGAAACAATGAAAAGCGTGAAATCTTTTAGATAGCGAACAGTAAGAGTATGTTAACTGATCTCCAGTTCCAACAAAATTGGCAGTCTTTGATCCAGCTCTATAATCTAGGGTGGATTGTTCATTCAAGAGAACTCACGAACTGCAAATATGTTGGCTTACATAATTTCAGCCATGGCGGTTCCTTCCCTCGGAAGCCACAGCTGTGGAATAAGACTGACAGTTGAGCGTGAGAGCTGCTGGAGTTTGGTCTCATAGCTGGTTTCCTGTGTTGTATGATGACTGGCAGCCCTTAGACCTCCTGGTGGTTCCTACTTGGAATGAGCCTCCCAGAGGCATGTTTACTTAAACACTGTTAGACTCTGTCTTATCGTTATCAAGACACAGCAGATTTCAGAAGGTGGGATCTAAATTTGGGGGACGGATGACTCTGGGTTATCTGGCCCCTGGTACAGTCACAGTTCTCAAGCCCTTCAGAGCTTTGACTTTCTGATGGACACCTTTCTAAAGGATACTCACGGACCTTTGGAAAAAACGTTCTGTATCTTGTCATGCCAGAAAGGGCTTCTTTTTTCTTAAGGAGAGGTAAAGCTAACTGAACTTGTAACAGTGCAGGTCATGATGCCTGCCTTTCTTTCTTGCAGACCTCTCTATTACCTATATGAATATATCTGAATTTCTACTCCATTTATTGTGTTTAAATACTGACCTATACCTTCCTGACCTTGCCCCTAGCCTTTCCCCCTTCCCTGCCTACTTCTCCTTGCAAAGCACTGTACATACAATGAGATTCTCATATGTTTGGGAACATGAGACATCTGAATTCTTCTGTATGTTGCATTGGCTGTGGTTTCACACATTCGCTCTTGACCTGAGCCTATAATGCCACCACCCCCAGCAACTCTCTCCTCTCTTTGTGCTGCAAAAAAAAAAATACTAAAACCTTTCTGACCGCCAAAATAGCATTGCCCATCCAGTGCTCCTCGTCCACCTACACTTATCCCCACTCTGGACTGTAATGAACTGAGAAATGAAAAATGTTATGTAAGTCTAACCCATGCTATTTGTTGCTATCATTGTGATGGTTCCTTTTCATTATTTCTGTTATTATTTTTATTGATTCCTTTTTACTCCTTCTCCTTTTCAGACACAGCTTATGAGTTGGCTCCGGGCCCAACTTACATTCTCATCATTCCGAACAGGAGGGAAAAAAACTCCTCCTTTCAATCTGAAATCATATAAAGAACCACCTGGGAGTTCGGCTTTAGCTTCTGGCTGAGTTCCACCTTGAGCCCTGCTTTGAACCAATTCTCCCCATAGTCTGTTGGAGCCCTACTTCTTCATCTTAACGGCCCCATAGGTAGTTTTGTACTCGAATTCCTCCATTCGACTTGGTTTGTTTGCTCCTTTCTCGAACAGGAAACTGGATGCCTTCATCTACGATGCAGCTGTGCTGAACTACATGGCCGGTAGAGATGAGGGCTGCAAGCTGGTGACCATTGGCAGTGGGAAGGTCTTTGCCTCCACTGGTTATGGCATTGCTATCCAAAAAGACTCTGGATGGAAGCGCCAGGTGGACCTTGCTATCCTGCAGCTCTTCGGAGATGGTGAGTTAAAGAAAGGGAGTGTCTACTTGGCCTCTTCCTATGGCCAGTCCAAAACATCTACCCTTCTTCCTTCCCCGTCCCTCTAACCTCTGCATTTCCAGAAAAGCATTTCGTAGTATGCTAGGACATTGGGTGGTATATATTAGTTTTCTAAAGCTTCGTAATGAGGTTGTTGTTATTGTTCAGTGGCTTAGTCATATCCGACTCGTTGCAACCCCATGGACTGCAGCACTTCCTTGTCCTTCACTATCTCCCAGAGTATTGCTCAAACTCAGGTCCACCGAGTCAGTGATGGATGCCATCCAACCATCTCATCCTCTGTTGCCCACTTCTCCTCCTGCCTTCAATCTTTCCCAGCATGAGGGTTTTTTCTGACGAGTTAGTTCGTCACATCAGGTGGCCAAAGTATTGGAGCTTCAGCATCAGTCCTTCCAATGATTATTAAGGGTTGATTTCCTTTAGGATTGACTGGTTTGATCTCCTTGCAGTCCAAGGGATTCTCAAGAGTCTTCTCCAACATCACAATTCAGAAACATCAATTCTTCAGCACTCAGCCTTCTTTAGGGTCCAGCTCACGCATTCATACATGACTACTGGAAAAAACCATAGCTTTGACTATACAGACCTTTATACAGAGAGAAAGGTCCAGAGACCTTTTCTCTCTGGACCCAGAGAAAGGGCAAAGAAATCCATTCATGGCCGTTTGCTCATCCTTCCCTCTTCTGTTTTGCTTCTCTTGGTGGAAGAGGTAGGAAGCAGGGCCAGGTCCTCAGAGGCAGACACTGAAATCACTCGCCAGAGTGATTCCTTGAAGAGACAGCTTGCTCTGAGAATACCTCATCTCCTATTTTATTTTGCTCACACCTTCCACATCCCACTTCACTTTATTGCCTAAAGAACCTCCTTCTCCTGTCAGTCTCACAGAAGCTAATCCTGTTACAATGAGCAGCCTGACTGTACTTGGCCCCACAGGCCATCAACCCAGCAGTTCCCCAATTCCGTCTGGGGAATCTTTGCTGGTCGGGAGAAGACAACACAGCTGGATTGGCAGACTCCAGGTGAGGTCAGTTGTTCAGTTAAGAAAGTCATCCAAGTTTGATCCAAGAAATGAGCAAAAAGTGATTTGATGAACATTGGAAAGAGGATGGGGTTCTAGTGGAGTGTTCCAAGCCTTTTTAGTGTAAGAGCTTCTATCATGGTAATGTAGCTGTCACTTTAAGGCAATAACAGGGCCTCTATCCACAAGCAAGAGCAGCAGTAGAGACGATTTGCAAAAGTTACCAGAGCTCCATGGGCTTCCCAGTGGCTCAAACGGTAAAGAATCTGCCTGCAACGTAGTGGACCCAGGTTCAATCCCTGGGTTGGGAAGATCTCCTGAAGAAGGGAATGGCAACCCACTCCATTATTCTTGCCTGGAGAATTCCATGAACAGAGGAACTTGATGAGTCCATAGGGTCGCAAAGAGTTGGACACGACGAGCAACTAACACACACACACACACACACACACACACACACACACACCCCAGAGCTCCAGTCAGACTATGCAAACAAATTTCATGTTTTAAGCCAAACTGGCAATTTTCTTCATGAGATTTTCAGATTTTTGCTTCTCTAGAGTTAGATGCATTCTCAGGCTCATGGTTTCTTTTATTTCCCTCTTGCCTACAATTTCTACCTTTCTAGTTCCTAGTATCCACTGAAGTGGATCAAGGTTATTGTAACCTGGCATGACTTGAATTAATCAGAACTTCTCTAAGCAGCGTTAAAAGGAGACAGGTCCGAATTTGGTGGTCTCATTTTATTCCAGCTTCCCCCCTTTTCCTGTGAATATTTGTGTTTTCAACAAGAGATCAGGAAGTCTGAGGGCCTCTAGGGAATCAATCAATCTCTCCACCGATTTGTCTCTGTCTCTCCTCCCCCAACTCAAACTGCTTTGCACATTTTTTTGAGAGCAATTGTCTGAATCGCTTCTTCCATTATGTTGTTCCTCTCTGTCTACAAAAAAAAAAAAAAAAACAACAGTGCAAAGTGCTTAGTCTGATACTCAGGTGCTCAGCAATCTTTCATCAACCTTTTGTATTCAGCTTCTTTTACCAGCTGTTGTTGTGTTTGAATTGTTCTGCCAGCCTTTCCCAAATACGACTTGTGTTTTTCTCCTTCCTCCCCTTGATCATGCTATTTCTGCTGCCTGGAGTGCCTTTTTGTACAATATCAATTAAAATTCACCCATTCACCATGCCCACCTCCAAATCCTACCTTCCTCCTGAAAACCCACTGGGCACCGCATCTTCAAAATTACCCTGACTAATTCAGGAAGCTTTTGTTACTTACATACAGCTTGTTGTACTGATTGTTTATATACCAATTTACACTGGGTAGCTAGGGCTTACCTGGCTCAGACGGTAAAGAATCTTCCTGCTATGTAGGACACCCAGGTTCTGTCCCTGGGTCGGGAAGATCCCCTGAAAGAGGAAATGACTGCCCACTCCAGTATTCTTACTTGGAGAATTCCATGGACAGAGGAGCTACAGTCCATGGGGTCTCAAAGAGTCTGACACAACTGAGAAACTAAAACTTTCACACTTTCATACAGGGCACAGAGGTAATGTCTTCTATCTTTGTATCACCTCTGATACCAACATTGTGTTTTCATTGACCACTTGTTGAATAACTTGATAAGTTTAACAATATTAATAAAATTACTAACCTGTCTTGGTTTTCTTTATGTCTCTTTCCCTCTCTCTCATATTTTCCTCTCTTTTCCCAACACCCCTTTCTCCCCCTCCCTTCCCTCCTTCCTACCCGGTCCCCAGGGGAGATGGAGGAGCTGGAAGCTCTGTGGCTCACAGGCATCTGCCACAATGAGAAGAACGAAGTCATGAGTAGCCAGCTGGACATCGACAACATGGCGGGTGTCTTCTACATGCTGGGGGCGGCCATGGCTCTCAGCCTCATCACCTTCATCTGCGAACACCTCTTCTATTGGCAGTTCCGGCACTGCTTTATGGGTGTCTGTTCTGGCAAGCCCGGCATGGTCTTCTCCATCAGCAGAGTAAGTGGTTTGATTTAGGTGCCTGGAACTTGGGGAAGGAAGCTTAGTCTAGTGCCATGCAAAGCAGAGAGTCCAGAGGGGCACTAATTCCAGCCTGAGACTGTGAAAGCAAGAAGCCACATCATGTACATTTCCCCAGGGGGTAGGATGACATCATTTCAAGTGGCTCAGAGAGCAGGTGATGCTGTTTTTCCTTCAAGAAACAGCTTTCTGTGTGGGGTTTGGGCATTTGGTTCTTAAAAAGAACTGGCAGAGCTATCAAAATGAAACATTTGGCCTTTCCCCAGGTGCCTTTCATCACTATTAGTTAATTCTGCATAGGCTGGATTAATCGTTTAATCCTTTTAAAAAATCACATTTCTGTATAAATCATAACATATATCTCTCTTATTCTGACATGCAAATGTATATTGGTCGTTTCACCATCCCGCTTTATATTTTAACCATGTATGCATTTGGAGCATTCAGGAGCTTAACAGAACTTTCAGAAATAAGTCCTGACCTATTAAGAAATTTGCATTCCAGAAACTTCCTTAATTGGAGCAAGAGTACCACTCAAGTCCTTCTTTATTTAGTTCTCTTCTACATGTCTAGTCTAAAGTAAGATTTGGAGCACAGTGTTGAATATGAATAAAGGGTCACAGGGAAAAGGGGTTTTTTTTTTCCCCTTAAAAAAGCAGACTTTTTGATTTTGTTAATGAAGTTATGAGATTCATTCATGAGAAGTGAACTCAGATGTCCTCTTAGAATAGAGGTCTAGGCTTCAGATGTAACCAACTTTGTCTCTAATGGGGTTATGTAAGAAAATGGAGTACTCATTAAGTTTTCCCATCTTTTGATCATTTTCCTGTAGTATTTTAGTTCTAGAGAAAAATGTCGTCTCTGTCTATGAGCTGCTTCAGGCCATTCAGTTACCTGGAAGCAAGAGACTTGTGGTCCCTAAGCCACCTTTTTGCACCTCGTGGCACTTTCCAAGACCCCAGAGAGGGGGCTGGCCACAGCGCAGGAAGCCTGTAGTAGAAATCCTATTTGTTGCCCCTCGACATAATCGATGGCTCTGAAGAGGACAAGTGCATTTTCTCCTGGCCATGATCAAGAAGGGTCAGAAAGAAGAAGAAAGCAGGAGAACCCTCTGTTTTTTTTTTAATGGGAGTATAATTGCTTTACAGTGTTGTGTTAGTTTGTGCTGTACAATGAAGTGGATCAGCTGTTTGTATACATAGATCCCCTCCCTCTTGGACCTCCCTCCCATCCCCACCCCTATCTCACTCCTCTAGTTCATCACAGAGCACCGAGCTGAGCTCCCTGTGCTGTACAGAAGCTTTCTACTAGCTACTTTACACATGGTAGTGTATATATCTTCTCTTCTGCACTTAGTTGTGTCCGACTCTTAGCAACCCCATGGAGTATAGCTTGCCAGGCTCCTCTGTCCATGGGACTCTTCAGGCAAGAATACTAGAGTGGGTTGCCATTTCCTACCCAGGGAATCTTTCCAACCTAGGAATTGAAGCCGCATGTCTTGCATCTCCTGTATTGGCAGGCGGATTCTTTACCACTCTGCCACCTGGGAAACCCCTACTGTGTGTGTGTGTATATATATATATATATATTAATCTCCAATTCTCTTGTAGATCTCTTATCTTGTGGATGCCTCCAGGGCAGGGATGCTCATCTCATGCAAACCATCCTTCTTTCCCATCTAGCTGCCACTCTACTTTTGAATCTTCTCTCCTCTCATCCTCCTCCATCAGGACAGTCCCTTTCCAAATGAATCCCCCTTGTTTTAAAGACACTGTTCAAACAACCTCTTCTGCAAACATCTTCCCTTGCCAGGTGGAAAAGTTCCAAATATGTCCACATTTCAGGCAGGGAACTAGAGATTGGCAGGAGGTTGGCCTGACTTTAGACTTGAGCCCAAGCCTCTCCCTCTCCTGGACAGTGCTTTTTAGGGCTCTGCACAAGAAGCTACACACAGGGAGTTCTCAATCAATACTAATGTTAAGATACTAGTTATTTGTGATCACAGTGAGTGAGAAACTTAAAGGAGGGAACCAGGAGCTAAAGAGAATAAAGGAGAGCATTCGACAAGGGGATTCTTTTTTTTAAATTCATTTTATTGAAGTATAGTTGATTTCCAATATAAAATTGCACTGTACAGCAAAGTGATTCAATTATACATGTGCATACATTCTTTTTCACATTTGTTTTACATTATGGCTTATCACAGGATATTGAATATGGTTCTGTGCTATACAGTAGGACCTTGTTGTTTATCCATGTTATATACACTAGTTTGCCTCTGCCAACCCCAAGCTCTCACTCCATCCCTCCCCCACTACTCCTCTCCAGCAGGGGGATTCATGATTGCTATTTAGTCCTTAATATCTGTCCCAGGTCCTCCCTCCCATGGTGTAAGGCACAGCAGCAGAAATATCCTTCTTTGACCTCAAAGCTGGCTAATTGTCTCATTGAATTTGGTTCATGCTTGGCTCAGGGAGAGAATTGCTCAGCTGTGATCTGATGATCAAAATCCTAAAATCTGCTCAAAATTTGTCAGAACTGGAAATGAATGGCA
The DNA here is from genome assembly GCF_019320065.1 of Cervus canadensis. Lineage (NCBI taxonomy): Eukaryota > Metazoa > Chordata > Mammalia > Artiodactyla > Cervidae > Cervus > Cervus canadensis. The sequence continues at coordinate 23,011,028 of NC_057406.1, read as the reverse complement.
ATTGTGAGTGCTTGGGCTCCCCAGTCTTTACTGCCAGCCAGGGGTGACCAGCCAGGGCAGAACATCCCCAACATCTGTAGAGCATTGCTGTTGATTTCCAGAAGGCTGACAATGTTGTTTGCTATCAGTTGATATCACGGCCTCATTTTTGTGAAGCAAAAACCTCAGTATAGAAAGAAAAATCAGTGCAAATCAGTGGTGGAGTGAGGCATGAATCTCATGTCTTGCAATTCCAGTCCATTTGCTTAGAACACTTGGTGTATGTAGTGAGGCCCCTTTTAGAGAGCCAAGCCTATCCAATCAGACCGCCAGCTCATGTTGCATTCTAAGTTGCTTCAGTCATGTCTGACTCTTTGCGACTCTATGGACAGTAGCCTGCCAGGCTCCTCTGTCCATGGGATTCACCAGGCAGGAATACTGGAGTAGGTTGCCATTTCCTTCTCCAGGAGATCTCCCTGACCCAGGGATGGAACCCTGGTCTCTTACATCTCCTGCAGTGGAAGGCAGGGTCTTTACCACTAGCCCCACCTGGAAAACCCTAGGGTTCATGATGAGACTTGCTAAATGCTGGGGAATAAGGCAAGCAAATGGTAACCCACTCCAGTGGGTTCTTGCCTGGAGAATCCCATGGACAGAGGATCCTGGCCGGCTACAGTCCATGGGGTCCCAAAGAATCATACACAACTGAGGGACTCATCACAGCACAGCACAAGGCAGGCAAGCTTCTAGCCACAGGTTTCTATGAGTGTGTAAGACCATCTCTTTCATGTTTTCCTGGACTTTTCTCATCCATTTAGGCAGTTAGCAGGGGTAGGGGATGCGCTTGAGGGTCCCTTCCAGCCTCGCCAGAGACCTAACCCGTCTCATCCTCTCTCTGCAGGGTATCTACAGCTGCATCCACGGCGTGGCCATCGAGGAGCGCCAATCCGTGATGAACTCCCCCACCGCCACCATGAACAACACGCACTCCAATATCCTGCGTCTGCTGCGCACGGCCAAGAACATGGCCAACCTGTCGGGTGTGAACGGCTCACCGCAGAGCGCCCTGGACTTCATCCGCCGCGAGTCGTCTGTCTATGACATCTCTGAGCACCGCCGCAGCTTCACGCACTCTGACTGCAAATCCTACAACAACCCGCCCTGCGAGGAGAACCTGTTCAGCGACTACATCAGTGAGGTGGAAAGGACTTTCGGGAACCTGCAGCTCAAGGACAGCAACGTGTACCAGGACCACTATCACCACCACCACCGGCCCCACAGCATCGGCAGCGCCAGCTCCATAGATGGGCTCTATGACTGCGACAACCCGCCCTTCACCACGCAGCCCCGGGCCCTGGGCAAGAAGCCCCTAGACATTGGCCTCCCCTCGTCCAAGCACAGCCAGCTCGGCGACCTGTACGGCAAGTTCTCGTTCAAGAGTGACCGCTACGGCGGCCACGACGACCTGATCCGCTCCGACGTGTCGGACATCTCCACCCACACGGTCACCTACGGCAACATCGAGGGCAACGCGGCCAAGAGACGGAAGCAGCAGTACAAGGATAGCCTGAAGAAGCGTCCGGCCTCGGCCAAGTCCCGCCGCGAGTTCGACGAGATAGAGCTGGCCTACCGCCGCCGGCCGCCCCGCTCCCCCGACCACAAGCGCTACTTTCGGGACAAGGACGGGCTGCGGGACTTCTACCTGGACCAGTTCCGTGCCAAGGAGACCTCGCCGCACTGGGAGCACGTGGACCTGACCGACCTCTACAAAGAGCGTGGCGAGGATTTCAAGCGCGACTCGGTGGGCGGCGGAGGACCCTGTACCAACCGAGCTCATCACCTTAAGCACGGCACGGGCGACAAACACGGCGGGGGGGTCGTCGGCGGGGTCCCGGCCCCCTGGGAGAAGAACCTGACCAACGTGGACTGGGAGGAGCGCCCCGGGGGCAACTTCTGCCGCAGCTGTCCATCCAAGCTGCACAACTACTCCACGACGACGGCAGCAACGGCGGTGGTGGCTGGCCAGAACTCGGGCAGGCCGGCCTGCATCCGCTGCGAGGCGTGCAAGAAGGCCGGCAACCTGTACGACATCAGCGAGGACAACTCGCTGCAGGAGTTGGATCAGCCGGCCGCCCCGGTGGCGGCCGTGACGTCCGCCGCGTCTAAGTACCCGCAGAGCCCCACCAACTCCAAGGCGCAGAAGAAGCCCCGGAACAAGCTGCGGCGCCAACACTCCTACGACACGTTTGTGGACCTGCAGAAAGAAGAGGCCGCCCTGGCCCCGCGCAGCGTGAGCCTCAAGGACAAGGGCCGCTTCCTGGACGGCAGCCCCTACGCGCACATGTTCGAGATGCCGGCCGGCGAGAGCGCTTTCAGCAGCGGCAACGATGGCAAGGCGGCGGCGCCGGCCGCGGGACATCACCACCACGGCAACCCCGGCGGCGGAGGCGGCGGCGGCGGCGGCTACATGCTCAGCAAGTCGCTCTACCCCGACCGGGTCACGCAGAACCCTTTCATCCCCACTTTCGGGGACGACCAGTGCTTGCTCCACGGCAGCAAATCCTACTTCTTCAGGCAGCCCACGGTGGCGGGGGCGCCGAAGGCCAGGCCGGACTTCCGGGCCCTTGTGAGCAACAAGCCGGTGGTCTCGGCCCTGCACGGGGCTATGCCGGGCCGCTTCCAGAAAGACATCTGTATAGGGAACCAGTCCAACCCCTGTGTGCCTAACAACAAAAACCCCAGGGCTTTCAATGGCTCCAGCAATGGGCATGTGTATGAGAAACTGTCTAGTATTGAGTCTGATGTCTGAGTGAGGGAAGAGAGAGGCCGAAGGTGCGTCCGGGAGGGTCTGGCTGTGGGCGTGTGGCACGCATGTCACGGAGGGCGAACGGGGGGGTGAGGGGGCGAACTTGGTTCCCATTTGCTCCTTTCTTGTCGTTTTTATTTATTTTTGGGATCCCGGAGTTTTGATTCCTTCTGAGGGCGAGCCTGGTGACCAGCACCATCTCTGCTCCCGTTCCAGCCCCCTCTTCCTCTTCCTCCTCCTTCCCGTCTGTCCATCCTGTCCCGTTTCCCAGTTCCCGCGAGAAGATACGGTAGGCTGCCGTTCCCAGTTCCGGAGAGTGGATACGGTGGGCTGGCTCAGCTGGAGCCGAGAAGGCAGTGGCCGCAGGGGAGCTTGCTCCTGGCCTGGAAGGACTCTTTGCCACCCGGTTGGAGCGAAGCCAAGGAGAAGCAGGAGGAGGCCACGGGGAACGCAGGATACCTCTTGCTGAACTGATCTGTATGTGTAGGTGAGGAAGCAAAAGCATTCCCATAAGATCTATTAGCATACTGCCTGTAAATGAAAAGAGGCTTTTGCTAAATTCTTGTTGCTTAGATGGTGTGTGTTTGGGGATCAGGCGCCAAGCAGAGGGTGGGAAGCCATGTGTGTTTATATATAAGCCAAAAAAAAGAGTTTTCTTCAATTCCATGAGACTTATTGATGGTGAACTGGAGTGAAAAGTCATTGACAGATGATGAAAAGTACATTAGAGCATGTTTCGGGGCACATTAGAGGCTAAGAAGGAGGGACTGCCTGTGCGTGTGTGTCTATATACACTTGCACACCTGTTGTCTATACACAGCTGTTGTCAGGGGCCTATTTGTATAGAAGTCAACCGTGACCCCATAAAGCTGTTTCTTCAGTATCCCTAGGCAAGAGGCTTTTTTTGGCTTGTATACAAACAAAGATGGTCCTATGTTATCTGAATTATGGCTCTCTCTCCCCCTTCACCCTTCCTGAATAAGAAGACTGGAAGTTCTTGACGAGAAGTTTCTGTGGCCTAGACAAAACATATGGGTGAACATTCCTACAAGAGCAACATATACAAAACTAATTCCTTCATGGTTGCCAGTACTTTCAACCAGTCTTGGCCAAGAACTTTCCAGAAGGCTAAAAGGAAATAGAAGCAGTCAGGATTCTTTTGCACATAACCGAGGGCTTTGAGACCCTTAGCTGGCCAGTTTGCGGGAAGGAGCTAAAGGAACGCTTTGAAGGGCAAGGGGCATCGTTTATGATAGGGTAAGTGAGAGAGGGGGATGTTTTCAATGCTTTGATCCCTTCTTACTTAACCTGGAGCTAGGAGAGCAGGCTTGTTACCCCCTGAATTGGCCACAAGTGATATGGAACAGATAGTGCAGAGCTTTGAGCTTGCTCCTCAAGGACAGCTCAGGAGACAGGGGAGGGGAGGGAAGGGAAGAGATTTGGAAGAGGGGATGGGAGGCGGAGAGGGACTCCCCTGCTACCTCGTTGGGTCTGGCTCCCAGAGTATGTGACGTTGAGCCCAGTGTGGACACTCTGTAGAAGCCCCTCCTCCTTCCTGCAACACCTCCTTCATCTCCCATATCGAACTATTCAAGAATAAAAAATCATGTGTGTATATATATATATACACATATAAAACTCCAGGGATGAGGGTACTGGCAGACAGCAAATCCCCCTTCACTCAAAGTTGGAAACTGGAGAAGGGAAACGACTACGTGTCACTGCCAGTCCCGAAACTTGGGGTAGACGTGTTCCGGGGGTCAGTTCCACTCTTCCGCCGCCATCCTCCCCTCTCCCCAGGTGGCAGCCAAAGAGCCGGGTCAGTTTGGAAGCTTGGCCGCAGGATCTCCATGTTACACACAGGACACATAAACCAGAAAGGTGCTCATCCTCCTCTAAAGGAAGCTGCCATGTCTCTTGGAGAAATCCCACCCACCCCAACTCACCCGCTTCCTCATCGCCCCACCCCCGTCCTTGACTGCACCCCCCGCCCTCCTTGATTTTTACCTCAGTGTCTTTCATTTTCAAGCCAACCGAAGGCCTTGTAAAGCTTTGTTTTCTTTCTAAAACGAACCTGGGGGCAAGGGGCTGAACCTCTCACAGATTTGGAGAGGAGCACAGAGTGCTTTACCTTAGGTTGAAGGAAGGACTTGGAGCGAGAGGACAGAGGGCGTGAGGTGCCTCCAGGAGGAAGAAGGCGAAGGGCCATCAAACATTCTTCACCCTGACTCGATCCCAGGTCAGGGGCTCCTCCCTCACTCTTCCTCTTACCTCACCCCTTTCAAATAAAAAACCAAACCAACTGTAGCGAACAGCAATCTAGAACAAAGGGGGCTCTGTCGTCTCCCATTGGTGATAGAAATCAAGATGGTGTTTATTTCATATGTAAATATTTTGTTTTCTAATTCATTTTGTATAGATAAAGTGTTCTCTTGTGAGTATTCAGGGTGTTGGCTGGAGGGAGCGGGGTGGGGATGGGAATGAAGGGGGAAGTGTTTTGTTAAGGGGTTTCATTTTCTGTTTCCGGGGGAGTTTTGTACGGCTTTGGCTGCAGGGTGTCTGGAGAACAGTGAGCGGAAGTGGAGGCCACAGTAGTGACGAAGCTGGGGAAGGGTTGTGGGTCCTTGCCACCCACCTCACCAGTCTTCTCACTGGCCTGTGAGAGGTAGTCATAGGCGTCGGGTATGACTGGGCTTGGCTTGGGTCCAGTTTGGCTTCAGGCAAACCCCAGGCCCAGCTTCTATCTTCCAGGTGGACCACAGATCACCAGCATCCGTGCCAGATCAAGCTGGTGGTGCCATATTTCTCCTGTGGGCATCTAGGGTAGGAAAGATTCCCCAAAGGGCTTAAACCAGAATTGAGGTCAAAGCAATCTCTCCTCTTGATGTGGCTAAGAGATTTCAGGAAGCTCTGTCTTGAGAAATCTCCCCGCAGCTCAGTCTTTTCTCCCTAGTACCTGGGCTCCAGCCTTCTTCCTGTCCACTTCCTTCCTCCTGAGAAATCACCACCACAGGCACACCTGGAAAATTCCCATGAAGTCTCCTTCCTGGAAACATGTGATATCTGGTTATGGGAGGGTAACTCTGGATCTGTGTCTTACAAATTTGCATGCTTTTCCGGAAAAGATGACCAGATCTGCTCCAAACTCAGTGGCCAGGAGATTCTCTTAGAAAGGTTACAAAGTTGGTTTTAGAGGTGGAAGGGTGAGTCCGGGAAGGACAGTGCCTGTAGTGACTTTATATTTGCCTTGTCCTCACTTCCACCATCAAGAAAGAACTGTTTGTCTCAAGCCAGGTGTTCAGAACCTGACCTGGGGTTGACCAGACAAGTAGAATTTCTTTCACTGGGTTGTTGTCTCTGTGAAGGGTGGTAGCCGTCTCTCTCTTTGTACCGCAGGAAGAAATTTCCAAATCCATTTCACTGGGATATTACATTACATTTCTGTCCAGTCGTCCCATCATCAAAAATTGTTGGCTGGTTAATTTCATTTCTCTAAAACCCTCTTTGGCCCCAATTGGTCACTTCTCTTCAACTGGATGTTTGAATTAAGCCCAGATAAGATATTCACAGCCTGCCCAAGAAATCTTACAGAAAGGAAGGCTGAGCAATGCCAAGTTCTAGATGTTACTTCCTTCCAAAATAAGAAGCCAGGAAAATCCATGAGGATGAATTCCGCTATCAGCCCCATCTCTTCCACAGATGGGTCTGGACAAAGACTCAATCTATCCAAACTGTGAGATTCCACAGACACCCTCAGGAGGGCTAATGGTTCCAAGCTTCTTCAGAATCTGTGCTTTCTATCTCTTGTGTCCTCCATCATTCCCTTCCACTGTGGAAGTGAGTTGGTAGGTGTTGTCCTGTATCCCTCCTCTCGGTGGCCATGCTGAAATTTCAGCATTTCTACCGACATCAGATAATCTGACCCTTGAATTTGCCTGAATTAAGAGTGTGCACACCCTTCAGAGTGACGCATGTACAGTGGATCTTGTAATTTCAAAATATGTCACTGTGTATCTTCAGCCAGAATGTGGGAAACATCCTTGATGTGGGTTTCCCCTGTACTGGCCACAGCCATGTTGTATTGAGGGAGAGAAAAATTCCCAAATGATTCCATTAAATGTTGGTGATGTCAGTAGTGCCAAAACGCATGTGTAATGTGATACAAATAGGAGTCGTCTAGAAAATTAAGGGACTATCACCCGCCCAGTCTTCCGTGGCCATCAGAGAGTCTCCCATGGGTGAATTCTCTGCATGGGAGGTGAAGACACTGTGTTGCCAAAACGCAGCGTGCTGGTCACCTGCACATCTCATTTAAGAACTAGGGTTTCTTTATTTTTGTTTTGAATTTAATTTGTTTGTTCTTTGCTTAGTTCAGGATTTAGGCACAGAATAGCCAGATTGTTTGGGCAATAGCCTTTGGAAAAAAGCTATTCCAGAACTCACTTTATTCTTTTAATTTCCATCTCTTTAAAAAAAAAAAAAAAAAAGCCCTGTCTGTTTGACACGCTGTGTGTGTCTGGTGTTAAGAATGATTCAGATGTGTGAACAAATGATGCAGCTGCAGTGCTATTGATGAATGCATTCGGGATTTCTAGGTATGTGGCCGTACCTTCTATGCTGTCTGAACCCAAAGCCATATAAGAAATGTGTACTCAGTAGATTGCCAAATACTGGTTGAGCGTTTCATTCTTCACTTGAGTGTCAAGAGACTCTCCTCTCTGTCTAAGGAACTCTGTGGATGAGAAGCAGCTCAGGGTAGGCAGTTACACTGGAATGGGTCTGGCCTTACAAATGGCATATGGCCCATGGTGTGACTTCAGGGATCCTGAGAAGACCTTTCCTTTTTATTCCTCAGCCTCACTCCAACTACTGTCCTCCTACACAGAGTTATCCCTTTAGCCCTGAGCTGCTCATCTGGCATTTAAGTGAAAGTCATCCCAGGAAGGGTGCCATATTAAGCCATATTAGACATTTAGATATTGAAACACCTAGCTTACATTAGGGTTCTCACTTCCTTTCCTGGGAATAAAGTGATGGTAGAGGAGAAGAGGGAGAGGGTTAAGAATGCTGAGAGTTACAGAGTAGGGAGGAAAGAGATAGATTCCAGAGTGTAAAGACATGTAAACCATCTCATCTTTCTCTCGCTTTTATTTAAGGCTCATGTGACACAGAAATAAGACTCCCAGTTGGGAATCATTTCCAATAAGCTGTCACATGAGTGTGTAGTTTATAAATTTCTAACAGTGATACCTGGTAGGACAGGCCAAGGGCTTTGACTCCTTCTGTAGGGAGTGGAAGACTGATGTTTCTCCTCTGTCACAGGTTACTGAGTAGACAGCTGGAAAGATCAAATTATGACAGCAAAAAGTTACTGTAATGACAGTAACTTCTGTCTTCTGTCCCAGTTCAATTAATCTTCCCATGTAACCGGGTGGTTCTGGGTTCTCCACTTTCTACCTCCATAGAGGGGTGATCCCAACACACACTAACTGATAAGGAGTTCCAGGACAAGGTACAGTTTAACCAATGGGCAGTTCTTTTTTAGACCTAACAGGTGTTTTGGACATCGCTAAAATGTAGATTCGTCAGTCTGAGAATTTCTAATAATATTCTAGGTCTAGGGTTTCATTCTAGTTTGGGGGTTCCAGTATTATGTAAAATCCCAGGATGTCTGCATATGTCCCCCCTCCAGCCCATTCCAACCACATTGACTTAATCACACAGGGGCCCAGTGGGTACTATGACCTAGGTGCTCTCGTGACAAAGAATACCCCAAAAAACCTTAAATGAAAAGCAGTGCTCTTTCCCTGCCTTGGAGAGATTAGTTTGGGGCCTCTAATTTACAATGCTGAGGCAAGGAAAGAGAGTTTTGCCCAAAGGGTGATGGATTAGGCTAGCAGTCCTGAGACTAAGTGGGCAGAATTAGGAGTCATCCATGTTTCTCTGCCAGTCTGTCCATTTCCATCTATCTTTGAGCTCATCACAGTGAGTTTCTGGTTCTGTTCTGTGCTTTACAATAGAATTGCTGGTGTGGTTCTGAGGGTGAGGACTCCTGATGAGAACTGAAAGTAGAAAGCAGAGCAAACGAATAGAATTCCCTAGGGCCTTGGAACTCGTGTGTTGAATTTGGGCTTTGGCAAAAGTGAAAGAAATGGAGCTCACTGCAAGGATTAAGGGTACAATTAAAAAGCACAACACCAAGTCCATTACAAATCCGTTACTTGAAAAATTTGGTCTCCGCAGTTTAAACCTGAACTCTCTTTTTGTAATTATTTTAGCGTTGTGATTTACAGGGTGGAGTAGATTCCAGTACTACACAGGAGAAAAATAAAATAAAATCTCTGGTTAAATGTGTTAGTGCAATTAAACCAGTGTCTACTGAATGCCTATTACGCCCCTGGGCTGGTGCTGTGAAGAATATAAAAGAGTTTAAAATGGAGTATATTATACTCACATATAATATGTGAACACAAAAGCATACAGTATTTGAATGTATGCACTATGTATGTATAAATAGGTGTGCATAAATGGGTAGATTTATACATGCAAGTTGAATTTTTTCTCGTTTCAGGGTATGAGTCAAATATATTATGCATTGTATTATCTTAAAAACACTGCAGAGATCTAGCTCTCCCCATAGTGGCCACACCCAAATCCTTCTTTCAGAATTATTCTGCCTCCCAGTGCTTAAACTCTGAAAATTTTCTCTCTGCCCTCTACCTGGCCTTTTCTATAATCCTGTCTGCCTTTTTTCCAGGTCCCTCTGTTGTTCTGGTCCATAAACCCCTCTGATTTCATTTACGTCTCTCCTTGGTCTCTCCCTGTGTTCACCCATATCAACAACACCCTCCCCAGCTGTGTCTCTTCCTCTCACCTTCTCACCACACCTACTTTGTTTTTAACTCTGTATCCCATTCTCCCAACATCTACTCCATCTCCAGGAACAGAAGGTCAAAACCTATGCCAGAGTGCACAGATCGGATCCATTTAATTGCACCTAACCCCTGTCCAGCTCAGATGTCTTTTTTATTCTCCAATTTTGACTCCCCATCACATCTTCCAAGTGTTTGTTAAATTTGTTTTTATTTTCATTTTCACCTCATCTCTTCCTACTGTATTACTAACAAAAGATATCAGATTTTACAAATTTCTCACATGATCTCTCCTGTCTACCTTTAAATTTCTCCTGTGCTTCAATTCGTCTTTACCATCCTCCCTCCCAGCTCAGTGCCCCTCTTCCCGGTACTGATACTCACCCTTTGATCTCTTCTATGACGCCCCAGCCAACAGCAGTTCTTTCTGCTGCGTCTTTCATCTTTTCCCCACACCTGCCTACAACCGTCTCTAAAAACAGTCAATCCTGTCATCATCTCCAAAAACAAATCCTGCAATAGTCTCTAAAACCAAAACTTCTGTCAATACAGTTAGATCCTTGAATTCCTATCCTATCTCCAATTTTTTCACTTACAAGCTTCTCAAAAGGGTTGTCTTTCTTTCTTCATTTCCTCTCTTAATGCTTGTGATTTAACTTTAAAAATGGGCTTCATCCTGTCACTCCACTTAAACTACTGTGGCAACCTTCCAATGAAAGTCTTAGACTTCTTGTTATAAAATCTAATAATTTTTTGTTTGTTTTATTTCTGCTCCTCAGTCTTATGGATATTACCCTAAATTTACTGCTGGGTAGCAGCACATTCTGTAGAGTCTTCTTTTAAAAATTTTATTTATTTTTTAATTGAAGGATAATTGCTTTACAGAATTTTGTTGTTTTCTGTCAAACCTCCACATGAATCAGTCATAGGTATACATATATCCCCTCTGTCTTGAACTTCCTTCCCATATCCCTCCCCATCCCACCCCTCTAGGTTGATACAAAGACCCTGTTTGAGTTTCCTGAAACATACAGCAAATTCCCCTTGGCTATCTATTTTACATATGGTAATGTAAGTTTCCATGTTATTCTCTCCATACATCTCACCTTCTCCTCCCCTCTCCCCAGGTCCATAAGTCTGTTCCCTATGTCTGTTTTACCATTGCTGCCCTGCAAATAAGTTCTTCAGTACCATCTTTCTAGATCCCATATATATGTGTTAGTATGAGATATTTATCTTTGTCTTTCTGACTTTCACACTCTATAATAAGCTCTAGGTTCATCCATCTCATTAGAACTGACTCAAACATGCTCCTTTTTATGGCTGAGCAATATTCCATTATGTATATGTACCACAGTTTCTTTATCCATTCATCTGTCGATGGACGTCTAAATTGCTTCCATGTTCTAGCTATTGTAAATAGTAGCAGCACGTTCTGATTTTGATCCTAGACCTCTGGCCCTCTCTGTGTGTTCCCTCACTGATTCCTGCTCTTAGTCCTGTCCCCTCAGCCTCAACTTGCTGGGATGTTCTGAGCTTGACCCTCTTCTCCTTTCCTCTATGCTTCTATGGCAACCTTTCTATTTTCCACAACTTCAACAACTCTCTGGGTGAGGATGACGTCTAAATACTGCCTCCTAGACATGACTTTTTGCTTCAGCTTAATGCACAAATTTCCAGCCATGTCTCTAAATGTGAAGGGATTCATAGTATTGGAAGGTCACCTCTGATCTTATGGCCCTCCTGTTTGTTTAGTTTCTGAGCTCCATTCATCCTTCCCACCACCTCATTGGTGGTCTAGTGAGCAGTCTGTCCTATTCTTTCTGGTCAGCGTCAGTTGTTGTTTGACCCCCTCAACAAACTCTCAGAGCTGGTATTGTCTTTTCACTCAAGCTGCTCTGGTGACCAATCATGTTCCCTTCTCCTCACCAGCCTTCTCTGTAACTTTCATTTTGTCATCAAGCATGAGTTATTCTTCCATGGGAGGCATCTTCTGCTACTGTGTGCTAATTTAACGCATCCTTTAGAGAACCAAACTCAAATATGTTACAGGCAGTGACAAGTCTGTTCTTCAAAAAAGTGAACAAATTCCATTCTTCACTGAGATAGAAGGGGCTGGAGGAATTATTATGGGCAAGATGGGGCAGAATGAGACAACTTGGGAGGCACCCTAATGAAAATTAAAATGTAAATCTGGGGGAGAAGTGTTCATCTCAAAGGCCCCGTTAAGTCTAGATGGTCCTATTTCAGGAAATGGGGTAGTTTAATGTTTTAGAGCAAAATCCAGCTCATTCTGTTATGACACTTTTTTTAAAACCAGTGAAAGAAATAGTCTGATAATAGCTGGTGGAAGGGTCGAGAGGTGCCATCCTCATGAAAAAGGACATTCATGAATCTCTCTTGGTCAAGTGGAATGAAGAGACTTCCAGGGAACTCAGAATATATCCAGAACATCTACGAGGTGTTCATGTCAGTTTTTTTTTGCCTACAAATACTTACAGAAGTGGAGGAAAGTTAGCGTAGGAGGAAGGGAAAACACGGGGTCCTCCAATGGAGCATGGTTTTGCGTCAGGTGCCAGGAACTGCACCTGAGTCTCTTTGGCCCCCTCTCCTTGGTTACTGGTGTTGATGGTAGCTTTAGAAAAGGACTCAAAGCTGATGCCCTTCTAGGTGTCTGTTCCTTTGATCCTTCCCAGGGCAGGAAAATTCAAACTTGGAGCTTGTTTCCTGGGTATAATTGGAGTAAAGATGGAATCACACTTCTCATTTTCCCCTCTCCACTTGTAATCTGAGATGCAGCTGGTTCAGAAGCACTTTCTGAAGCATCTTCCTGCCCATGTGTAGCCTGGAAGTTGTTTGATCCAAAGCCAGAAATACCAGGAAGGCAACAGCTATATAGGGCAGTGCCAGGGAAGCGAGAACCCCATCACAGAAGCCTTCAGCAGTAACCGTGCCCCTCCCGGCAGGAGGGAGAAACCTGGATGCCACCAAACATGTGCTGTCCTGGATGTCCGCAGGGAGTCAAGGCACGCAGGCCAGCCCTGAGCCCACCCCCAGGCAGAGACTGGGTAACAGGGAACCTAAGCCCCACGCTGTGGCTCCATCGCCTTCTCTGTGTTGAGATGCACAGTCTCCAAGATCTACCAGGAGCAGAGCATCATGGGATGCAGCCCCAGGATTCTGAGTGTGCTGGGCTGCCCGCTGATCTCAGATAAGAATATTTCCTGTTTCCAGAGGGGACAATTTTTTAATTTTTTGAAAGACTAAAACATGCCTGCCTGAAACCTCAGTCTTCTACAGAATCGACTTTGTAGTCAACTCCCAATGTCATCGGCACGTTTTCATTGTCTTTGATCATTTTCTTTCGAAATCAAGGGCTATTCGAATGTTCCCTTTGGCTGTGAGGTAGAACCATACGAAAATCAGAGGCTCGGCCTTGCCGGCTCTGTCTGAGCTATGCTCTTTGTTGCTTATAAATTGCTTCCACAGATTCCACCCCCCAACAGCCTGACAACACCTAATTTGGTCTCTGTCATGTTTGTGCACCTCCCCAACACACATCACAAACACACACGCACAGACTCACTCTCCTAACAAATAGACCCCACATTGCCAACGTCACTCACATTATCGGGGAGCAGGGGTGCATCTTTGGTAGATGAAAGTGTTCGTTTGGAACTCGATGGATATATTACAGCCTGTGATTCCCCTGGGCTCTTCATAGGCTGTGGATGGCTGTTACCTCAAGGTTTGACTGCGTGTCTAGGCTTTATGTGAAGGGAGCATTTCTTCCTAATAGAACAACATTTTTGCCCTGCTGCCCGTCCCTGCTGAACCCTGTGGAATCCGTGTCGTCCTCTGATGTCCCGTTAGTGCTCAGTGTGAAGAGGGTGGAGATGCAGAAGCCATTCTCTGCAAGGACAGACAGGCTTGCTGCTTAGATAAATAACATCTCCACATGTACCCGCATCTCCTCTTTGACAACAATGTGAGCGGGGGTGGTGAGGTCTGCCTTCAGTGGGGACAGAAATGGCAAACATACCTTGGGAGATTCAATAATTTTTCTTCTCCCGGTGTTGAGAGCAGGGAAAATATCAAGACTTCATGTCAGCAGGAAGCAAAGAGGCTAGAGAGGCATCCAGACAGAACTCTTATTGCAAAAAACATAAAATGGCAAAAAAACACCCTTTCTTTCATGCGGACGCAATTGGAAGATAGCCAGGGCACTTACAGCCGTGTTTTCCCTTGCTCACATGTCCTCTTACATTCTTGTTCTCAGTTCAAGGATCTCAAGGTGCTCTATATTCTAACTTAACCCTCAGAACAGCCACACCCATGCACACATGCAGTGTTAGAATGAGACTCTGAGAGAGCACAAGGCTGTCACGTGTGCTTGGTATTCATGTTTTCAAACCAGAGCCCAACAAACCTAGCACAGTCAGCCACTGCATCTGAATGATGAAGGACAGCACTTCCTGCACATCACATGTACTGAGGATCCCAGAAAAGAGAACAACTTTATTACTAGATTCCTCCTGGGCACTGGCAGTGACCAGGGCAACTGCATTGGTTGTTTCTTGGTAGCAGGTGCAAGAAATGGGGCACATAGAAATTTGAGGATTCATTGCTTGAACATTCTTAGCTTAATTCCCATGTGAAATGGCCCTGGGCTATGGCAGTTTCTAGCCTGACTCCGCTCCCCGGCCCTGGAGAAGGATGTGGTTCTCAGGGTCACCAGCAGCTCAGTTACACCTCCACCATAACCTTCCCTCTGAATGGCTTCCTTTGGCATGGAAATACGATTGTCTTCTAATTTTATAGACGAGAAAGCTGAAGCACAGCAAAATCTGATGCTTAGTTAAAACTAAGGTTATATAGGAAATTCTTGGAAGAACCAAAACTTGTCTGAATTTCTAACTCTCAGCCTAGGTCACAGAGTAAAGTTGCCTGAATTTTCCACCACACCCTGTGTTCAGCATCTAATGGAAGAAAAAAAAATCTTCACACCATACATACACACACACACACACACACACACACACACATTTGAGTCTACAGAGATCAGAAAAAGCTAAGAAAAAACTTCAAAAGGAGGAATGAGTAGAAAAGTTTCTGTAATGAAGATGAGTTGAAGGCTAAATCACAAAAATGTTTTTGAATTTTGTGGGGCAACACATTGTGAATAATTTTTTATCCTTAAAAAATTTTTATGTAGCATGAAACCCACTCAAATAAAAAAGTCAAGGAAAACCGAGACATGAGACAGAGGATTTCTTCCAGAATGTTCCATGGGGAAGGGAGACTTCTAGAATCTGTGAGGAAGCCATGACACTCTGAAGGTGTCAGGAGTTTTGATCAGCTGACAGTGAAGAGGGCAACCCCAAGACAGAGCCTTTTAGCCTCTTCTGGGTAACTCAGTCAAGTTCAAACACAGCAAACTTGAGGTCAATTTTAAGGCAGGAGTTAGTGCTGGAAGCCTAAGTAGAAACATAAGGAAGTTCACATATACAGTGAATTCCAGAAGGAAAGAGTTAGCCCCATAATAATTTTTGCTGCCTAAAGCCCGGAAGAAGGGTGTCATGGATGTTACAAAGACTAATGAAGGTCTCCTGAGAATTCTTGTGAAGCCTTCATGTTGCCCCAAGATTATAATGGTAAAATCTCTAAGCAAACAAGGGCCAGGGAATCCTGCAACCATCCTCTTTTCAATCCACCTGTTCCCTGATGAGTGGTTCAAGCTCAGGAAGTATCAGTCTTTCCAAAGAGAACAGTCTTTAGTTTGTGCTGCAGAACAGATGTTCATTCACATACAGAGCATTTGGCTTACACCAAGGGCCATGAAAGAGCTCTAAGTGTCCTAGTTCAATGTAGAAAGTTGGTTTTGTTTATTTGTTTGTATTTTCATTTCATCAGTCCTGCCTGCCCCAAAGGAAAGACAGGAGAAGAAGTAGGATGTTGGAAAAGTAATAGCTGATTGGGGTCGTGGGGAGTGGGTGGGGGAGGGGATCTGCACATCAATTGCACAGTGTGGTCATTCCTCAAAGCTTGGTTCAGGACCCTAGCTCTGAGAGAGAATATGGCAGAGAGAAGAAGCGAGTTTAATTCCCATGTGCAAGGATGATTAGAGGAAGATACTAGAACCTTCCTTAAGCTCAAAGTTTAGAATCAAGCCAATTACAAATATCCTTTCTCTCCTGTCTGCCTCCCAATAGGCTGCCTGAAATCATGATGGTATCACAGGAAGCTAAGAGAGAGAGACAGGGGTTCCATCTTGAGACCCTGGGAACTTCATCCTTCACAGGAGTGATGTTACGGATACTGGGCCCTGATGCTCCTTCATGAGGAGTAGTAGGGCCAACAGCTGATCATTCAGAGCATTCTTTTGTGCCTGGGATGACCATTTCCTGCTAGACTCAGCTCTGTTCATTGGGGACAGAGAGGGAAATAAGAGGATTCACAGGGACCCTTAGGTCAAGAAATAGAGAATTATTTAATCAAAACTACAGAGATGTGCTTAGTATTAAAGATTATGGTGGAAATGAAAAAACCAACCCTTCAGCAAAGCTGCCAAAAAGATAGCTCGTAGAAAAAGATAGGGAATATTACAAAGGCAAAAATTTACAAAGAAAATCCACATCTGCACGAGACTGGAGTTGCTGAGCCAAGAGCACGTGTACATTGTGGGTACCTTCCCATTTGGAGTAGCTTTTAGTGGGCCTGGGTGCTAGGTGTCCCGTGGAAAAGCACCACAGAGGAGAGTCCGTTTCAGAGCCCAGGTATTTCCTGGGGCACCAGACTCCTTGTGAGTTTAAACTCCTTCTCACTAAGACATAGGGTAGGATGTAAGGTCCTCTGGTAGCATGGTTTCTATTTCTTCTCAAGAGAGGGTTGCCTGTTTGGTCAGCTCACCTGTCTCCTTAACCTCTTGCTTTCTGCAGCTGACTTGAAAGAATTATCTGCATGATAATTCAGGTAATTGGGTAAAGCCTAGTGAATGAAAAGATGAGTGAGATCAAGCACAGAACTGTGATCTTCTGGGGCTGTGTTCTTCCTTTTCTGGTTTCCTTTTTTTAGTCTTCATTTTCTTTGGCATATTGTGGGGAAATCTACTTGATCATCACCAATCAAACATCCTTCTGGCAGAGTTCTGGTGGGGAAATTCACAAAGAATGAATAGAAGCAGTGTATATCCTTTAATCCCGACTGTCCTTGGGATCTTCATCTCTTCTCCAGAGCCATCTCTTCTTTGGGGCATTTGTTCCCTTCCTTTTCTGGCACTATGATGCCAAAATCAATTTCAGTGGTTGGCGCTGAACAATAAGAATGGTGATCGTAATAAGATATAGACCAAAATACCCATGTTTTTAGCCATTGCAAGCTGGTTTTTCTCATTGAACCCTTCAGATTTCTTATGTGGAAATTCTTCCAACTCTTCCTCACCTCTCAGACTTCTTGTTGGTTCTCCTGGTTCCTCTTCATGGATTTGGATGTCCCTCCTTAAGGAGGGATCTATTCCTTAAGCTGCATCATTATCTAAACTCTTAGATTGTTCAAAGAAACCCTTAGTAATTTCTCATGTTTTTTTCTCATTATTTTTTTTTTAAACTTGGGAGATGGAGAAGCTTTAAAAGGAGAACAATAAGCAAAGAAGAAGGGCCTTATTGCCAGATGTTTCAACTCAAGGTCAAGTGCTGGAAAAGTGTGTGCCTGTCCTGGTGATAACCTCAGGTTCACTTAGTGGAGAAGGGCTTCCCTGGTGGTTCACAGGGTAAAGAATCTGCCTGCAATGAGGGAGACCCAGGGTCGATCCCTGGTTTGAGAAGATCCCCTGGGGAAGGGAATGGCAACCCACTCCAGTTTTCTTGCCTGGAGAATCCCAAGGACAGAGGAGCCTGGTGGGCTACAGTCCATGGGGTCGCAGAGTCCGAAACAACTGAGTGGCTTTCACTTTCACTTTTTTTTTTCCCCCACCTAGTGGAGTGGGGGTGTGCTGTAGAATATCAGGCATCCTCTGTGAAAATGTGCACCAAGGCTTTGATCAAGGGCCCAGAGGCATTTCATGGTTGTCACGGGTATCATCTCTCTTTTTTATTGTCTCAAAGCACAAGTCCGTGTGACGGGGCATGCTTGCATTCCAGTCTGAATCTTCCAGTGATATGACACTCTCCACAGCTATCCTTGGCCTGAAGGCCACAGACTTTCTAAATATCACACCCATTGAGCTGTTGTACATTATATTTTTTAATCATTAACATTCTCTCTCTATTGGGATGAGAGACAGAAGGTGAACTAGGAACCAGACACAGTGATAAGTATATAAAAAAAAAAATCTTTCTTCCAAAAAAATGCTCTTTACTGAGCATTTCAAAAAATCCAAAAGCAATGAGGTGAAATCAGGGTAGAATGGTTTGGGGGGAAGAGATGGTGACACAGATGCCCTGGTTTATTCTATAAAAGATTTGTTTGCTGTTCCCTATGAGCTGAGGCAGCAGGAGAAGCTGCGCAGATATTGATTGTTCAGAAAAAATGGGGACATTGACTTTAGAAAGAGACATAGGTTTCCTTCCAGGTAGACATGGGTAAACACTACATCTTAACTCTTCCAAATGGGTCTACAAAGCCTTAGGGTGGCTCCTCTCGAACCATTTCCATTCTCCAGTCAAAACTGTTCTGAGTAGAACAGCGCAAGCCCCATTATGGTTACATTTACTTAAATTGGGAAGGCAAAGGGTGCTGGGGAGAACGAACTATATCAGGGGAATAGACTTAGCTGAAGCTTTTCAATTTTGGAATGATTGTGGATCACAAACTCAGGTCACCTCTGAGAAAGAAAATCTTTTAAATAAAATTATATCTTCCCATCCCCAGTGAAAACTCCAGGTTTCTAACCAGATTACTATTTGCTTCAGGAAGGAAATTGGTAGATTCGATTACAAATAGGCTTTTTTTTTTTTAAACAGATCGATTTAATCCTGAGTCTTACATATATTAACATGGAATTTACTGACTCAGACGTGATCTTATAAGCTATAAAATAGTATTGAAAGGCAGTAGATCTGTGTGTTCTAAGCAAAGCAGAAAGGCTGAAAAGTGTTAAATAATCCTCCCAAATATTGAGTCTCTAGAAATTCTACTGGACCCCCAAGGAATTTAAGAGTTAGGCAACCAAAAGAGCTTTTAAGACTCAAGGTAATTTTTCCTTAATTATTGAAAAACACAATAAGCCCGAGGACAATTCTTCAATCAGAAAAGCTCAAAGTGAGCTCTACCCTTGTCATTTAGAAATCTGTTAAAGTTTAGAGTTGATAACCAGATTTTTGTTTTTGACTGAAACTCTTGTTTTGGGGAGACTTGGCCTGCAGTGTAGGAGCATGTTTTGGCGAGATGGTTTATTTGTGCATTGATATTTATTGATACTTAAGAATGCAAGGTCTGTGGCCTCTTGAAGCTTACATATTGATGAGAGGAAACAGGCAAGAAATCAATCAATGTATTTCATGTCAGACACTTCAATGCACCATGGAGAAAAACGAGGCAGGTTGAGTAGAGGGTGGGCGTGGTCTTGCTACTTCGTATAGGGTGGAAAGAAGAAGATTCTATAAAAGGGTGACAGTTGAGCAAAGGCTTAAAAGGAAACAAGGCAGCGAGCCTTGGAGTTTTCTAGATGAAGAGTTTTTCAGGCAAAGAGAAAGCAAAGCCCCTGAGGTCAAACCACATGCTACATATACCTGAGGAAGAGCCAGGAGGCCCATGAGTGAGGAGGAGAGCGTGACAGACAAGGTCAGAGAGCTGGTGTTGACCTATGAATACAGAACTTACAGGCCATTATTGTAAGGGTTTTTACCAAGAGCAAGATGAGCAGTCACTGGAAGGATCTGAGTAAACAGTGATACGAATCAGCTTCCATTTCAAACGCAGCTTTGTGACCACTGTGTTGCGAGTATCCTGTGAGAAGCAGTTGGCTTTGGGAGAAGCCACTTGGAAGGCTGTTGCCTCCATCTAGGTAAGACGTGTAGTGGCTTGGGCCATGGTGTTAGTGAGGGAGGTGAGAAGTGATTGGATTCCAGAAATATTCTGAGGGGTTTGTCGAGGCACTAGATATTGAGTAAGACAAAGAAAAAGATCAAGAATGAGCCTAGAATTTTTGGCCTCGGCCTAGAATTTTGGCCTACTGGAAGTTTGGAGTCACCATTAATGAGATGGGAATCTTGGGGGTTGAGTAGGCTGGGAAAGAGATCCTTCTTCTGAGTGAGGTTCAGATATCTATCAGATGTCCAAATGGAAATGTTGATTAGGCTGTTGGATACTTGAATCTGGAATTTGAGAAAGAGGTGGTGCCTGAAAATATAAATTTGGAATTCAGAGGCATTCAGATGGTGTTTAAAGCCATGATACTCGATCTAGGCATGAGGACAGATCTAGGAATACAGATCTAGTGAGTGCAGATCTAGGAGCGAGTACTTCCCTGGTGGTCCAGATGGTAAAGATGCAGTGGCTCAGATGCAGTGCGAGAGACCCACGTTGGATCCCTGGGTTGGGAAGATCCCCTGGAGAAAGGAATGGCTACCCACTCCAGTGTTCTTGCCTGGAGAATCCCATGGACAGAGGAGCCTGGAGGGCTAGTCCCTGGGGTTGCAGAGTCAGACACAACTGAAGCGACTTAGCACGCAAACTCAATGAGGGCAGCACAGAACACAGGGTCAAGGGCAACTGCGAAATGGTGATGATGCTTGGCCCTGGAATCAAAGCCAGGTGAGAGGAAAGTGAGGCTTTGTAAGGAACTGGAAATAATGAAGTGTAGTAGGGGAGAGGACTGAGATGCAGGCTGGGGTCACTGAATGATTGAGCCAGCTTCCAGAAAGCGTAATCTGGAAGGTGGAAGCCGGTCAGAGTGTGTGATGCTTGAGACTGCACTTTTGCAGAGGCTGGAGTTACTGGTTGGGGGTCTGGTATGGGATGGGGGCTGCTGTTACTTAGAGGAAAAGATTATTGAAGGAGTAGAGGCCAAGGAACCGAGTGGCATTCTGGTGCCTCTTCTTCAATCCTGAAGGATTTGTGTGTGTGTGTGTGTTATTTTTTGTTGTTGTTTTTAATGTTCACTAAAAACCCCATTGCCATCTGTGGTAGGCCACATCTATTTTTATAGATGTCAGCAAAAGTGATCGTGGCTCGAGGCCGCACTTCGACTGTTTGCCCTAGAATGAACACATTTTCCCAGTAAATCTTGTCCTTTCTATTTTCAAGGTTCCCAACAAAGTCAGTTTCCTTGGGGGAAATCATAATTCTTTGTTCACCTTTCTCTTCATATATCTTTAGAAAAACTCAAAGTGAAAAGGATTAGAAAGCAGCTTCGTTTCTGCCCAGTTCTGCTCAATGAAAGTTTTCTCTCACGGATCGTTTTTATTTAGTATTTTCTTTTGTGACAGAGAGGAACATAAGGAAATGATGCAAAGTCTTTAAAAACCCTGGGTGAGAGGTTTGAAAGATCAGGAGTGGGTTAGGAAGAAAAGGACTTTTGAGTGGGGCTGCATGAAAAAGGGACAAGTGAGGGCTTTTAAGAAGGGCTGAAAAAATCAGAAATTTGACCAAGGGAGGCAAGAGGAAAAAGTCCACTTGCATCGGCATTTAGAGATTTAGCAAGAGCAACCTGGAGTCTGCCCCCAGGAACGTGCTTCCGACACAGATGGCGTGCTCTTTCCATTGTATATCCTGTGCCCTTAAAAAAAAAAAAAAAAAAAACCTTTCATAATCTGAAAAAAAGATAGAAGCTGTTCAACCATTTCTGGTGCACTAGTTCTCCAAACCGACACAGAACCTTGAGCAAGGCATGAATTTCATCACATCACAGCTACCACTAATCATTCAGCCTCTCTGTCCCCCAGTGAAGGGACCCCTGAGATTAGTCACCCCCTGCCTGGCATTTTCCCCCAAAGATTCAACTGTGTTCACCCTGGCTTGTTAATGCCATGTCTTGAGTTCTTGTACTGGGGGGATATTGTGACCAACTCAAAGGGGTGCACAGTGCTTTATGCACTGAAGAAGAAGAGGACCTCATATAGGAAGGAAGAAAGAAGCAAGGGAAGGAAGCCAGGGACGGGGTTGTCACACCCTCTGCTTTCTGACACCTGGGAATGGAACCTTCCAAAGGTGAGCAGGGAACAACGTGGTTTCCAGTGCCTGAGTCTCAGATTTTTCCCTAGTTCAGGTTGCCTCCCACACCTGATTCAGCGGGTGCACCTGTTTGTTCAGGGCATTTGCAGGAGTGCGGGCAAGGGGCAAATCTTGGTAGGAGCTTGGTTACCCAATGACCATCCCAGCATTAATATTTCCGAGGAGCTGGAAACCTTTGAGGGAGCTAGACGGCATGTTACAATGGCGATCAGAAAGGGACGAGACGGGGCAGTGAGCCCTTGTCCCTAAGGGCGTCTTCCTGCACTTGACAGAAGCCGACGCTCCAGCGCCGTCTTCATTACACTGAGCCACAACGACGCGCATGCGTGTGAGTGCCTGTGAGTGTGTGCGCGCATGTGTGTGTGAGCATGGGGGTGAGCGGGGATGACGGAAACCACGAACCACGGATTCACCGCAGGGTTGGGTTGCAAACTCAGAGCCGCAGCCCTCCAGAGGCGCCATGGCAGAAGGGACAGGCTTCTAGCTTTCCTGGTGTGGTACCCTCCCCAGGGAAAACACAGAGGATTCAGGTTCACCTTGACTCTGTGAGGCCCAGCCCCCCTCCCTGGGGCGGGCTCTCCTTCCTCTGGACTCTCAGATCCCCAGCCCATCCACCTCCGAGTTCTCTTTCTGTTTGTTTTGTTTTCGTTTTCTGTAAATATATATTTCTTATTTTGGACGTGCAGGGGTCAATTGAGATTCTGGAGTGGGGGGAGGGGGCGGATGACTGGGTCTTTTTATTTTTTTCCTTTCTCTCTTGGATTTTGGTGTTTGAACTTGAAAAAAAAAATAATTACAAGTATATATATAAGCAAATGACTTACCTTTAAAAAAAGAAATAAGTTGATTTCATTCTTTTAATTTATCTTGTTTCTCATTGGGGTGGGGTGGGGGTGGGGGGTCTTTAGGGTGGAGGGCTTTTTTGTGAGCTGTATAGATTTCCAGTTTGGACTTGTTCAAAATGATGCAGGAACAAAAATTAAAATGAATTTAAAAAAGACACAACATAAAAACAAGAAAAACTTTGTGATGTATAAAAGCTGTAAATAGTCAAAGATTCTTTCTCTTTTCTAATGGCAAATTATTTCTGTCACTTTATATTCAAAAAATAAAGAAACCTACCACAGATTATCAGGGTAAAAAAAACAGAATCAGAGTGTTTTGTTTTTTTTTTCCTTTTGGTCTCTGTGCTTTCTTCACTGTGTCTTGGAAAAGCTTGTTATAATAAGATCCTGTTCATAAAAAATTCCTTCTAAACAGTTTTTCATGGTCAGTGGTAGTCTGGACTGATGAATCTAGTTAAGTTAGGAGTCTGTTTCTGCTAGCTGATGCTGAAATTGTTGGTAATAGTGAAAATTATGTTGGTAAGGGGTTGGGAAGAGGCTAAATAATTATGATCTTAGTTTCCATAAGACTCTTTCCTTACTACACAATAACTGTCTTCTACTTTTTTTCTTTTCAGCATGGAAAATTTTAAACATATTCAAAAGTAAAAAGAATGGTATAATAAACCTCCATATATCCATCATCCAGTTTCAATAATTATCAAATTATGCCAGTCTGATTTCAACCATATCCATATTTCCCCCTTCTATATTATTTCAAAGCAAATTTGATAATGACATAATTTAATCTGTAAACATTTTACTACATATTTCTAAAAATTAAGGCCTCTATTTTAGAGTAATCACAATACCACTGTGACATAAAAAATAAGCAGTAATTCCTTGATAACATATCTAGTTACTGTTCAAATTTCTCGTCTCAAATATAATACTGTTTTACAGTTCAGGTTTTTTCTTATCATAAGCCAAATAAAGTTCACACAATTGGTTGCTATTTCTCAAATTTCTTTTGAATCTGTAGTTTCACCTCTCAGCTTATGTTTTGAAATCTATTTGTTAAAGACATGGAGTCTTTTATCCCGAAGACATTCCCACAGTTGGATTTTGCTGGTGGCATCCCCAAGGGCATGACAAACATATTCCTCTGTTATCTGTATTTTCTTTAAATTGTTAACTGCCTTCCTTACTCTTTTTTTTTTTTTAAGATTGATTTATTTATTTATGGCTGCGCTGTGTCTTTGTTGCTGCCCACGGATCCTTCTTCAGTTGTGGCAAGCAGGGGCTGCTCTTCGCTGCGGTGCGAGGGTCTCTCATTACAATGGTTTCTCTTGCTATGGATGGAGCCCAGGAGGCCTGTGGGCTTCAGTAGCTGGCTCACAGTCTCAGTAGGTGTGACACACAGGCTTACTTGTTCCTCGGCATGGGGGTTCTTCCTGGACCAGGGATTGAACCCTTGTCTTCTGCACTGGCATGTGGATGCTTAACCACTGAACCACCAGGAAGCCCTCTTTCTTACTCTTTAGTGCATTTCTCTTCCATTGCTTAGAAATATCAGGAAAGCAAACTAACCTGCATTTTAACCAATGTGCAGTGCATTTCAAAGAATTAGCTACTCACATACATCTTCCAGGTGATTGGCAGTTAGGTGGATCTAGTCACAGTGCGACCAAGCTCCTCTCATAGTCAAGACAAGAAACAGTACTCAGTCTGGCTCTTCAACCAGTCCTTTTGAGCTATTACATTTGCCTACATGGTCTTTTTCTTCCTCTTCTAATCCCAGTTCTGTCTTTGATTTTATATATATAAGGATACTGGATGATTTCCTTTACTATACCTTGATTTCTAAATTATTCAAATTAAATGGTATATCTGATGATAAGATAAATATATTTAGCTTTTCAAATGAAAATCATAAAGCACATTCCAGCATCACTTTATGAAGAGCCATGTGCTCTTCCTGTAATCCCAGTGCTGGAAAGTACTATAGTGAGAACAGTTACTAAAACCCTATTTTATGATGCAGGGGCCTCAGGAAGTTAATACATGTGGCAAAGTCTTGACTAGAAGTCAACATTTCTGGTCCTTGGTTCTGAGCATCTTCCAGCCCAGATAACAACCTCCCCCCTCCTCTAACACAGGTTACCTGGAGCAGTGGTCCTCAATTCTGGTTGCATAGTGGAGTCATCTAGGGTGCTTTTAAAACACTGATGCTTGGACTTCCCTGGTGGCCCAATGGTTAAGAGTCCATGCTTCCATCACAGGGGACTCAGGTTCAATCCCTGTTCAGGGAACTAAGATGCCTCATGGTGTGGCAAAAAAAAGAGTATGGGAATAAAACACTGATGCCTGAGTCTCATCCCCCAAAGATTATTGTTCAATTATTCTGGGGTGCTGCTTGGACATCAGGCATTTAGAACCTCCCTGGGTGATTTTAATATGCAGCAGAGTATGGGGAGGAGAGGAGGTCTCATATTTACTCCTAATTCAACTCTATGTTGTAGCTGCTGCCTGTTCCCATTCTCAAGCTCACTACAGACCACCTCACCACTCATGTCACATGTCACAGATGAGCACCTTCTGGAACTCCTAGACCTGTTTTCTCCTCTCTGGAGCTGCAGAATGAACCTAGGGAAGGTTCAGCTTACTCTTACAATCCAGTTCTTTGATTTTGCCTACCAACACAATCCACGACCAGATAGAGATAGACTGAAAAGTTTGTCTACCTACAGGAAATTCAACACAGACATTTTAAATCCACGCATACACGTTAAATACGACTATTCCCAAAACAAACACGTATGACATCTAGAAAAATGGTAATTAATGAACCTATTTGCAGGGCAAGAATAGAGATGCAGACATAGAGAATGTACTTGTGGACACCGTGGGAGAAAGAGAGGGTGGAACGAATTCAGAGAGTAGCATTAAAACAGATACGTTACTGTACGTAAAATAGACAGCTAGTGAGAAGCTGCTATGTAGCACAGGGAGCTCAGCCCAGTGCTCTGTGATGATGTAGAGGGGTGGGATGGTGGTGGGGTGGGAGGGAAGCTCAAGTGTGAAGGGATATATGCATACTTACAGCTGGTTCACATTGTTGTATGGTAGTAAAACAATTGTCTCCAATAAAAATAAATTAAAAAAAATTTTTAAATGACCATTCCCATGATCACAAGAAGAAAACCAGAAAGTGGCACTTTTCTAGGAAGTTGTTTTATTGGATGTATCATTATTGCTGGATTTATTCCAAAATTTGGAATGATCGATGATCTTCTAAGGACCAAATGCCTCTAGATAGTATCTGCTCTTGAGTTTTGTACAATCCCTGTTGGTTACCATTCCTTGTCTCACCTTAGTGGGTAATTAAGTCTACCACACTCTCCTTCTTCCATGCCATCTGCCCTCGACACATCACGTACCAAGTCTGATATATTAACTGAAGTCCGATCTACTTAACTGCTGCAACATACTCAACAAGTTGTACTGGCTCTACGAAAATAGCATTTCTTGTTTCAGGTCAAAGCGGTGACAGTGTTTGGTTTTTCCTCCTCCTCTCTGTGTACCAAGGGTCCACCAATGGCTAATAAAATGTTACACTGTATGACCTTCTACAACGTTTAAGTATACATACCCACAATAACTTTAAATATCAAGTTTTTTTTTTTTCCTTTCTCTGCTGCTTCTTTTTGAGATTAAATTTAATATTTGGACAGATCCTTCTTTATTCCCAGTGCATATGGCAGTGTGAGTTTTATCCTATCCAGAAAATCCTCTGGACATCAGAAGAGGAGGTATTTTTTTCATTTTTGTTAGACCTAGAAGAAACCAGCATTTAATGTGCACCTGGTCTGTTCCAGGTCCTTTATTCACCAACTTATGTAATCCCCTTGGAACTTCACTGGTGGTCCAGTGGCTAAGATGCTGTGCTCCCAATGCAGGGGGCCTAGGTTTGGTCCCTGATCGGGGAACTAGATCCCACGTGCTGAAACTAAGAGTTCACATATCACACAACTAAGACCTGGTGCAGTCAAATAAATAAATAAAAATAAATATTTTTTAAATGTCTTTAAAAAAACTTATGTAATCCTCTTACTAAGTCCCATTTCACAAATGTTACTTTTGAGGTTCAAAGAGATTTATCAGCTTGCCCAAAGGCACACAGCTATCATGGATAAAGAAGACAATTTATGTGATACAAACTCTTTTAAAACTTCATGAAGCAGACAGTCTCTATTCCCAAAGGTCCAGAGAACTGTAAAGTGAGGCAGAAGGCAGGGGAATATTTATGGGATGAAGAATAAAGAACAGGAAGTACGTATAGAGCCCAGGACTGCCTTGGTGTTTGGAGATTGGCTGACTAGATATGCTGTCAAGCAGAGCATTCACAGGGACACAAACATTATCTAAAGTTTGGTTTACTGACATGCCCCCCTCCCCGAGCAGAAACAGCTCCATATTGAGCTTAGAAATGTGTGTCAACACTACTGAGTCAAAGATCAACAGTTCAAAACCAGCAAAGCTGATCCCAAACACCCCACTCTCACCATTAAGTCAAATAGTCTTACAGATCTGTTCAAAGGAGAACACAGTACATTTGAAGCCATTCTGAAAACAGAAGCATGCTCCAGATAAATGGAAGGTCGTTCTATCATATCTACTAATGGCTTGGTATTCACTTGCTTGTTTCTGATACTCAACTTAGTTACTGCTACTCACTTAGGCAATGCTCTTGACAAATCTTGCCCCTTTGGATGCTGTAACACTCTGCTTTTCCCGAGTGTCACATTTGGTAGACATTCTGAGAATGTTATGCAGAAGTGGTCTTTGCCTGTGAAAATAGCCACTACTTCTGTCATTATAAATCCAATCTATTGAGGACTTAATTTACCAGCACTGTGCTAAATATTTCACATGTGTCATCTCATTTGCTCTTTCTAATAATGTTGGGACAAATCATATTTTTCTTTTCATCTCTCATCTTACAGGGAAGGAAACTGAAGCTCAGGGGGGTTACTTAATGTGTCTGGAATTTCACAGGTAGACATCTCCACATAACCCCAAAATCCTTCCACTACTTTAAAGGTTTCCAGTGCCCCTAAAAACATTGCTTTTGTGGAAGCCTTTTTTTTTTTTTTTAACCATGAGGCATGTGGTATCTTAGCTCCCTGACCAGGGGTTGAACCTGCACCCCCTGCATTGAAAGGTGAAGTCTTAACTGCTGGACCACCAGGGAAGCCTGCCTTCCTGACACTGCTTAATCCAGAAATTTTCAACTCTGGCTGCCTATTAGAGTTACCTGACCAGATTTCAAAAATGTAGGTGCTGAGTACTCAGTAATTTGTAAAAACTCATTGGGTGATGCTAACTTAGAGCCAGGGGTGGGAATAAGTGGCTTCATTTAATGCCAGCAAATAAATCAGGGTCACAAGATGGGGAAGAGGCTGGAACACTTTTCTACAGCCCCGTGAAAACAGAGAAGTTTTCATGGCTAGAATACATAAAACCCAGAAATACTTTTTACCCTATGAATCCCTGGGGATGTGTGAGCTGTTGAGTCTGGTCTTCAAGCTCCACGTGCACCCTTCTTTGCTGCTTTGTGACTTTGTAGCTGGTTCATTTCTCCTTGACCAACCAGCCGATGTTAAGCTCTGCCAGTAGAGGGCGCTGGAGGGGTGGGTGGACACTGAATTGCTGGAGAAGGAAGACTTCTTTTGCTCAGCCAGCAAGCCAGCCTCTCCGTGTGCAGGTGACCCCCAAGTCTACACCACACTGCTGGGCAGTTCCTAGGATTCTAGAACTGCCTGTAGCCGGTTTCCCCAATCATGCAGCCAGGGCTTGCAGCCACAGTGGTTAAGTCTCAGCTTTGCAGGTTCTCCTTGTAAAGTCCCTTCCCTGTTCACCCCCCCACCTCAGTCCCAGGGCTGGGAGCTCTTCTCTGCAGGGTTCTGTCCCACTCCCTAGTAAAGAATCACAGTCAGTCCCCTACATACGAATGAGTTCTGTTCCAAGAGCATGTTTGTAAGTCCAACAAGATTAGCCTAGTTAGCCAACAACAATCGGTTATAGAGTACTGTATTGTAATAGGTTTGTAATACTTTTCACACAAATAATACATAGAAAACACACACACACACATTTTTATCTTTCAGCGCCGTATCTTGAAAAGTGCAGTAGTATAATACAAGAGCTAGCGCATGGGCTGGCATCAAGTGAACAGGCAAGAAGAGTTACTGACTGGAGGAGGTGGGAGATGGTACAGCTGAAGGATCGTCAGCCATAGGAGATGGAGAGCAAGCTGAAATTTCACTCCAGCCTGATGTTGATGGCACAGGTTCTAGTTCCTTGCTGGATTCAGTTCTATCTAGCTGCTTGGAAAAAACCACCCAATGATGTCTGGGTAGTAGCTCTTTTTCTTTCGTCATAGATGGCATCGTAGCACTGAACTGCATTCTGAATGACTGTTGCGCCCTTCCTGTGCTGTTCTGTATTTGAGACCTGTGCCTCAAAAACTAACAATGCCTCCTCAAGGAGAAGCAACTCACATGACTGGACGTAGGCATGCACTTTCACACCTTTGAAAGTCCACACCCTAAAGGTTCGTGTGTAGGGGACTTACTCAGGAAACAATTCCTCAAGTTCAGTCTTCTCCATTTAGATAATTGGCTGTGGTTTCTCTTTCCTTACTGAACCCCAATGGCTACATTACTGAGTTTCTCAGTTGTGTCCAGCTCTTTGTGACCCCATGGACTGTAGCCTGCCAGGCTCCTCTGTCCAAGGAATTCTCCAGGCAAGAATACTGAAGTGGGTAGCAGTTCCCTTCTCCAAGGGATCTTCTCTACCCAGGGATAGAATCCATTGCTGGCAGATTCTTTACCAGCTGAGCCACAAAGGAAACCCAAGAATACTGGGATGGGTGGCCTATACCTTCTCCAGGGGATCTTCCTGACCCAAGAATTGAGCTGGAGTCTCCTGCATTGCAGGTAGATTCTTTACCAGCTGAGCTACCAGGGAAGCCCAATGTCTACACTGGGTTACATCAAAAACTTGTTTGCTGCATCCATCACTCTTGATAACCTGGCTGCCAGATCACAAAGTGGAGATGGAGGAAAAGCTTTGCACAGGCTCCCCCGTGAAGCCTGAATAAGCATGTCCCTTTTAGACAAATAACAGATGTTGTATTTCTGGGAAAAAAAAAAAATCTCCTGGGTGTTGTAGGAATATGGGGATCTAACTCAATTGATGATTTTGGTTAAGAAAAGACTCCATGAGCTATAGACTTCTTTGTGACAGTTAACACTAGAATTTTGCTTTGCTTCCATTGCTTTATCACATCAGTAGGAGAATTCAAGTTAATTAACTTGCAAGCTTCATATTACTAGGAGACATTGTTTCCTGACAACTTTATATAAATTATATTTACATAAGATGAGTTACATAATATATAATTTATAATTAATTTTCTACATGACTTAATAATAATTTATATAAGTTAATGCTTATGCTTTCATGTTTTATATTGATTCTGGTGATTGTGGTGGCAGTGGGGGAGAGAAAAGGAAGCCTTAATCATTTTGTCTGTGTCTCTTTTTATTAGAGTAAACTTATTGGAAAATTTTGATAAAACTGGTGGTGGTGGTGGTTTAGACTCTTGTGACCCTGTTGACTGTAGTCTGCCAGGCTTCTCTGTCCTTGGGATTTTCCAGGCAAGAATACTGAAGTGGGTTGCTATTTCCTCCTCCAGGGAAACTTCCTGACCCAGGGATCAAAGTCTCCTGTGTCTCCTGCATTGGCAAGCAGATTCTTTATCACTGAGCTACCTGGGAAGCCTAAAAGCAGTGGTTTAAAGCAGATGGAGGCTGACTCAAGGAGGCTGTCTTCTCTTCTCCACCATTCTGTGCTCAGTTATGTCTGACTCTTTGTGATCCCATTCACTGTAGCCCACCAGACTCTTCTGTCCATGGAATTTTCCAGGCAAGAACACTGGAGTGGGTTGCTATTTCCACTTCCAGGGGATTTTCCCTATCTGGGGATCGAACCCACATCTCTGGTATTGGCAGGCAGATTCTTTACTGCTGAGCCACCTGGAAATCCCTTGCTAAAGCTAGTCTGCTCCAAATCAACAATGATCATAACACCTGGGTGAGGACTCTGGGGAGGATTCATGGGTGAGGTTTACATGAGGGTTCTGGGGGAAAAAGGGGGTTTCCACGGCTGCTACTTATTTTTATTAATTCATTCCTTTATTGAGTGTCTCCTGTACACCAGATATTGTTCTAGAGGTTAAAGATGAAACAACTTGCAAAAAAAGAAAAACAGTCCTCCCATCAGGAAACTCCCATTCTAGTTCTTAATTGGGCAGAGCCTTGGAAAATCATACGTGGTCCCAACAAACATCGGGACTGACTTCCGGGCAGGACACTGTATCTGGCCCCACATATACTGGCCACAGGAAGTGTTCACTGTGCCTGGGGTATCAGCTCCAATGGAGTACCAGCTCCTGGGATATCAGCCTTTGCATCCAGAATGATGCATTAATTCCTCTTCAGGGAAGAGGTTCTCTTCCGGACAGATTCATTTTAAGGACCGCCTCCGCAACAGAGGATGAAAACCATACCTGGATGGAAGTGAAGAAATAGATACATTGATATATAAGAGTATAAAGAACTCTGGAATTGGGGGGTGGAGATAGAAAGAGGTAAGTGACATAGGAAGAGAAATTGCTTCCACACAGTTGTCTTTCTGAGTCTCACAACATCCCTGACAGGTAGGCAGGGAGATAGTATTATTATATTATGGATGAGAAAATTGGGGAGAGGGGACTGTTCCAAGGTGAAGCTGTGAGTAAAAAGTGAGTCCCGGGTTTTCTAACCCAGTGTTCTCTCCATGGCACCAGGTTCCTTGCATGATGATTGACTGACATGGACAATTGCAGGACTTTTTTTTTTTAATGTAACAAAAGGTGATGAAGGACGGTGAGGCAGAAGGGAAGGTAAAATGGGACCAAGTATGGAGACAGATGCATATTCCCCTTATGACTTTGATTGAGTCACTACTACAAGACCTTCAGATGAAGAAAACAACCTGGCAGATCCTTTCAAAACCTTGGCCCACAAGAACTGAATCGTATGAAACCACGGAACTCATGCTGGCTCTTCTGTGTTGTGGTGCTGGCATGTAATGGCACAGAAGTTCCTAGGGAAACATTGAAGCGAGGGCTGCATTTTAGCCACGTTTCTGCTCATCTTGCAACCCGAGCTCCCCCATATCTGAGCTTGTCCTCAGGCCCCTGGTTGCCCAGTGTCACTCCCCCGCCATCCTGCTAAATCAGCAAATATAGATGTTGTCCTAGGGGCTAAAAAAATGCCAGATTTTTGCTGGGGCACTGACTTGTTAGAACCTCCTGGTATTTCAGGTTCTAAACTACCTCTTCCCCACCCTGTAGCATCTGTGGGTTGGCGGTCACCTCTCTCCCACGTCACTCCACGGCTTACTGCCGTTCCTGTCTAAGTGGGAAAGAGGGATGAATGAGGGGCTCCTAGGCTGCCCACAGCCACTGGAAGATTCATATCATTCTCCCTAAACCCAGCCTCGGCCACTGAGATGCTCCCAAGGCACACTCATGATCAAGGGGACCGAGACTATAGGCAACCCTAAGTATCAGAAAATGAAGCTCCTGGCTTGGTCCAGCACCATTGCCCTCGCACCCTGTCCTCCCTCTCGTGGGCTCTGAGCCATGATGGCTTTGACCTACCTGGGGTAAACCCTAGAGAAGCAGGATTCAAAGGAACATTTGCAAAAATGATTGACAGGAGGGGAACAGCAAAGACCACAACTCACTTGGGAGAGGGATCTCAAGAGAGTTTGGGGAAAGGATTGAATGCGTCACTATACAATTATGTGAGGCTTGAAGAAAGGAGGGGAGAAGATGTATAGAACAGACTTTTGGACTCTATGGGAGAAGGCGAGGGTGGGATGATCTGAGAGAATAGCATTGACACATATATATTATCCAGTGTGAAACAGATCGCCAGTCCAGGTTGGATGCATGGGACAAGTGCTCAGGGCTGGTACACTAGGATGACCCAGAGGGATGGGATGGGGAGGGAGGTGGGAGGGGGGTTCAGGATGGGGAACACATGTAAATCCATGGCTGATTCATGTCAATGTATGGCAAAAACCACTACAATATTGTGAAGTAATTAGCCACCAACTAATAAAAATAAATGAAAAAAAAAAAAGAAAGCAAATCAAATGGAGACACAGGTATACACCCTCCTCTGTAATTAAGGTGCCCTTCCCAGTTACAGAACAAAACAAAACCATGGAAAGTCAAATCTTCCTTTTGCATACAAAGCTGAATGTCAGACATGGGTCAGGCTTCTGTTTTTTTATTTAAACCTTTCTCTTCCTTCTGAGCTTTTGCCTCTAACATGCCTTAAGCCGAACTTGTCAAGAGTTAGGAGAGAATCCTAGTGTCAGAATCCCCAGGAAGGAAGCCGACGGGCGTTCTCCACAGTGGCAGAGTCAGACAGACCCAAGACCTCAAGGGAATGCTTTCCGTGTTAGGGCAGGCTGGCACCCTGCCTGGCTGCAGGAAGGTCAGCCCAGCTCTCCCCTCGACTGACTTCTTGCCCTTGGAGTCTTGGCTTCTAAAAACAGAGGGAGCCTCAGTGCGAGCTTGGAGGTGCGATAACTCCAGCGATGCTTCAGGAAGGGCCACGGGAGCCTCCTACGCCGGCTTCTCCCTTGGCAAACTGGTCCCCTGCTCCCTTCAATTCGCACTACCTTCTTAGTAACTCTGCCAGTTGAAGGAGAGCCCTGGTTTTCAGGCTCTAGTTCATACAATGTTTCCCATCTTCTGCCATTGCTCAGGGCCGAAGCTTATTCCCTGGCATCAATTGGGAAAGTGACTGGCTTCCTGAATCCCCATCACAGCAGCCACCGCATCACATGGGGGCCGGGACACGGCAAGCGGTTTTCAACCCATAATAACTCCCTGTTCTTTTCCCAATTATCCCAAACCAATAGCTCCAACGCAGGCTCCACGTTTTGCCTTTGCAATTTAGATGCCACAGGTAGCTTCCTGTTTGGATGGTTGAGAAAGGAAAATAACAAGCTTGCTTTGCTCCGGCCGCTGCGGTGGGTGTTCCAGCGTCCTGGGGCTTCACAGCCTGGGTCTATCAGACCCATTTAATGCCCTTTCTCTCCAATCACAAATGCAAACCCTTCCTGGGTGGAGCCTGGCGGGGGTGGACCATCTGCAGCAGAATAAAGCAGAGTCACGGCCGGAGGCCAACAGCAAGAAGGAAGCGGAGCATAAAGGAAACCGCGACGGAGGCTGGGGCCCGGGGAGAGGGAATAGGGCCTGATCCTGAGGTTTCCCCCCACCCCACCCCGCTCCGCCCCCGCCCCGCCCCCGCAATAACTAGCACCTCCAACAGGACAAGCCCTTTGTGTGCACAGACCAACTGCGTTTCCACTACATCTCTGTGAGGCCCGGGTTCAATGCCCACAGCAAAAACGTCTTTAGACGTTCATGCTGCCCTGTGGGTTGGTGCAGGTTAGCATCACCCACTTCCAACAGAAGGAGAAACTGAGGCATCCCGGGTTCCAGGACGTGCCAGAGGTGGCTCAGTTCAGCAGTGAGGCAGTCCGGCCTCATTGACACAGATGGTCAGTTCGGAACACGTGGTCCGGCGTTCTGTATAACTACATCTCAGGGACTAGGATGGCCAAGAGGTTGGATGGGTGAACGGACTGGGTGGCTGACTTCAGTATCCCAGTCCTAAGGCTTCCTACTCAACATGAGGGTGAACCAGATGGAAGCAGCAGAGTCCCGTCTGCTCCTTGGTTCCCCAGAAGGGGCTTTCAGCTAATGGACTAGACCTGAGCTTCCTCCCCACCTCGACCTTGAGGTGAATGAATTCCCAACAGAGGTGGGGCCTCTGCCCTCTTTAGGAGAAATGGAACTTAGGTGCAGAGGGGGCTATGCTCTTCTGAGACCTTTTGGCAGGCCAGTGGTTCTTGAGGCGGGGGTCTCAGGAGAGCCACAAGGCGGAGCCCTGGTGTCTTGAATGAGGGTGCTTTTAAAGTGATAATGTCCGCATATCTTGGTAGAGTGGGAATGGATGTGTGGTTATTAGTGGTTAAAATTGATTATTGATTAAAATTTAACTTCAGAGCAAAAGGAAAAAAACGAGAGTGAGTCATCTGGAACTTTGGGAATAGATAAGTTCACACACCCTCTGCCTCTTCCTCCTCGCGTTCTGTTTCTGTTCGCCTGTATTCGGGCTCAAAGTCTGGGTCATCTTTGACTCTCCTTGTGTTCCTGGGTCAGTCAGTCCTCATGTTCTATCACATCTGCTTCTGGAACATGCCTAAATGCCTTCCCTGGCCTCCCTTGTCCAGATCAGGCCCTCTGAATTTACCGGGACAATGGCAGTGATGTCCTGAGGGCTCTTCCCCTGCCAGAGCCCCTCATGCCAACCTTCCCTTCAAATTCGTTAGGCATGGGACTTCCCTGGCGGCCCAGTGGCTAAGACTTCCCATTTCAATTTAGACGGTGCAGGTTTGATCCCTGGCCAGGGAGCTAGGATTCCACATACCTCATGGCCAAAAAACCAAAACATGAAACAGAAGCAATATTGTTAAAAAAAAATCAACAAAGTCTTTAAAAACGGCCCACATTATAAAGGGAAAAAAAAAACAAAAACACCCTACTAGTCTTGCCTTCCAGCACCAAATGACCCCGGCCGTTTTCCAACAGAAGCCACCTAGCTCCTAACTGCCTCCCAGTGAAGTT
Organism: Cervus canadensis; assembly: GCF_019320065.1. Lineage (NCBI taxonomy): Eukaryota > Metazoa > Chordata > Mammalia > Artiodactyla > Cervidae > Cervus > Cervus canadensis. The sequence goes on along the minus strand of NC_057406.1, from coordinate 22,975,553 downwards.
GGACCTCTCCCCTGCCATCATAACCTGGCCTCCCTCTCTGGCTTGCTGTCTAGCGTCCGCATTCTTCAGTCACACCCTGTACTGCCTGCTTCCATGCAGTTATTCCAGTGTACACTGTGTAGGGGTTGTCACTGTACCCCCTGTATGTCAGCTCTCCTCTCCTCTGTCACTGACACTTCCGTGACCAGACAGGTGGGATCTCCACTCAGCAAGCCGTGTTCTACAATTCAACTCGGTTCAGATGCTATGACCTGGGGACGGCATCAGGTCCTACAGGCTAAGAGCTCCGTCCCACAAGATTGTCCTCTCCCTCCACTGCAGATGCCCGTTGTTAAGTTCAGGTTGCCACTTAGGCTTCTAACTGACCAGCTATTAATCAGAGGTTACTAGGAACTCCACTGCAGTTTCGGTTAATTTGGCAGAGTGGCTCACAGAACTCAGTAGCAGTTTACTCACCAAATCGTTGTTGTTTAGTCACTAAGTCATGTCTGACTCTTTTGTGACCCCGTGGCCAGGCTTCTCTGTCCATGGGATTTCCCAGGCAATAATACTGGAGTGGGCCACCATTTCCTTCTCCACGGGATTTTCCCAACCAAGGGATCAAACCCACATTTCCTGCATTAGCAGGCAGATTCTTTACCACTGAGCCACCAGGGAAGAATTTACCTGATTACCAGTTTATTATAAAAAGATACAACTCAGGAACAGCTGGATGGAAGAGATGCTCAGGGAAGAGGGTCACTCTCCTAGCACTGCCGCCTGTTCACTAAACCAGAAGCCCTCCAGAAACCATTGTTTAGGATTTTCACAGTGGCTGCTTTATGTCAGCATGACTGATAAACACATGGACCATTGCTGATTAAGTCAGACTCCAGCCCCTCTCTCTTCCCAGAAATGGAGGTGAGGATGAAGTCCCTCAGAAAGTTTCAATGCTCTGGTCACAGAGTTGGTTCCTACCCTGCAGTTTTTTAGGGGCTTTGTAAATATCACCTCATGAACATAAACTTCCCTCGTAGCTCAGTTGGTAAAGAATCTGCAATGCAGGAGACGCGGGTTTCATTCCTCAGTCAGGAAAATCCCCTGGAGGAGGGCATGGCAACCCACTCCAGTATTTTTGCCTGGAGAATCCCATGGACAGAGGAGCCTGGTGGGCTACAGCCCATGGGATCCCAAGAGTTGGACGTGACTTAGTGATTAAACCACCACCAACATAAACTCAGATGTGTATTATGGATAACAAAAGGCACCATTATCTCTCTGATCACTTATTAAATTCTAAGGGTTTTAGAAGCTCTGTGCCAGGTAAGGGGAACACCAAGTATACATCTCTTATTATAAATCACAACAGCCTACTTCCTCTATCCCATAAAATGACCATAAAAGGCAGATTCTTTACCAGTGAGCCAGTCATTGGCCTCTCCTTCCTGTGATCCCAAGTCTCTTTCACTCCACTTGCTTCCCACCTGCTCTCAAAAAGATCACAACCAGATCGGGAGGTCCTGAGTGAGAGAGACCACTAACTCATTACTCCAGGATGTGATCAGGGGCTCAGCAGAGAGTACAGATGGAAACAAAATCTGTTAAGTTAAATGGAAAGTTTGGGGGCAAAAATGGCAACTTTGCCTGTTTTTCATACCTTTGTCATCCCTTTCATCTCCTCCTTTCCTTCCTTGTGTCAACTAAAAAAAGATGCACAATGCGAGAGTTTTGAGTTAAATTTTATTTGGGGCAAAATGAAGACTGCAGCAAGGGAGACAGTACCCCAGATAGTTCTGAGAAACTGCTCCAAAGAGGTAGTGGGGGGAGGTCAATATAATTTTGGTGAAGGGGGAGTTCAGTGCAATCAAGCACTGATTTTACAAAAGGTTTTCTGCTCGTCCCAAGGAGCTGATGTCAACATGAAGGGATTTAGTGCTTTTATAAATATGAAGAGATGCAAGGATTGGGATCATGAAACCACAAAAATATCTAACTATCTAAAGACCTGTTCCACCAATTTCACTGGAGCAGAGTGCCTTACTCTCCACCCTGAACTCTCTTCAGGGCATGTTGAAAGTCAACAACTACAGCAGCAGAGGACTCAGTCTTTGCAGAGGCAGATGGCAAATGCTCTCGGCATGTGCCAATGTGTAGTTTGCACTTGCAACAAATAACTGAGCATCTACTATATGCCAGGTAAATGCTTGTTGCTAAAGATTCAGCAGTGATTAGACTTGACAAAATTTTTTTCTCCAGCAGAGCTTGAGGTCTGACGAGAGGAGGCAAAAGATAAACCAAACATGTGAGAGACTTAGTTCACTGAATGATAATTAATGTTGTGTTGGAAAGTAGAACAGGAAAAGGGGGAGCAAGTCCAGGGGAGTGGCCAGAAAGGCTTCCCAGAGATGGCTCCTCAAGAGCAGAGAGAAAGTGAACCATGATGCATCTTAGGGAACAGCATTCTGTGAACCTAAAACAAGAAAACAGCCACTTATTTTACCAGCAACATGGGTTTATTCAGTAGCAACAAAGAATTGCAGTTCAGGACGTGCAGCTTCCAGGACCACAGGCAAGATTAGTGAAACAAAGGAGAGGAAACTGTTTTATAGAGAAGGGGAAGTTGGGAGAGGCTGTTGTAAACAAAAAGTCTATTGGAGGAAACTGGGAAGTTGAAGCATAGTGATTTTTCATTGGCTGAGCTGTTGCCAAGGGAGGAGAAAATCTATCTTCCTCCTGCAGGCAGTCACTTCCTGAGGGAGACTATATCCCAGTCACTTCCACTGGGATCTGTACTTCAAATGGCATGTGCTTGAGAGCGCCCCCTTCTGGCCTCCTGACTCCATTTTAGTGAGTTTTCCCTTTATTAGTTTTCACGTTTCAGAGCAGAGAGAATGGCCAGTCCAAGGCTCAGTGGATGGGATATGCATGGCGTGTGGTGGGAAGAGCTGGGTGAGAAGGAAGGAGAGGAGGGAGAGTTTGAATTCTCTCTTCTTCCCTTCTACCTTCACTGTCTTCTAAGAGAGGCTCACCTTCACTGCAGGAAAGCAATATCATCAGTGCCAGTGGCTTAGACTGGTCAAAGCCTGGCTCCCGCTCCCTGAATCCCAGTCAGTGGAAGGCACACCAGCCCTGGCTATGTGATATAACAGAGGGCCTAGGTTCTTTGAAAAGTCCCCATTTACCAGTTAATTGTGGTGCTAACATAGCATTTGGGTTAATGCCCAGCTTTCTCTAGCTATGGCATTTCAGCATATGGCATGTGACTGATCCCCAGGTGCAGGGTATCTGGATGCAAAGGGAAATCAGATGGGATTGGAGAAACCAAAGGGAATGGCAGAAAGCCCTGCAGCTAGTGAAGGGCAGGGAACAAATTCATAAACTTCAGGGACCATGCAGTGGATGTGTCTGGCAGAGCTGGGTTGACCATGCCAGCAACACCAGGGTGTTTGGATGTGGGTCGCTGCTGGATTCCTACGTTGACATTGGGCAGGCACCTGATCTTGGGTTCCCTCTTTATACAATGAGGGAAGCTCTTACTGGTGGCCTGCTCTGCCCATGCTTCTCCTGACCTTTGACTTGTCTGGATGTATCTTTACTTCCAACCTCTTTCAAACCAGTGTTTGTGTGTCTGCTCAGTCATGTACAACTCTTTGCGACCTCATGGACTATAGCCCGCCACACTCCTTGGTCCATGGGATTTCCCAGGCAAGAATGCTGGAGTAGATTTCCATTTCCTTCTCCAAGGATCTTCCCAACCCAGGGATCAAACTCAAGTCTCCTGTGGCTCCTGCATTGCAGGCAATTTCTTTACCACTTGAGCCACCAGGGAATCCCTTCACATAAATGATTCTGGTCCAAAGCCGTGATTGCCTAGGAGGGTCTGATCATCCAGAGCTCCATGTCACAGGGTCAGTCTGTGCAGGGTCTCTATATCTGCATCCTGGCGATGCTGGCTGGACTGCAGACAGCCCTGCTTGAAGTTTTAGATGCACACTGCTGCTTAGTTTTAAGGATTTCTATCTGGCCCTCAGTGAGACCCACACTCGAGTGTTCCACCTCACTGCAGCATCTGGTACCAAGATTTCTCACCTGATGGAAAGTAGCCTTCCACATTTTCAAATTTGCCTTCATAATGTGCTGGGCTGTGCTCTGCTAAGTCACTTCAGCTGTATCTGACTCTCTGTGACCCCATGGACTGTAGCCCACCAGGTTCCTCTGTCCATGGGGTTCTCTAGGCAAGAATACTGGAGTGGATTGCCATAACCTCCTCCAAGCAATTTTCCTGACTCAGGGATCGAACCTACGTCTCTTATGTCTCCTGTGTTGGTAGTTGGGTTCTTTACTGCTAGCGCCACCTGGGAAACCCTTTGCCTTCATAATAGTCACAAATGGTCCACAAAGATATAACACCAGATCCTTGTGTCACATAATCCCCACCATGCTGTGGGCAAGGCTTTGCTGTTGTTGTTCCCATCTTATAGATGAGAAAGTGTTATGTAAACAGTTATGTAATACTCTATGGATCTTTGTGTTTATCATTTCCATAATCATTAAATGATTATATACTTCAGGGTTCTTTGGGATGAGAAAAAAATAATTATTCAGTATTTAACTGAGTACCAGACAGCAGGTTAGGTACTCTCCATTTTCAAGTTTAATCACAGTAATGCTACGAGATTACCACCTCAGGCCTTCCTGTGTGGCTCAGTGGTAAAGAACCCGCCTGCCAATGCAGGAGATGCAGGTTCAATCCCTAGTCTGGGGAGATCCCCTGGAGAAGAAAGTGGCAACCCACTCCAGTATTTTTGCCCAGAAAATCCCATGGACAGAGGAGCCCAGCAGGCTAGAGTCCACGGGGCCACAAAGAGTTGGACATGACTTAACGACTAAACAGCAACAACAATGCTTTAAGGCAGGTATTATTTTCATGTTCACCATGGAGGAAACAAAAGCTCAGAGAGGTTAAAGAGCTTTATTGCAGCTGTAAGCTCGTGGGTAACAGAGCTGGGATTAAGGTCTGTCTGCCCCCTCAGCCCGTGTGCACCTGTGAACACCTCTCCTCTGGAATCTAGAGAAGGAAGACCCCTCCCAGTGGAGGAAGCATGGAAATCCTAAGATGATATGAAAAACATCGTGCTGGGACGTCGGGGTGAACGGTCACCCTAGCAATGGGGCTGCTCCCTGTGAAGTGTGCCCACAGCACACCCGGGGGTTACTCTAGGGGTAACAAGGAAGCCCTGGATCCAGAAACAGATTATAAGAAGAGAGTGAAAGATAAAGGAGCACAGGAGTTCAGGTGCAAGGTCATTCACTCAAAAGTGGGTCATCATTTTTCATCTCAGTGAAGCCTCAGGTAGCTCTGATGCACAGCTGCTCACCCAGAGGCGACCACGGTCCCTCCCCTGGTCTCCGACTCTCCTCCTGATAGTTCTGGTTCTCCTCAGCCTGCCTGCCTCTTCCTGGTACACAAGTCTCTCCTGTATGGAGAGATGCCTGTCCTCCAGGCCTAGGTCCACACTCAACTGTACTCAGATCTCTTAATTTCCATCACAGACAAGTCTCAGGAAAAGTGGCCACTGAATTTAGCTCATGTGTATTGAGCAGTGATGAGGCTCTGTTCACTGGGCCAAGTGATTTGCACTTTTTTTTTTTCAGTTTCTCACAATGACCCAGTGAGACAGGAACTGTAAAGTGAAAGTGTTAGTTGCTCAGTCATGTCCGACTCTTTGCGACCCCATAGACTCTAACCCACCAGACTCCTCTGTCCATGGGATTTCCCAGGCGAGAATACTGGAGTGGGTGGCCATTTCTTTCTCCAGGGGATCTTCCCAACCCAGGGATTGAACTTGGGTCTTCTGCATTGCGGGCAGATCTTTACCGTCTGAGCCACCAGGGAGATAGGAACCTTAGGAGGACAAAATTGGCCACATCAAAATATCTCTTTAGCATGCCTGTTATTTCACGCTGAAAACAATCAAGGCTCAAAAGAGTCAGGAAGACCCTTTGACCTTCACCCTAACTGCCTGAAAGAATTAAAATTGAGGGCCTGTTCCTAGAATTTCCAGGGGATAATTCCCAGAGAGATCTGCAAAGAATATGGGCTGAGTGTGATGGGGGACACTGGGCAGGCCTGAAGCCCAGGGTCCTCTCTGTGTTCCGTGGTCTCTGCAGGGCCCAGCAAACGTTTGTTTACCAAACATCTGCTTTTCCATCTTTATGTCAGTTGCCTTCCTCCCCTCTGAAGTTCCAAACCACCACCCTCAACATCCACTTTTGTCCTTAGCTGGAGCTGCTGTTTAAGGGGAGGGCCTCAGACATTTTGGCTACACATTTTTCCTGGGTCTCTCCTGTGCGTACATGTTATTAAACTTTTGTCTGATTTTCTCCTGTCAGTTTAATTTGTAGACCTCTCATAAAGAGTCGCACATGACTGAAGCAACTTAGCACGTATCACACAGCAGAAGAACCTAGAAGGGTAGAGTTTTTTTCTCTCTGACAGCACTATTATTGTACCCACTTTAGGGTCTGGTAAACTAAGAGTAGGGGGCTTCCCCGGTGGCTTGGCCATAAAGAAACCTCCTACAAGGCAGGAGACTAGGGTTCAATCCCTGGGTCAGAAAGGTCCCCTGGAAGAGGAAATAGCAATCCACTCCAATATTCTTGCCTGGAGAACCCCATGGACAGAGGGGCCTGGCGGACTGTAGTCCATGGGCTTGCAAAGAGTCAGACACAACTGAAGCGACCGAGCATGCATGCAAAGTAAGAGTAACTTTAGTTACATCAGGGACTCCCAAACTCCAGGATCTAATGCCTGATGATGATCTGACGTGGAGCTGATGTAATAATAACAGAAATAAAGTGCACAATAAATGAAATTGGTTTAATCATCCTGAAACCATCCCCCACCCCCACCTCCAGTCCGTGGAAAAATTGTTTTCTACAAAACTGGTTCCTGGTGCCAAAAATTCTGGGGCTTTAGCCTTCTTGTTTTTATTGTGCCAGTGCACATGCGCACACACACGCGCGCACACACATACACACACACACACACACACACTCATTTACATCTAATGCTTTAGCTGGCAATCAGAACCTACTGTTTCCAAATCTATACCTGTAAGCAGACCTACGTCTAAGCTCCAGAATAACATTTCTGCCCTCCTATTACATGCATACCTGGGGGTCTCTTGGTAGGCTCAAGTGCTTCCTCTCTGAAATAAAATTTGCTGGGACTTCGCTCATGTCTGCAGTGGTTGACTCCCTGCTCCCAATGGAGGGGGCTAGGGTTCGATCCCTGGTCAGGGAATTAGATCCCATACGCTGAAAGTGAGAGCCTACTTGCTGCAACCAAGTACCCGGTGTAGCCAAAGAAATTAAAAATAAAAAATTTTTTAATAAAATAAATAGAATTTGTTAGTTTGTTCCCATCCCTGATCCTCCTGCACCGATATCTTAGCAAATGGCACAGTCATCTGCTGGGCCACCCAAAGCAGACGCTGGGAGCCACTGTCCACACCTTCCACACTGTCACTCACTCTGTACACTCAGCTGCTAAAGGGTTCTCAAACCTGCCCCTCACCTTCACTTCCAGTTTCTGTTTCACCCACACTCCACACACTATCACATGCTTTCCTGAAATATTACATTCTCTGTGTCGTTCAACAGCCAAACATTCTGTCACAGCCCCCTGTCACCTGCAAAATACAGAATAAACTCCTTGTAAGTCACAAATCTTCCTAATCAAGACCTGTCCACTCTCCTTGCTCCATGTTCTGTCCTCTCCCCAGCCCCAAATGCTCCACTGATGCTCTTGCCTTCACATGTTTTCTTCAGTGTGGAACACTCACCCCTTTCTCCCCATTACCACCCCCCATCTTCTCCAGCTCCTCACTCTGCAGAAAATTCCTATTGCTCAGCAACACGTGGCCCCATCATCATTCCCTTGTTTACTGATATGGCAGGTATTCTCTTCCTTCCTGAGTTCCCCCAGGGCTTACTGGCTCACCAAAGGCTGTGGCTGCAATCCCTGACATTCTTTGTTTACGGATATGGCAGGGAATATTCCATTTATCACTTCAGTTTAAAATTTAGTATTACTGTGCCCCAAAGGAAAAATGTCCCACCCACTGAGGGAGGGCAAAGTGAAGGCTTCCTTAATTGTGCCTGAGGCAAAAGGTGACAGGAATGACATCCAGAGAAGAAATGACGGTGGGGGCCAAGTCACAGTCTTAGTGAACCCGTAAGCCCTGGGGGAACTCAGGAAGGAAAAGAATACCTGTCATCTAGCAGTCATCAGAGAGCTTCCCGGGTAGCTCAGCTGGTAAAAAGTCTGCCTGCAATGCAGGAGACTCCAGTTTGATTCTTGGGTCTGGAAGTTCCCCTGGAGGACAGCATGGCAGTTCACTCCAGTATTCTCGCCTGGAGAATCACCATGAAGAGAGGAGCCTGGCAGGCTACAGTCCATGGGTTGCAAAGAGTTGGACACGACTGAGCTACTAAGCACAGCACAGCAGTCATCAGATTGCAGCCACTCCCTACGGTGAGCCGAGAGGACACAAGATGTGAAAACACAGGAGACTGGCCCCAGATGACTGAGGTGCAAATCAGAGGAATGATCTCAGTGAGCCCAGACTCTTGCATCTTCCTATACAAAGAAAAGCACTAAATTCTTTAACTTGACAAACCTGGTTTTCTCTAATTAATGATAATCTTTTGATGCATCTGGTCCCATCACTTTATGGCAAATAGATGGGGAAACAATGAAACAGTGAGAGACTTTGTTTTCTTGAGCTCCAAAATCACTGCAGATGGTGACTGCAGCCATGAAATTAAAAGATGCTTGCTTCTTGGAAGGAAAGCTATGGCAAAACTAGACAGCGTATTAAAAAGCAGAGACATTACTTTGCCAACAAAGGTCCATATAGTCAAAGCTATTGTTTTTCCAATAGTCATGTATGGATGTGAGAGTTGGACCATAAAGAAGGCTGAGTGCCAAAGGATTGATGCTTTTGAACTGTGGTGTTGGAGAAGACTCTTGAGAGTCCCTTGGACTGCAAGGAGATCAAACCAGTCAAACCTAAAGGAAATCACTCCTGAATAGTCATTGGAAGGATGCATAGGCTGAAGCTCCAATAATTTGGCCACCTGATGCAAAGAGCTGACTCATTAGAAAAGACCCTAATGCTGGGAAATATTGAGGGCAGGAGGAGAAGGGGGCGACAGAGGATAAGATGGTTGGATGGCATCACCGACTCAATGGACATGAGTTTGAGTAAGCGCCAGGAGATAGTGAAGAACAGGGAAGGCTGGCTTGCTGCAGTCCATGGGGTGGCAAAGAGTCAGACATGACTGAGCGACTGAAGGACAACAACATAAATCTTTTGATGTTCCCAACTACCTGTTCTTTGTTGCAAAACTTCTAAATATCCTAACCCTGTCCCCTCCCCTCTGCCTCCTTGGAGCAGTTCTGTCATCTCAGGGTTACTTGAGATACTGCCTTCCAAGTTTGAGCCCCTAAAAATTCCTGCCGAATAAAACTTAACTCTCAACTTTTCTTAGTTGACAGAAGACAGGGACCAAACATCTCCATGTTACCAGGGGCCATCATGAGAGCTAATCACAGTGCTTAGCTTGGAAGCACTTTAAATGACTCTTTTCCAAATAAAAGAGTTAGCAAGCTAGTAACTAAATGAAGGACTAAACAAGAAAAAAGTGAATTCAGGGATCTATCTACTTACTGAAGGGTTACTTAGTCAGTGTGGTGTGGAAGAGAAAAGATCCCAGGATGGGAAACCGGTTTGGCTCACAGACGGTTGACCTCTCTGTAATTATATTTCTTGCTCAATTAGAATTGTCTTAACTAATGCTGCAGCAGTCCTGTAGCTGAGTTACTTGTAATTCATGAGGGAATATGTCATTTAATTTACGCTTGACATTGTGTAATTAAACAGCAACTTCGTGCATCTCGTTTCCCACACATACCAGTTAGGACACTTCCTTTTTTAAAGAAATGAAACTTGGTCCAGTTACTTGGGAGAAGTGGGGAAGGATTGAAGTCATTCATCTATTACAGCCGAGGGAGGTGGTTAAACATATTGGTTAGAGTGGTGTTTTTCAGCTTGCAAATCTCAGCTTATGAGGAAGTTGTGAAATCAATTTAGGGAGTTCCATCTAACATTTTTAATGAACTAAAATGGGATAAAATGTAAAAACAAAAAACAAAGAGCATTGCACACAGCAAAGAAAATTATTAGCTTGTGATACTTTCGTTTCAGATGTGTATATTTGTCCTAGGTGGTAGTGTTATATTTCTTACAGTGGATCACTGTCCAAAAGTTAGAAAACACTGGTTAAAAGCATGAACTTTATTAAATTTTGTTGCGATTAGCTCTGCTGCCAACTATGATACCTGGGTGATCTTGGACAATTGTTTAGCTTCTCTAAATCATAGTTTTCTCTTCCATGACATGAGAATAATAAAAACACTCAGTTCTTGATGTTATTATGTGGATTAAGTGTGTTAAACATGTAAAGAAATTAGTTAAAATACTGCTTGTCACAAAGTAAGAATTATACGAGTTTCAACATTATTATTATTATGGTCTCTAACGAACAACTGGACTGGACATGAGCTATTAACCTCATAGAGGAGAAAGAAAAGGGACTTCCCTGGTGGTAAAATGGATAAGAGTCCGCCTGTCAATGCAGGGGATGTGGGTTTGATCCCTGGTCCAGGAAGATTCCACATGCAAAGGAGCAACTAAGCCCCTGTACCACAGCTACTGTGCCCATGTTACAACCACTGCGCCCATGTGCCCAAGAGCCTGTCCTGTGCAAAAGAGGAGCTGCTGCAGCGAGAAGTCCCCGGACAGCAGCTGGAGAATAGTGCCTGCTCTCAGCAACCAGAAAAAGCCCACGCACAGCAGTGAAGACCCAGACATAACCTAAAAAGGAAGTAAGTAAATAAAAAAGAAGAGAGAACATGTAGGAATGCTGGTTCACGTGAGAAATAGAAAATGATGCTCCTGATGTATTGAGGCAGTAATTCAATTCTATAGACATTTACTGAGCATCTACTACACAGTCCCTGTGTTTAGGAGATTGGATGCTTTATTTGTCCTGCTCCAACTGGCAGGACAGCACTAAGCCAAGCCTGGACCAGAATACCAAGTTGTGGAATGATGGTCCTTGCCCTTGAGCCCTTAAAAAGTAGTCAAGTAGCTGAGATCCAAGAACAAGCATCTCATTTACTAAAAGGCAATATGTAATAAGTACTACATAAATATTACACATTGTGCCTCCAGAGAGCAATGAAAATAACTTCTGGCTAATGGCGTTCACGTGTGGGGAGAGGAGAGGGGCAAAGGAGGATCCCTTTGAGAAGGACTAGAAAAATAAGCACTACTTAATTAAGAGAACACTGAAGAATAAGGAGCCAGCAAAAGACACAGTCAGAGGTATGGAGATGGGAGATTGTGATGCTGGTTTAAAGGCGCATGGTGTCTGTCATGAGGGCTGTAAGAGGTAAGAAGAGGAGCAGAAGGGACTTCCCTGGCAGTCAAGTAGGTAAGACTCTGTGCTTCCAATTCGGGGAGCAAGAGTTCCATCTCTGGTCAAGGAACTAAGATCCCACCTGCTGCATTGTAGCCCCCAAAAATGATAGAAGCAGAAGGAGAACTGGGTTGATGCCTTTGATTTTGTTGTCATTAATAATTGCATCTTCTCCAGGTTCCAGCAACCAAGCACTTCTTCCCATCCTCACAGCTCAACTTCTCTGCATGGCATTTAGCTATTTTATTCATTTATTTACTCATATACTCAAGTTTTATTGAGGTATAACTGACAAAACTGTAAGATATTACAAGTGTACATCATGACGACTTGATAGTCATACACACTATGAAAGATTCCTGCCGTCTAGTTAATTACAACACCCATCACCTCACATGCTTACCTCTAGGGGTGGAAGGTAAGAATATTTAAGTTCTACTCTTTTTCTGCAGATTTATAGTCTACTATGCAATGTTATTGACTATTTTCACCATGTTTCACATTAGATCCTCAGCTCCTAAACATTTTAGGGCTGAAAGTTTATTCCCTTTTATCAACCTCTCCCCACTTCTCGCACCTGGAAAGCACTTCTTTACTCTGTTTCTATGGGTTTGATTTTTTTTTAATGTCATGTATAAGTGATATCCGTATTTGCCTTTCTCTGTCTGGCTTATTTCCCTTAGCATAATGCCCACTAATGTATTTATTTTGCAATGTCTACCCTTTCCTCCCCTCCCCACCTGGCATCAGTACAGTTTGTATAGAGCCTGATGCCCAGTGGGAGCGGAGGAAAGGGTAGACATCACAAAATAAATACATTACTTGGCATCATGCTATGGGAAGGGGCTTCCCAGGTGGCACTAGTGGTAAAGAACCCACCTACCAATGTAGGAGACGTAAGAGACATGGGTTCGATCCCTGGGTCATGAAGGTCCCCTGAAAGAGGGCATGGCAACTCCCTCCAGTATTCTTGCCTGGAGAATCCCATGGACAGAGGAGCCTGGTGGGCTACAATCGATAGGGTTGCAAAGAGTCTGACATGATTGAAGTGACTTTAGCACAGCAGGCACAGCATGCTAAGGGAAATATTCTAGAGACTAAGTATGTTTCTTCCTGCACAAGAGATGAGACAGTGACTTTGAGGATTCATAATTTGGTGGGGCAGTGATGTGGAAAGGTCTCCTCCTTCTCCTTCAAAACCCCAGACTGCCTCTGACAGACCATGCTTGCAGAACTCCATCATACAGCCTTTCTTCTTTCCCAACACTCCTCACCTGCATGATTTCAACCTCCTTCTGACAGTCTCTGATACAATTCATTCTACACACCACCATCCATCCTCTTAAAATGCTACTGTCACTGAAGAAGGAATTCATAGGGCCAGGACTCCATCTCAGGCCTATCTGTGCTGATCATGCTCGGCTGCCTCTCCAGTGGACTCTGAACTCTCTACTTAGTGCCTGTGGGAACGACAATGGAAGGATAAGTCCCCCTCCAGACAGGGGAATCTTGAAGATCACATCCAGGTTACTCATTGCCTAAGAAGAAACATACTGTAATCACCCCTGTCTCCGGATAGGCCATAAAATTGTTTCCGTATCTATTGGGATGTAATCACAGGCTTATCGATTATTAACTGGTTGGAACGTGACCACAAGCTTATTGATTATTAACTGTTTGGAATGTAACTGTGGGCTTATTGATTATTGACTGTTTGAACACATAACACATGAATGATGGGGTTATTGTGATTGTATTTACCCTTCCTTTGTAAGCCTCAAGGGATTTGGGCTGGTGGGTTTGGACACGTACACATGGGGTATAAAAGATTTTAACAAATGCTGGTCAGGGTCCTTGGCTAAGAGGAGACTCTGCCTTGGGCCTGCCAGTGTAATAAACTGCACTCCCCTATCTGCATTGTCCTTCTGAGTGAGTTTGTTTCCCGGAAAGCATGGCTAACATCACCATATTGCTTTCCTGCCCCAAATAGTCATAGGTTTCCCACAGTTTAAAGAATAAAGTCCAAAATCCTTCTCCTGAGGCAAAGAAGCTTTTGCAATGGCTGTGAAAGCTGCCTCTGGATATAGAAAGAAACACTAAGTGTTTCTGGTCCAGAAGCTGGAACACTCTGAGTTGTGTTATTTCTCCCTTTGTAGCCCAAGTGATTTCTCCAACAGTGTAACTGAAAATTTAATACCAATGTCCCCAGAGTAGCATCTCCTGCCCACCAACCCAGAACCTCTGAGCAGGGCTCCACAGTAAGTCTCACCACAGGTAGCTAAGCCAAAGGCAAGGGTGCTTCAAAATAATATAAGTGTTCCAAAAACACAAAGTTCTTTCAAAGTTAACCTGGAGTGTTTACTAAGACTCCATGATCACTTCCTGTAGAGAAGGCATTGGTAGACTTATTGAGTGGTCCAGTATGTTTCTTCTCCTCCTTCCATTCTTCTGATTCCCATCAGTCTGGACCAGGGGGTCTATGCTAACCACACATTTGAATAAGATGGAGAGTTTTTTAAAAATTACCAATTCATGAGCCCCACTGCAGTTGACTCAAATCAGAGTCCCTGGGGTGGGACCCAAACATCAGGATTGTAAAACTCTATGACCCTCTGATCAAGAAATGAAACAGAATGGGCTTATGAGAAGGAAGGCTTTAGGGAGTCCTGACTCTAGAACATCAAGTACCAAAGTTTTAAGAAACTACATGAGTATGGGCTGAGGGTGGTAGAGAAAGGTAATGGAGAGAGAAGGAAAGCTAAGATGATTAAACTAAAAGCTAAGATATTTAAAAGCTAGTATATATCAAGGAGGCAATGCTCAAAGTATACTGACTTCCTTGCAGTCCTATGAGAAAAATCTCCATTTTACAGATGAAGAATCAGAGCCACGGAGAGAAGGTGAAGTATCTGCCAAGGTCAGCAAGATGAAGCTGGGAGAATGAGGAACAGGGCTGCACACACTTAACTGCAAAAGATTCCAGGCCCTTGGGAGGCCCCTCTTGTTGTTTCTGGGTCCATTCCCTTCCTGGGTAGAGTAAGCTGTTCATAATACACCTCAAATCTCCTCATCCCAGCAGTACACTGTGCTCTAGTCTAGACCTTCCTCCTTCCTACCCTTCCATCAATATGTGCCATCAGAAATTTCTGTTATAAAAATTGCCTAAATGTGTGAAGGAAGCTTCATTGAAAAGTGCCCATCCCGGGTCTACCAGGAGCCTGCTTTCTTTCCATCTGTTAAATTCACCCATTGTTGAATTGCCCATCTGGTGCTAATGAGTGAACGTGTTCTCCTTCCCGTGTCATCATCCTTCCATTATTATTGATACAACTGTGGCTTTTGAGGCATGGCAGTCATTTACAATGGGAGTCTCGGTACCTTGGCCAAGTTGAAAAGTTTGAATTCAACTGTGTAGGCAACAGGAAGCTTTAGGAGGTTTTTGAGCAGAAGAACAATGTGGGACCTACTTTCGAAAATCAGTCGGGCAGTGATATGTAGAAGGAATTGGAGCAGGGAAGAGAACAGTTGGTTGGAACATGATGTCGCAAAGCCAAGGGCTTGGAAATGTTGGCACGGAACACGTGGATTCATCAGCAGTAACCATTCTCGGCACTGAGACAGCGGTCAAAGAGCATGGCTAGCAGATGATGCATTTGTATTAGCAGGACAGCACTTAAAATATGTGTCTCTCCTAGCTGCTTTTATCTTCAGATACCATATTAGGAGAAAGCTTCCATACATCTGTCATGACTGAGTTAGTGGCCTCCTTGGTGCACTAAAGCTTCTATTTTCAGACTTGAATGTCCCCAGCAAGTCACTCCATTTCAAAGGCATGAGGATGCTATTTCATCTCTCTCTATTAGGCAGGGTTGGATCCAGGCAGAACTTTCTTCTTTGACCACCTCCCCATGCATTGGCTCTTGACTTTCCTTAGCCACTTTATTCATCTCTGACCCCAGCCTAGGCCACTGTGTAGAGCAGGGGAATCGCCCTTTCTCTCTCTGGGCCTTGTCTTCCACTCTGCTCACCATCTTCCCCAGTTCAATGGAGGCATGTACTGTGTACTTAAACTCTGACCCTGGTGTACTGACAGACAACTTCAGGGGCTAATTGCTTGAGATCTCATCCCCTTGAGAAGGGCTTTTCTGACCTGATGGCCAAGTCTTGCCATGGTCTACACTTCTGTCTGAACATAGTGTTCACCATGTTCATCACACAAGAAAGACTGGGACAAAGTACTTGTGAACCTGTGTCTTGTGTTTCTGCAATTTCTTTCCATCTCTTCAACCTAACAGGAGGAAGACCTTCATCAGATCCTCTCATATCATAGCCACCATGCCTTGGTATAAAAAGCAGGATATGTTACCATCAATAGTGTGGGAAACTCAGATTTCTTTGTGCTCAGTCACTCAGGTGTGTCTGATTCTTTGTGACCCCATGGACTGTAACTGGCCAGGCTTCTCTGTCCATGGGATTTCCCAGGCAAGAAGACTGGAGTTAATGATTCAGAAAAAGAAAAAAAAAATTCTAACTCACCATTCAGGCTAAATTCTCTGTTCCATCACTACTCCAGGAGCAGCAAATCAGCTTTCAAAACTTTCCCTCTGCCAGCCACTCACCTCAAGCAGGATCTGAAAGTCACCTCTTCCTTCCTTTCTGCTCTTTCTCTCTAAATCTTTTTCTGTCTTTCTTTGTTGTGTGTCACCCTAATTCTCTTCCTTTCTTTAACTTCCAGTCTTCTTCTCATCCTCAAACAAAACAAGACAAATCACTCTGCTCCTTTTAAAGTCTTCCCTATCACAGCATAAAGTGAATGAGAAAGTGTTAGTTACTCAGTCAAGTCTGACTCTTTGGGACCCCATGGACAGTATGTAGCCCGCCAGGCTCCTCTGTCCATGGGATTTTTCAGGCAAGAATACTGGAGTGGGTTGCCATTTCCTTCTCCAAGGGATCCTCCCGACCCAGGAATCGAATCCATGTCTCCTGCATTGCAGAAAGATTATTGTCTGAGTTAGAAGGCAACTTCATTTACCCTAGAACCCAAGGCAAAATCCTGGAGTTTATTCTACCGAGTTTGGTGCTCATACTTGAGCTTGTATCTGAATCCCCTGCAGAGTTTCTTAACATGCAGATTTCTAGGGCTTCAACATCAGTGTTAGTAATGCAGTAACTGATATGAAGGTCTGGGACGGGCCATGAAATTTGCAGTTTCTTTTGAGTTCCTAGGTGATGCTGATGTTGCTGGTCCAGCTGTCACACTTTGAAAACAGTGGTTCCAGAAGCCTCCTCATTCTCCTTTTCCCTTTTTCCCCACCCAGCAAACAACCAATCAGGTTCCATTGATTTTTGTCTCCAAATTAGTTTATCTTCTCCCTGCCACCCTGTCCTAGTTCTGGCTTTTGCCATTCTTTCTTGAATGATTCCACTCACCTACAAGCCAACCCCTCCAACTCCAGTTTTGCGCTTTCAATATATACCACTAGTGAAATGATCCATGTAAAACTGGTCAGACCCCATTTGTCCCCAGATAAAATCCAGAAGAATAAGGTTAGCTTTTTCAGCATGGCATGCAGTGTCCCAAGGGAACTGGCTCTATCTACCTTTCCATCACTCCCTGTGGCAAAAAGGGGCTAGGACTTTGTAGCCTCTACATTTCCATGTTCTGCATTTTCTGCATGTTCTTCATTTCCATGTTCTCTTGGATCCTGGTACATTTCCTAGACCACTCTAGAAATGCATTCTGTCTGTGCAGGTGGCTCTCAGCTCAGCTTTCAATTGTTTAGGAACACTTCTTTTAAAAACCCCCAAGGTGGGACTTCCCAGGTGGTCCAGCGGTTCAGACTCCCAGGCTTCCAATGCAAGGGGTGCAGGTTCAATCCCTGGTTGGGGAAATAAGATCCCACATGCTGCTTGGTACAGTAAAAAAAAAAAAAAAAAAAAAAAAAAAACCTCAACATGACCTCAGTGACCCCATGCTCTTCTCCCAGGATTCCCTAGCACATCTTTACAGTATTTCTAAGCACCTGATACTGAAATGTTCTGTTTGCATGTCCTCTTGTGGCAGGAAATTGAGGGAGTTTTGTCTTGGTGAATACTCACTGAACTGATTTCCTCCTACAACTCTTCTCCTTCTTCTCCTTTTCCCATCCACCCACTTCCCCTTGGTCCTCACAGAAGAGATCAAAGATCCTGAAAGGGCCAGTAAGGGCTAAGCTTCCACCCACCACGGGCCCTCCTTGTCAGTCTGTGAAACCCAGTGATATTTTCTCATGTACCCTTGACAAGACAACAGGTCCCCTTTGCACAAAACTGGCCTTTCTCTTCACAGAGCTTGGGGCTCTATAGCTCTGGTTCTGCCATCCTATGCAGAACCCAACCAGGAGAAGAGTGGCCAAAAGCAGATTATTTGAGAGGCTGGTGTGCGTGCTAAGTCACTTCATCATGTCTGACTCTTTGCGACCCTATGGACCACAGCCCACCAGGCTCCTCTGTCCATGGGATTCTGCAGGCAAGAATACTGGAGTGGGTTGCCAAAATTGCCTCCAGGGACTCTTCCCAACCCAGGGATTGAACCCTCATCTCTTACGTTTCCTGCATTGGCAGGCTGGTTCTTTCCCACTAGTGCCACCTGAGAGGCCAAAACGCTCATGGAATACAGTTCTTTTGCTGTGTTCATGAGTCACTGTGGCTGCAAGAATCTCCAACTGTGCAGAATTTGGTATCTCTCATGTTTTGTATCTAAACTGGAATAAAGTCAGGCTGGAGCATGCTGGTTCATATGAGCTGCTGCCCTCAGAGCATGGGGACAGATCACAGAAATCAGGCATAATCTCCTATGTCAAAATGTCTTGTCCACTGCTGTCTCTCAAGTTCTTTCTGCTTCAGCTTTTCTGAGCAGGAAATGACATTCTCACAGGAAGATGCCCCCAACTTCTTAGCCATCTATAGGGTATTGTGCTCAGTCGATTCAGTTGTGTTCAACTCTTTGTGACCCCATGGACTGTAGCCCAACAGGCTCCTCTGTCCATGGGATTCTCCAGGCAAGAATACTGGAGTGGGTTGCTGTGCCCACCTCCAGGGGATCTTCCCGACCCATGGGTCGAACCCACGTCTCTTATGTCTCCTGCATTGGCAGGCGGGTTCTTTACCATTAGCTCCACCTGGGAAGCCCCTATAGGGTATTAAAAGATAATAACTTTGACACTAAAAATGTAAATGAAAAAAAAAATGTAAATGGCCCAAATTGATGAGATTGACAGGAGGCTAATGTAATATTTGGGATTAAAATTTTAAACTGGGCAAGATGAATAAATGTTGGAAATTAATCAAACAAAGGACAATGTTTCATCGAACCATTTTATGGACTCAGTACACTGTGCACATCCTCTTCTGGGCATATGCAAATGTACAAACCTCACATATTAAATAGTAGACTAGAGGAGGAGAAGTGCTTTAAGTATATAAAATATGATCATTTTCATTATTACAATATTGCAAACCTGAACACTCTTTATTGGAATTGTTCTTTGCTTGGAGAAATCTGTGGGCTTTGGCGATTTTCCACCATTGTTATGAATTTCTCTGTGTCAGGCAGCAGGGCCTTTGGAGGGGAGAAGGGTAAAGGATGCAGAGAACCAGTTGGAAAAGAATCCTGTTTATTATCAGAGCTTTTCTGGCCTGACTGCTGCATCTGTAGGCCATTAATAGTCTGGAGGCATCTATCCCACACCTTCCATTTCTGAGAAATAGCCACTGTATTCTGCACTATGTTGCCAGATGTTGGGAGACTAACAAGTTAAGAAACATAAGGATTCTTGCCAGTAGGAACTGCCTTGATCTATAAGCATCAGACCCAAGGGAAGCCCTGAGTTCTTTGTTCTAAAGCATAAGGAGGAATGACTGTGGTTGCCAGTTTTGAAAGAGTTGGACATGACTGGAGCGACTTAGCACAGCACGCAGCTGGCTTTGAAATGTTGGTGAAAATTCAACTCAAGGTGCAACAAGGCGCCCATGCTGCCACTGGCTGGGACTTCTTAGCTGGCCAGCAAAATGTATGGGAATTGATGGCAATGTGTTTATAAGAAGAAGGGGGAAAAAAAAAAGAAGAAAGGGAAGGGAATGACAAGGACCTTTACTCTGAGTAACAGTGACCTCAAAAAGTCCAAGCTACATCAAATGCAGCAGAATATTCAAGGAGGAGAAACCTTGATGTTTTACCATCCCCTATAATCCCTTCTCCTTCCTTTCTGGTTCCTAAAACAGAATATTTTCAAACAATGATCTTTATAGATATGAAATGGCAACCCACTCCAGTGTTCTTGCCTGGAAAATCCCTTGGGCAAATGAGCCTGGCTGGTACAGTCCATGGGGTCACAACGAATCAGACCTGACTGAGCGATTGAGCACATAAGGCACACTTAGGATTGTGATACTTATTTTCCATGTATTACAGCACTAAAGCCATGCAGTAATCTTGTGGAGTATATGCTGTTTTAGCCCCATTTTACATACAAGGAAACAGAGGCACAGAGAAGTTGGGTAACTTGTCCATGATCACACAGCTAATAAGTGGAGGAGGCAAGACATGAATCCAGGTAGTCTGACCAAAGAGAAATGAACTAAGTAGCACAGTTTCCCTATATCAGTGGAAAGATCAAGACTGAAAAATAGAGACATTTGGATCATCTAGAAAGGACTACATGGTGGAGTTGGTCATGTTCTGAGACTCTGGGAGCCATAAGTAATCTGTGTCCTGCTCCAGGCTCAGAAAACACAGGAAACATTTCGATATGGGTATGGTCATCAGCCCCCAAGATGGTGCCCACAGATCCTGCTTAGTCGCTGCCATCACAAGCCAGGATTGGTCTATGTGACCAAAAAAAATGACAGAAGTTGTGGTATGGCACTTCCAACTTCGATTGGGGAGGTCTCTGTCTGGAAAGAGGCTTTCATAGTCTCTCAGTTAGAGCTGAATCTCCAGGACACGAGGAGTAGATGCTGGGTTCCTGAGCCATAATCAGAGAAATCAGTCAAGATCACCCAGAACTCAGTCTATCCAGAGGAAGAGGTTAGTAGGAACTGGCACCTCTGCTACCTTGCAGAAAGCCTTGACTGGATTGCTGAAATGCAGCCCCGATCCAGGTGTAATCTCTTCCTAGGGCTGCAGTAACATTGCACCACACACTAGGTATCTTCAAACAACAGATATGTGGAGTCTAGAAAAATAGTACAGATGAACCTATCTGCAAAGCAGAGATAGACACAGATGTAGAAAACAAACATATGGACACCAGACAGGGGAAAAAAGAGGTGGGATGAACTGGGAGGTTGGGATTGACATATATACACAACTGTGTATGAAATAGTTAACTAATGAGAAGGGCTTCCCTGGTGACTCAGTGGTAAAGAATCCACCTGCCAATGCAGGAGACGTGGGTTCAATCCCTGGATCAGGAAGATCCCCTGGAGGAAAAATGTCAATCCACTCCAGTATTTTTGCCTGGAAAATCCTGTGGACAGAGGAGCCTGGCAGGCTATAGTCCATGGGGTCTCAAAGAGTCAGACACAGCTTAGCGACTAAACAACAAGAACCTACTGCATAGCTCAGAGAACTCTACTTAATGCTCTGTGGTGATCTAAATGGGAAGGAAATCCAAAAAAGAGGGGATATATGTATACATCTAGCTGACTCACTTTATATGAGCAGCAGAGAATAACACAACGTTGTAAAGCAACTATACTCCAGTAAAAATTTTAAAAAACAGCATAAATATGTCCTTATAGTTCTGGAGGCCAGAAGTCCAAAATCAAGGCATTGGCAGGGCTATGCTCCCTGCAAAGGCTCTAGGGAAGAACCCCTGCTGGACTCTTCTAGCTTCTGGTTCAGTTCATTTCAGTTCATTTCAGTCACTCAGTCATGTCCAATTCTTTGCAACACTATGGACTGAAGCATGGTGATGGCTTCCCTGTCCATAGCCAACTCCTGGAACTTGCTCAAACTCATGTCCGTTGAGTCGGTGATGCCATCCAACCATCAGCCTCTGTCGTCCCTTCTCCTCCTGCCTTCAATCTTTCTCAGTATCAGGTCTTTTCCAATGAGATTCCGGTGGTTGCCAGCAATCCTTGGCATTCCTTGGCTTGTGGACACAGCCCTACACCTGATCTCTGCTGCTGTCTTCACGTGGCATTCTCCTCTGCATTGGTGTCTCTGTGTCCATCTGTCGAAATATCCCTTTTTTTATGAGGACACCTGTACTATAATCTGTAGGGCCCACCCTGTCTTAACTAAGTAACATCTGCAAAGACCCCCAAAAAGGTCACATTCATGGGTTTTATGTAGATGTGAATGTGGGGGACATTATTCAACTCAGTTCATCAAGTGTGAGCCTGTTATGAAGAGTCTTCTCCTTGCCATCAATTTCGGGCAACCCTGGTCAAGGGTGGCAGCCATGCTGGATCCCCTCCATGGACTCAGCTTCTATTTCCCTGACCTCTGCTTACCTGCTCTCCCAAACCCCCTCTTCCCATTCTCTCTTACCATGTTTTCCAACTGCA
Organism: Cervus canadensis; assembly: GCF_019320065.1. Lineage (NCBI taxonomy): Eukaryota > Metazoa > Chordata > Mammalia > Artiodactyla > Cervidae > Cervus > Cervus canadensis. The sequence continues at coordinate 22,953,470 of NC_057406.1, read as the reverse complement.
GAGTGGCCAGCTGACATAGCTCTGGTCAGGAATTGAGGAGATTAAGAATCTTGTTCTAGCTCTGTTGTTATGGTGAATTTTTCCATCTGTCAGCTGGCCATGTGTCAGTCTTCTGCATCTGCTGTGGGTTAATGGTGTATTGAGTACACATAGTCCCTTGGCTATAATGTCACAGGATTATTGAAGAAATTGACAAAGAAATCATTCAGTATTTGCCTCTTTTTACTTTTCAACAGCTTAATATTATCAACACTGATATTATAACCTTCTAGATGCCTCTATCTTAGACCTGCCCATGTCTCCTCTTTTTTTTTTTTTTTTTTTTTTTTTGAAAGATCTTTGGAGGCAGGCATGTGGAATTTTATTTCCCCGGCTAGGGATCCAACCTGTGCCTGCTGCTTTAGAAGCTTAACCACCAGACCACCAGGGATGCTCCCCACTACCCACATCTCCTCTGGCTTGAAGATCCCAGTAAGTACACACAAGCTCCCTACAGATCCATGACCCCATCACCACAACCCACCAACTGATGACACTAACTCTTCCGGTGCCAGCCTTCCTCATCTTCACAGAAAGGCCAAGCCCTCCATGTTGGGGGAGCAGGCAAAAAGGAACTGTCTCCCCATTCTTCTAAATCTTGGCACATTAACCTCTCCCTTTTCCTTGCTGAAAGGTTGAGCCACTGGCTCCCTCTTGCCTCTATTCCTGGTCATTCTCAGAGCTCTGCCACTTCCTCTCCCCGCAAAGCATTCTGTGTCTCAGCAGAGCTTGTGCTGGCGTGGGTTTGAAGGAAGTTCATCGCAGCCCAGCCACTGAGTGGGGAGCTTGCAGGGAGTTGCTGACTCCTCCCAGCTTCTGAGGTTGTCTGTGGCCACACAACTGAGATTCACAAGCCTGTCTTCTCTCTCAACATACCACTCTCCAAGAGAAGCAGCTGACTGTAGGCTGCTAGCAGAATGGGTTTTGAACACCGAGACCTCAATTCCAGCCTGGACACCTCAGGGGAACCTGTTCCCTTGGAGGGTCATGTACCGCTAAGTTTCCAGTTTTATATTAGCTCTCAGGCAATTCCAGGTAAAACTAGGGTAAGAAGACAGCATATAGGCTAAAGGTTTGGTTTCCATTCTCATACCTCTGAAACCCGAAGACCGTGGTCTAGCACCTGCAGGAATCCAATCCTTACTTCAATGAAATGGGAATTCAAGGAAGGGAGGGATTAAACTCTAAGCTCCTTCTATTAATCATAAAAATATATTTAAACCCAGTTTCAGAGTGAACTCAAAACTCTACCTGAAGAACTGGATCTTCTTGGAAGATGAGGGACCATTCCTGTTCTGAGTCCAGCAGACAGTCTGGGAAGCACAAAACCCACGTGGAAGAAGCTTCTCCTTCATCACAGGTCTTCAGGGCTCAGGCCAGACTGCAGGAGGCATGGGTAAAGCCAGTGAGGGACATGTCTGGGTGGACATCCCATAATGCTCAACCTCATGGTCTCAACTCAGTCCAAGCTGGGTCAGTCTCTTCTGTAGCAATGTCAGGAAAGGACTTTTGTCCATCTTCGAAGACAACTTTTTTTTTCATATTTTACAATATCTGAAACCAAGTTGCCTCTTACCAACCTAGTGTCTAGTGTTAGTCACTCAGTCGTGTCCAACTCTTTGCAACCCCATGGACAGGAGCCCACCAGGCTCCCCTGTCCTTGGGATTCTCCAGGCAAGTATACTGGAGTGAGTTGCCATTTCCTCCTCCAGAGGAATCTTCCCAGTAAGATATCTTATAAACTTAGGGAGATAGGGGACTTTGTGCTTCCAAGACTGTCTGCTGGACTCAGAACAGGAATGGTCCCTCATCTTCCAAGAAGATCCAGTTCTTCAGGTAGAGTTTTGAGTTCACTCTGAAACTGGGTTTAAATATATTTTTATGATTAATAGAAGGAGCTTAGAGTTTAATCCCTCCCTTCCTTGAATTCCCATTTCATTGAAGTAAGGATTGGATTCCTGCAGGTGCTACGTGTATTGATCCTTTGATGGGTTGTTACTTTTTGTGAACAGAGTACATTATGATTTGACTTTTTTCTTAAATAACAGTTGTATTGAGATATAATTCATATATCATAAAATTTCACCACTTTATACAATTCAGTGATTTTCCCCCCAGGATTGAAATACTTTTTTTTTTTTTTTTCAGTTATACATATATTCTTTTTCAAATTCTTTTCTCATTTAGGTTGTTATATAACATTGAGCAGAGTTCCCTGTAGTACATGGTAAGTCCTTGTTGGTTATCCATTTTAAATAAAGCAGTGTGTATGTGTCAATCCCAAACTCCCTAACTTCCCTCCCCTCATCCTTCTCCTCTGAAAAAAAAATGAAATTAGAACATTCTTTAAAACCATACACAAAAATAAGCTTAAAATGGATTAAAGAACTAAATGTAAGACCAGACACTTATAAAACTCTTAGAGGAAAACATAGACAGAATGGTCTCAGTGATTTGACTGAAATGAAAACTTATTTTGTGTACACAGAGCACTACAGAAACGGGATGGTGGAGCATACACTGGATAATATGAGAGCAAATGTGTGATACTGGAAGAGTGACCACAATTCTTTGTTTTCTTGCAAAGCAACACTAAGTGCCCTCCAAGACATGGGAAAGGAAGATGCTTAAGAGCAAACGAAGCTTAGTTATGTCAGTTCATTGATGTGTGAACAAAAATCAACACAGAAAGCACCATCTTCAAAATTTGCAGAAGGATTTCATCAGCTTAGAAGAAAATCCTCAAAGAAAAATCTCTTGAGAAATTCTACATCCCAATGACCCTGATGACGCAGAGGCTGACATTGTGGGGAAAACACAGATATTGACAACTTTGAGCTGAAAACAATTTTAAAAAGTCAAGTTCTCAATATGTCACAGTTTTAGGAATTCCTTAACCAAGTCATCTATCTTATATTTTCTTATATATATATATATATAATGTGTGCATGCCAAGTCACTTCAGTCGTGTTCAACTTTGTGTGGCCCTATGGACTGTAGCCCACCAGGCTCCTCTGTCCATGGGATTCTCCAGGCAAGAATACTGCATTTGGGTTGCCACTTCCTTCTCCAGGGGATCTTCCCAACCCAGGGATCAAACTAGCATCAGTTGTCTCCTGCATTGGCAGGCAAGTTCTTTACCACCAGTACTGCCAAGGAAAACCTGTATATATATATATATATATATATATATATATATATATATATGGTTCCAAATCAGAAAAGGAGTACATCAAGGCTGTATATTGTCACCCTGCTATTTAACTTATATGCAGAGTACATCATGTGAAATGCTGGGCTGGATGAAGCACAAGCTGGAATCAAGATTTCCAGGAGAAATAGCAATAACCTCAGATATGCAGATGATACCACCCTTACGGCAGAAAGTGAAGAAAAACTAAACAGCCTCTTGATGAAAGTGAAAGAGGAGAGTGAAAAAGCTGGCTTAAAACTCAACATTCAAAAAATGATAGATCAGCTGTTATCCTTATGGGAATCCCTTTGTGTGTTACTTGTTGTTTCTCCGTTGCTGCTTTTAATATTTGTTCTTTGTGTTTGATCTTTGTTAATTTGATTAATATGTGTCTTGGGGTGTTTCGCCTTGGGTTTATCCTGTTTGGGACTCTCTGGGTTTCTTGGACTTGGGTGGCTATTTCCTTCCCCATTTTAGGGAAGTTTTCAGCTATTATCTCCTCGAGTATTTTCTCATGGCCTTTCTTTTTGTCTTCTTCTTCTGGAACTCCTATGATTCGAATGTTGGGGTTTCACATTGTCCAGAGGTCCCTGAGGTTGTCCTCATTTCTTTTGATCCTTTTTTCTTTTTCCTCTCTTTGCTTCATTTAATTCCACCATTTTATCTTTCTACTCACTTATCCTATCTTCTGCCTCCGTTATTCTACTCTTGGTTCCCTCCAAAGTGTTTTTGATCTCATTCATTGCATTATTCATTTTTATTGACTCTTTTTATTTTCTTCTAGGTCTTTATTAAAACATTTCTTGCATCTTTTCAATCTTTGTTTCCAGGCTATTTATCTGTAACTCCATTTTGTTTTCAAGATTTTGGATCATTTTTATTATCATTATTCTAAAAATTCTTTTTCAGGTAGATTCCCTATCTCTCCTCTTTTGTTTGACTTGGTGGGCATTTTTCATGTTCCTTTACCTGTTGGGTATTTCTTTGCCTTTTCATCTTGTTTAGATTGCTGTGTCTGGAGTGGGCTTTCTGTATTCTGGAGGTCTGTGGTTCTTTTTATTGTGGAGGATTTACCCAGTGGGTGGGTTAGACGATTGGCTTGTCAAGGTTTCCTGGTTAGGGAAGCTTGCGTCGGTTTCTGGTGCGTGGAACTTGATTTCTTCTCTTTGGAGAGCAACGGAGTGCCCAGTAATGAGTTTTGAGATGGGTCTGTGTGTTAGGTGTGACCTTGGGCAGCCTGTATGTTGACGTTCAGGGCTATGTTCCTGCGTTGCTGGAGAATTTGCGTGGTATGTCTTGCTCTAAAACTTACTGGCTCTTGGGTGGTGGTTGGTTTCAGTGTAGGTATGGAGGCTTTTGGACGGTCACTTATTACTTAAAGTTCCATGTAGTCAGGAGTTTTCTGGTGTTTCTCAGGTTTTGGGCTTAAGTCTCCTGCCTCTGGATTTCAGTTTTATTCTTCCTGTAGTCTCAGGACTTCTCCAACTATACAGCCCTGATAAGAAAACTTCTAGGTTAATGGCTAAAAGATTCTCCCCGTTAGGGACACCCAGAGAGGTTCACAGAGTTACATGAAGAAGAGGAGAGGGAGGAGGGAGATAGAGATGAGCAGGAGGAGAAAAGGGGGGACTCAAGAGGAGAGAGACAGATCTACGCAGCTGTCTGTTCCCAGAGTGTTCTCCGTAGCCCAGTCACCTACAAAGATTCACAGAATTGGATTGGGAAGAGAAGGGGAAAGGAGGAAATAGAGGTGTTCTGAGGTAGAAAACAGAGAGTCAAGATTGGGAGAGAATAATCTTCGGTTTAAAAATAGGGCTTCTCTTCTTTTTTTTTTTTTTTTTTAAGGTTATAGTGTATTGAAAATGAAAATTAAGGAGTAGTAGAGGAGTACTAGAGGACTTTAAAAGAAATAAGAGAAAAAGAAAAACAGAAAATAGAAGAGAAAAAGGAAAGAAAAAAAAAGAAGAAAAAAGAAAAATAAAAAGAGAAAAAAAATTTTTTTTTCCCTAATTAAAAAAATCATAAAAATCTATGAAAATGAAAGTTAAGGAGTAATGGGGGAGTAATAGGAAATTTTAAAGGAAAATAAAAGAGAAAAAAGAAAAAAAAAAGTAAAAATATATCTAGGAGTTTCTCTGGAGCTGTTGCGGTCAGTGTGGGTTCGGCTCAGTTTCAGGTAGCTCCTCGTTCCAGCTTACACTTCTCGATATCTACAGGCCCCTTCCGGTGTAGTCAGTGTTTTCTACAGGGATTTTAATCTGTTGCACCGGTCCCTTCTGAAGCGGTTCCCTTTGTTTATTCGGCTTCTGTTTGCCGGTCTCTTCAGAGCCTCATTTCCACCCTGACACAGGCGGGCGGAGGTGGACTCTTATTCAGGTAGCTAGTTCCGTCACGCTGCGGGGAGGGGCTGGCGCTGCAGGGAGGGGCTGACGCTGCGGGGAGGGGCTGACGCTGCTTTCTCCGTCTGCGCTGCTCAGGCTTCCGGCTGCTCTATATGGAGCGCGCCCCGCCCTGCGCGAGGTTCCAGCCCTGGGTGTTCCACAAAAGCGCAGAGCAAAAAGCTGCGCCTGCTCTCTGTGCCTTCCCCGTCAGAGCAGTCCAGGCAGCCAGGGGCTTGGTGGGCGCATTCTCCCCAGGTGTGGCGCGCCCACTCCCTTCCACGGACCCAGTCTCAGTTTCCGCTGGCGCCAGTCGGGTGCGTGCGCCTTCTGCCCTCCGCGTCCCCAGCCCCAGTCCCAGGCTGCCGGTCGGGTGCCTGCGCCCTGTGTCTCGCAGCGACCTTCCCCTCCCCCCTGCCTCCTGCCTCCGGCGGGGCTGGGCCGGTCTGCAGCCTGCGAGCTCTTCTCTGGACTTTCTCGGTCTCTGTTCTGCGAACGGCCGGCAGTGTGTTTGGGCCGGTTAATTTTCTCTCTCTCTTTTGGTCTCCCACAGTTCAAGTTGGCAACTCACAGAAGCTCCCTCCGATTGTCCTCAGGGCACTCAGGCCCGGACCCTACCCCAAGCAATGCCGCCTAAGACTCCCTTCAGAGTATGGCATCGGGTTCCATCACTTTATGGCAAATAGATGGGGAAACAATGGAAACAGTGAGAGACTTTGTTCTTTTGGGCTCCAAAATCACTGCAGATGGTGACTGCAGCCATGAAAGTAAAAATGCTTGCTCCTTAGTAGAAAAGCTATGACCAACTTAGACAGCATATTAAAAAGCAGAGGCATTACTTTGCCAGCAAAGGTCCATCTAATCAAAGCTATGGTTTTTCCAGTTGTCATGTATGGATGTGAGAGTTGGAATATAAAGAAAACTGAGCACCAAAGAATTGATGCTTTTGAACTGTGGTGTTGGAGGAGACTCTTGAGAGTCCCTTGGATTGCAAGGAGATCAAATCAGTCAATCCTCAAGGAAATCAGTCCTGAATATTCATTGGAAAGACTGATGCTGAAGCTGAAACTGCAATACTTTGGCTACCTGATGTGAAGAACTGACTCATTGGAAAAGACCCTGATGCTGAGAAAAATGGAAGGCAGGAGGAGAAGGGTATGACAGAAGATGAGATGGTTGGATGGCATCACCAACTCAATGGACATGAGTTTGAGCAAGTTCTGGGAGTTGGTGATGGACACCGAAGCCTGGCGTGCTGCAGTCCATGGGGTCACAAAGAGTTGGACACGACTGAGCAACTGAACTGAACTGAGTATATATCACTAAGAAAAATTATGTTTCAATGAGCTTTAAAAAAAAGCCTCTTTTTGGAAGTCTTAAATAAAAACTCAATGTAACAATGCATTGTGTCCTAATTTAAATGGCAGCATTGCTTTTTTTTCTGCTTTGTAAAATTATGGTGTGCTTTAAAATTTGTGATTTGTTAGAGCTGATGTAATGTGGTATGTGATATTTTGGATTCTCACCACTCCTCTTTTGTATGACTTAATTATTCAGTAAAGTTTTTAGAATCTTAAATATCCTTCACAGTCCTTTTCTTCACATATTTAAATTTCATAAGCACAATTTATAAGCTGGGATAATCATCACAGAGCTGTGGTCAACTACTGCAATACTAATTTGGGGGTCTCTGTGGTGACCTTTTGTGAAATTAGCTTGTATGTGGAGTTCATGATGAAATCCCAGGATTTGAACTCTTGAGTGAATGAAACCTCATATTTTAATGACAAAAAAGAAAACAAACTCCTAGCCTTGAGAGAGTATTACCACACATTTCAAACATCAAAGAAATGATCTCCAGTATAAATGTTGTCTGCAGCATGTAAACACTGAATTCTTAGCTACTTGGCAGAATCTACCAAATTTCTTTCCCAGAAAACTAGCATTTCATTTCTAGAGGGCAAGCTGGGTGTCAGCTGAGATAATGTGATTCGCTCCCTGGCTATGTAGTTTACCTGGCACAGTGCCAGGCACTTAAGAGGCGGTTAATAAATATTTTTGAATGAGTGAACAAAAATCACCCCTGCTCAGACTATAGGGATTACACACCAATTTTCAGTTCTTAGACTATGTAGGACAGTGAAAAAAGTGAGGATTTTGGAAGAAGATGGATTTGTCTTGTGGTCACTTGTTAATAGTAATAGAACATATGGGTTTGTGGGGGAGAGCCCAGGTGGCTCAGCGGTAAAGAATCCTTCTGCAATACAGGAGACGTGGAAGATGCAGGTTCGATCCCTGGGTCAGGATGATCCCCTGCAGGAGGGCATGGCATCCCA